>NC_081826.1:131886525-132553822 GCF_030867095.1 Alligator mississippiensis | reverse complement strand
AGTTGTTTCATTCAGCATTTCAACCAGGCAACGTTTCTGCCTCCCTACCAGTAATGAACTGCTGTGTTTATATAGGTGCCCATGGTTCTAAAATGGCCACTGCAATCAAGCACCTGCTGGCTGCTTGACACAGCCCTTAAAGTGGCAGGCACCAATGGTGCCCTGCCACAGGCAGCTGTGAGGGAGTGAACTGATTTCACAGCTCATTATAATCTTCCGTCTAAACTCTTCATTCCACAGGTGATAATGACCCTTTCTCCTTTTTAATAGTCTTGAGATGTTCAACTAATCAAGCTAGTCTTACTTCTGCAATTCTACTGTCTGTTAGCTGCTTCTGGTAATATAGCATCTGTTTCACAGCCCTGCAGATAGTTAATAACTTTATCTAAAAACATTCACTCAGGTGTGGATATAACTTTCAGTAATGTCTTGGTTGCACTGTCAAGGTGCATAAACATAAACATATAAATTTTGTTTTATGAATCGGCAAAAGAGATGCACATTTAATTATATTGACTGCAGGACTAACGTAACAACATATTTTGATTAGTTTTGCCCAGTTTGTTGTGTTTTATACATAATGTATGATATAGCAAATTAATGCATACGCTGATAAATTTATATTTGTTTTTGCTTCAATGTTAAACTGAATAATACAGCCCGAGGCCTTTAACTTATTAGTAAAATTTCTCATTTCTTTTTAACTTGATAAAAATATGTGTTGTATTATATAATGATGCACCACACCACCTGCACCTCCCTTTTCAAAATCCTAGATCCACCCATGGATATGACCCATGTTGCAATCCTTAGATATAAGTTGCTTTGTGATAGCTAGGTATTATTTTTGTTATTTATTTCATATCCACAATGCAAATTGTGTAATTTGAGGTTTTTTCATTGGACTTGTAAGTCACAAAGTGTGTTTTTATTTTGTGAATGAATGGATCAGAAGGAATCTTAAAATCAGTTTTATTCCCAGTGGCCTTTGCTAAATAAGCTAGTTTACAGCATAAAGCAAAACCTCAAAAGAGCCTATGGTTTTTTCTTGAGCTGATGAAGACTAAAGATCGTGACATGTACAATTTTTGCTCTGCAAATATAGTTCTTCACTATATTTTATGCAATTTTTTCATTACTTTTTAAGCTGGCCAAACAAGTGTCTATCTTGTATTTTTGTATTCAACACTAAAGTTACCATCATTTTTCTAGAGTTCTGTTAATTAAATATCTGACCATTTTCTCCTCCTCCCCCACTTCTTAACACCAAGTTTCAAGGAAAAACCTTTTATAGATGAGACAGTTTTTGAGACTCGGGTATTAGATGTTGTAGGGGAAAGTTGGCAGTTCTGCTCCACAGTCAAAGTTTACACCCAGTGCCCCCAAGTAATGATTCATTTAGCTCAGCTCCAGCACAATGACTATATAGTTCTTCCATTCCAGTAGTTGCCAGGTTCAACAATTTTATCTAGTTATATCCCTTTTAGGATCTCAGGCTGCTAATGACATCATAGTAACTGTGATAAGCTGTGCAGTAACAATCTGAACAATGTGTTACTGGCAAAGAGGAAAAGGAGCCAAATGTCTGACTTTCAAACTACTATAAATAGTCATCATTAGCCATAGACAGACATAGTAGCTGTTCTTCCTGCTTCTGTTTTATATCTCCCCCAGTGCTACTTAATTGTTTTGGTAGCTAGTTTCCTCATTCCCAATGAATTCTTTTTGTCTCAGTTTACTACAACTAATGTTGAAAAGAACTAGGATCGCATTTTACTCCAGGAGAGCAGCTCAGCATGCAGAGCCTCATCTGCCTGGGTGTAAATCTTCTGCCGGGAAGCTGCCATTTTAATCGTGCATCTGACCGCCTGTTGTTACTCAGTAGAAGTCCAGGTAGACTGAGTGTGCTCCTCAACATTTCCCTCAAGAACTAAGTTTTTGACAGAACATGCACTTGAATGGCTGATTCACAAATTGGATGAAACGGGAGCACAGAAGATTTGTGAGGCTAATGTTAGTGCAGACAGAAACAATAAACAAAGCGGCACCATTTTTATGTCATTTTTAATTCCTCTCTTTCTCTAGCCCCTTGTCTTCCCTTCTGTTTTTGAAACCAGAACAAGAAAATTTAAAAACCATGGGTTGAATCCTGAGACTTTTCATTCAGTCCTCACTTAGGCTTCCTGTAAGCCAGTGAAAATTTGCATCAATAAGGAAAAGGACCTGTGGCATGCACAGGTAACCATTTGAACCAGAAATAGCATCACCATAGTTGTGGAACAGCGTGGACAGGTGATTTAGCGCTGTTGGGTGACAGTGCTAACTAGCCTAACTGTAGCACCACATGGCTACACTGATTCTGCTTCAGGAGGTAGCTCCCATAGTGGTTTGAGAGTACCAAAATGTAGGTCTTTGATTTCCTTTGTAATCTGGTAGGTGTTTAAAAGTCATTTCTCAGGTATGTACAGTGCACCCCAGCCTCGACTGTGCTGAGCAGCCTGGCATCTACTGCATATGTAAGTTCTATTGATGTCTACAAAGTTGGAGGGTGAACTAAGTTATATCGAGTTGCTGTTTTTCACCTAATCTAACCTCCCTGAATATATGTACAGGTCAGCATTTAAGTCGACCTAACCCTAGTTAGGTTGATCTAAGTGTAATGTCTGCACATAACTTTGATATTTTTATCTCTATCATACCTGCAGGCCCAATCTATTTGGTATTCTTGGACCAGTTGCTATCAGTGCTCCTTTATATAGTAATTCAGTGATTAAAACACTCACAAAGATGTGGGAGCCCCAGGCTTAAAATTCTTCTCTGTCTGAGGGGACTTGAATCCACATTTCTTCCTATCTCAGAAGACTGCCCTGACCACAGATTACAGGGGTCTTTGTGGTGGGGTTCTCTCACTGCTTCCTGTTGAAATGGTTCCACTTTGTACAAAATAATTTAAACTTTCATTGGGCCAGAGAGGGATGGGAAGCAAGCAAGGGTGACTGGTGCCTCCTGAGTGTAGCGGGGTACAGTTTGTGGGCAGGCTCAGGGCACACCAAAAGCCCCATATCTACTCCTATACTTCTGTGCCATGGCTTAGAGTCCCCTGTCCCAAAACGCTGCCGGCCTGCACCGCAAAAAACTTCTCCATCCTGAGTGGTGCAGAATTGGGGGTCAATCTCAGGGGCAGGCATGTGCCCCCCCATACTCCCTCTACCAGTCACCTGTGGAAGCATGCGTGTACATCACTTTGTAACTTAGTGGTTAGAGCACTTACCTGAGAGTAGGGAAACTTTGGTTATGGTCCTGGCTCCAATGGATGCTAAGGGTTTTATATTTAATATTCATTAGAGCACTTATTTTAGAAACAGACCAAAGATACAACATTTGGGCTTCCCTAATGTTTGTTTTCATAGTTCAGATTCAGTGTTCTGAGCCATTTCTAATTTGTTAGAGGTTATTTTAGCATATTCAAAAAATCAACAAAGAACACTATTATGGGCCTCATGAAAAGTGTAGGTCACCCGCCTTGCATGTCCCATATATCCTAGAGGCCAAATAGTGAGGTCTTGAACTGAACAGAAAGCCCCAGTGAAGTCAAATGCTTTTCCAGATAGTGATACACCTTTCTCATTCGGCACCACCTCACTCCCAAGCGAGTGCTGTCAATAAACAGCAGCTTGGAGACTGGAAAGGAAATACCGTGAAATCCATCCATGGCAGATGTGGCATCAGATTGGAGTATTTTCATAAACAAAGTTTCATCTTCCTCCTTTCCATCTGTGCCTTTTAAGAAAATAATCTTCTATCACAGTCTTTTGTGCTTTGTTTTTCTCTGCAACATTTGCCTCTCTTATGGCAATGCTGATCCTATGCTCTATTTTGTAGCCCGGAGTAAAGCAGCCATTTGCACTTAACTAATTAAGATAGCAAACTTTACCTTTTTACCACCTAAATTAACCTAACCTAAACCTTTTAATGAGCTTTTCTGCCTGAGCTAGGAGGCCTTGTTGCCATATACTGTTGCATAATTGTGTGTGTTTCATACTAGAAGGAGCCACAGCAGCCTGCTGAAGTTATCAGAAAACAAAAGTTCCAGGTAGGCCTGTTGCGTTGTTTAAGCCTTTATCCTCTCCCTGTTTCTGTGGATACATGAATCATACAAATAACCCTGATCCATGACAGAGGCGCTTCATAAATGGAACATGAATGGTGGTACAAATGCATTATCGAAATACGGACTCAGCCTCAAGCAGCATCTATCCTTACCACTTGTAGAAATATGGTTTGGGCACATGTGGCCACTGGTAGGTTAACATGATACGGAGCCCTGACCTCTACAGTGCCCAAATGCTGACCTTCCTGAGCTTTACTTTTTCATATCCCAGCTGCAGCTAGGTTCTTCTGCCCCCCTAACTACTTCTTTCAACCATTCTTCAACTACTTCTTTCAACCATTAAAAATAGACTTAGACTTTGGGCTTGCTACTACTTGCCTTGCCTAGCTACATTCAGCGGCTTCTGTCTGTAGATACACCTTTTCCCTAACTAATAATGATCTTGATTTCAATAAAGACAAACATACATGAATGAAAATTTTTGTGTAGTTCTTTTAATTGTAGAGCAGTAGGAAACTTCTACAGACCCTTTGGGCACCTATACACATGCAGTGAGGCTGCACTGATGCATTGTAATTACAGCACATCGGAGCAGACTCGATTAATCGTGTATGGTAATTACTGTGCTCTAGCAGTAATGACTGCGCTCCAGCAGACGTTTTTCTGCGGGTTTTTCTTCCCAAGAAGAGTACCTTGCTGTTTTTGGTGTTGAAGGCTATCAGGTTTTCATCTGCCCATTTTCTGAGCCTGTCCAGGTCAGCCTGGATCACCATCCTGTCCTCAGGCGTGGACACTTTACCCCAAAGTTTGGTGTCATCAGCGAACTTGGCCAGTCCGCTTCTGATACCAATATTCGCATCATTAATGAAGATGTTGAAAAGAATAGGACCAAGGACGGAGCCTTGGGGGATCCCACTGGTCACAGCGCACCACAATGATTGACTTCTGTCAACTACCACTCTGTAGGTCCAGCCTCGGAGCCAATTCCCCAGCCAGCAGACTGTGATGTAGTCGAGGCTGCAGTTGGCCAGTTTTTCTATGAGATGATCATGGGATACCAGATCGAAAGCTTTTCTAAAATCAAGATATATGACATCAATCTCTTCTCCCTTGTCCAGGTGATAGGTCACCTGGTCGTAGAAGGAGATGAGATTGGTCAGGCAAGACCTACCCACAACAACCTCATGCTGGCTATCCCTCAGGAAGTTGCCTTCAGCCAGTTGTCAAGAATGGTCTCTTTGATTTTTTTCCAAGATCTTCCCCGGGATAGAGGTCAGGCTGATGGGCCTGTAGTTCCCCAGATCTACTTTCCTCCCTTTCTTGAAGATAGGCACCACATTGGCCTTCTTCCAATCATCGGGCACTTCACCTGAGTGCCAGGAGTTCTCAAAGATCCGTGCCAGGGGCAGAGTTATGATGCTTGCCAGCTCCTTGAGTACCCTGGGATGTAAGCTGTCTGGGCCAGATGACTTGAAAGTGTCCAGCCTCTCAAGGTGTTCCTTCACATGGTCAACAGTGATGAAGAATAACAATTCTCCCTCGCCCTGGCTGTCCCGTACCATATTGAGTGGGGACGTCCCTTACAGAACTGTACATCCTTCCTCAACACTGTTATGCCTTCTCCCAACGAGCTACCTGTGCTCCTGCAGGACTTACCCCTCAGTTCAGCTTCTCTGTCTCTGCATACTCTCCTTTCATTTGTTCAAAGGAAAACTTTTCCCTGACTAATCCCTGTTAATTTGAAGTGGGAGGAAAGTGGGGGAGGGAGAGGAGAATTGCCTCAAAAATAGATTTGTCACCTTCAAAAGTTACTGTTTTTCACAATGTAATACCTAAAAATTTGGGGCAAATCCACAAACTTTTCATATACAATTTTCTAGGTCTCTGGACAGCAAAATGTTTCCTGATGCCCTTGGTAGCCTTGGACAGTGTTGTAATTCCAGTAAGAGTAAAACAGGAGGTGTCCTTGTTAGCTGATCTGCTGCTTCTCTCACTGCATTTTCTTTTTTTCCTAAATTCACATGTAATATCCTTTGTTAAATTAAAGGAGTTTTCAACAGGCCTATCCTTAGTATAATTATGATATACATATATGCCTCCTTTCTAGAAATGCTAACTACCATCTCTCATGTTCTTGTTAAACGCTGCCATATTATGTCATGAACTTAATTATACAGATCACTTAAGTGTGGATTGCTGATTTATGTTAACTTAAAATAAGTGTTTTATATAAAGATTTAATTTTGGTTCAACGAAAGCATTACCGAATGCTAGTTAAACTGCAAAGGTTTGTTTCTGCAAGGCTTCAGCATGCAGACAGTTCATTCAAGGTCAGTGGGACCTCCATACAGGGAGGACTTTCAGACTTGAGCCCAAATGGTTTTTTTTTTAATTAAAGGGGACACTGCCTATTATTAAGGTTGTCCAGTGCTTCCCATTTTAAGACTCTGTTTAAGTTGTTGAACTGTAACTGTTTGGGCTGACATTTTCCACACTGGCTGATTGACTGATTGATTGATTTTTAATTTAAGTGAGAAAGATTTAGTTATTCCTGAAAACAAAGTTGCAGTAAAAAAAAAAATCTAATGACCTTTTTTGAAAAGCTCTGGCTTCTCTATGTTTTGTTTTAGAGCAGGGATTTAATATCTAACAGGGAAGTAACTTTTGGGTCAGAAATATTCCTTATGCTATCCCATAAAATATAGATACCTTATAAGTAAAGATCTCCCTAAATCACTCTGGAAGTGCCCCCAGCAGTGGCTCCTTTAATGTTTTTAATTTCACTGCTTGCCCCCTCCACCCCTGATTGGGCCATTTGCTGCTGATTGCCAGGGAAGCAAAAACCATGGTTTTAAATATAGTTTTCACTTCCCTAGCAATCAGAAGCAAATGGCCTAGCTGGCATGCCCCCTCCGCCAGTGGAGCTGGGGGGTAAGTGGCAAAATGAACAAAATTAAAGGAGCCCCTGCAGAGGGCACCTTCAGCACAATTTATGGAGATCCTTACTTATAAGTCTTTGAAAACAGTTCACACGCTCGGTAGAGATTTGCTAGAGCTTCACCACTAAACCTTTAAAAATTCTGTTCACACTGAGGATGCTCCAGCCCCAGGGGCAGATCCAGGAGGGTACACTAGTGCATTTGCACCTGCCCTTGATTCCTGATCCACCCGACGTTTAATTTAAACTGTCTGGCAGTGGCAGCAACATTTTTAGACAGGTAGTGCCTGACCAAAGGGAATCATTTGACTTCATGATTCATTATAATCTAACTGATCCCTTCTAAACGTTTCACTCCACAGGTGTTAATGACCCTTTTGTCTTTTTAATGGTCTTCATGTTCCAAGCTATCCTTTGTTCTGCAGTTCTGCTGTCTGATAGCTGGTCCTGGTAATGAAGCTCCTATTTCACAGCCATGCAGATTGCTTTTAACTGATTCCAATGAAATTATATGCGTTTTTGCTTCAATCTTAAACTGAATAATACAAGCCTAGGAATGAATAATACAGGCCTAATAATGGCTGTGCAAGGAATCGGGTACCAAGAGGAGCCAGGAAACCTGGACTGCCTGGGAATGGAGCATGGGATTGTAAATGATGGAGATAATAGAAATGGGACAAAGACTATGAAGGGGAAACTAGGACTGTATGGATAAGGAAACTGGGGCAAGAATGAGAAGCCTGTAGAGCAGAAACAGAGAGAAAGGGAAAAAAAGCTAGGCAGAGGGAAAAGAAGATGGATGAGAAGCTAGCAGTAGGGATAATATAAGATTAGGAAAGGAAATGGATGGGGTAAAGGGGTAATATTTGGGTGAAAGGACAGGAGAGCTGAGCCCCATATTGCACATAACCTATAGCTCCTGAATTTCACTCTCTCTCTACTATCAGGAAATCCCTGAAATCCACTGGCAAAATATGCATTTTCCCCTCTAGTGCTGGGTAGCATACAGAATAACTACTATCAATTACTGTTATCCCATGAGGTCAAGTAGCACATACCTACATGGTGGACTTAACCATTTCAATCCTGGTTATGTTACCTGCATGATTCAATATGCTTGGTCTCTTATCTGCTTTTAAAAAAGAAACAAAAACTTTGTATACACCACTAACCTATATTCAATGATCAGTACTGCAGCTGAAAGAGAAGAACTCAGAAGTTAGAAGATGCCCATCCAATTCTAATTCACCTTCCTTAATCAGGAGTTGGCAGGAGTAATGTTGGAGTGGTTTGCAGTCAGGTAACATGTAGAACAATGCTGCATACTATCATCTTATTTATTCCACACTGTAAGAGACAGCACGGGGGAATTACTGAAAGGTTTTAGGGGAGGCCTTAAGAGAGGCAGCAGGTTGATATGAGATGTAGATGATATATGCTTGGTTGTGTCATCATCTGAACAACTACAAAATTTGGTCAATACACTGCAAATACAAAACAAAAAGTGTGTCAATTAATATATCCAAAACAAAAATGATGGCTATAACAGAACAAAGCCTTAGGATTCTGGTGGAAGGGAAAAAGCTTGAGTGGGTTGAAGAGTTGATTTATTATAGGCACAATTATTAATCATATTCAAAGGAGATCAGGCACAGAAAGAACAGCCATAGCAAACTTATCAAAGATCTGGAAGAACAGAAGGATCAGCTTAAAAACAAAAATTAGGTGTTGGCAGACAACTGTGCAAATGACACCCATGTTTTGCTGCCAAAGTTTGAAAAGAGAAATTCAGAGACTGAAACTATTTGAAATGCAGTCTTATGAAAATATATTGAGAATTCCATTGAAAGAAAGAAAACAAACTAATGACTGGATGTTAGGGAAGATTGGCTTGACAAAAGACAGGTAAGTTAAAATTCTTTCAATACGTGTTGGAGAAGGTGGTGAATGCCTAGGGAAGACAGTCATTCAAGACCTCTGCTACTTGACCTCTTAGAGTAACTGAAAGTAGTTGTATGTTGCCATATTCTAGTCTCTGTGGTCCAATACTAGAAAGGAATGGAAAAAGGAAGGAGGAGAGGAAGACTGAGAAAAAAATAAATACAGACATAGGAATGGATGGATTTCGGGATCACTGTGACAAGATTAGCAATGAATAGACAACTGTGGAGACATCTGGCTTATCATACTACCAACCCTACAGTTGAGAGCGGAGTTTTTTTCCAGTTTTTTTTGTTTTTTATTAAGACACAGACTTTAATTGCAGGATTGTGGGCTACTGTTCACGAAGCAATCATCATTCATTCTGTGCACTGAATTAAACAAGAGTCATGTCAGAGGGGAGCAAATCTGAGAGGTGATATATAGTGTAGATCTTAAACGAAAAATATGCTAAGTATACATAAAGCAGTTACATCCATCTTATGCCACAAGTTGCACTCTAAAAATCTCAGCTGAAATCAATGGCTTTACACGAGGTATAAATGAGGGCTGAACTCACTTTTATTGTTACTAAATTGGTACTGGTAATGTAAGAGTGATGTTGTAGCTGTGATGATTCAGTAATTATGCAAGAGTTCTTAGTGCTGGGGTGGGCAATTATTTGGGCCTGAGGGCCACAGAGGGAGTCTTGATCAGCTGTTGTGAGCCCAGTCAGCACCCCCACACCCCCTGCAACAAATCACCAAAACTCCCTATGGGGCTGTGGGCAGGCAGGGGTGGGTGAGAGTGGGAGAGGTGGGTAAGCCAGCATCACATGTCCTGCACTCCAGGGGGAAGGGTGTAGAGGGGAGGCGGGGTGCCTGGACACTAGGTCCTGGGAGCCTGCTGTGGGTAAGGAGAGGGGGGAGCAGGGGGCATGTGTAGCAGAGCTCCCCTGGGTAGTGCAGTCTGCACTACCCCCATGGTGCTCCACATGGGGCCAAGCTTCAGCTGCTCATGCCGGGGCAGCCCACACCACACTCATGCCAGTGCCTGCAGCACAGCCAGGTGCTTCTCTGTGCTCCTCACTTCCAGTTCTAGGATTTAGACCCAGAGTCCTGTGTGCCTGCCAGAAGTTGTGCAGCATGGTGCAGCAAGAGGAGGAGCTGCTGCTGGAGGCAGGGGGCACAGAGCAGCACCCAGCTGGCTGCAGCTGCTTTGGGAACAGCCCACGGGAAGCTGAAGCCAGAACCCCAGCGCTGAGGCAGGAGTCACCTGGCTGAAGCTCCTTGCCTGCTCACCCAGAATGGCATGGTACAGCATGGCGTGGCACAGCAAGAGCAGGAACAGCTTCCAGTGGGCTGTTCCCAGTGCAGTTGCAGCTGGATGGGTGCTGCTCTGCGCCCCCCGCCTCCAGCAGCAGCTTGTCCTTTCACTGTTGCCGCACCATGCTATGCTGGTTCTGCCAGGAGCATGGGGCTCCAGCTCCAGATTATGGCTGCCTTCCACCAGAAGGTGACTCAGAGCTGAAGCTGGGGCCCCATGCACTGGGGTAGAAGCTGCCTGGCTGAAGCTGCTTGCCCAGTGTGGCGTGAAGTGGTGCGGTGCGGTATGGTGCAGCACAGCATGGCAGGGCAAGATCAGAAACAGGAGCTGCTCCTGGAGACAGGAGAGTGCAGAGCAGCTGCTGGACTGGGAATATCTCTACCAGAAGCTGCATGCTGATTTGGGCCCATGCCAGTGGGCTCCAGCTGGAACCCGACCCAGGTTCCCCCGGCATGAGAAGCCAGGGCATGGCCCCATGTGGAGCACTGCAGGGGCAGCCGTAGGCTGGATCTAATCACCTGATGGCCTGTATTTTGCCCACCCCTGTCTTAGTGTGATATCTTTTATTAGACCAACTATGTCGTTGGGATAGAGATGGACACACTTTCAAATGCAAAACATTCTTTATCAGATGTGCCTGTCTTAAGTCTATCCCAGTGACATAGTAATAAAAGGTATCAACTTAAGAAATTCTTGCCTCTTACATAATTTTTACTGATATTACGTTTGTTTTGGCACTTCAAGAATCTTCAAAAATGTGTATCTGCCTTATTTTACATTCCCTTTACATAGGTAGTATTATCCTCAGTGTGTTGTATTGGTTTTATTGTAAACTAACACACAGGTTGATATGTGTATATAAAATGCTTGATGTGAATTAATTTGATACCTGGCACCTGCACTCTTGTGTACTGTTTTATTATTTTTTCCCTCACATCCACCTGCATTAAGTTTTACTGCTCTTTTGAGGAACCGATGAAAGGTCATTGCTTATTACAATGGAAAAAACAAAGCTCTCCATGTTATTAGGCCCCAAGCTGCTCCCTTTGAAGTCTGGCAAAGCTCCTATTGACTTCACTAGAAGCAGAATCAAGCCTACAGCATTTCTTGTTTTCTTTCTTGGCTGAAATGCAATAACCCAGTGCATGCATGTATCTGTTGCCTTCAGTCGCACACAAATAGAGGGCTTTATCAGCTTCCCATGACCTGTTATTATTCTCTATGGTTTCTTTGTTTGATGTGGGGGGCTTATTATGCCTGATTCATTACACCTGTTAGGTTCTCTTCTAAAATCCATTGATGCAAAGCTGCAGCCTACTGTATTAAGCTCTTTGGCCTCTTGGCATGTTCATTGTGAATCAAGTAAATGTATGCCTCTGGCTCGGTATGACCTTGATGAACTTATATCAAAGGGTTTTTCTAACCTCTTTTTTAAAAGCATGATGTGAATTATATGTAGCAGGTGTGCACGCTAAAGGTAGAAGAAGGAGACTGGTTTTACACTTCACAGCCTAAAACCACCTACACTCAAGGCTGTTTTTCACTTACCTCAGCAGTACAAAATCATACTGCTGAAAATAGAAAGCCTATTAGCAAAACAGCATATAGCAAGCTGGAGGGAAAGTTAACACATTTCTGAACTAGAGGAAATTTTAAAAAAGGCCTCACAGACGGAAGTCAAACATTACAAATTAAGGTAATTTTTAATGGTCTGTAAATGGAAAATGCATTTCCATTCATGATGCATTTTCTTTAAGCCTGACTGAATGTTTGCCTTTGCATCCAAAATAAATATGTTAATTTTTAAGGCCATATCCATTTCCCAAGCCCAGGCTGTGAGACAGTAGTGGTCAGCCTCTTGGCCCCATGGACCAGATGAGTGGTACAGGGCTTGTCTGTGGGCTGGATGGGGCCCTGGAACCTGGGACCCTCCCCCACTGCCCCACATACTGGGATTGGGTCCCAGGACCCTGGCACTGTCCCCTCTTACTACAAGTGTGCTGGGATTGGGTCCTGGGGGCCTGGTACTGCCCCCTTCCAGCCCCCTCCATCAAGATTGGGCTGTGGGACCCAGTGCCACCCCCACCAGGCCCTTTATGCTAGGATCAGGCACCTTATACCATGTGCATGGCCTAGGGCTCTCAATGGGAGCAGTAGTGCTGCCTCTCTGCTGCCAAATTTTCAGACACATGGGGAGTCCTGTGGGCCAGCTGACAAGGTGCCATGGGCTGGAATTGGCCCATAGGCCAGAGGTTGAGCATCCCTGCTCTAAGAGAATAAAAATAGGGCTTAACTGGTTGCCATCATCACTATGGAAGTGCCTCATTCTATAACAAGGTTATGAGTTTGTGGCTTTGTTGTGGATCTCCACATGACATTAGCCTGCTTCAAAAGTATTTAGTTATAGAAGTAAATATGTATATTAGGATGGCAACCAAAGGCCTGAGTCAGGAATGGGGCACTATACAGGTAGGATGAGTCTGAGCCTGTTATACCAGGCTCCTGTTGGAGGGGGTCTGCAAAGGTCTGAGGTGCAAAGCCTGACACCTTAAGGTGGGGATGGCCAACCTGTAGCATGAATGCCAAAAGTGGCATTGGCAGGCTCTGTATGGCATGTATCGACTGGGGAGAGGACAGGAAAATGGGGCAGCAAAATGGCAGGTAGGGCAGAGAACAAAAAGCAGAATATCACATTAGGCAGGGACCACAAAGCAAGAAACAGAAAGCAGAGCAGCAGCTTGGGCAGGGAACACAAGGCAGGAAGTAGAAAGCTGAGCAGAAGATCAGGTAAGGGAAAGGAATCGGAGGGGTACACAGGCAGGATCAATGGCTGGTTTGTGGCACACCTCCCAAACAGGCTGTCTCCTACCGGTTTAGGAACTGTGGAATAAGAAATCATCCACAGACTGGATTGTGTTAAGTATGGTCTAAATAGTGATTACGGATCCTTGTTCTATTTCCTGGATTTGTTTTTGTGACACCTTTGTCCCCATGGATGTATCGCTTGTTTGCCTCTCCCAGCGCTACCCCTTTCCCCCCACCACTCCATCCCTGTCTTTTGTATTCAAATCACTCTCTCTATTTGATAGTCTGCTCTGTGCATGTCCTTCCATAGTATCTGATGAAGAGAGCTAAAACTCATGAAAGCCTATGCTTTCTCTGACTTAGGGTGGAGATGCACCTTACAGACTATCTTGAGACTGGAGCAAGGCAATCTGTCTTAAAATATGCAACATCAGGTCACCTCTGCCTCCAATAAGATGTATTGATCAATGCAGGTTATGGAGCCATTGCCCATCCTCTTTATCTCTCACTGATATGAAACCATTCTTCCCCTCTCTGGGGTTTCTTGTAACAGGGCTATGGAAGGAAGCTGCTACAGACTGCAATGGTGCCTGGGCTTGTAGTAGTAGAGGGAAAGATGTGTAACAGGGGATCATACCCCTGTTACTGAGAAAAGATTGAGACACAGACCCAAGTGGTGAAGTCCCTTTAAGATTAGGACCTTCAGGGCTAAAAGGAGTGACAAGCCAGAGAAGACATGTAAAAAGAAGCAGCTGGTATCAAGCTATGGACCCATCTCAATTAGAGACTGTAAGCATCTGTTGGGAGACTCCTGTGCTAGCCTGTTGGGTCAGGGTCAGGTGACCAGCAAAGGAAAAGGGTCAGCTGATAGAAAAAGGGTCTTAGACGAGAGAGCAGGAACTAGGTGAAGGAGAAGCCCAATCTGGGAGCCAGGATTGAGGGATCTTGTAAGGGAGAGGAGATATATATATATCCCAGTGAGAGGAAAGCAGTTACCATGAACAAGTAGTGAGTAGACCTGAAAATGAAGGATTTCCATTGCTGTATATGGATGGGTTTGTTTGGTTTCTCTTCTGAGCTTAATTGGGTGAAGCTTTGTGTTTGTTCCAGGCTTTATTCATGATCTGCTGGGGAGAAAAACATTCTGTTAACCTTTTTTTGATAACATCTAGTAGACCAAGTGCAACTATAAGGGGAGAGGAGGAGGCCACATGGCAAGAGTGCTAAGGAGCTGCATTCTGTATCGATTGGTCCAGGAAGGCTTGTGAGCCCAAAGGGGTGCGTCTACACTTATCCCTACAGCGCCATTGTTACTGCACTGTCATATAGTACTTCCTTTTGGAAGTATTAAATGATGGCACAGTAACAGTCCATACTGCACCATCTGCAGGGTGCAGTTACTCTTTGCTGCTACATCACCATAGTGATGTGCTATACTGAGGGAGCATGTCACTATGGCAACATAGCTGCAGCGTCATGGTTTTTGCCCATTGATGCTACATTGCCATAGCTCATTGCTACAGCAACATAGTGTCACGTGTAGATGTGCCCAAGGAGAGTATAACATACTTGCTCTGAGTCCTAGGCCTGAGCAGGGTGACAGAGGCAGGGAGCCCACAGGTATAACCCAGGGGGTTAACCTGTTGGCTAGTTGAGCCAAAGGCTCTGTGTTTGGGATCATGGGGTAACTGAAATGGGAGAATTGGGCAGAGAGGGAATAAAGGCCAGGAACAAAGGTGAGACCCTGTGGCCAGAGACTGAGATCCAGAAAAGGGGTCAGAATTCACCCATTAATAATAGAGAGATAAATAGGATAAGACTGACAGAGGTTGTAACTCCTATTGCCCCTCCCTTCTCTTTTTCCCTTTTGGGATAAGGCAACTCTAATTTATTTTTTGAACAACAAGGTGTGGCAGGAAAGGGGGAAAAAGGCGGCGGGGGGGGGGGGAGGAATGCAGGACCAGCTGCGGATTGAAACCCAGAGTCACCTGCCTACATCATCCTGTAATAGGTTCCTTTTTCATAAACCTGTGCATGTGTCTGTGTATGTTCATGTGCATACATGCACACACTTCGTAGGTTGAAAGCACATGGGTGGGTACATGTTCAGTAAAATTCATTTGCATGTCATGTCTTTAAAATACTGTCTGCATCTATGACTTCTCTCTGAGATGCAGTATTACTGAAGCAAAACTGTGGTTCTGTTAACAGTGCCTGTGTGGTAACCATGGTTTTTATGAATGCAGACCTAGCAACTCTTCCTTTGTTACCTCAGGACTAGCACAATACACTAAGAAGGGAGCTACATAACCTGAATCCAGGTGAAAACAGCAGCTGCTTTAGGATTCTGCAGAGTGTGCAACAAGTTCTGTGTCATTCCATGAGCATCTGAGACTCATGCTCTGTGATCTACACTAGCTGCCTGTTTTGAGTTGATTTTAAGGTGTTTGATTTTTCACCTATGGAAAAAAAAATAAAACCCATCATAGTCTAGGACTTACTAGCTAAAAGACCAGCACCTCCTCTTGAGCCACGGCTATGGTTGGTTATGGCCATCAGTGGCTCCTATACAAAAGTTTCACTAGTACAAAAGAGGTAGTGCAGCAGTAGGAATATGGCAAAGTGATTATAGGGTTATAGGAGTCTGAATTGCTGTTTCTCCCATTGTGTAAAATAGAGCCGTCCTTAGAAGTTATGGAAACCTTTCAATAACTTCTCTGACTTCAGTAGCTTCAAGCTTTTGAATGCTACCCTTTTTATTTTTAACACCTCCAGAAATACATGCTTTCCTGCTACATGTAAAATTGTAAGTAATCTTATAGTAGTCAGGTTGCAGAGAATTTTGGAGGTCATTTGATCTTAAATATTGTGTTATAGTCAACATTAACATTGAGACGCTTTTCTGGCAGCTCTTAAAATCAAGAGTCAGATTGATAAAAGTGGTCTTGGTAAATGACTTGGCACATTAAGAGACCTAATGCCTAAGTGAACATTGACACAATTTCTTATATGTGTAAATTCTGACACTTGTGTGCACAAATTCACAGGCAAAGATTAATGTTTGAACAGGAGCCATGCACTGGACTGAAACCCCTGAACATTTAACTTTAAATTAGAAAGCCACAGAACTTTTTTTTTCCACTTCTAAATCTGTAAAAGACAACACAAAGCCTTAGTACCCACATGATGTTAGCAGAGATCACAAATAATACTTTTACTGCTGCAAACAGATTAATCTGCACAACCCCACTGTGAAGAATGTTTACTCACTTCCCAACTCTCTTTCACAGTATCACTCTGAGAGAGGTCTTACAGATGGGGAAATGAACTGTTTATATAGCTTCTGTGGTGCTCCTGGGGGTATCTCTGAGAAGCACAGATCTCACCCTCCTGCTTCTGCTCCACATGAGCTCAACCCAATTCTGGCTCTCCATGAGATCGTACCCTCCCTCTGTAGCAGGCCAGAGAAAATAATAAAAGAGCAGGGTGGAGTACCCCCAAGTTGGCTTTTGCCAGTTAATTTCTGGGTTTGGTACATGCAGAGGGGTGTAAATTTGATAGGTGTGCTTCTCAGTAGTGCTGTGGAAGCAGTATAGACACTGCCATAAGAGTGCTTGTTGCCACAGTTCTGGTTATTGGAGGTTCCTGAACTACTTTCATTGGTATAAGAGATGAGGCTGCAAGCAGGACATTTGCCAATAAGGCTTTATATACTTTGGCTGACTTGGAGTCTCTAAAGGACTATAGTGAAGGACCTTCTCCTCCCCCCCTCCCCCTCCCCCCCCAGGTTTGTTGGGGCAGGGGACTCTGGAGGCTTCTGTTGAAGGGTCCTCCTACTCTCACATGCTTGGGGCTGTAAGTTGAATAGCGTTGTAAGCTTGGGAGTGGACTTAAGCAGTTCAGAGTGGACTTGAATATGCACCCCAGCACTGCACTGAGGCTCTCTGTCTCAGGTATGTGTGTGTGGGCAGGACTTACTGTTTGGTGGCCTGCCCCGGCTCAGTCAAGAGAGCTAATGCTAAGTGACTAGATCAGTGGCAGAGCCAGGACAAGAACCTTGAAGTGATGCTGAGCAATTTATTTTGTCTTGAATAGTTCATTTGGGAAATGAAAACAAGTCACCATATTTGGAAAAGTGGAGGAGGGGGAAAACAGAACATTTCTTTTTGACATTTACTAAATGAAATGATTTGAGGTTTTTCATTTGCAAATAATGCTTTGAAACCAAACATGCCTACTCCCACCCCTTTTTCTTTAGTTTTTATTTTAAAAAAATAGCAGCTGCTTCTGCTTCTGTTATGGCTGTGGGACCAGGCTGTTGTAGCTGTGGTGGGCACAGGCTCCCCACACATTGGCTACAGCAGCCCCTGCAATGTGGGTTCCCCGCTAAATCAGTACCCAGGACTGTTGCCCTTCTCACCCACCCAAATTTATATTATTAGTTGTAGCTTCTTGCACTTCTGCAAAGCACAGTCAGGGAGCCAATGTTTAAGGTCCATAAACAGAGATAAAGGGCTCTACTACTTTTTTCTTTCTCCAAAGAAAACAATGTATTGCAAGACAGCCTTCAACTAAGTTTCCTGTTTGCAGTGCCATTTCCCTTGTCAGTCTCCAATCCGCCTAAGTCTTACAAATGAGCTCATTTGGGAGTTAAACTGCCCGGCGCACAATGCTGCATAGTTGTGATTTTTCTTTGATTTATTTACTTATTTTTCCTTTGAAGGCACACACCACAGGAAGAGTAGGGAACAAGGATTGTCTCTGTGGAGAAATGTTCACATAAGCCATCCACTGGAGTTTGAAGTTCTTCTAATTGTCTGATGGCCTTGAAGAGACTACCTCCTTGCTTTCTTTTCTCTTAAAGTGCTGACTGATGCCACTCATAATAGAAATAACAGATGTAGGATGGTTTAATGTCTATGCTCCCCACCCCCAGTCATTTCCCCACCATCCTCACCAGGGTTTATAGTTACTGCAGTTAGAAGGTTGTTTTGCAACTCTCATGTAACAGGTGGCAGGTGTCAATAGCCCTGTCTGACGAATGTGATGCTAACTTTAAACATGACTTAGTTCACTAGGTTTTATTTAGCAAAAGATTAGCAAAGCCTATACCTTCATGAAGCAACTGAAAATTAATGGAAAACTGCAGCTTAAAATATTCAACTATTTTACCTAGGGAAGGAGGTAGAATTTAAAACCAGTTGATACCATTAAGATCTTACCTACAGCAGACAGCTCAAATGAATCTTTCCCTGTCTGATCTCAGCTATGGATTTAGTGTTAGATTGATGTAGCTGCAATGACACAAGGATTTCTTAAGATTATATCTTTGAGAGACCTGAGGAATAATGTCTTGTAGTTAAAAGCATGTGTAACTTTATCTCAGCTACATACAGTAAAAGCTTTGTTATCTAGCATGAGTGGGGAAAGGAGGGGGGGGGGGTGCTGGTTATCTAGAAATTCCAGTTACCTGAGGCAGGGGTTTTTGGCCAGATGTGAAGTGAGGGGGGTCCAGCCAGCCAGAAATTCCAGTTAATAGAGTATTTCGGTTACGAAAATGCCGATTAACACAGTTGGTTCAATAAAAGATAATTGCCCTAAGAAAATTTTGCCTCTGTATATTTAGATGAGACTCCTTGACAGCAGTCTGCCTTTAGATGTGATTCTAGCATTTTTATTCATCTGTGTAGAACCTTGCTCTGAGAGCACGACCTTTTGGACCCCATAAAGAATTGAAGTAATGAACACTGCCTCAGAGTAAGGCCTTGGAGTGAACATGAATTACAGAATTAAGTTTTTATGTGTGTGGAATAGTCTCAAATACCCTGTTGATGATTACTAAATAACAATAGTGATGTCAGAGATATTAAAAAAAAAAAATCACTGTATCCTCATCACTCACTTGAATAGTCCTTTTTCTCATGTGTGGTCCTATTAACTTTAGTTCAACCTCTATTTTACTTCAATGTGACTCAGAGTAAATATTGCAAAATCACTCAAGTCAGGGACATATAGGTTGTATTCTTTAGGATCAAGAAGTCAGGCTAAAATGGTTAGTACTGTCTTTCCCATCCAGCAATAAGACTGGCACTGAGTGCATTTGAAATGCTGCTTCATGAGTTCAACTTGATTTAGGCTGAATTTATCTGTGAAACTGTTCTGCTGATGGAAAAGGAAGTCAGCAAAACAGGGTCCATGGCCATGCCATTCCCACCCACCCCATACGCCCTCCACTCCACATTCAGCCGGTGTGACATGAGATGGGAGAGGCCCGGGTGCCGCCGGAACCAAAAGGTTGGGAAACGCTGGACTAAGGGGTCAAACCCAGAGACCGTTTGTGGATGGGTCTGTATCATCTTGGAGGGAGGTGGCCAGTGGTGTCCTGCAGGGTTCAATTCTTGGCCCTGTGCTGTTCAACATCTTCATCAATAATTTCGATGAGAATGTGGAAAGCATGCTGGCCAAGTTTGTGGATGATACTAAGTTATGGGGAAAAGTGGTCACGCTAGGGGATAGGTTGCGGATCCAAGCTGACCTGGACAAGCTCAAAAGGTGGGTGGAGCAGAACTGGATGCAGTTCAATAAGGATAAATGCAGAATGCTTCACCTGGTGAGAAGTAACCAGTGACATGAATATAGGTTAGGAGGAGATGTCCTGGCCAGTGCGACGGCTGAAAGGGACCTTGGGGTTATGGTTGATCACAGGATTAACATGAGCCGCTAGTGTGATGCTGTAGTCAACAGTGCTAATAGCATACTGGGATGCATTAAAAATCTTCTCACTATTTACCTGTGACCAGCATAGCTCTAACAAACTAGGCTTCACTCTCCACTGGGCACGTTTCCCCGAGACTCTATTGCACAGTGGTTACTGCACATTTTATTTAGTACTTGTATAAGCAAGTACTAAATAAATGCTCAGTAACCAGTTACTGCACAGTAGCACCAGTGAATGCCTTTTAAATAAGTGACAGTACTGTGCAGTAGTGTCTCAGCACAGTTTTTGCTCCACAACATTACTGTGCAGTTGTATCAGGCTACTGAGCAGTCAGTGTCCCATGTAGACATGCTCACTCTCACCAACTTAAATTGGGAGTAACTCTATGTTCATCAAAGGAATTGTACCAGGCAAAAATGATGTGAGTATAGAATCCAGTCCAACCATTTCCTCCTTCCCCTCACCCCCATCTTGATCTACCTTACAATGGAGCAAATACTTGAAGTCAACAGTGTTGCTTTGATTTTAAAATAAGTATCACTGGGGGCAAAATTTATATCATCTGGTTGCTTTCTGAATAGGACAAAACCAGAAGAAAAAAAATGATATGAGGTGTGTAATAACACTTTCTTGTTAGCACAGAAGGAGCAGCAGCTGTAATCCATCACAAAGAGTGGCTGCTGACAGGGCACAGAACTGACACTTCCTTCAGATCAAAGGATCAATCTTAACTTGGAGACAAGAGGCCACCACTGTAGCCTGCTCCAGTGGTGCAACTTAGGTGGTGGTGTTAAACACCAATAGCTGGATAAGGATTTTACTGGCATTGGAGCTCAGACTCCTCCTTTGATTCCAAAGATTTCCATCTCCTTGAGACAGAAAAAAGTAATACTTTGTCCATGTACTCACTATCTCACCATTCCAGGTGGTCAAGAACAATTATTGCCTAACTACATGGTGCCTATTTCTTCTGTTAACAGTCCCTGACACCCATCAACTGGCAGTTGCTGTGTTTTTCACACATTAGCCTATGGCTGAAAGATGTTCTGCAGCCCCTGCCAGGTCTATAATAACATTGACCTGCAGCTCGTGATGGGACAAGAAATGCACCATCATTAAGACTTGAGTGCGCCTCTTAGAGATTGGAGTTAGGAAATGCTTTGAGATGGTTTGAAGTTTCAATTTCTGGTTATAACCAAGTTTTAATTTGGGGAGAATTGGTTTGTGAAGCAAACAGAGGGCAGTTCTGGTCTTTCATAACATAAATTTCAAAGAAGTGCAAAAATTGCCTGTTGGGATCCAATGTATTAAGTTCCCCTCTCACAACGAGGCCTCACCATATCCACTCATTCTCTTTGGACCTTTACAAAGGAGGAAATCTTGCCAGGTTGTGAGCTCCAGTAACTCCCATCAAATTGAATAGAAGCTGAGAGCACACTGCACCAGAGGAAGTATTTAGGAGGTTTAAAAGCAAGTTCCTCTAAGAGTCCGTTGTTCCAGAGTTCTTTCCCCTAAAAGGGAGCAATTCTGAGAGAATGTGGACCACGGCTTTATACTGAAAATCCATCAAGTTTTTTGTTTTGTTTTTTTTCAGATATAAGGTGGACAGGCAGACATGAACACAGACTAACACTGTTCTGTGTTCAGTCTGACAAGGGATAAGTGACACGACATTTTCTCTTTATATTTTAAGCAAATGAAATGTGATCTGTTGTTGTTGAGGTTTTAAGACCTGAGTAATGAAAGCCTAGGGGAGTCCAGTTATATGTATTCCTTGGACACTATTTCCTTCAGGTCTTCTCTTGCAATAAACAGGTCTGGGACCTCCAGCTTTAGCTACCTGTTTTGCAGTCTGCAATGTCCATCCAAAAAAGGCAAAACTATTCTCACTACCTGTGGCTTCCTTATACTGATTGGCAAAGGGTTATCCTGGACCAGCTGAGTAGATGGGCATCAGATAAGTAGAGTGGACTGTATCTCCTTGCAGAGTTCTACAGTAGTGAATGTGTAAATATCTCAATTGCTCCAAAGCATATTCCTTTGAGAGAGAGATTCCCACCAACATGTTTTGTATAGCAGTTCAGTGTTGCTGTTTAATGGTTCAATATCCTTTGGGATGAAAGGCACTGTATACATTTATTTACTTTTATTTTTCCTTAGAATGCACATTCTTCATTATGTCCTTGGGCTCTGTAGGACACAGCAAATGACAGAGAGCAGTCAGACCTCAAAGTTAATTTACGGGCAGAAATTAGCATCCTTGGAAAGCAGCACTTGCCAGTGCTAGAAATATCCATAGGTTCAGGTATTACCAACTTGTGTAGTCAGATCACACTGGACTTTCCCAATGAACTTAATCTTAGTTAACTAACTCAGCTAACATACTGCTTTGTGAACCAAATAACACTAAAATCCATGAAAAGACACAATTTTCAGGCACCTGCATTTTAATGACAATACCATTAGTAGCTTGCTAATCAATGAAAGGCAGTGTTTCTTCAACAGCATTTACAATGAGCTCTTAAGCTAGAAACATGTTTACACTTATAACTAAATTTTATTTATCACTTTACTAAGAGGTTTCTGTAAAGTAAATCCCCCTGATTTCTTCAGTGATTGTATCAAAACACAAAACAAAATTATTTCTTTAACCAAAATCCACCCTGGCGGAAGTGACCATAGCACTTTTGCTCTATGAATAATAATACAGGACTCATATGGCAGAATATAAATTTTTTCACACTTGCTTCTGTCTTCTAAAATTGACAGATTTTTTCCAATCTTCTGTTTGCATGTGTTTGGAATAAAGAGAGAGTCAAAGGAAAATGGGTTGAAACAGATATGGCACCGCAGTTGGTGGTCTAGTCTGAGACACGGAGATCATGAACAGCTTTGGAATACAAATTGAAGACGCTATCAAATCCATCTGCAGTTGTAGGTAAACAGAGGTACTGCCCAATATAATTAATGCCCAGCTGGTACTGCCCAGCTGTAGACTTAGGGATACTTTGTCATCAGTAGCCAGGTCAGTGCAATTCTGTCAGAGAACTGCTTATTTGCTATGCATTTGACACCTGACCAAAGAGCACTTCTAAGGGAAGTTATTTTTGAAGCTAACGAGAAACCTTCTATAGGATCATAAACCTGCTGAAAAAAGCCTCAACCTGTCGTGAGTGAAGTCCCCAAAGTAGCAACCCCCGCAATTGATGCATTAACTGGGGCCCGCTTTGGGCACTCATTTTTTCTCTAAGCAATTTTCAAATAAGGTGAAATTCAGAGAGCTACGTGTAAAGTTTGTGCATGACTTGTTTGCCTTTTTAAGTCCTTGTTCCAAGGACTTGCATGAGATTTAAATGTTACATAGCCCCGCAATGGGCCCTTTACAGAAGGCTGAATTTTACCTTTTGAAGTGATGGGACAGCATTTTATTTACAAACAAGCTGAGGGCGACTGAGTTTGAACATGACTAGACTCTTCTACAGACATTGCTTGAGTAACCTTAATGTTCTCACCAAAAGCAAATGATTCTTTGCAAAAAATATTTTTCCAGCTGTTTAAAGGAAGAGAAAGATCATCACTAAAGACCAGTGTCCTTCAGAATGGAAACAAGAGCATACTTTCCTACCAAGGTGTCTGAAAAGTTGTAGGTGTATTATTATGTTGCCTTAAAGCATGTTAGGGAGCAATGATGTAAAAATAAAAACCCACACTTGCAAATTAAAAGATCAATTTTTGCCAGTCCAGGGCATGGACACTAACCAATTCCTGTGAGGTAAATAAGCAAGGATTTGCAGTGTATCAGCTGTTTCCCAGTTACTGGGTAGAGCAGCTGACATGCAACAAATCTCCATCTTGGTGTGCTTCACAGGAACTTTACTATACAATGGGCACAGCTACATGTGCAAATGCTTTGGGGTGGGTTTACTCTAGAGTAATTCTAAAAATTAAATCTCCCAGCACCACCCCCACAACCCTGATCGTGGAGTGGGGGCTGGGAGCTTCCTGCTATCCCCACCTTGGCTCCAGTGGTGGAGCCCAACCAGATGGTAGGAATCTCCCAGGGATAGGGAGCAATCTCCTGCCCCTTGCTGCACAGCTGACCAGGAGCACATTTGCTCCCAGCCAGTCATCTACACGTGCTCTACTGCACAATAATTACTCGCAAGTAAATTTGCTGCTTGTATTTACAGGTAGCAAATTTACTCAATTAGAGCAAATTACTGCACAGTAAGCATCTGAATGTGTAGACAGTGATGCTTACTTTGCAGTAACTTGCTCTAATCTTGAGTTAAGCATCTCATGTTGTTGCGCCCAGGGTGGATGGAACTAATGGAACTTGTTCCTTAAACTGGCAGGACCTGGCCCTGATACCTTCAAGAACAAAGCTTTCTCTTTCATTTTAGTGTGCAGTACATCTAGACTGCAACCCGCAAGAGATAACTAAGCTTGTATGGATATGATTATTGCTGAAACAAACATAAAGATTAGGCTGAACAAAGATCATGGTAACTTCCTGAAAATCCATTAGATCAAACATCAAAGTAACCTGGAGCTTAGCTAAGAAGAACAAACTTCCCTGTCGTGGATAGCAGGTCCTTAAATTTAAAACTATGATATTTTTATTGCCCTTTCAGGATCTATCCTCATAGGCCTTTCAAGGTCTAACCAATATTTTGTTTTGACCAAGTTTGGGCATAAGTAGCAAATGCTTTTCTAGGTCATACCATTAGTATCTGGGACAGTACTGATCTGTGTGCCTGTTGAAAAAGAGCATGAAGAAGAATACATTTATGCATTTGTAAATGAAATTCCAATAAGTATGATGATTATTCTCATCTCCCATAAAATTCTGCATACAGACATTTGAAGAGCCTCATAACTTTTAATGCTGGCTAAGATCGAAATGTCAGGAGAGGCTTTCATTAAAGGAGACTTAATGTCCAGGCAGCAATACTACGTCAGACATTTGTACTGCACTCTAAGGTCAACCAAGCTAGCACGGTTGTTCTAAGTAAAGAGTGAAAAAAAAAATTAAGGTTGACCTGCATTTTAAAACATGGACTTTAAAGATCTGGTGCTTCTTGTAAAGGGTGTGTTTTTGTAATTTAAAGAAATTTAATCTCCTGCAAGTGCCCTGCTGTGTCTGGAGTTGACATCATGTTTGTCTGAGCTTTAACAGATTTAACAGGGCTAGGATGATTAAAGCAACTTACAGCCCACTGTCTTTTTGGAACAGAGTTGTGGAAAGCAGACTGGGAGGTAAAGAGATCAGTTCTATGGAGATTTTGATTTATGTGTATATACACATACACACACACACACACACACACAAGCTTCCTTAGAAGCAGAAGTACAAAAGCTTCTCAAACTGTAGCTGAACAAGTACTGGTAAGCAGTAAACAGAGTGCATTTGCAGGGTTCTTTGCTACTGGTAAAAAATATTCAACTCTGTACCTGTTGAGAAGTCCTTCTAGATCACTTCTGAGACTGACAAGGAAGTTTGTTCCTTGTGCTCTACCTGTGTTGATGAACAGATGACTTCAAGCCTGACTCCTAAGCTGTCAATGTGTTAACTTCATGCTTTGACTAAAAGACTCCCTTAGTCAATGCAGATATGCATAAGTGATTACAATGTTTGCAGGTGCAAATAGAACAATTTTACATACAGAATCGTTAATTGCCCATGCAAATGGCAGCTGCCTACTTGTCTGTTTGCACAATCTCTCTCCTTGTTTGCATGCAGACCGGCAGTTATACGCATGCAGGTGTAGTCATGTACATTTTGCACGTAGCAGCATGGAAGCAACACACATAAGGTGCTTCACTGTGGATCCAGATCCAAAAATTCAAGCCTTGCTCTGAATTTTAGCTAACAGCCAGAGGCATAGCTGGGCAGTTCTGCTCCCTAGGTTGCCATTGCCAATGGCAGCACTGGTTCGGCAGCAGCTGCTCCTTTTAGACCCCGGTCCCCAGTCGGCATCCAGGGCTGGTGCCCCTGCTCCCCCCCCCCCCCATTCACTACTGCCAAAAGCCATCTCTATCCACCAAAGTTAAAGGCAGCCAGATGTGATGGTAGCCATTAGGGGTGTGCGAAGCAGGCAGTATTCAATTGGGGGGACAGTGATTCGATTTGGCCGAATCTGAAGATTTGATTCTGATTTGGAGAATCAGCAATTTGGCCATAAACACAGCTTTATATGTTTAGTTTTTTTCTACATACTTTGAGGTACCAGGCACGGCTTGTGAATGCTGAGATGGTGGGGCGGATGGAGCGTCCCACAGGAGTGCAGGGGGGTCCCCCCACATGCTTGGCAGCAGACCTGGAAGTGGACCAGAAATACTTCTGGGTCCACCAAGTATGCAGGGGGCAGCCGCCCCCCCCCCCCCTCGCGTTCCCGTGGGATGCTCCATCCGTCCCACCATCTCAGCATTCACAAGCTGTGCCTGGTACCTTAAAGTATGTAGAAAAAACATATAAAGCTGTGTCTATGTCCGAATTATCAAATCTTTCCAAATCGAATCAGAGGCTTCCGATTCAACTTGGAGAGATTAATGGGCCTCCTGATTTGATTGGGATTCGAAGATGTGGCCGCCGAATCGGGCCGAATCTCCTCCAAATTGAATCAGCGACCAAAGCTTTGCACAGCCCTAGTAGCCATGCCCCACCCTTGTGTGTGATCAGCTATAAAAAATTATGTGCCTTACCCATGCTAGAACTGTGGGTTGCTGGGCTGGTGAGAGGACTTTTGACAAATTTGCCTTAGATGTAAGACTTCCTTTAAAAAGATATTCTCTCTTATAAAGCACAAGAACATGAAATATGGGAACATCTAGAGATTAGCTTTTAGAAGATGACTTTTTTGGTCATTATTATCGATAGAGTACCTTGAGGTTTCTTTTACACAGTGTGTGAAATTCAGCCAGGTCCAGACCACCAGCCCCAGCCTGTACCATCCAATAAATAGTAAAATCCTAATTGAGTATGGGAAAGGAATGGTGCACGGTTCTGGATCTCTGCACTGGGTTGGGTTTTTTTTTTTTATTTGTTTGGTTGTTTTGGGTTTTGTTTTGTTTTGTTTTGTTTTTTTACCAACCCCTGTGAATATATCCAACTGCATAATCAAAATAATAGTGAAAGTAGCAGGTACTGTAAATAACATTCAGTGAGCAGAACTAAAATGTACAAGGAAAACTAATCAAATCTGCCACATCTAGAGAACTATAGGAATAGCATAAAATATTCACCAAATCATGTGTAGCTTTCTTTTAACCACAACACAGGAATATGCACATTTCATTATGTGTCTTTCTTTTCTTTTTTGGGGGTTTTTTAATATGCCTTTTGAGACTTTGCACTGTTTGAGGAAAATTATCCCTTGGCATCTAGGGCCAGATTTAGGGAAGGTGGCACAAACATGCTCACTACAGCTGAGGGGAAGGAAGGGCTTCACTCGGGGCACGGGAAGGGGAGAGGGGGTAGGGGTCATTAAGTTATGCTGGTCAGGCTGAACCATACAGTGATCAAATTGGTCTGTTGAGTGCTTTTGAGGAGGGGATAGATTTGGGCAAATAAAGAATGGACAACTAAGTTATGGGCAGTGCTTCACAGAAGTCCTGGCAGAGAAGGCTGTTAAGAGGTGGTGCTAAAGCATGGCAACCTGGCTGACCTGAAATGTTCAGCTAAAACCAGTTTTTGAACAGCATTGGCTTCCTTTGGTACTTCTGGATAAGAAAGTTTGTAGCAACTTCTCGTCTCTGTAGTTTCCTCTCCAGGCAGACATTCTACCTAGGCTGCTCTGTGCCGGAGCTTATGTTGGCAAAACCTAAACTGACTTCAGTGCCTTGTCAGTCGATTTTATGTTGGTAACACGGTAGTATTAGCTCTGCCAGTCATACTACTTCTGTAATGTTTTATCTCATTATATACTTGGTGAATCTATATTGATTCTTCACTACAACTAGATGACCAAAGGATCATTTTAGATTATTATTACTGTACTTCTTTCAATTTATCACTGCATAGAATCTCATCCTCTAATGTTCCACTGTATTGGAGTTCTGTCCCCTAAAGGGTAGCAAGTCTGAGCAAATGTGAACCACTACTTTGTGTTACAAATCCATCAAGTTGTTTTTTTCAAGATAGGAGGTGAACAGAGGAACATATACACATACTAAAGGACCAAACTGTCAGGTAGTTCCCTTCTCTGGCTCACTTTGACGAGGGATAAGTGGTGAGACACTTTCTCTTTATAGTTTAAGTAAATGAAATTCGATCTGTTCTTGGGACTTTAAAACCAAATAATGAAAACCTAGGGGAGTCCACTTATGTATTCCTTGGACACTCTCCTTCACTTCTTCCCTTGCATTAACAGGTCAGGGACCTCCAGCTTTAGCTACCTGTTTTCCAGTCTGCAATGCCTGCTCAAAAGCCATCCTGTTACTTCAACTTCAAAGATTATTTAGGGATAAGACTCCAGATATCTGATCACCAACAACCAGTTTAGTTATGACATTAGCTACAGAAGTAGAATGCATTTGTAAGAGAGAATTTATTGAATAAGTTTCAGTCTTTTTATTATCCTTGGAGAGTTGTTTCTTTACAAAAATAGGTTTATTCAGAGTCATTCAACAAATGCTTTAAGAAAATGTATTTCAGCTTGTGGCTTGTTTGCAAATTGTGTTCACTGTGTATATTTATTAGGTCTGTTCATCTCCTGGGGATTGCTCACCTTAATGACACAGTATTGTTTCTACTTCCTGGCTGAATGAACAGGATGCAAGAAAGAGGGTGTCCAGAGTGAACATTACCAAGTCACTAGATTCTTACTAGGACAGGGTCAAAGCAGATGATACAGTGAGGAAAAAAATCCTAAAATAGTTACAATACAGACTATTTTGCACTGGACTACATGCAAGCCATCATTGCTAGAATCAGGCTATTGCAATGCTATAGGCTGAGGTCAAAATCATCATTAATTTTCTCTTGTTATATTCACACAATGTAAATACATGCAGAATATGCAAGCACAGGTCCAGCCAGGAAGGATGAAACCAAACTTTCATCTTATTTAATCAGGGCTCTTGAAAGGGGTCCTGGCAGTGAAAAATAAGCTCCATTTTGTGCATCTCCTAACCAGATTAGTGCTAAGGGTGTGGACTTGTAGATGATATAAAAGGTGATTCCCCAAGTGACCAGGGAGCCAGAGAACAGGGATAGCAAGCAGGGCAAGCAGTTTGCAGGCAGTTGTGCTGGTCAATTTGCGGGCCAGTTTGTTGCCCCTCCCCTCCCCCACATTTGAGGGGACAGCCTTTCAGTTTGGTGTGAGAAAGCAGGGAAAAAGGAACCGTTTGGGGCCAAGAAGCAATAAACAGGCCAGCTTCCTGGCGAGTTCACTAGAGAAAGTGTGCTTGGAAGAAGGGCAGTAAGAGCAAAGAGGCAGGTTAAGAGACCCAGGTACATAACTGGAGGACATTGCAATGCCAGAACCACTGCCTCTGCTTGCACCTATGAGGTTTCTGTCCAGGCAGGACTGCTCACCATCGAGGCTTCCACCCAGGTCCTGGTTTGGTGCTGTGGGACTGGGGCTTGCAGGTTCCTCCCAGAGATGGCCAGGTCAGGGAGTGCCTGTGATGTAAGCGGTGCCTCCTGGTGGTATCTCTCAGGGAACAGGCAAGAGAGCTACAGGAGGACGTGGTGAGGCTCCAAAGTATCATCTGCCATGAGGAGTTCATTTATTTTGATGCTGGAGGAGAGCTCCGGGACTGTGGAGGAAGAACTACTGAGGCAGCACTCTAGAAAGGCGAGGACATGGACTCGCAGGAAGCTGGAAGCTTGTGACCTCTGGCAACAAGCAGAAATCTTTATCTCCATCTGCAACAGTTTGTCTGGAGAGTAGATAAGGAGCCCTAGCAGCAGAGGGCAAGGAGCATGTTCCACTGGTGGAGGAGGACAGGACAGGCGTCCCCAAGGTGGGAAGGATTGAGACAACCACCACCAAGAAGAAGTGATGGGTGGTGGTGGTGGTTGGAGACTCCATTCTGCAGGGCACGGGGGGATCCACTTGCCAACCTGACGTGTTGTCTTGGTAAGTCTGCTGCTTGCCCAGAGCCCAAGATGTCACGGAAAGATTACCAAGACTCATCTGGCCCTCTGACTGCTACCCCATGCTGCTCATCCACATGGGCACCAATGATACTGCCAGGGGAGACCTTGAACAGATCAAAAGTGACTACAGGGCTCTGGGTACAAGGGTGAAGGGGATGGGGATGGGAACTCGGGTGGTATTCTCTTCAGTCCTTCTGATCAAGGGAAAGGGCCCAGGCAGGAACGGGTGCATTATGCAGATCAATGCCTGGCTGCACAGGTGGTGTCACCAGCAAGGCACTGGCTTCTTTGACTATGGGGTGATGTTCCAAGAATAAGGATTGCTGGAAAGAGACGGGATCCACCTGATGAAGAGAGGAAGGAGGTTCTTCACAAACAGACTCGCTATGTTGCTAGGGAATGGACCAAAGCTATAAGGTAAATGGGGAAGTGGATGGCCTGTAGGAAAAGCAAGGAGGGGGCAACAGGGGAGGTGTTCTCATTCTTCTTCTGGAGTAATCGGGGCAGTCAACTAGTTACCTCAGGTTCCTGCACACGAATGTATGGAGCCTCGAAAAACAGCAGGAAGAATTGGAAGTCCTTGCACAGCCATGGCACTATGATGTGATTGCAATAACAGAGACTTTGGTGGGATATTTTGCATGACTGGAGCACTGTCATGGATGGGTACAAACTGTTCAGGAAGGACAGGCAGGGGAGAAGAGGAGGAGGAGGAGTTGCACTTTACGTAAAAGAGCCATATGATTCCTCAGAGCTTCAGAATGAAGCTGGCGATGGGCCTTTTGAAAGTCTCTGGGTTAGGATCAAAGGAGAGGGCAACAAGGATGATGTCATGGTGCGTCGTGTCTGCTATAGACAATCAGACCAGGAGGAAGTGGTGGATGAGGCTTTCTTCAAACAGGTACCGGAAGTTTCCCAATCACAGGCTCTGGTTCTCATGGGGGACTTCAGTCACCCTGACATCCACTGGGAGGGCAATACAGCAGTCCGCAGGCAATTCAGCAAGTTCTTGGAGAGTGTTGGGGACAACTTCCTCCTGCAAGTGCTGGAGCAGCCAACTAGAAGCCATGCTCTTTGTGCCCTGCTGCTCACAAACAGGGGAGAATTGGTGAGGAATGTACTAGTAGATGGCAACTTGGGCAGTAGTGACCACAAGATGATTTGAGTTCAGGATCCTGAGGAAAGGAAGGAAGGTGAGCAGGACCCAGGACTTCAGAAAAGCAGACTTCAACTTGCTCAGGGAACTAACAGGCAGGATCCCCTGGGAAGCCAGTCTGAGGGGGAAAGGAGTCCCGGAGAACTGGCTGAACTGGCCCAGACCAGCTTGGCTTAGCAAGGAACTCTTTAGTCAAATAAATCAAAAAAAGAAGCTTACAAGAAGTGGAAACTTGAACAAACAACTAGGGAGGAGTATAAGAGTATTGCTTGGGCTTACAGGGATGAAGACAGGAAGGGCAAAGCGCCATTGGAGTTGCAGCTAGCAAGGGATGCGATGGGTAGCAAGAAGGGTTTCTATAGGTACATCAGTAACAAGAGGAAGATGAGGGAAATTGTGGGTTCCTTACTGAATGGGGAAGGCAACCTAGTGAGAGAGAATGCAGAAAAGGCTGAAGTACTCAATGCCTTTTTCACCTCGGTCTTCACAGGCCAGGTCAGCTCCCAGACTACTGCACCTGGCAGCACAGTTTAGGAAGGAGGAGGGGCAAACAGTGGTGAAAGAACAGGTCAGGGACTATTTAGAAAACCTGGACACCCAGTCCATGGGGCTGGATGGCATGTACCTGCGGGTGCTGAGGGAGTTAGCAGATGTGATTGCAGAGCGGCTAGCCATCACTGAAAACTCTTGGCTATCGGGAGAGGTCCCAGATGACAGGAAGAGGGCAAACATCTTTAAGGAAGGGGAAAAGGAGGATCCAGGGAACTACAGACCAGTCGGCCTCACCTCAGTCCCTGGAAAAATCATGGAACAGATTCTCAAGGAATCCATTTCTAAGCACTTGGAGGAGAAAAAGGTCATTAGGAACAGTTGGCGTGGATTTCCCAGGGGCAAGTCATGCCTAACCATCCTGATTGCCTTCTATGATGAGATGACTGGCTCTGTGGATGTGGGGAGACCACTGAATGTGGTATACCTTGATTTTTTTTATTTTTTTTTTATAACAAGGCTTCTGATACAGTCTCCAACAACATTCTTGCAGGCAAGCTAAGATAGTATGGGCTGGATGAACGGACTGTAAGGTGGATAGAAAACCGGCTAGATTATCAGGCGCACAGCGTAGTGATCAATGGCTCAATGTCTACTTGGTTGCTGGTATCAAGTGGAGTGCCCCAGAGGTCGGTCCTGGGGCCAGTTTTGTTCAATGTCGTCATCAATGACCTGGAAGATGGCACAGAGTGTGCCCTCAGCAAGTTTGCAAATGACTCCAAGCTGGGGGGAGTAGTAGATATGCTGAAGGGTAGGGCTAGGATTCAAAGTGGCCTAGACAAATTGGAGGATTGGGCCAAAATAAATCTCATAAGGTTCATCAAGGACAAGTGCAAAGTCCTGCACTTAGGACGGAACAGTCCCATGTACCAGTACAGGCTGAGGGTTTACTGGCTGGGCAGAAAAGGATCTGGGGGTTACAGTGGACAATAAGCTGAATGAGCCAACAGTGTGCCCTTGTTGCCGGGAAGGCTAACCACATACTGAGCCACATTGGTAGGAGTGTTGCCAGCAGGTCAAAGGAAGTGATTATTCCCCTCTATTCAGCACTTGTGAGGCAAATCTGGAGTACTGTGCCCAGTTTTGGGTCTCCCACTAAAGAAAGATTTTGGACAAATTGGAGAGATCCCAGTGGAGGGCAACAAACATGGTGAGGGGGCTGCGGCACATAACTTTTATGAGGAGAGGCTGAGGGAACTGGGTGTATTTAGTCTGGAGCAGAAAAGACTGAGAGGGGATTTGATAGCAGCCTTCATCTACCTGAAGGGGGTGCAAAAGAGGATGGAGCTAGACTGTTCTCAGTGGTGGCAGATGACAGAACAAGGAGCAATGGTCTCAAGTTGCAGCAAGGGAAGTTTAGGTTGGATATTAGGAAGAATTTCCTCGCTAGGAGGGAAGTAAAACACTGGAACAGGTTACCCAGAGAGGTTGTGAACTCTCCATCCTTGGAGGCTTTTAAGACCTGGGTAGACAAAGCCTTGGCTGGGATGATCTAGCTGGGGATGGTCTTGCTTTGAGCAGGGGGTTGGACTAGATATGACCTCCTGAGGTCCTTTCCAACCCATATTTTCTATGACTCCCAGCCCACTGACAGGCAGGAGGAATGAGGCTGTGGGTCCAGTGGGTGGGTGACCAGCTCTGGGAGGAGGTACTCCCCACCACAGCAGTGGAGGAGATGGGGAGCCCTTCCCCAGCCCACGCCTTGCTGGGGTTTTATACCTCAGGGCTCTGCAGGCTCCCCCTCCTCCTCTCCCTCCCCCCCCCATGTGACCAGTATGTCGAAAGTGGTTACATGGGGATGGGGGAAGCCTTTGTTACTGCCTGTGGTTACATAGACCTTGCTCTCAGACATGCCTAAAATAGCTCCACTGCAGTCAGGGGAGAGGGGGTCCCCAGAGTAATTTAATGACCTCATTTCCATGTTTGATGCTGGTGAGCAGAGTGTGTTCCTCAGTAGGATGCTCAGGAGAACCTTGGAAGCGGTATGGAGTTGTCCTTAGACTGAGTTATGGGCAAGTCTGCATGATACGGATACATGAATAACTCTGCAGTAAAAGCAGGGAGGGTGGGGTAGAGCTGTACTATGTGACTGCTATTTGTAACCATTTATGTGAATGCCCTCATTCTGTGGTAAGTAGAAACCATGCTACAATAATTTATGCTTCTCACTGACAGCTAAATAATCATGGTTTAGGTTGCATTTATCATTGGGTAGAAGCATGCACAGAGCTACTATGGAACAGCTGATAAGCTGCAAAGACTTGCTCCCCTTTTTACCCTGAGCTAAGTTATTTGTGCATGTCCTGAAGAGTCGCTGAAAACAAGAGAGTGCTACTCAAACTAAGATACAGTGAGCTGTATGTAATGATGGAAATTAGGATCTGACCCTCTGTGATCTGCCCATCCATACACCGGTGAATCTGGAGATAGATCCCTAGTCTCCTGATTCCCAATTTCATGTTTTGAAAGAATATCATTCTTTAAATATATCTATGAATTCTGTCAGATTCTGAAAAGATTGTACATGGACCTGTGATCATTTGTTTGCCTGGGACTTTGAAAAATATCAAAGGACTAATCTAAACAGCTTTCACATTGCTTTTATGTTCTATTTACAGTTGTGTTTTATCTTCAAGTTTCAGTCATTTAAAACTATTCAGATGGTTAATAGTGCTGTTGGCATCAAGGTACCATGCACTACTAGTTTATGAATATAATACATACTACCAGTATAAACACCTTTACAATTGTTTCCATAATAATTGGGTTGTACCTCTTACCTAGAGTGATTTCTGACTGACTTAGGGGGCTGACTTCCTGGAAAGGTGGTATTAGTGTAATGAAGCTGTAAATTGACCTAATATAGTTAAACTAGTGCAACAGGAGGGGAAATGTTTTTTTTTTTCAATGTAAGAGTGGATTATTTTGGTTTAGCTTAAGTCAGTAACAAATTAATTTGACTAAAATGTAATACCCTACTTTGATACAGAAATCAGTGTATTCACCCAGGCTTTTGCCCAGATTTAGGTGTATTGATTTGTTTAACTTTCTCAAGTAAACAAGCCCACTGTTAAATCAGTACAAAGACCATTTGTCAACAGCTCTGTAAATAACTGTGTTCCTAAATTACTCGGCCTTTTAAAAATCTCGTCCTCTTTCATATTAGATTTTATCAGACAAAAGAGCCTGATTAAAAGATAAATCAGCTCCTCTTCCATTACAGCTAATTATCCTATCAATTTACAGTATTTGTGAGAATGAGTAAATCCTTCCATAATTTCCCTCCACTCCTGTCTGCAAGCAATGGTAAGTCTTAGCTACTCCTGTCAAGCCTATCTGTAATTCAGATCAGTAATGTAAACATGCCAGATAACTAGGCTTTCTAGAAGGAGGGCCTACCTAAATTACTCCATAATTTCAACCTAAATTTTTTGAGAGACAAAAAGAACAGATTATATTATACTGCAGGAAGAAAGGGAATGAGAGGAATTCAGAGACATGTTAAAGCAGTTTTAAAATGTCAAGCATTCCATTGGAAACTTTACGACAGCCTGAGATCAGTCAAAAACATTTGCTGTGGCGCCAAAAGGTTTTACCTTATCAGTACATTAAAATCAAAACACGAGTCACAGAAAATCATGGATTTAGAAGGGGTGAAATAAAACAAGGATAAAGAAGATGTCAACAACACAATTAGGTTTCATATTTTTTAAAACTACTGAATGAAATGGCATAGAAGCATGTATGGGTGTCTGGTGCCTCCTGAGTTGGGGGGGCACATGCCCCCCCAATGCTAGTCAGCAGCTGGGAGGCGGGTCCCCCAGCAGCCGATCCTGCTGACCGGGGGGGTGGGTCCCCCCATGGCCGATCTCACTCACCATAAAAGCGGCCGTGCCTCTTCCGAAAGTCCCACAGCCACTTGTGGAAGCTTTTGCTTGCTGCCCTGCTTCCCAGCTGGCGCTCGCAGAGGTGGCACTGGTTGCTCATGCCTGCCTTCCTGCCTGCCATCTAAACAGGGAGCATGGCCTGGTAGGGGGCGCACTAGCACTCTCAGGGGGTGCCCGTGCACCCCCTACACATCACTCCTGGAAGCATGTAATCTGAAATGGTATACAGTCCTGGTAAAATGGATAACTACAGGTTATTTCTATTAGCATTACAAACATATTGTGGAAGTGATGAACAATGGCCCACAACAAGATAAAATTGGACTGTGACCCTAGAAGGAGAAATTGTTCACCAGTGGCGGAAAGGACTTGTAATACAAGCAAATCTCTGGAAAGTAGTCAGAAAATTAAGGATGGAAATACCAATTAAACATGGTCTCAATTTTAAAGAAATGTTAAGACCATCAGCTTAAGAGTTGCATTTAAAAAAAAAAAAAATATCATGAATTAGGGGCAAATGTGTTTGTTCTTCCAGCTAGGCTTTATGCAAAGACCCGCAGAAAGGGTGAAGACAACAAATTGGAGAAATAACAAAATAACATTATCCATATTGAAAGTACAGCAACCTGTACTTGCTCAGCAGCACTGAGGCGGCAACACATACAGCTTCTCAACTCTGTGATGTTCAAGTGTCATCTACCATTGAGCCAGTCACTGAGCTTTGACAATAGGCAGGATGCACAAGGGGAATGTGAGAAAGCCTTAGGGAATGGGACTTTGTGTAATAAAGGGAGCTAATAACTATACCCTTTGTTTGGGAAAGAATATTAAAGATCTGCATAAATCAGTGCCTATTCAAAAGGGCCTGAACATGTGCTATGCTGTTAATTAAACACATGCTTAAGGTTCACTAACAGTTGTGGAACTTACATATGTGTTTAAAGTAATGCTCATACTTAAGTGCTTTCCAAAAAAGGGATGCTTTCCTGTGGAAATGCTCCACTGTCTATAACTTAAGACACAAGGGAGAAATGTATGTATACTTGGGAATAGAATGTGTGTGTGAAGGATAAAGGGGAAAATAGTTTAATGAAGAAATAGATTTCAAACTCCCAAGGGCTATTTGCAGTCAGGAATTTTAAAAAAGGACATTTAGAAACCAAAAAATAGTTTGACAGTGTCTCGTTAGCTAATGACCTAAACATATGAGAAATCCCGCTTGACTATCGTGTATCATTTTGTTGACACTGACTGATGTCTGGTGCATTCTTTTGAAAACAGAAACTGAAAACCTTGTTGTATTGTGAAAGCATTGTAATAAAACCTTGAAGTATTAAAAAATAGCAGAGTAAAGTTGTGGGTACATTGAAGGGAAAGAAAACAAAGGAACAGGAGATTAATTTTTGTTCTCTTGGCATTTCTCCATCATGTTGACTGCAGACAATCATCCTTAATTCATTACAAATTGGAAAATTCCAAAAATGTAAATTCCTTTTCCCAAACCCATTATGTATTTGTTGGGGAATATTTAGACAAATTTCTGTGTGCGGTTAGAACAAAGTGGAGACTTCTGTTGGTAAAGTAATTTCCAAGGTATGACACTAACATAAATATTTTAGAACACAGAAAAGATTGCTTAGTGGTATCAAAAAGCAAGAAAATCAAATTAAATATATCTTAGATAAAACCAGCACAGTGACTAGATTAGGACTGGTCACATAGCAAGTTGGGAGGGGGAAAGAAGACCTTTTTCTCTTGTTCATGAACCATGCCAGGGGTGAGTGGTGGTTCTTATTCATGTTTGACCTTTCTGAATGGTGCAACTATCCTGCTAGACTCCAACTTGGAGAGCTCTTTTTCTTTAAATCAACCTTTAAGACTAGGCTTAAGTTCTATTAATGTCAATGAGGCTTCAGCACATGCCTAAAGTTAATCAGGCGCTTCCCCTGAATCGGCATCCAAATGCCTCCTCATTCATTCAAAGCAGATGATATTGTGAAAGCAGTTTGCTGCTCACAGAAGGCTTGTTCTTGCATTCTTTTGATTCCTCTGCTGGAGAACATGGGTGTTGTAATGTATAGATGGACAATCTGACCCTCTTTATAGAGATTTTTAAAGGCTTTAAGAAGATGTAATACAATAGCAAGAAATTCTAACTGGAGCACATATGTGCAATGTTAAAAATAAGTAATACTTGAATTTGCCCTGTGCAAAAAAATTTTAGAATCATAGGTCACTTAGTCTAGGCCTTACTTTAAGCTGGGACCATCCCTGTTTGAAACATCATAGCTGAGATGGAAGAAAATGATGCTACTTATGAGAAACTTAACTAATGAGTAGCAGTAGTAATAGTTATCAAGTTCTATTTGAAACCAGTATTTATTTGTGTGGGTGTGGAGATGATTAATAATCAAGAGCTCCATCTACTGGCATATAAGAAACAATCCTCTGATAATATATACCACTGCCCACCTGCTAAAATAGATTTACAGGCTTGGTGGGTTGTTTTGCTGGGTTTTTTGCAACTTGTGACACTGCTGCCAGGCTGGGAACTGTTGCCATATTTAGTACAGGATATTGCTTCACTTCCTCTCCTGAATTCTATCTTCATTTGGAATCAGGACTGAGGAGCTGGGATGGTTTCAGCATTTGAAAAGTTAAAATGACTTAGCTGAGATATGAGAATATTCAACTGCATGACTAAAAATTGCTCTACATGTAATGATACATGTAGCAACTGAGCCAACAACACACAAAGGGATATAAATCTATGACCTCTACCCAGTTTTCTTGCAGATGATAATGGGATATTCAGCCATGAACTGTATTTATATATTTTGCCAAGCTACTTGACTATAGGACAAAAGGATGTCCAAAGGGAACTGATGCCCTCTGTTATGATGTTAGGAAATCAAGAGTGGTAACTAAAGTTGGCAGATTGTGTTGTATTTGGGAAGAAGAGAAGACAAAATAGAATAGAGACACGCTTGTAGTATGTACCCATATAGACTAGGCCAGCCACACACACTTGTATTATAGTGGCCAGGTATAGAAGCTAATTATTGGAGGTTTACCTGGAATGTGTCCCCCTCCCACTGCTACAGCAGGGAAAATAAATCTTGTGGGGAGGGTCAGGTAACCCCGTTTGGCCTTTGCCTCCCCACCCCAACTTCTCTCTGCAGGCCCTCTACCCCCCTTGCTTACTGTCAGATCCTTTTCTCCCTGAGCATATGGAAGTGAAGAGCAAACTTGAAAAAACCTACCTCCACATAAACATACAAGTTACTACAGGTATATAATGCTCATAGACTGACTTCATCTGGAATTGATGCATTTTTACTGCAGGTTTTAACACAGGTACTCCATAAACTCACTTTTAAGCAGCACTTTTATATACCTACTTGTATATAGTACAAATTATGCATGGTATTAGAATCATAGAAAATTAAGGTTGGAAGGGACCTCAGGAGGTTGCATATAGTCCAACTCCCTGCTCAAAGGACCATCCCCAACTGGATCATCCTAGCCAAAGCTTTGTCTAGCCAGGTCTTAAACCTCCACAGATGGAGCTTCCACCACCTCTCTGGGTAACCTGTTCCAGTGTTTTACTATCCTCCTAGTGAAAAAGTTCTTCCTAATATCTAACCTAAACTTCCCTTGCTGCAACTTGAGACCATTGCTCCTTGTCTGTCATCTGCCACCACTGAGAACAGTCTAGTTCCATCCTCTTTTGAACCCACCTTCAGGTACTTGAAGGCTGCTCTTAAACTTCCCCTCAGTCTTCTTCTCTAGACTAAATAAGCCTAGTTCCCTTGGCTTCTCCTCAGAAATAATCTGTCCCTGCCCCCTCAATGTTTTAGTTGCCTTCCAGTAGACTCCATCCAATTTGTTCACATCCTTTCTGTAGTGGGGGGCCCAAAACTGAACACAGTACTCCAGATACGGCCAAAACCAAAATGCTCACAATTTATTACATAGTTCATTGGGCCAGGCCCCAGGAGAGTTGATAGTATTTCCAGCCATGTTGACCCCATGGCTTAGCACTGCTCAATATCTATCTGTACTCCAAATACCAACTCCCCACCAAGGATCCATGTGCTATTTAACCCCCTACTCATGACTGGAACTGGGTGTCCTTGTCTTGAATAGGGATCTACCTAAGTCACAATGAGCGAAAGGGATTCTCACAGGCTGCTTGTGGTGTGCAGAACTAGTTTCATGACCTTTTCACAGCAAGCCCACCCCTCACTGCTGACTGGCTGAGGGGCCCTGGTGGCTCTGCCCCTTGCTCCCGATTGGTCAAGAGAGCTATCCATGATGTGGCCCTGCCTTTGCCACTGATTGGTGGAGAGAGGCAGGGCTGCACAGAGGGCAGCCCTCTCAGCCAATCAGCAGTGAGGCATGGGGGAGGATGCAGGTGCCATCTTGGCTGCTGCCCTTCATGCCAGCAGCTCCCCTCCCCTGCTCCTTCCCAGTGGGCTGCAAGGCCAGGCCACAGTGGCCATGAGGACTGCTGGCTTCCACTGGGTGCCAGCATTTTATTTTTAGTAAGTTGTTTTGTTTTTTAAATTTCACAGACAATGCCCAATTTCACAGTTTCCACGAAATCGTGAATTAAGTAGGTCCCTAGGCATGAGGCCTGGGATCCTCCAATAATTATATATATATGCGCAAATGAAGCACAGGGCAACCTGGTCTGGCTCCACCTTATGGCGGTCAGAGCCACACTAATCATATGTGACAGGCTGAGCAAGGGTGACAGAGGGATTCTGGGTAAACTTTTGTGGCCCGCTTGGTGATGTTTGCAAGACATTTAAGTCTAGTGAAAAAACAAGAATTATTGGAAATTGGGGGAGGGGAGGAAGGTGCAGCTGAACTGTGGAAATGAAGAGAAGGTCAAAATGTTTTCAATGTAGTGGCTCACCATGACTTTAAAAAGAGTCAGTGAGGGGAATTGTGCTCAATGGGCACTACTGTACATTTTATTCACATGAGCTGCACTAACCTCTCTTGGTGGTAGGTTCCCATCAGCAAATCAAATGTAGCATTTTTGACACCAAGGGAAGGGTGTCAAGGCTAGCTCTGGCTCTCCTGGTGCCAACCTCCAAGCCCTGTGCCAGGTCTCTCCTCAGGGAGCAACTGTATCTCTTAAGGGACACACACACACACGGTTCCCATCAGCATGTTTGCCTAATATAGGCCATGTGTTTTACAGTCATGCTTGGTGTTGTCTGCATCTAATCAACCTCATAGTTGGTTTCTGCTAATGAGCACTTGCTGTATTTGGTAGCAGCTTAATGATAGACAGTGTATTTATTTAGGATTCCATGTTTGCAAATACAAGGCCAGAGGCTTTTTTCCTCATGCTGATTGGGGGTGGGGGGAAACTTCATCTTGTACTCAAGTATATACGGTAATTAAAAGGGTTAAGTATTCTATCTGGTGCATGTATTGCATATATTACAACCTCCGCTTTGAGATCTGGGTATTTTTCTGGTAAACTGTCTATCTGCTGTGCTTGTCAACCTGCGTAGCTGTTTGGCAACTCAGTGCCATTTCAAGTAGGATTTTTGAATCGGTATAAAACATCTGAACCTTCTGAAATTCTTTGAAATAAATTCTAATGGTTGTTTCAGATTTGGTCAAAATGCAGTTTCACTTTTGACTTTGTATTATAAAATGCAGAATTGAAAAAAATTGGAAATGAAAAGCCTATTCAAAATTAAAATAAAATTTGTTCTAAAAATATAAAATCAGGACATTTTGACATTGCTGGTTTGTTTGTTTGTATCTATTTTTTTCCCCACGTGAATATTTTGTTCAATCTTTTCCTGGAATTATGTTTATTTAACAGAACAGCATTTTCTGATGGGAAAATAATTGTGCCAAAGCTTTCCCAGTCAGTGTTACTTACTACTGCTTTCAGAAACTGAAGAAATGATATGGTCACTAAACAACTCATGCTGCTGTATCTCAGTCTCTTCTTGAGTGGAAGGACCTATTTTGATATCTTTTAAACATTGTTAAAAAATTAGATTGATCCCCTTTCTCAACTCTTTGAATGAATTTCACTCTTTAAATAAAGCAATAATTAATGATAGCTTACTCCTGGTAGTGCTTTGCATTCATGAGCATTAAACCAGCTTCTGAAAAGGGGGTAATTATATCCATTTTACACACAGGGAAATTGGCATAGAAATTTGGAGGGGAAGGGCATCCTATTTCTTGGAGTAAAGATTAGCTCTCTTGGATGCAGGAATTGCACACCTGAAGGCAGGACTGAGCTGTAATATGTAATTTAGTACAACTAGGTGAACCTTGTGTAGGAAGCAATTGTTGAGTTGTCATATTACACACTTCCAATGTTTATTCAAGCACATTTCAGTTCATTCACTCAGTGTCCTTTTTTTGCTACAGATAGTCAACCATTAAAATAAGAGTTAATGGGAGCAACTGCTAATCAGGTAAGCAGGGCTGTGTGAAATGGCACTGTTTCATTTTGACTTCTGTTTCAACGGCACAGTGTTTCGTTTAGTTTAGAAACCGCTGTTTCATTTCGTTTCATCAAAGATGTTTCACCTATAGGCTGTAATGGGGAAGCATGAAACTGCCTATAACTTTGTAATTTCTTGCCTGATTTGGGTGAAAATTTGTAGGCATGGTAGCTCCTGCTGAGGCCATGAAGCCTGCCAGCTTTCAAGGAGATGGGTACAGTGGTTTCTATACTTCGCCTCAGGCTGTTGACAAGCAAAACTCGTGACATGGGTGACACTTCGTGGGTGTTAAGGTGCATCTTCACTGGTGCTGGTGCCTCTACATGACACAGGAGTGTGCCCCCATGAGGCCTCTTCCCCTACAGCTTCAGCCCAGTCCACCACATTAAATGACAACAGGTAATAAAATAACTTAGTGAATACTAGCACAGTAGCACCAGCAGCATCTCAGGCTGCCAAATAGACAGAGCCTTTCTTTCCTCTCCTGCAGGAGCTTCTTCTTCAGCACCTGCAAGAGAAACCTCCCTGGCAGCCCCAGCCCTGGGGCTTAGATGTGCCCAGGGCCCTGCGTCTTTCTGGTCACATGCTAGGGGTGTTGGTCTAAGGACATGGCACAGGCAGACCAACTGAATAGTTACAGAAATATATCTTAGCAAGGATGGAAAGAATAGATCCTTTGAGGATCAGGCCTAAGAGATTGGAGACAAGTGGTGTTCTGTTGTCGTCTTTGAGCACACACCAAAAATCTATCATTCTGGTGCGCAGTTGTTGCTTGGCATCTCCACATATCTTCCATCAGGGCACTTGGTGCCCTGATGGAGATATGTATTGTATTGTGAAGATACCTCCATACTGGAGATATTGTTGGCAGGTTTTGCATGTCTTGTCATGGCATGGCCTGGATCCATTCAGTGTGTTTTGGGCTGTAGAAAGTTGGCTTCTGGTGATGAGGTTAGTGAGGTTCAGTGCTTGTTTGAATTTACAAACCACTTTTCACAGATGAGCCTATGAATGCACGTCATCTACCTCCTAGGTATAGGAACTCATGTAGACAATATAGACAGTGGAATTCTGACACACTACAGCCTGCCGGACATCTAACTTCCCAGGTACCTCTCCACTTTTTTTACCTGCGCTATTACATCCCATGTCCCTTACCCCCTGATGCCTCCATTTCCATTTTCAATGACTGGCTTTCTTGGTTGCATTGCATACTAGCTCCTGGCTTCTTTACTATTCCTTCCATCAAGGAACAGCACGCACACACCAACTGCAGATGCTTCCTCAGTCTGACAAAGGGTTTTTCAACTGGAAAGCTGGCATCCCAGGCAGCTAAGCTGAACTCACCTGGAACCTTACAACTCCACTGCAACCAGCAAGCCTCAGGCCTGTCAAAGACATGATGGATCCTGGCTTTCCCCAGCCAAGACTGTGTGTGCATGTCATAGCTGGAGGATATGGTGTCTCTTACCTGCCTTTCATCAGGGGATCCTCATTCCTGGCATTTATGGGGCTGCCGTACCACCAGCAGTCCCACCAGGCCTCCCCGACCCTGGCAGAGTACAGTTGTAGTGGTCATGTCCAGGAACTGGGGTCTCCTCCTTCCCCATAGCTCTAGCCCATACTTCCAAGTTTGTCCTGGCATGGAAGCTCAGCAGGGGCATGTTCTTCCCCTGCTGGCTGGTGATGCAGTGAGTACCCCCCTCCAGCTCTGAGAGAAGGGCATTTAACTGATTAAAAAAAAAGAAACAACCCCCCCCCCTCAAAAAAACAAACAAAAACCAGAAATAGGTGTGAATGTAATGAGGAGGGTGGCATTCACTCCATCTGCACCTGGAGCTTGGGTAACCCCAGCAGTGGGAGGTTCACCTTCAGGAACACCAGCTGCTCCATCAAACCAGGATCCAAGGAGGTGCATCGGGGTGTCACTACATCACCAGCAATGCTGAACAGCCTCTCACTTGGAACACTGGGCAGCCATGGCTAGATCCAGCCACATCTGGCTGCAGTTTGCCCAGTAGGCCAAGGGGTTGCACAGCAGTGGCTCCACATCCTCAGTGAGATAGGCAGCCACCAAGGCCTGAGTGCTACCTGCCTGATGGTAGGGTCTGGTGCCTCTGGAAGCCATGCCTTTGGCCCACATTGGCAGCGCCTGTGGTGGAGGAGGAGACTGGCCGGTGGATAGCGTGGTAGCATGGGACAGTGGATCCCCCTCTTTCACGTCTCCCTGCCTACGCCATTCTGCCTCCCTGACTCTCTTCACCAGCACCTCCATCCACTGATTCAGGGTTTGGTTGCTGCATATGCTGCCCTTCACCCTCAGGTCACACATATGGACTGTACTGGACCACGTGGGATCAAGCTGTTTCCTGATGCCCTCCTTCAGCCACTTCACCAGTGCCTGCGCATCTGGTGACAGTGGCTTGCTTCAGCCAGGAACATTGATCCCCTGGAAACTCTCTATTTGGTTCTGAAGTTCCCTCACTACAGGGATCACCTGGCTAAGGAGGACAGAACCAGTGCTGAGGCGCTTGGTGACCTCAAGGAAGGCCTTGAGGACCACCAAGATCTGGGAGATGGTATTCCACTCGGCTCTGTTAAGGGGGCCACTGATCCCAATCTCCCCAAGCAAGGCTAGCTCATGGATGGGCTTCTGTTGCTCCACCAGCCTCTCGCTGGTGTGGACTTCCATGGAGTCTCCACATCCTGCATAATTTTGTGCTGCGGGATGTTCAACTCTGCTTATTTTGTCCCGCAGCATCTTGCCCCCCTTGATGCTATGGTGGAAGTAGCCTGCCACCTTCCTGCATTTGGAAATGAGCTTGCTGGTGCCATTACCAGCAGCCCTGTTCCCCTCCAAGGTGTCTCTGACAATGAGGTGGAACTTGTGTGTCACACAGTGAATGCCAACAAATTTGGCATCACAGACCGCGTTGACCATATTGGCTCCATTGTTGGTGACCATGACCCTGGGGGTGAGCTCACCGTGCCCAACGAGCCACCCCTTCACCAAGCGGTTCATGGCCTCCATGATCTTTGTTCCCGTGTGGGACTCATCCATCACCTCAGCTTGAAGGAGAGCTCAGCGATGGCCTGACTGTTCGCATCAGTGTCCTGTCAGAGAGAGGTAGACGTGATCTTCACCCCGTTTGCTCCAGATGTCCGAGGTGAAGCATAAGGCCACCTGCAGACCTATCTTGTGCAGCTCCTCCCTCAAGTACTCCCTGCGTGCCTCATACAGGCAGGGCACCACTGTGCTGCTGAAGGTGGTACATGCAGGCACTTGGTAGGATGGGGCCACGAGTGCCATGAACCACCTGAACTCTGGCCGCTTAACTAAGGAAAAAGGCTGGATATCCACAGCAAGCATGACCCCAATGCTCTGGGTGATTGAGCTTGCCCTTGCAACGTGCCCCACTTTTTCTGTCCGCCTTTCCCCCTACTGTTGGGGAGGGTGGCCTGCCTCTGCTTTGGGGGAACAGGGGCTTTGGAGTGAGAAGGGGACTTCCCTTTGGGCATGCTCCCACTGGTGCCAGGCTGAGGAGGAGCAAGGGCAAGGGGGTGGTGCCTGTGGAGATGCATCAGCATCCCCGCGGTGCTCATGTGTTTTTGTTCCATTGCCCCAACTGGTTTTGGCTTGGCAGTGCAGGCAGATAGCATATATGGGATCATCTGCCAGATCAAAATGATCCCAGACCACACTACCTGCTCACTTCTGGGGTGTGGGTACATACGTGGATGCTGCAATTTCCCCCTTCTCAGCAGGCAGAGGCACGGCAACAGGAGGAGCTGACTTAGCTGAGCCGCTTGCCTGCATAATTTGGCAAACTCCACCCCGGCCTCCTCTGAAGTGCCTTCTGGGGAAGGAGACCTGGCTCTAGGGGAAACTTGATGGGTGTGGAGCACAAACTCAGATGATTCCCCCCTCCTTCCCCATAATTTCCCTTGCTAGGGCACTCAGATCCAGCTCTTCCTCTAGCACTGGAAGGCTCAGAATGGGAAGTGAAATGGAGGTGGAGGAGACTGTCATTCTGGTGCTGCTGCTTGTTGTCGTGGTGGTGGTGGGGGTTATGGCTGGTGCTCTCGTAGGGGATGCAGTCTCAGGCACAGACAGTGGCAGTGGCACTGCTCCCCTCTCTTTGCTGCTTGTGGAAGTCTCATCCCTGCTAGTTGTAGGAAAGAGGCTACATCTCAGTTCGGCGGGGGGGAACTTGCACCTCTCCCTCTACCCCCCTCTTCCACCCCTCCCTGAAGGCTTGGCTTGCCAGCTTCTTTTTTCTACCACGCTTCATGGTATGTTTTATAGTGACTTGTTTTTACAAAAATATATAAATGTATCTGTGTTCCTATATACATTCTATAGTATAATATCCAATATAATTATGAAATTGAAAAGGATAAATCAATGAATATAATAATAAAATAAAAGGGTCTAGAAGAAAGAAAAAGTTTTTCTGGAATCCCACTTACTAGGCTAGCAAGTAGGAAATCAAATCAGTGGTGGTAGTAGTACCCTTCATTGTCTAATGCTCTTGAGGTGCTGAAAGATAGCTCAGTAAATGTCAGACCCCAAGGCAGGAAGCAGGGCAGTTCAAACAATGCTGCCTTTTATGCTGTTTTTCCATTCCTCCCCCAGAGCACTGGGATTGGAAGAGACCTCAGGGAAGGATCACAGTCACTGGCCAGCTACACAGTCAATATGAGAGCAGTCCTTCCTCCCTCTTTTCCCCCCTCTTTCCCCTTCCTCTCCTTATTTTGTTTCCCTGTGGGAAGCCCAGATTCAGCTTCAAAACTTGAAACGTTTCGAAACTTTTGAAATGTTTCAACTGCCCTCATTTAGTTTTGAGGCTGTTTCAAAGCCCTTCGCTTCATTTTGAACTTAAAACTAGTCAAAACAATGTCGAAACAAAACAGCCGGCAAAATTTTTCACAGCCCTATAGGTAAGCCTGTCAGTGAGTCCTTCCCAGGCTCCCCTGGGGCAGGGGGAGCCAAGGAGCAACTCCTGTCACCCCCACACTTGATTGGAGATGTCTATTTGTCAGCTTGGTCATGGTCCAGCTAAGGGGCTTTGAACTTATAGCGGCACATTTTTAGTGGTTTGTTTGTTTGTTTGTTTTTTATACAGTGCATAGTTAACTTACTAGAATTTATGAACACAGGAAGTGGTGAAAGCAGATAGCATAGCCAGGGTAAAAAAGGAATTGGATAAATTTTATGGATGACAATTCTATTAATGGCTATTGGACAGAATGACTGGAGATGTTTCCTCTGGCATCTCTAAACCAACAATGGAGGAGGCCAGGGAGGATCTCAAATAGGGGATAGATCACAGATAGAGATAGAGATATCTGGTTTAGTGCTCTCCCTCCACAGCATCCACTTCTGCTAGTGTCAGAAGCAGAACTCTTGACTAGATGGACTATTGGTCTGACCCAGTATGCCACTTCTTATGTTCTTAAATAACATCTATTGGGGCTCTGAGAGTATCTCTTAGAATCAAATTCCCAATTCAAATGTTTGCAGTTCCAATCTGAAGTTCACTTAATGTGAACATTCTGCAGTCTTCAGTGTTTGTTTGACCAACTATTCAGCTCAGTAATGTGCTTGATTAAAATGGCTGTGGAAAGTGAACACAAGTGTGATGCAAACACAGTAAAAGTGAATTGGTTCCAAAAAAATCTACATAATGTTTTGAAGTATTTGCCCAGACCTAATAACAAATACAACTCTGATAGCTTGATAGTTCTTATTTGTTAGATGTGCCTCCGTTTGCTGCTTAAAGTGTCTCTATTTGTACTTTTACAATTGGGTTCTTTTAATCTGCAATCTCAGATTGAATTTTCCTTGCTGGAACACGTTTTCAGGAAAATTCCTGATAGTGGTCACAAGAGGGCACTGCACAAACAGACTTCTGTATATCTTCCCACAGAGCACACAACTTTTAACTTTGGGCTGGTTTTGCCAATTCAAGTTAGAGTGAGACAAGGACTTGAGTTAATTGAGAATGTTTGGCATTCATAAAGGTGTTTGCAGTTATTTTAGTAATGCTTCACTGAAAAGGCTAGTTAAAAACCATCAAATAAAGGAGCAGAAGGGAGCTCCTGGATTGCTGAATGTCATTTCCTGCTATCGCCGGCACCCATCCCCAGTAATCCCCTTCTTAAATTGATCAAACACCATCTTAAAACAAGCTAGATTTTTTTTTTAATTCTCTCTAGTACTATTCATGGGAGACAGTAGTAGAAACTCACTCATCTGCTTGTTAGAAACTACCTTCAAATTTCCATGCTGAATGTATTCATGTCTAGTTTATACCCATTGGGTCTGGTCCCAATGTCCTTTTAGCCTAAGTAGCATTTCTCCTTCTTTGTTTACTCTGAGTACATTTATAGCAATCTCAGCCTTCCATTTAGAAAGACTAAACAAACTGAGCTTTCTTGGTTTCCTTTCAAATCATTCTCCCTGAACGTCTATGTAAACTCGGCCCATTCCTGTTCCAGTTTGAATTCATCTTTCTTTAACCAGAATGGTAAAAGAGTTCCATAAGACCTTGTATAATAGTACTAATGCTTTCCTATCTCTTCTAGCAGTAACCATCCTGATATACTAGAATTTCACTTGCCTTTTCCATGGACACATCTTAATGGCAGATTATGTCAACTTGAGCCAGATTCTTTTAAACTGCCTTTATCTTACTCTAGCTGCATTTCCTCGTCTGTCAGCTTTGGCTGGCATCTGTATTCCGTTATAAGCATCTCAGCCAGTCATCATAGGTGACATAGTCCATAAGTAACAAGCACATACAAGAATAAATCAACAAAACCAAATCCTCCTGCCCCATTCCAGGCATTCAAGAAAGGGGCCCTCTGGCTCTAGCTCTGGCTCCTACCACAGCAGCCTGGGCTCCTCCTTTAGAAAAAGCTGCAGACACCACTTGCTTTCTCCTTTTAAACTTCCCCTTCACAGTCTTCTTTCTCCCCTCTTTGGGAGAAGAAAGCCCCAGTGGGATGCTCCCACCTTATCAGAAGGCCTACAGCTGAATGTCCTTAACAGGACTGGCTGCCCTTTCTTTAAGAGTACAGACCACCCTGTTTAACCTGTCTTCCGAGTCGTTCCTGCCTGTGGGATTTTCTTGCCTGCTTTTTTCCTTTGCCTCATCTTTTCTTGACCAAACTGGTCAAGCAAATGCAAGCAAAGACTATATTACCATTAAGCAGCTTAGGGCCTACTACTGTCTATAGAAACTCCCAGTTTGTAGCACAAGTCCCTTCTGTTCATCTCTGCATTACTGAGTTTTATTCCATTTACTCCATTCAAAATGTTGCCATTTTCAAAATGTTTGGCTTTAGTCTTATCTGAAGTCGAATCAAATTTTTAAAAAAAGTTTCTATGGAATAGAAAACCAGCTTTTTTGTGAACTCTCAAAAAGGACTTCTTACCTAGGTTTAAAAACTAAGTTTCAAAGATGTGTTTGTCTTGGTTCATTTGCAAATGGGAAATTCAGCAAGAATTCAGCAAGAACCTCTGAGCCTATGGATTATCGGGGGTTAAAAAACCATGGGATTATTTCCTGCCACGGCCATCAATAAAGTTCCTTGGTGTTGAAGGCTGTGCTTGCTTCCCCATCCCTGGGAGCAATCTGGGTACAGTGACAAGATACCTCTGCTGTTTTCACTTCTGACACAGGCAGAGTTAAGTACTTGCCATGATGACAGTGTGCACAGCAATCTGGATGGCTTTTATTGAGATGTTTGGCTTTCAGTGGGTGATAGTCATTTCATACTAGTACACCTTGCAAATGTTTCCATGGGATGGTTTTGCATAAGAAAATGGTGATTTGATAGAATTGAAATGTCTTCCAAGAACTGGTAAAAACTTCTGATAGAATTGAAATGTCTTCCAAGAACTGGTAAAAACTTCTGATAGAAAATAGGCAGGTATGGAGGCTGCCTGGCAAGCCAGCCAGGCAGGGAGCTGGGCAAAAAAACAGCTTGCTGGTCCAGAACCTTTTTTAATCTATTATTTTTCTGGGAGTGAATTTTATGAAAAATTTCTCTTCCAAGAAAAATTTCATTTTTGAAGCAAAAAAAAAACAAAAACATTTTGGAAAGGGGAGATGGAAATTTTAATTCTTGCACAACTCTATTTTGTACATACAAAACCATTGACTCCTCTGCAGGTGTCTCATCTGTGGCTGCATTCTTGTCATGAGATCTAACACAGGTGTTGGTCTGCAGTCCAGCCTCAGCAGCTGCTCTGGCTACAGTTATACTTGATTAATACATTATGGTGTAACATACCATATTTACCTGAATCCAAGGCAACTCTAAATTTAAGATGTCTCCTCAATAATTAGATTCTATATGTGGAAAATTTTGTAAATTTGTGATTTTTCATGCATAGAATAAAATTATTGGAGGGTCATCTTAAATTCATCCCCCCAACCACTGCAATGGGAAAAGCAGTGACAGGGGGGCAGGTGATGGAGGGATAGGCAGTGGGGAGGCAATAGGGAGCAGCAGGTATGGGGTGGGGGAGGTAATGGAGAGGCAGGTAGTGGGGGAATCAAGTGTCCTGCCCCCTGCCCCGTTCCACCCCAACTTTTCCTCCTCACCCCCCTGCCCCGCTTGCTACCTGTCCCCTGTGCTTGCATGCTTACAGAGGCCCCCACCCTGTGGTGCCTGCCCCACTGCAGCCTCTTTTGCTCCCTGCCACCCCCCTCCCCCTGTTCACTTGCCCAGCCCCCTCCTGGCTTGTTCTGGCTCCAGCAGGGCTTTGGCCACACTTCAGCCTGAGGCACAGAGTGCAACTTGTTCTGGCACCTGTCCAGCCATACAGCAGCTTTTGCAATGGCAGCAGCTTCAGCTGAATCCCGGGGCCCAAGCCTGACCTAGAAATGCTGCTTCTGCTGCTACCGGGCTAGGCTGGGACAAGAGCAACTGCATGCTTTGTGCCCTGGGCTGGTGCAGGGCTGAAGCCTTGCTGGAACCAGAACCAGAGCTGTAGGTTAAGTAGCAAGGAGAGACAGTGGGGAGGGTGGTGGCAGGGGGAAAATGCAGGGAGGGGTAGACAAGACAGGCAGAGGTAGCAGGGTGCAAGCCAGTAGCTGCAGCTGCAGCTCCAGCTCCAGCTCCAACCCTGATCTCGGGTCAGGGCCAGAGCCAGAGCTGGAGTAAGAACTCCAACAGCTGCCTGCCCAGCTGCTGCCTTGTACTCAAATCCAACACAAGAGTGTGTCTCTTCCTCCCCCCCTGCCCCCCCCCCTTTTCTGTGCTTGCTTTCTCTTATTCTGTCACTTTCACCTCCCCTTGGTTCTTTGTCCCAGTTGCACCATTGCACCCTACTGCATCCCCATCTCAGTGCCAGTCTTTTCCCAGCCAGGCTGTCTCCATGGGAACTATCAGACAACCTGGCTTTCCTTTCCTCCATCCCCAGTCCTCCTCTCCCAGTTTTCCTTTCTTCCCAGTTCTTTGCCCACTCCCAAGGTCTCCACTTTTCAGACCCAATTCAAACCACTTTTGGTCTCCTTGTACTAGTCTTCCTACCCAGCCAGTACTAGTCTCCCTCTCCCACCTGCCAGCATTTAGTTCTTTTCTTGCCACCTGTTTAATGAAGCTGCTTGTCTCGCTCTTGTCTGCTCCCACTTCACCCCAATGTTTGTCCTGTCAAGTGCAAGTGTTCTGTAAGTCTAGCAGAGCCCATAAGTACATACAAACACCACCAACAGAGCAAGTCAAGCCTGATTTTCTTCTATGAAAAGTAATGGCCTTTGCTTAGTGGAAAACAGTGGACACGATATACCTTGACTTTAGCAAGGCTTTCAACTCAGTTTAAACTACTAAAATGTAATAAGAATGTCATGAGAAACAATTTCCTGACGTGGGTACATAACTGGCTGGACAATCATGCTCAGAAAGTAGTTGCCATGGCTCAGTGTCCACATGGTCATAGAAGGTGACTAGGTTGGTCAGGCAAGACCTTCCAGTGACAAAGTCATGTTGGCTGGCATTTAGAAGGTTGCCTTCCGTTAGCTTGTTGCTGATGGATCCCTTGATGTTTTTTCTCCAGGATCTTTCCAGGGATGGAAGTCTGATTGGCCTATAGTTCCCTGGATCTTCCTTCCTTCTGTTTTTGAAGATTGGGACCACATTGGCTTTTCTCCAGTCTTCTGGCACCTCACCTAAGCACCATGAGTTATCAAATATCTTTGCCATAGGGCATGCCATGATGTCCACCAGCTCCTTCAAGACTCTCAGGTGCATTCCGTCTGGGCCCGCGGACTTATGGACATTTAGCCTTTCGAGGTGTTCCTTTACTTGATCTGCATCAATTATAGTCTCATCTCCCACTCCCTGGAAGTTTTGTGTTCTGTCTGAGAGTGTGACCCCCTTGTGCAGGTGCGAAACTGACACAAAGTGTTTGTTTAGGAGATTAGCCTTTCCTTGGGAGTCAGACATCAGCTGCCTGATTTTTCTCCAATGTTGCCTTTGTTCTTTTTCCAGCTACCCAGATATCTGAAGAAGGACTTTTTGTTGTCCTTGATTCCGATGGCTAGTCTGAGTTCAGTTTCTGTTATCCCTGTGAGGTCTTTATTGCAGAAGAGAAATGCAAGTTCCTCTTGCTTGTTTCCCAAGCTCCTGGCATTTGTGTACAGGCAGTTGAGTCTGCCATGGGAAGCCATAGGCTTCCTTGTGTTATGAGATGTGACCTTTCCTTAGGCTGTTGTCAGAGTGGGTTCCCTTGGGCTACCCAAGCTGATGCTGCTATGATTGGCATGAGCTGGGCTAGAACAGTTTATTGACCACCTGTACCCCAGCAATCTTAGTTTTAAAGCCCTGTCAAGTAGGTCAGCCATTCTGGCTGTGAAGAGCTTCTTCGCTTTCCAGGTGAGGTGGAGGCCATCCTTCCCAACAGTCCACTACCTCTCTCACTGAAGTGCAGAGTGTTCACCTCATCAATGCACCTTTCTCTCTGGGGCCCGTGACCCATGACCGGGAGGATTGGGGGGGGAGGGGGAACTACCTGAGCCTCCAGAGCCCTGTAGTCATGCATGACCCGGCTGGGATTGCTCCAAGCCATATCATTTGTGCCCATGTGGATGAGTAGTGTGGGATGGTGCTTGGAGGGCCGGATGACTTCAGGGATCCTCTTACTCGCATCCCGGCCAGAATCACCTACCACAATTGCTCCATGCTGTCGCAAGGGGTTTGGCTTCTTTGACCACACTCCATACTTCAGTGAGAGAGGTAGCAGACTGTTGGGAAAGGATGGCCTCCACCTCACGTGGAAAGGGATGAAGTCTCCTCTTGAAGATTTCCAGGGTAGGTGATTACACCACCTCTGGAGGGAGCTTACTCCACAGTCTGGGTCCAGACTGCCATGGGTCCTGACTGTGAAGTTTTTCCTAATGTTGAGCCTGAATCAGTCTTCCAGGAGTTTGTGGCTATTACTCCTGGTTTTCATCTGGGGTGTCCTGGTGAACATTTTCTCACTGAGCCCTTGATGTACTCTCCTAGTGTAGCAGTAAGCTGCTACTAGTTCCCCCCTTAGCCTTCTTAACACTGCAGTGTTCTCATCATGAGAACTTCCACCAAGTGTCTGTTTATTCCAATCACATCATAGTTCTGTGACTGTGCGAGGATGTCCAATTCTTCCTGCTTGTTTCTAAGGCTCCCTGAATTCATATACAGGCACCTGAGGTAACTAGTCAATTGTCCTGATTTCTGAGGAAGAATGAGAACACTTCTCTTGCTACCCTCTCCTGCTTACTCTTCTTCCAGGTCACCTGCTTCCCCACTTACCTCATGGCTTTGGTCTCCATCCAATGTCAAACCTCGTTGAAAACCCTCCTCACTAGGTTAGCCAGCCTGTCTGCGAAGAAGCTCTTCCTTCTCTTCATTAAGTAGATCCCATCTCTTCCCAGCAATCCTTTTTCTTGGAACATCATCCCATGGTCAAAGTCAAAGCCTTGCTGGTAATACCACTTGTGCATCCATGCCTTGATCTGCAGGATGCACCCACTCCTGCCTGGGCCCTTTACCTTCACCAGAAGGATCAAAGAGAACACCACCTGAGCTCCCATTCTCTTCGCCCTTGTACCTAGAGCCTTGTAGTCGCATTTGACCTGCCATGGGTCTCCCCTAGCAGTATCATTAGCACCCACATGATTGAGCAGAATGGGGTAGTAGTCAGAGGGCTGGACAAGTCTCAGTAATCCTTCCGTGACATCTTGGATCCAGGCTCCGGGCAAGCGGCAGACTTTCCAAGAGAACACGTAAGGTCGGCAGATGGATCCCTCCATCCCCCGCAGAATGGAGTCTGCAACCACCACCACTAGTCGCTGCCTCTTGGTGGTGGTTGTCTTGATCCTTCCCACCTTGGGGAGGCCTGGCCTGTCCTCCTACACCAGTGGAACATGCTCCTTGCCCTCTGCTGCTAGGGCTCCTTGTCTGTTCTCCAGATGAACTGCTGCAGGTGGAGACGAAGATTTTTGTGTGTTGCCAGAGGCCACAAGCTTCCATCTTCCTGGGAGTCCATGTCCTCTCCCTTCTCTAGCGCTGCCTCTGGCAGTTTTTCTTCCACAGACCCAGAACTCTCCTCCAGCATCGAATCAATAAACTCCTCATGGCAGAGGATGCTTTGGAGCCTCACCACCACCTCCTGTAGCTCTCTGGCCTGTTCCTGGAAAGACACCACCAGGGGGCACCGCTCACACTGCAGGCATTCCCCAATCTGGCTGTCAGCTGCAAGCCATAGTCCCTACAGCACCAAACCCAGACCTGGGTGGAACCATCAATGGTTTATTTTCTTGCCTGGACAAAAGCCTTACAGGTGCAAGCAGTGGCAGTGGCTCTGGCATTGCGATTGTCCTCTAGCCATGTCCCTGGGTCTTTTAATCTGCCTCTTCTCTCTTTGCTGCCCTTCTTTCAAGCATACCTTCTCTAGCGAACTCACCTGGAAGTTGGCCTGTTTACTGCTTCTTAGCCCCAAATGGTTCCTTTTTCCCTGGTTCCTCACACCAAGGTGAAAGGCTCTCCCCTCAAAGGGAAGTGAGGGATGGAGGGGGTGGGGGCACAGCAAACTGACCTGGGAACTGACCAGCGAAACGGCCTGCAAACTGTTTGTCTCTTCACCAATACACTATACTCTGTGGCCACAGAGGACAGGATAAGAATTAACAGTCTTAGATTGCAACAAGGGAAAGTTAAGTTGGATAACAGGAAGAACTTTCTAATTTGAGGATGGTAAAGTAAGGAAATGGAGTATGCAGAAAGTGGGTAGAAACTCCTTCCTTAACATTTCTAAGAACAAGTTGGAAAAACTTTTCTGGAAAGGCTTAGACAGAGCTGACCCTGAGGTTCCTTAAGCCCTTTAATTCTATGATTCATTTGGGAGACTTCCACAGAAGGAAATTATTTTATTGGTGGAGATTTGGAATATATCACCCCTCTTTTTTTTTTCTTCTTTATATGGCCCCCAAACAGAAGGACAATCTTAAAAATGGTTATCTTTTAGCTTTTCTCTGCCAGCCTTTCCATACATAGAGAAGATAAACACATCTATCTGCACAGGATAGAATACTGTAGATAAAAAATAATCCTTGATGACTTTGATCTCAATGCCCATGATGAGAAATGAAATGCTTCACTTTCAGCTGGGAGATAAAAGAAAACAAGAATGTCCTTCAATTGTATAGTAATCCCAAAATTCTGCATTTAGTACTAGGTACTAGCATTATAGTTATGGATGCAGGCTCCAAATTGGGACTTCTTAGATCTGTCCCCTGGAAGTGGCAGCGGACAGGTCAGTCTGGATAAGTCCTACATAAATGCACTTCCCCCGAGCCTCTGTTCTAGCACTGTAAGATACAAAATACTGGACTTGATGGACCTGTGGTCTGACCCAGTATGGCATCTGTTATGTTATGTTCTTATTTGGATGGTGTACAATATGTAAAGCCTGGGGGAGTCATACATTCTAGTCTGTTCACTTCTATGTCTAGAGATTTGGTTTATTTAAATACCACTCATGAAATTTCTACACCCTGCATACAACCTTCTAGTGAAATGGAACAGGAAGTACTGACAAAAAGGGAAAACATACAAGGGGGTGGAAAAGTACCCAACTTTAATAGTACTGCAGTTGCACCATAATTACTAAAAGTCAGTCCTCGCTGGTACTGCTTTCAAGATGTGATTACATTAGTGCTCACCATCAACACTTGGCAGCCATAGCATTATGATACCAGCTTTTGCATTAAATTGGCAGTCTAGGCAAGTGTCATCATGGCTGTAAGTTCTGCTGATCTTTCCTCTTTAAAAGTTACAAAGCTCACCTGTTATTTCCAGGCTTCTGGGGAAAGGAGCAGCTGGAGACTACAGGTATGGGTTAATATGAACATTATTACAGCCACACAGATCTCTCAAATGTGATGTTCTTTTGATTCTTATAATGTAGGCTAGGAGAGAAATCCTTTTCTGTGAGTTTTTTCAATGTGTACTGCCTATTTCTGTGATTTTGAATGAGTGTAGAAGCTAATGGTAGATATACAGTACAGTCAAAATAAATAAATAAACCAGCAATTGCTTGCGTAGCACAATTAGTCATGCTTTATTTAAAGGGTGGCATGTGGGCGATGCCTGCTCAGCTCCTGAACAAGCTGACAACCTTTCACCGATGTTTTAACTTTTACGTCATTCATTTTTAAAGAAACTGATCAGCTGATCCCATTGAAGGCCCAGGGCTATGAAGAGCTGCTCCCCAATATTGAGGGATCCCCTGCAACTCAAATCAATTAGGTTTTGCTATTGGTCTTAGCTTAAAGGCAGGCATGAACACTGGAGTATGGGCACAGTGAATGGCATAACCAGGGGGGGAACCAGAGGGGTAACTGCCCCAGGTGCTGACTTCAGGACAGGGTGAAAAAAGGGACATGGGTGCCCAACTGCCTCCCTACACTGCTGCATACAGCCATGATGTGACCAGTGGACCTGTAGCATAGGTATTCCCAGCATGTGTAGCCATGGGGTCCTCAATGAGGCAGCAGTGGCAGCAGCTGCTGGCTGCAGAAAGGGTGACTGTATGGTGCAGGTGGGATTACAGAATGGCACAGGGGATGTGAGCGTGGTGAGTGGGTAGACACTGGAAGAGGCTGGTGCATGGGCACAGGGATGTGTTCCGACTTGGCCTCTGCCTCCTCCACACTCATTCTTCCTCTTCCCCCCACCATCACAGCAACAGCTCCCCAATGGCAGCACCACTAGAGGCGCCATGCTTCAGGAGACCAGGGAGCCATCATCCCTCCCCCACCTCCCATCCTAGAGGCACATCTCTAATGAGCTTGCACAGACTCACGTGCCTTCCTCCTCCCACAAGGAGTGGGGTTAGCAGCCCGTTCTTCCCCCTTGCCCAAAGGCAGCTGGCTGTACACTGGCTGCTCATGCATGCACATAGAGGGGCAGGCTGGCTGTTGCTCTAGATGTGTGTGCATCACGGATGCTACGCCCCACTACAGGTGATGCCGTGAACTGGGGCAATGGAGAAGAGGTTCCATCACCACTGTTGCAGTGCCTGGTGGGTGATGGAAATGGCCCCGCTGGCCCAGTGCCAGCCATACAGCAGAGGCTCTGCACAGCTCTATGCCCACTAGCCGCATGGGGGGTCAGGCTAGAATTGGGTGGAGTGTGTGCCCCCATTGTTCTACCCCAGCCCGGCCCTTCAGCACCCCAAGTGTCAGGCCTGGCACAGTTGCCTGAGCATGGTCATATGGAGGAAGGTGGAACCAAGCCCAGCCTCAGGGGTTCCCCCCAGCCCTCCAAGCTGTGGGGGAAGCACCCATCACCCACTTTTCAATTGCCATTGGCAGCAGTAAGGGAAGTGGAGATTCCCTTAGAGCATGGCCTGGATACCTGGGGTGCACCTGTTTTCTGTATTAAAACTAGGGACATGCCAGGCTGGCCAGTTTGGCCACCCCATCAGGCCTCATGCTTCTGCTCTTGTGGTACACTAGTGTGCACCATGGCACGTCCTTTGGGAATCACAGAGTTAGACATTGAAGTAGGGTAGTTATGGGCAAACATTTTCTCATATTTCTAAGGCTAGAAATGTACCTTGTATTTGTCCCTGATGACTTGTTATGCCTGTGTTGGTCCCAAAGCAGAAATGTCCCAAGTTTGGTGTGTAGGCACATAGCCCTCCTGCACATAGCCCTTCTAATTAGGGTTTAGCGAGCAGTTGCATGCACTCTTGCTGTTCTGTCATTGATTTGAGGGTGAAGTCCCAAAGCAGCTTTTCTCATGTGCTTTGTGACCTCCCAGGCCAAATGTAGCACTTTTTATCCAGTGAACTGTTTTTAGGGTATGGCCCTGGGGGAAACAGGCATGAATGGCTGAACTTTGTCCTGAGATCAGATGGTTTTTCCTAGGTCACCTGTAACATCTGTTTATAGCCTAACAGAAACATCTTCATTCCTTCATAGGAGTGTTACTGATGCTTCTATTGGGGCAAAGAGAGAATGCTAAATTAAAGGGGTCTGGGTGTCTCCTGTACTATGAAGAATGAATTATGCAGAATTGAGAGATCAGTATTGGTACTTAGCTTTTGAGAGAACTGTCTCATTCTTTTTCATCACTGCTTTCCCACCGATGTAGCTGTAGGTTTCAGTGGCCCTATGCTGTTTGTCCTCTAAATTGCAGCAGATGTGGTGCTAGAGGGGAGGGTCATAGCCTGTTTGACTCAATTAATGAACTTGTGTCAAGACTGCTTGTCAAGATTTGGAAGCCTGAGCACATACAAACATAACTATTGAAATGGTGAACTGTTTAAATAATATTATATTCTGTCATTTGTTTTCTTTGAAAAGTAACAGATCTTTCTCTAGCAGACTTTCTTTGCCAGGGCAGCACTCAGTGAAGAAGAGTCCTGGGCAATCTAATTACTGAGTTAATTACTCTGTAGTAAATCAGGAAAGTGTCACTGCTTGTTTGAAATTTAGCAAAGGGATTTCTAAGTAATTCTTACAGCTGGAGCTTTCTTTGCTTGAATGAGTAAGGGGGAAATAAAGAATTAGGTATTCTAATACAAGTCTATTACTATTTTTCTAACTTTCTTATAAGTAAAAACTTCTTTGGGGGTATATGTAGGGAAAAGAACTTGTATAAAGATCCAAAGAAATGTATTTATTTCTTGTATGTGGTTTCAGCATATTGTTTGAACCATCTTAAGGTGATGTTATCACCAGCGTGAAGAGCTTGAAGGCCACCAAATAGCATTGTAAGTGGACACAAGCCAACGATGTGGGACATGGTTTGAATTTGTCCACAAGGGCACTTGTTGTCACTGCAGAGCTGGCTGCAAACCCCGCCCCCACCCTGTTCCCATGGGACACTCCATTGCCCCACCAGTCTGAATTCACCAGCCGTGCACTGACCCTGTCCAGTTCAAAAGAGTTGAGAAGTGCCCAAAAACAGTGTAGCCAGTTAAATTCTGTTTGACTGACTGGAGGTTCAGAGATGATGTGGTAACCGATTGGTGCCTGTGTTGACCATTCTTTGTACCATTGAGGAAGCAAGGAAAAGTCAAAGGGTTTTGAAAGGGTGGACCATATTGAACATCTTGAAGGGAGCCAAACTACTGGTGGGTGGAATATGTCTCAGTGCATTGGCAGTGTAGGACTGTCTCGGAGCCTGGCTAGTAGATTTACTAAGCAGAGCATCAGGGGCAAAGCATCGACATCCTCATCATGCCTCTTACATGTAGCCGAACCATCAATGAAACTAGTGATGCTACCAGTGGACTGAATTGGACAACTGTCAGATCCCAGTCAATCAGCTATAAATATCCAAAGAGATGTAGATCCATGGCTTTGCATGGGTGACTGGTGCCTCCTGGGTTTGGGGGGGAGCCACAATTTGTGGGCAGGCCCAGGGCTGGTCAAAAGCCCCATATCTACTCCTATACTTTTGTGACAATAAATTGAGTAACAGCATCATATCAAAGCATTCACATAAGTCATCCTATCTGCATGGGGTAAAGATTTGTGTGTTGGGTCAGGTGAATGCAGGTGGTCCCCTGGCTCTCCCTGACTACTTTGCTGTTGCTGCTAGGGGTGGGCCATGGGACCACTAACAGGAACCCTGGCCCTCCAGGCAGCTGGATCGCAGGGTCCTGGCTATGCTTATAGAATCATATTAATAAATCAAATTCAAGCCAAACTGAATAAACAGCATACACTTAGCTTTGTGCCATGGGAAGCTCTGTCGAGACCTTCATTTTCATCATAGGCAGTGGGCAAATTACCTAGGAATTGCAGGGAAAACAAACAAACAAACAAAAAAATCGCAGGTATGTTCATGAACATCCAAGCCAAACCAAATAAAGAACGTGTACTTAGCGTTGTGCCCTGGGAAGCTCTGTTGAGGCCTTCCTTCTTCTCTTCATCTTCATCACTGGTCTCAGGACCCAGCCCCACACACTATGGCCTAGTGCCCTCCACCGGCGCGGCTGCAGCCTGGGCCCCACCAGGCCTCCCACACACCGCTGGCCTGTGCAGCCCAAAAACTCCCTCCAGAGTCGGAGGGGCCTGGCCCCACACAGGCCTGCACGACCCAAAAGTTCTTTTGGGGCCTGACCCCACACAGTGCAGCCCAGTGCCCTGCCCCCACTATGCTGCTGCTCGCGCAGCAAAAAAACTGCTTCACGGCCGGGTGGGGTGGGGGGATAGGGCACAACACACCACTACCTTCACCCTGCCCCCCTCTGGGCCACCCCCCAAGAGCCGCAGACTTACCTTTCTCCAGAACAGCACCTCTGCTGGGGATCAGAGCATGCTCTACAGATAGGAAGGGGGAGGAAGGGGTCACATGGGGGAGGGCCAGACTCAGGGGGGACACATGCCCCGCCATGTCTCCCCTATGCATCGCCTATGTGGCTTTGAATTTGCGAATCAAACTTGTTTGGATACTTGAGTGGGCTAAGCATGGGTGTACAGCATAAGCCACCTGTATACCCTCATTCTTAGATGAAAAGATTGGCTCTTACTTCACAATGTTGTATAACGGGGAACCCTAGTTGTGTTATGGAGAGGAGAAGGCCAGGTGAGGGAGGGTCCCCTTAGGGCTAGAACTTTTGTAGCCTGAGGGAAAGGGTTGGCTCCCTATAGAGGGGGAAGCACGGACAACCCAGCCAGTGGGGCCAAGACACTGATGGCCAGAAGAAAACATCAAGTGGTGAGCAGGGGGAGCAAGCTGGCTGCTGCAGGTAAGGGCAGGAACCCTTTGAAGAGGTACAGTGGGCTCAGAGCAGGGCTCAACCTTCACCTCCTTTTTTGTTTTGGAAAATCCAGGTTGCAGCTAGCTGGCTACAGAAACAAAACCAGGAAGGGAAGGCAGGAAAATGGTAGCACCAGGGCCAAGGAGGCAGGAAAACCAGCCAGCTGATTGAGGAGGGGTTAACTGGGATATAAACCCTTCCTCAAGGCAGAGGAAAGGGGGTTGGTTTTTGCAGCAGAGAAGGAGGGTGTCCTATAGGGAGACAAGGACAAATACAAGCCTGATAAGAGACACTGTGGCCCAAGAGGAAGAACCTCTGATGATGGTAAAGGGGTGAATGAGTACATGGAAACCCCTGAGGGCTTTTTATGTCAACTCAGGAAGGATCCTGGGGGAGTGAGTGCACCCAGAGGATTGGGGACTATTATGTTGGCCCAGGAGAGTCCGTGCACACCAAGAGCCATTTATGCTGACCTGATAGGGGGTTTGCTTTTCTTCCCTCCACCTTCCTGCCCATTTTGCTGGTAACATGCAGTGGACTGAGGCAGATGCAGCTAATCTGAGTACCCAGTAAAAAAAAAAAGACTTCTGTGGTTTACTGCTCTCTTTCCTTTCAAGTGACTATTTTATTTAAATAATGGATTTAAAAGTGATCTGTTTTTTGTTTTGTTGTCCCCCCACCCCAGGTATGTATCTTAAGCTATATAGGCTTCTTTCTCAAAAAGGCTCTGTAGAAGGGATATTGTACTTCAAGCCCTATGTGCACACTTACTGTTTATGGTTTAGGTGACTGATCATGCATGCACACACACCATATTTTTTCAAATATATTTTTGCATCTTCTTTCTCAAAACCACCAAGTAAAAAAATAGAGGATGTATAGCATGTGAGGAAAAGTGGACCCCTATAGCTCTACCATGTCACTTAATCCTGCCACCACTCTCCTGCCACCAAATTTCTGGACCCCTGGATAGCCCCCCAGTTAGATAATACTGTCTCGTGCATCAGATCAACCCCATGCACCAGCCTGGTCCTCAGTCCAGCTGGACACACAGCCCTGGACTTGACGCATGGGTTCCAACCTGGTATGTGGCTCCAGAGCTGGCCCATGACCCCAGACCAGGCACATGGGGACTGATCAGGCACAATTCCAGAGCCCTGGAACCATCACTCGGGATTTGACCCAGCATGTGGGCCTGGAGTCGGCATGCAGGGTCTAACCCAGCATGAGGTTCCAGATCTAGTGCATCAGTTCTGAACCTGTATGTGGCTTCAGACCCAACTTGTGGTCCCAGACTTGGCATGCACGGTCTGACCAAGCATATGGCCCTGCAGCCAGTGTGTGGTCCTGGACATTGCATGCTGGGTTGGTTTGTGAGCCCCATCCAGCAGGCTTGGGAGCAGACTCTGCTCCCTAGCTGCTGCTACTCAGCTATTTCTTATCAGAAAAAGACTACCCCTTTTTTCCTTTAAGCTGCCTTTCCAAAAGGGGGGGGGGGGGGCAGCTCTTCAGGAGTTTTATCTGTAGTAACTTCTTCTTTGTGATGCATTGAGCATATAGGTTCTATTACTTGCATTCTTTATCTGTAACTACAGAGTCCTCAAACACCTGGATTCTGTATGGGTAATAAATTGTGAGATGACTGGTATTATGCCTTGAAGTTGGAGGCACAGAAGTTTTAAGTGCATTCACGAGAGAAACTAGAGACCAGAAGAATCCAAAAGCATGGGCACCAAGAGTGCTGGATAATGTGCCTTAAAGAAACAGTTGCCGAAAGAGTAATTTAATTGTTTTTCTTCCAAAATTTATAAACGGCATCAACTCTTGCACCTTTATTCTTTGGTGTTATTGGCATGTTAGTAATACATTGCAGCAGGGGTTGGTAATCTATAGTCTGAGCTGGATCTGGCCTGTGGAGCTGGAGCCTTAGAGGCAGAGGTTTTGCCCACGTCATGCCATGGCTGGACTCTGTCCTGTGCTGAAATACAGCTGGGCAGCAGGGACAAGAGGTAGTGGGGAGAAGCAGCAGCGACCAGGTCCTAGCATCAATCTTCTCTGCACCCAAGCTGGGCTGTATCTGCCCATCCCTGCAAAGCATTGCTGACTGCTGCACTGCATAGTGTTAATACACAGCTATAATTGGGATGACAGCATTTCAACAAATTATTCTCACTTACAGGGATAGCATTTTTGGGAAAACATTTCTTCCTTGTTTTAATTTTCGTCTTTTTTTTTTTTTCTCTGAAGCTCTCTGACAAGAATATTGGAACCCGAACCTATTAAAAAAAAACAACTTGGCAGTCCTGATAATTGTCAAAATAACTTCCTGAATACAAAATAATGCAGCAGTGTTGTCAGCCTGAGAGGGCAGGCACAATACATGTGTAATATAATGTGTTGAGTGAATTGGAAATGTGATATAAATGTGTAACAGAAGGGGAGCACCACTGGGGAGGCCTGCCAGCTGTGATTTTCAGGACTACAAATCCCAGAGGCTTCTGGAAGAAGGAAGAGGAAGTGATGAGCAATTCTGCTGTGATTCTGGACTGCAAATCCCAAAGATCTTGGATGTAGGAAAGGGAAGTGACAACACAGTTCTGGGCTGTGCTAGGCATCTGGGGTTGGATGGAGAGAGGTAGAGCTGAGAATGAATGGAGGAGAGGGAAGCCTTTGCACAGCACAGATGATGAACTACAGATTGATTGCATGTGACCCCCGACTTGGAGACCTGTACAGAGTGAATCTGGACTAAAGGCTGGTTCTTGGGGACGCTTCCGGAGGTGGGGAGAAAAGAACTTTGTGCTGAATGTATGTATTCCAGTGGTACTGACCACTACCTGTGACTTGCCCTTTTAAGTGTATGTTATTATATAGTGAATGTCTGTTTACCCGTATTTGTCCCTCCCACAAGGCCCATTAGCTTGTGAACTTAATCCCTAGGACTTCCAGTATAAAAGTGAGAGCAACCCCATGTTGGCTGTGGCCACCCTGCCTGACACTGCAGGGGTTTGCTACATATGTATACTTTTGGAGTATTTTTACTTTACTCCTGGTAAAAGTGGTGTGGATGTATGCCATACAGCCTTACGCTAGTGTAAATAATTCTGTTCTGGTGTAAATATTCCTTGGAACAGTGGTGCTCAAACAGAGTGCTGTGGCACCCTGGGGTGCCTTGTGATGCTTCAAGGGTGCCACACAGTGTTGGCACTGTTAGGTGAGCCAACATGATTCACAAGATAAACCCAGAGGGTGCATCCCCACAAGCAAGAACACATTTCCCCGTGGACAAGTAGCAGCAGCACACCCTGCTACATGTGCTCTGGCATGTAGCACGTTGCCTTGGGTGGGGTAGGGGAGGCTGGGTGCTGGCCCCAGCAGCCTTACCTGGGGTCCTGGGGGCTTTTGAGAGCTGCACTGCACCTGCAGCAGGGAGCTGGGCCAGCAGCTCCTGCTTGGTTCTGGCTGGCCAGGTTTTGGGCAAAGGTTTTTTTTGTTTTGTTTTTGTTTTTTGTCCATCAGGTTGGATGGGCAGTGCTCCAGGCTGTCTGCAGGCCAGATCCAGCTGATAGTCTTGACTGGGCAGGGGGCAGTCTTGACAGGGCCCCATCCAGTCACATGGAGAGGGACAGGGTACATCCTGGCTCCAACTGGGTCCCATGGAGGGGGGAAGAGGAGGGGCCCAGCACCAGCCTGCTGTGCAGGGCTTAGGATTTGGGAATTTGGCAGTGGGGGAGGATGGCTGTATTTATTGCTACTGCTCCCCCGGTGTCAAAGTTTCTGACCCAGGGGGCGTGCCACAGGCTGGATATTTATGGCTCTGTAGGGCATATTTGGCCTGCAGGCTGGAGGTTGAGCAGCCCTGTTTTAGCACATGCTCAACTGGACCCATTATAGATGAAAGTGTGTAATGTTGGAAAACTTTTTAATCTGTTCAAAGCTTCCTTTTTAAAAGAGACCAAGGGCCATGTACAATGATCTTAAGACCTGTGTGCTTTACAGGATATTAGACCTATATTATACAACAGGTTCCCCAACTTGTGCCATATGTACAGAGCCATGTGATGGGTGGTGGTGGGGGAAACCACAGACCCTTACTACCAATGTGAAATTGAAGCACAAAATTTACCTTGCTAAAGATTATACAAAGTACAGTAGCCTAGAGACTGAACCCAAATCTTCGTAAGGCTGCAAGATTTTCTCTTATCTGATGAAGTAAATCTGGCCACTAAGTTCAGATGCCTTTCCTCACTACTTCTGTTGTAGCCCCACTCATTTTCTTCCGAGTGCTATTAATTATTTTTAAATGGCCCTTCTGGTTCTGTCTCTCATTGGCGCGCACCTTCACTGATCTTTCCTGCTTCTTTACTTTCAAAGTAGTAGTAGTGGTGTATGTCTTGCATTTCAGAGGGAAACCTGCTTATATGCAACACTTATTGTGGAAACTTCTGTTGAAGTGACTACCTAATTACACTCGCTTACTACCATTTTGGCCTAGTAACTTCTAAACTCATGTTCCTCTAAAATATGTTTGTATCAACAAATTGCAGGAATATAAATCACTGGTAACTTGGGTTTTTTAAAAATATTACTTCTCAATCTCTTGAGAGATCCTTTGGGGCTAGTATGTTAGAGTGCTCCATTTTCTGGGTAGACAAGGTGATATCCTTGATTATTATTTTTTTTTTCCTTTAACTATTTCCTATCTTTTAACTTTTTGTAAAGGCCTCCTTTAAAGTACCCTTGTCAGTACTGAATATATCTGATAAGCTTTTTTTTTCATGTCCTAATTGAATAGGATTGTAGTAAATGCAATATATGGGCAAGGAAGTAGGGTGAAACTTGTGTTCTGAAACTACTTCAGGAATAAGTAACTTGTTTCAGAGGTACTCTTCTTTTGCAGTTTTGGGGACTATTAAGGGTTGTTCCCCGTAAGTTGAATGCCAGGTAAATCCAATGTTTTAAGCATATACCACTGTTTCCAGGCCAATTCTTTCTAAACCCTGAAACTTCTTTTTCCTATTATTATTTGAATATTGCAGTATTTCTAGATGTCTTGCATTTTAAAAAAATTAGCTCATCAGAAACATTAACCCTTTGACTGCTTTCTTTTCAGAGATGTGGTACTGGGTTTTCCTGTGGGCTCTCTTCTCTTCTCTCTTTGTCCATGGTGCTGTGGCAGTGTTAATGTTTGTGATGCTGCAGAGGCATAGGCAGGGGAGACTAATCTCTGTCATTGTGGTCAGCATTGGATTTCTGGGTTCTGTAACTGGAGCAATGATAACTAGTAAGTCTGTCTTGTTTTTTACTCTTTTGAACCTTTTATTTTCTTTAAACGGTGTTTCTTATCTATGCTGGTAACAAATCTACACGAACAATTTTACCTTACTCTCAAAGAAAAAAAATTACATGATTATCTTTACATAATGGGAAGAGCAACTCAACTGATAAAGGTAGTATTATAGGACGTTCAGAGAAGCAGAGAACTCCACAAACCACTAATCTTTAGAAACCTTGAGGAGATCTCAAACAGGGTATTATTCCACTGTTTTCTGGAACTAGAGTAACTGCTCTCTGTTCCTCTGCTGTGGTATTGGCTATAGGGGAGGAACTGTGTTATTAGTCTCCAAGTACTTTCCTCTCCATTTGGCTTGCCAGACAGACTCTTGTTGGTCTGGTTCAGCTGTCAAGATTGCAGACTTGTATTGCATCATTGCTAAAGGCTGAATTGGATGCTATCCAAGATAGCATTTAGTCAAACATTTTTTATTAGCAGGTATCGTTGTTCTTGCTAGTCCTGGGAGGGCGCATCTACATATCACCTTATGACAACGTAGCAACGTGCTAAATCGGAGTATGGCATGCTATGGCAACATGGCAAACACATGGGCCTACCATTTACCAGCAGCTATGTCGCCATAGCAGTATGCTCCCCCAGTATAGTGTGCCACTACAGCAATGTAGCAATGAAATCTAACTGTGCATCACACACATCACATGGCGCAATAACTACTTGTACTGTGCCGTGCTTTAGTACTTCCAAAAGGAATTATTTCCAAATACTTTAGTACTTCCTTTTAGTACTACCAAAAGGAAGTACTAAAACACGGTGCCATAGCAACATTACCATAGGGCAATATGTAGATGCTTTTGGAGATTTGATTGAAAGTTGCATGAAAGTCTGTAGTAAATTACAGAAGATCGTATGGTCATGAAATGGAAAAAATGTCTTTAATTGCAACTGTGAGCCTCTCTCTCACTTGCTCGTCTTTTTGGATTGCCAGGATAAAGAGCACTTGTGAAATCCCTGTATTGTAAACTCTGTCAGAGTTTACAAGTCTTCTAACAGAATTTGTAATACTTCTAGAGAAACTAAGCAATTGAGTACAGAACAGGTGAACATCAACACATGCATCTGTTTTAATCTTGCCATAATGATCTTGTAATGGGAATTTTAACTGCATTTTAACTCTTCTGTTGGCAACTTCTACCCACTGTATTTCTGCCTGTGGCAGCAGTGCTCCACTTAACTGTCAGTTGCCCCTCTTTGTAGCCTTACCACTATGTTATTTTACCCACCATGCTGAGATGTTAAAAAAAAAATAAAAAATAAAATATATATATATATATTTTGAACAGGGGAGGCGGATGTCTTGCTAGTAGGCTGACCTGATGGGCATTCTCAAGGTGTATTTACAGGTCTCCTCCTCCCCTACCTACATCGTGTCCCATCACTCACTGTCTTGATTCTTTTAGGCAACAGGCTTCAACGCATAGGTTTTACCCCACTTTTCCTTCTTTGCTGGTCTCTTTGAATCTTTGCCTCAAACAGGTAAAAATGTGAGTCTTTGCTCAATTAAGTTCTAGAGTAAATTATCTTAAATCACTGATCAGTAGACCTGATTGTCTAACTCAGGTTCTACATAGTCTCATTAATCCATGCAACACAACACCCGTTCAATCAGGTCCTTCTTAATTAAGTAGGTCTCCATAACTATTCCATATTCTTCCCCAAACAGTCTCTAATTAATTTTTTCTATAACTTAAATAACTTGGTACAGACTTGCCATGAATTTGTCACTTATTCCTCCACCTTCTTCTGTTTCCATGAGTCAATTTGGAGCTCAGCACAAGCTCACCGTCACTGCAGACCAGGATTATTCTCCTTTGCCAGGCTGGGATGAGTCTATGGGGCAGCAGGTTCAGCATCAGCCCCTCACTCTTTATGCAGTCAGTCTTTCCCCTCTGCTTTCCACTTCTTGTTCATGCTTCCGCACAATACACAAGGTAGTGATTTCCCCCTTGCTTCCCCCTTTCCAGAGGGATCACTAAACTGGGATTCTTCCCCTCTTTTTGAGGAACACCAGAACGCTGTAGATCTGGGAATCAGCCCCAGCTGCATCTGCCTATGACACATGCAGCTTAACTCATTTGGTGCTGGACTGTAAATTTTGGTGTTCTTTTGTGTGTGTGTGTGTGTGTGTGGGTGTTTTTTTGTTTTTTGTTTTTTCTCCTGGTCCTGGAGCCCTCAGTAGCTGTGCTTCCTGGTTGGGTTCACCTTGCAGGGCAAGCATAGCAGGGTCCATGTTTAGTGCCCTGCTACATTGCCCCACAGAACGGTGTTGAGTTAAAAAATTAAAGCTTTTTAACTTGGTGTTTTACAGTTGACCAGACCAGAATTGGTGAAATAAAAAAAACTTGAACAGTTTTGGAACCATAGTTGTTTTCCCTGAATCTCTCAACTTTCTAGAGTTTTTCAGTCTCTCCAAAGTTAGGACATTAGAACTTGAGACCATTTTTAGGGATGCTATTATTTGTTAAATATGAGTGCAGAAGGATATTCTTTCACTAAAATATCAGGGGAGAGGAAGAGGATTCTGTTTAAACAACCTTTCTCAGTTTAGGCCAGTATTTCTCAACCAGGGTGCCATGAGATCCTTTTAAGGATCCTGCTGAATATTGGCACCATTGGGTATGCAAACACCTACATGTGACTCACGAGATTAAACCCTCAGACATTTAAAGTAATGAATGCATAGTGTCAAACATTCTGACCTGTTGTGATCTTTTGAGGAGTTGGGTTTTTTTGTGTTTTTTGCAGCAATATCTACTATTTTTCTGCAGTAAAAAAAAAAAAATGAGTGAAAGGTTAAGAACTGGCATCATCTGGGAAGGTGCCATGAGTTTAAAGGTTGAAAACTACTGGTTTAGGCAGTAGATGGTCCAAGAATATTTGAGAGCAACATTGTCCAAGGCTGCTGACTGAAATAACCCAAAACAAGTGATTTCAACTGATGGCACAAAACAGCCTTTGAGTAAGAAAATCTTTTTGAACTAATGAAACCCTACACACACAGGGCATCTACACAAGACACTAAATGTGCAGTAGATTAGTTCTACTGTGCATCAGCACATCACAGCAAAATATTCTACATGGATGTGTAGACACACCCACAAGCTCTTGTTTTAACTGCAGCACCTCTTCATTTAGAACAGCTGTTGGCAACCTATAGCCTATGGGCCATACCCCGTTGGCAGATGTGGGACTTTAGTAGCTGGGACGGTGCCAGCTGCAGGTACTTACCCCATGATGCCATGGGGATGAATACTGACTGCAGCAAGGCCCTAGCATCTACCTACCTCTGACCCATGGTGGGTCATTTTAGCCTGCAGCTAGAAAAGGTTACCTACCCCTGATTTTAAAAGAATAGTGTGTTCTATAGCTCTTAGGGGGGGAAAATGTTTGTTTTTTGTGGGGGGTTTTTTGGTTTTTGTTTTTGTTTTGTGTGTTGTTTTTCTTGGAGGTGGCAAATTAATTATAATTTGATCTGTTTATTGTGATGCATGTACCTCCTTGCATCTAAAATTGCTTTATTCTAATTCACTTGGCAGATTTATTTTATGATACCTTGACCTGATAATGGGTTAGTAACTCTTTTCATTTTAAAACGAAATCTGTTTTCCTTAACTTCAAATAATGTCTGTGTTTTTGCTGCTTACTGAAACGTGAACAGGTTCTCTACTGGTTTGGGGTTGTTTGTTTGTTTGTTCGTTTGTTTGTTTGTTTTTTCCCATGTGATTTTCGTTTTAGGTATTTAATTGTGATTAAGTAACATTAAAATTTCTGTATCAAGTATGTACCATTCCATGATCCCCCCCCTGCCCAAATACATTCTTCTAATCGTGAAAAAAGACTAGTTGTTGTCCTTTTTATTTTTTAAGGCATACAAACTGTGGTACAGTACAGGAGGATTGGATAACATGTACCAAATAATGTTAACTCATGGGGCATCAAATAAACATTAGCTGCTCTTAGCAGTGCCTTTGCAGATTCAATTGAATACATTTTTACGCTGACAGTTACCTAACTGTAGTAAACACGACTGAGTTTCATTGCAAAAGATGATCTGATATATCTGAAGGTGCAGAAAGCAAATGTATTAAGTTCCTGTTTTAAGAGCTTAATCTCTGATATAACAATGGAAGTCATCATTTCCTACTGATCAGTGCAAATATGACATAACATCACTTTGAATAAAACATCACAGCTTTCATTCTGTTTGTGACCTTCCTTTGCATAATGCAACATAGATGTGCATGACAAATTTCACATGAGGAAGATAGCGGGAAAGTTACCATTGCCACTACTGTTACACTGCAGAACAGTATTTTGGCTTGGGTTATGCAGTCTATATGTAGTATCAAAAGGCCAGGGTACTTTTGATGGAAAAACCCAAACACAGTAGGACAAGTCAGAATAATTCCTTATTATTCATCCCTATATTGAATATTAAAGTGGTATTCCTTTTCATATATTGTCCTTGGTCATGATGCAATGCTTTTATTTTGTTTTAGTAACTTTGTATAGCTCTCGTGTAATCCTTAAGGTTTAACATTTTTCCAGTATAGCTCTGACTTGCCATACTATGAAAAAAATCTAGGTAGATGGGTAGATAATTTTTGTGCTTTGGCTGGTAAAGATTTAGACAACTTCTTAAGACCTCTTCAAAGTACCACAGAATGGACAAAGGTCTTAATAAAAAAAAAGAAAACCCAAACAGGAACCCTTTTCCCCTATACTCTAACATTCTTATAGGGGTTTTGCAACATTATGTTGAGTATTTTGGGTTTTTGAAAGTGAGAATTTCTCAGTGTTTCAGACTAATACAGTGCAGTTCATAAAAATATTCTTGATTACCTCAATTTTCTGTACTTATTTACTAGACATAAATTTGCAATGTTGGAAGAATTATTTGGTAGTACTTTGGAAATAATAGATCTTGGCTTTAACCTTGTTTTTTGTTTGTTTTTTCTTGTGACTTTAGGTGCTGCAGTAGCTGGAATTTACAGAGTGGCAGGGAAGAATATGGCTCCCTTGGAAGCGCTTGTGTTTGGAGTTGGACAGACAGTATTGACATTGATTATCTCATTTTCAAGGATTCTAGCTACACTCTAAGACTTCTGTGAAAACTGGTTTCAGCAGCTGATGGACTTGAATCAGTGCAAAAGGGATTGTGTGAGATGCCTAGGGGTTCCACCCAGTGGGACAGGACTGTCCTCTGCTGTCCAAACTGTTGTACTATTGCATTGTACCTTTTGTGCCTCAGTCACCCGGCAAGGTGCAATCGGTGTGTATGATGTTGAGGGGTAAAGCATCTTGAATAGCTGCCAATCAGGTTAATATTTGAGATCATTCTTAACAGTGTTGTGATAAAATACTGGCACACTTCTGAAGAATTGGTACATGTATATGTACCAAACTTAAAAAAAAATACATATTTATTTTTCTTTTTTTTAACTCTTGATAGAGTGACTGTTTGAAATTGTAGTGACAAAACAAAGCTGTGAACATATTCCATGTGAATTCAAGTCAATGAGTAGGATGCTTGCTTGCTTGCTTTAACAGAATCCCGGTGAGTCCTGGATGTTACCCCATTCAGCTTGTGAAGTAACTACTTGATTTTAAACCTGTATATGGGCACTGCTAGGTGAGACTTGTGGACTTCAGGAGCCTTGTCAACAGCATTAATATGGTTAACACTCTATGCAAAAGATTTTTGATTGTTGAGCAATTCTGTGAGATTTAATAGTTTGATTTCTATGTAGTTCATATCTCAATAGATTAGAAAATCGGGCAGTACAGACAGTGTGTGCAACAATCTGTTGTTTACACACACAAAATGAACTTTAAACGATTCCTTTTACTTGTACATTTTTTTGATCTAAAATACAGGTGTTCATCAAGACTTCTCAAACAGCAGGTAGCTCTTTATCTGAGAGAAAAGATGTTTTTGTTTCTAGTGTGATCCTAAAAAGGTTACTAGTTGTAATTAAATCTCCTTTTAATGAGATTTTTAAAAATATTGGAATTCTTCCATCATGAAACATCTGATGTTTAAACATGGGCCTGATTTTAAGCAAAATTTAACTGAAAAGTAGAGCATCACAAAGAATGTTGAAAGGGATAAAAAGAACTTGTGGTACATAACTTATGCCTGTAATCTGATGGAGAAAAATATGTTTGCTGGATAATCATGAATAATGGATCATCAATATCAAAAGTGGGGCTATAATACATTTATTTCTACATTTCTGTTTGAGATGATTCAGTATTTGGTGCTTTCAGTAGATTCATTCTGTATACATTTCTGGTTAAAAAGGAACAGTGGTGTTGTTCATGTAAATTGTCCTACACATGAAATGTTTTGAACTGAATAGACGTGTGAAAACCTATTTAAAAGGACAGTGAGTGTATGAGGAGGGAATCCTTCATATCCTGCTTCAGCTGGGTACTTTACAACAATTGAATATTGATGCAGTTGAGCAAGAGGCAAGAGAGTATGTCCCCCAAATTGCTGCTGTCAGGATGCCCAAGAAATTTTTTAGGCCTCCTGAAATAATAGTACCTGAAGCACTAATGAAATACTAGTAAAATGTCACGTACACCATCCTTCTGCACACTGAATAAACCCATTTTTTTTGCCATTATTTTTCTCAATGTACCCTGCTTTACCACTGCTTTATTTACAGGTATGCACAGTCCTCGGACTTACGATGCAATTGGTTCCTGAAAACCATGTCTTAAGTTGAAACGTTGTAACTTGGAACCAATTTTCTCATAAGAAACAATGTTATAAATGGGGGATGTGTTCCAGAACCAAGGCCCAACTCCCTACTTTCACCAAAAACACCCCAGAATTTTGTACTCAATCAATTATAGATGAGTAATATAGCTACATCAATGTATTTAAATTGTAAATAGCAATCACATTGATTTGGAAGGACTTCTTTGAGGTGACTTTGCTGGACTTTTTGAAAGGCTCTTGGTTGGACTTTTTGAAGGGTTCTTGGCTAGAGTCTTCTCAGGAGTCTTGTCTGCTTTCTTAAAGAAAGCATCCAAGGAAGTTTAGACGGATGTTCTCCAGGGAGATGAGTGAGGCAGCAAACCTGTTTGCTGGCGTGGCGTGGCGTCGCATTGGATCAACCGTTGTAAAGTTGAAACTGACGTCATAAATTTGAAACGGGGTGTCAATTTATAAATGTTGCAAGTGCGAAACGTAACTCGAAACGTCGTAAGTCGGGGACTGCCTGTGTGCAGGCCTTTGATATTAGTATCGTTTTCTTAAAAAAACAAAACAAAAAAACCACTAAGTTTTGGTTGTTTGGGAAATATACCGAGTTAAAGACTTTCCAAATGTAAGAGGGAAGGAGTTTTAAAAAGTAGTTGTATAAACTTTTGCAATGCAATGCTGAGGTTTTGTGGGTTTTGGTTTTTTGGTTTTGTTTTTTTTCCTTTTGGAACCTGTTTTAACATGCAAGGCAATGTCACTTTTTAGATTTGTATGAGAATCTTAAGCCATTTTTCTTCTTGGTTATTTTTTTTTCTTCTTGCCTTTATACTTGTTATAATTGGTATTTTAGTGGGCACAAGGAAATATTTTCCAGAACAAAAATGAATGACTTCTCTCCATCTATTGGGAGGAATTTAAAAATTGCTTTCTGTTAACTGGAAAAAATATTTTCAGGTAACTGATTTACAGACATGAAACCTTTTGATGATAAAATAACCGAAGGCTTCATCTTTCTTAACTTAATGTAGGTGCAAGGCACATGTTCAAGGGAAGGAATTTAAAGTCTTGCTGCCCCCTTTATGTCTTTTCAGTTTTTGCTGTTACTTGTGATTTGGCTTACCTAATGTAATTGTTAAAGCAATAGAATTGCTAGGGTAGGGGGAACAAATCTTTAAATCTAGAAGTTCCTTATCTGGATTAAAAAAAAATGTCCTCATCAAACACAATCTTAGGACCAGGTTTTGAATGATCTTTAGCCCAAGCATGTATTAGGTTTAAAAAAAATTGTTGAAATGGAATTGTCATCTTTGAAAATCTGGTGTGGGGCACTGAGTTCTAGTTATGCTCTGTATAGCATTATTGCCTAGGAATGGTAGGCAGTAGTCGGATCATTCAATATAATGTCCAGCTGATTTAAACAGATATTGATAGGACAGAATTATCTGCTTTGAGGGGAAAATTGTCTGAACTGTTTTTTTCATGAAGGGTATTTCCAAAGGTGGTGGCTAGTTTGTTTGCAAGCTTTTTAACTTGTAGCCTTTTAGAATTAAAATGCAGTATTAGACAAAAGCAGTCTCAAGTGCCTTTTGCATTCGAAAGAGGTAAACCACTTTTGCTCATTAAAGTTCTAGTCCAAGGACTGCTTCCAGGATTTGAATAGTTTAGTGTATTATCAAGAACAAGGGGCTGTAATCAACGTGTAATAAGTATAGGTGGTCTTTTGATATTGCCTTCAGTGAAAAGTGTTTTCTAGAATGAATAGACCCCATCAGTCCAAACAAACCTTCAGAAAGGATAGATTTGCTTGGGGTAGAGTCGATTTTTGGCAATTATCATACTACTGGTGAGTGTTTTGAAACAAAAGCATCTTTTGTATGAATGGGACCAGCAACATGTCTGCATATTGGGATGCAGTGCCATATGAAGACTGCTGAGCTAGCTCTGAGCAACTTACTATACCTCGTAACAGGACTGATTAGCCCATACTTTTTAACAGGGATAATACTGCTTTCCTACCCAAGACTGGTTGTTCAGAGCTAGATCAGGTTTGTCTGCATAGCCCTGCATTGCGCCATATGGACAGATTAATAGGGATTTGTTTGGTACTATCATGCGTAGATGTGCCCTGTTATTAATGCAAAAAACTCGGTGCAATTCGCACAGACACTTATTGCTCCCAGGCATAGCATCTACACATGCACCTGGGACCACAGCACACTGAACTGGGCAACACAGTCCCAGCTGGCAGGGGACCTGGGGGGTGGGTCAGCCTGCCAGCCCAGAGCTGATCCCTCCAGCTCACTGTGCTGCAGAGGGGCTGGCTGGGACACAAGGGTGCCACACTGGAGCTAGCTGGCAGGCAGTCCCTCACTATAGCACCCTCATACCCCAGCCAGCCCCAGTCACTGTCTACATTTGCGTTGCAGTAGAGTAAATAACTCTGCTGTAGAATAGTACTTGTGTTCAGCTGTAGTATCCTACAGCGGAGCTAATTAGTTTACTCTGGCCTAATACTGCTTGTGTCCACAGTGGGTATGTCTACACATACAAATGCTGCTGGATGGGTTTACTCTAGCGTAATTTACTTTGGGAGTAAATGCATGTTTAACAGGCAGCTACACATGCCCGTTTGGAAGCAGATTTGGTGCTCCTGACAGCAGTCTGCACCTGCCCCCTCCAGCCCTGCACTGGCCCCCTGCAGGAGCTGGGGGGAGTTTGGGCTCCCCCTGGGTACTAGCCCAGGGGCTGGCAGGGAGCATGGGGCCAGGAGACAACTGTCTCCTGGCAGGGGCTGGGAGATTTGCTTCCTGTCTCCAGGAGCTGCCTGCTGCCAGGATGGGCTCAGATGGCAGAGCCCAGGCAGAGACATTGTCCCCCTCGGGGCTGGCCAACTGTCCCAGTTAGGGGCAGATCCCAACCAGCTCTAGGCTGGGGAGCGAATTTTCTTTTTATAGGAAGCTTCCTGCCCCAGCAACAGGGAGCTCCCTGCCCCTGTGATCATGGAGCAGAGTGGGGGCAGGGAGCTCTGTGCTGCTGGGCCAGAAGGACATTGTCCGTGCCTGGGCTCCCACAGGGAACGAATTTGCTCTGTCAGGCATCTACACATGCCTTGCTGTGCAGTAATTACCTGGCAGTTAATTTGCAACTTGCATTTACAGGTAACAAATTGAGTAGAGCAAATTACAGTGCAGCAGGGGTCTGCATGTGTAGATGGTGATGCTTACTACACAGTAACTTGCTCTACTGTGAAGTAAAGTGTCTTATGTAGACAGACCTATGATGCTCTATTGCAGTTGCCTAATTAGCTACACATTAAGCGCCTTATGTAGATGCATCCACAGTGTACAAGGGCACATTACTGAATATGCTAATTGATATGACAATTTCAGTTATTTATTGGTATTTGAAAAATTAAACTGTGAGAAACCCACATTTGCTGGGTATTGGTATGAAAAGAAAAAGAGAGACTAGAGGTAGGTAGAACAGTTGTAATATGTGAAGGAAATATTCCAAATCACTATTTTTAGTTGTTGTTGTTGTCGATTTGATGATTATCTCTGTGTTACTGGTCATAGTAGCTGTAATTACTTAAATCTGATTAAACTGTTACCTGTTTTAATATGTGAGCACATGGACCAAAGAAGTATATTAATACACCTGTCTTTACCTGAAATATATCTGTCCAATATTTTTAATGTTTGTTGTATTTGTATTAATCTGGAGGAAATAGTGTCCCTCCCTCAGTTTTGCACTTTGCTTTTTTTACTATGATCAACTGGTTTGTTTGACTTGTTTGTCTATTTTTAGTGTATGTAGGTAGTACCATCTAGTATATAACTTTGGTAAGATCAAAACTTAACAAAATCAGTCCTTGTGTTCGTAAATGGTTCTGCCTTCTAAAGCATGTGTATTTTGACATTTCATTCATTTCATCATATCTTAATAAAGCATAATGTTTCATTGATGCATTAGGTTCATGGCTTAGTACATGATCCCCTTAAAAATAACATGCCTAACTTTATAACAGGGTGATCCAAAAAGATACTTGAAAACTTCACATTTGTGATGTAATAACATTCTAGGTTGTGGTTACAGACGGGTGAATAAAAAGAAATGAAACAAATTTCTTGAATCCCAAAATGTGTCAGCTGTTGGAAGATCGAAAGATTCTGTTTGATTACTGGGCTGACTTGGAATTGGGAAATGATGAGAACCCATTATTGGGTGTATTAGTCATGGGACAGTTGTAGTAAGACTTGCAGCCTTATTTCGGACCAAGGCTCCTGAGAAGAGTAGCAATTCAGAATGCTCAAACTCTATATTAGAGAAAACTAGTCCTGGTTGAGGCACAATTTTTCTAGGGAGTAAGGATCTAACTCATCATTTATCTTCCACACACCGTTTCTGCTTCTTGTTGCTGTTCAGTAACATGGTTTAACTACTGGATTTTTAGATGAATGGCTTGCTGTTTTTTCCTTTTATTTCACACATATAGCATTACTTCAAGAATAACACCACTTTGATATGAAGTTTCAGTGCATCTAACCAACAATTCTTTTCTGGTTATTTGTTGTCCTATATTTTTAGGAGCCTTGGTTTCACTGCTTGGTTGTAGTAATCCTAGAACATTTGAAAAGCCCACACATTTCTCCTCTCTATGATGATTTTGTCAAATCATCTAATGCCTAAAAAAGTTAAAAGTAGATAAGGCTGGAGAGAAGTTTTGGTAACACTGTCCCTTAGCACAGACACTTTAGTTCTGTCTCTTTACAGCCTGTAATTCTGGGACTGGTTTTTGACCAGCATATTCTTCTTCAACCTTGCGTATAAGATGATAGGGAAGAGATGCATTCTGTCTAGGACCTCCTTCTACCCCACTCAGTCTTCAGTTACCAATCTGAAAAAGAGCATCCTAGAATATTCAAAATTGGAATGGAAAGAAGAAAATAGATGTAAATGGGTTTCTTTGTTTTTTATTTTTAAGGGTACTGTCAAATTGAATCTTCTCAAACTGGCATTTAAAAAAATAGTTACTGATGGACATCCTCTAAATAAACTCTCCTTATTTTAAGATTGGGATTGTTTCTCTTCTTACATTAAACTGCCTTTGCTCTGTCAATGTTTGAAGGAAAAAAAAACAAACCCCCAAAAACCTCTGACGCCCCTTTCCATAAAGGCACAAATGTTAGGTCCTAGTGCTAAACAGTCAATTCTTCTATTCCAGTTGGGCAATAACAGCCTGTGCTGTGCCATGCCACTGGTGCACCATTATTTTTAGCCACTACATCACTGTAGTAACATGCTAAAGCTAGGGAGCACGTTGCTATGGCAGTGTAGCTGTGGCGGCAGGTTTGTGCCCGCCAACACTATGTTGCCATAGTGCATTGCTGCAGCAGTGTAGCATCTCGCGTAGCATAGATGCGCCCACTGAAACTCCTCAAACCTGCAGTGCCATTTTACTTGCTCTCTGTAGTAACCTTCAAATACTGTAGACCCTCTTAGGAATTAATTAAATAATGAGTTTATGTAGACAAATACTGTCTTACTGGAATAGAATCTTTTTTTTTTCCCTTGCAAATTGCTTATCCTTCAATTCCATGATACTATATATTCAACTGAAAGTAGTATGAGCAAGTAGAAAAATGCTTTGTTTTTATGTGTGAGATTTAAATCAATATCATTGCATGAATGTTAACAAGATTCTTTGTTAGTGATAAAAAGGAATAGTTAGCACTTACTCTTCAGGCTTATTTTGCAGATTAGTTTCCCTAATCTAAAAGGCAAATTAATGAACAGCAGCAGCTTCCAGGAATCTTATCTAGATTAAAAAAATGCCTTCATCAAACACTTACAATATTAGGACCAGTTCTTGAATGATCTTTAGCCCAAGTATGTATTTGGTTTAAAAAACTTGAGGTAGGGTGGCTGGGGCAACAGACCTACTGCTTCTGCCCAGGGTACGGAACTACCCTGCTATGCCTCTGAACAGCTTTTTCAATAAAGGGAGAAGTTCAAGTGAATAAATAACTATTGACTGACCTAGAAGTTCTTTTAGTTAGCAATTTAACTTAACTTGGGGGGGGTTCCCCCCCCCCATTATCATTTCAAACACTAATCTGTTTTCACGGGGTATAGTGATGACGACTAGAGCACCTAAAAAAAAAACCCCAAAAAACCTTTGACTGTAACTATTAGGTTGACCTTTTTATATCTGTAGTAAAATTAAAACTACAGATATAATGCATTGTCATTTGAATTTTTTTTTTAATTGGTCTTGTCCATATCCTTAGGTGCATCATTGGCATATATTAAATTGAACTGTGGGTCCAGAAAGTGTTTTCACTTAACATTTTGCATGCACTATTTGCCACCCAGGTTTTCTAAATTGTGGAGCCAAACACAAGTGGCATGAATTTATATCAGTTAAGTATCTCACCAAGTTTTGCTTTGAAGCTTCAAGATGGCAATATAAGTGATAGTGTGGTGGCAACTTAATGTATACAAAAAATCCTCTCCAGAATGAGAATAATACTGTATTGTGGAAAACTATTCATTTAAGTCGTAGCTGTTTGTGATGATTTAACAAATTTAAAAGATGACAGGACCTTCATGGCTGATGTCTTGACAATCTGTCAAAACTATTGCTGTTGATCTTCAATTTTATAAAAGCTCTTTATTGCCCAATTTCATGCACAAATTTTAGTATGTGTATAATACAGTGTTGACAGTAAGTTTTGCATTTAACCTTCTGTACTGTAATTGCAGTTGTGATGTTGGTAATGTAATGCAGGTGTTTCTTCCTTTAGTTTCATTTTTAACTACATACATGTCTGTTTCTTCAAAGGGTCAAGTTCCTTAGATAGAAGTAATTTTTTTCCCTGTAGATTTAGTGCATCACTTTATTGGTTTTGGGGTTGTTTTTTTTTTTTTTGTTTTGTTTTGCTTTTTTTTAAAGCATGGCTGTACAACTGGAGCTCCTGGGATCTTTATACAGTATCATCTCTGTAACATAATGGACAAAGTATTTTGTAATGACCCATCTATGTACAGTAATTGAAAATGAACCAAGCATATTGATCATTGCACAAATTTGTTTGATTTAAAAGTTTGTTAAAAATTATTTTAATAAACTTTCTGTAACTTGTTCTGTGCACTTATGTACTTTTTTTCTCTTATGGAATAGCATGTTGGTTTGATGTTTTACAGTGAACAGTAAAATGGGATCACAGATTGCCTTCAGGTGTAGGCTGTGTACACACATTCAAATCATCCACGACAACTCCCCCAGGTGCATTGTTTCTAAGAGGAAAGACTGGCCTGTACAGATCTTTGGACAGAGAAGCAATGCATATTCCTTCAGCATTGGGGTCTTGCACTGTCATGGGCAAAGCTAGGATTTCTTAAAGAGGGTATGGCACAGTGCCCTTCAGACTGTGGCAGGATATGGGGGCAAAGTATAGCTAGAGCCCCCAGGCCATCTGAGAGACACCAGGGAGCTAGGCAGGATCACTCGCACACAGGATCACTCACTGGTTTGTCCCTGCCTGACCTAGGCATATGGTAAGTCTCAGAGCCATTTCTGCCCTGCTTATACTGGGGGCTTTGGGAAGTATTTGTGCAGGATACCACACTCAGCTTGGGACAGTAGCACCAGTGTGCAGGGTTCTCCTACTCCCTGCCCACTCTTTTCCCACCCCCTGCCTTGGTATCCTGTGCTGGGAGGAGGAGCTTATGCACCACCTCTACTACTCCCAGTCAAGTCTGGCGTACCCCAAGCTGCGGCTCCCTCCAGCCTGCAGCTAGAGCAGGACCCGATACCTACCTCAGTAGGAAATGGGTTCCTCTATCCAGTACTTGTTCTTGGCTAGTGGGTGTCATGGTGGGGAGCAGGTACAGGAAGAAGAGACCTGCCCACTCCACTGCTGCCAGTGTTCTTGGCAGTCTAGTACCCTGTACAGCTTCTCCCTGCAGCTGGAGCAGGTCAGGAGCAGCTTTGGGGTTTCCTTTGCTTCTGGGGTAGCCAGGGATAATGGTGGAAGCTGCAGAAGGGTGGTACAATTTCTTCCACACCCTCCTGGGTCATCCCTTGTGTATTGCAGGAATTTTCAGCTCATGGCCCCATGGACCAAGGCTGAACCATGAGGCTTTCAGTGCACCAGATGACCCACCTCTGTTTGCTGGAGCCGCTATATTGGCTCTGTTGGCCCTGGAATCTAAGGGATGAATGTCACTACCTCTTACCTCCCTTTCCCCCACCCCCATCCTTTTTCCCCTGCTGCCGATATAAGTCTTCGGTGACAACCAAAGAACCCGAATGCAGTGGTGGTCAAGAGGAGTGGGGTGACTGGTGGCAATATTTACCCCCTGGGTTCCAGAGCTGAACCAATGCTGCAGCTCCAGCAGCCATGCTGACAAGCTGTGTAGGCTGAAATTTAACCATCTGCAGGCCTCATGAGGCTCATGGTCCCCAGACCCCAGTTGAACAGCTTGATCTACTGCATGCATCTCATTTCTCCCTTGTAAATTTAAAAGCACCCTTACTATAGATGGAAATATAGTGACAAAGTACAAGTATTCTCTTGATATAACTGCTCAAGCTAGATTTTCATTCCTTTTGTTTTCTGCATGAAAACTCTAATATTAAGTGACTGAGCAAATTAGGGTCATGTATGTAAAGGGCTGACTGTATGCATACATATATATTTCTATGTGACTACATATGTACCCATGCAAAATTTATTGTCAATACTGTATTATACACATACTGATATTTGTGCATGAATTGGGAAATAAAAAGTTCTTGTAAAATAATGTTTACTAGAATATAAGACGAGGGTTTTCCCCCAATCGGCATGTCATATATTCACATGAAGTGGAGAACACTATATGAAGCACATGGAAACTCTCTCCCCTGCCTAGTCAGTCAGTAGTGCTAACACTGCCGCATGGGCAGGTGAGGGCTCAGCTTCAAATGCTATGTTCTGGGACAGAGGCTGCTTGGGCTGCTCTGACAGTAAGGAGGGAAGGGGAAGAGGCAGAGACATGAGAGGTGGGAGGCTCAGGGGGGAGAAGAGGCAGAGATTGAGGAGGGTTTGGGGAGTTGTGGAGGAAGGGGCAGAAACTGAAGATAGTTTCAGGGCAAGGCACAGATCGGGGAAGTGGGAGAGGGGCAGAGGCTGTGGGGTGCAGGTTGCAGGGGGGCAAGGGGAACAGTGGGCAGAACAGAGGGCATGGGGTCCACCTGCTGTCACAGGGACTCAAGACAACCCTCCAATACTTAGATTCTACACCTAGACAATTATAACAAATTAATATCTTTCCCAGATATAGAATCTAATTAAGGGGGGGGGGTGAGTGTCATCTTATATTCAAGTAAATACAGTATTTGTGGTTGGGAGCGGGGGAGTGGTCACCGTACTTTAAAATAAAGTGGTTTCTGTTCCAGTTGCTGTGTTGCCATGAATCAACTTTTGGCTTAATACTCTGGAGAAGAAATGTTTACATCAATGTTGCTATAAACATGTTTCTGGTATTCATGACTGTCCTGTTAATTGTTAAAATGTGTTTGCTCAGTAGTTGAGAGAGATGCTGGTTAACACAAATCTTTCCTGGGTGTTTGTAAAGTTGTGAATGTAGTTTTTATTCAATTCATTAAAACTGTTTAAATCATATTGATATTTAGAGACATTTGTTTGTCTAAGCATTGTGGATGTGCGATAAATCTTGAGTCTGATAAATAAAAGAACTTTATTAAGTTTGGTTCTTGAAATGGTTTGAGAGTATGCTGCTTTTACAAATTGCATTGTGAGTAGCTAATTCATGAAAAGCTAAAGGGTTTCTGTAATAAAACAATAACTTTGCTATGTTTTCTATTAGATAGTATAGCAGTTTTCCAGTTACACCTCAGAGGGGCTGCCAAAAAAAATAAAGTTGAAATTAATGGGACTTAGAAGAAAAAGAGGAATTTAAAATTGGGGGTAGAACTTCCAAAAGCATCTCAGTGCAATTTTTTACTGCTTCATAAATGCCAGTACTTAAAATCTAGCTTAGCCTTTTTAAGCACTTCTAATTTAGGTTTCAGCATTCCTTTTTATTTTAAAAAGTCCTCAAGAGTATTCAGAAACAGACAGTTACATGCCTAAGCTCCTAATATAGCACTTCCAAAGGATGACCAACAAACACCTGTATGCTGAGCAGGGACTTGCCTAGAGTTAGACAATAGATTCATAGATGTTAGGGTCGGAAGGGACCTCAAGAGATCATTGAGTCCGACCCCCTGCATAGGCAGGAAAGAGTGCTGGGTCTAGATGACCCCAGCTAGATGCATATCCAACCTCCTCTTGAAGACCCCCAGGGTAGGGGAGAGCACCACCTCCCTTGGGAGCCCGTTCCAGACCTTGGCCACTCTAACTGTGAAGAAGTTCTTCCTAATGTCCAGTCTAAATCTGCTCTCTGCTAGCTTGTGGCCATTATTTCTTGTAACCCCTGGGGGCGCCTTGGTGAATAAAACCTCACCAATTCCCTTCTGTGCCCCCGTGATGAACTTATAGGCAGCCACAAGGTCGCCTCTCAACCTTCTCTTGCGGAGGCTGAAAAGGTCCAGGTTCTCTAGTCTCTCCTCGTAGGACTTGGCCTACAAGCCCTTAACCATACGAGTGGCCCTTCTCTGAACCCTCTTCAGGTTATCCGCATCCCTTTTGAAGTGCGGTGCCCAAAACTGCACTCAGTACTCCAACTGCGGTCTGACCAGCGCCCGATAGAGGGGAAGTATCACCTTCTTTGATCTGTTCGTCATGCATCTGCTGATGCACGATAAAATGCCATTAGCTTTTCTGATGGCTTCGTCACACTGCCGACTCATGTTCATCTTGGAGACCACTAGGACTAGGACTCCAAGATCCCTTTCCACTTCCATGCCACCCAGCAGGTCATTTCCTAGGCAGTAGGTATGCTGGACATTTTTCCTCCCTAGGTGTAGCACTTTACATTTCTCCTTGTTGAACTGCATTCTGTTGTTTTCTGCCCACTTGTCCAACCTGTCCAGGTCAGCTTGCAGCTGTTCCCTGCCCTCCGGCATGTTGAGTAGGAAATGTTGAGAGCAGGACTGTCATGACCTTCTCTAGAGTGTCAGCACTTGAAACAGGGCTGAAAAGCAGGTACCTGCCTCCACTCAAGATCCAGAGCTTCAAGTTCTTGTCTGAGGTTAGGTACCAAGGTTGCCTATGTATGTGCTCATTGGTGTTCTTATTAGAACGCGTTCGAGTAGACTTGATTAATCATGTATTAAGCCCCCGCGTATTTTTAAATGGCTACGGGGCAATTTAACTAAACCTTGTTGAATGAGGTTTAGATAAAGTATCCTGCAACCATTTTTAAACATGCAGAGGCTTAATAACGTGACGGTGAGGTGTTTTAATTGGAGTAGCTGCCTGGGAACCACTCTAATTAAAATGCCTCCCCCCATCAGGGCCGGTCCGTCCTATCCTGTGGAGCCTGTGGTCGCAGGGCCCCTGCAGCCAAGGGGCTGTGCCTCACTTGCCCCCTGCTGAATGCACCTTGTTTAAAGGGTTCAATGGAGGCAGAAAGCCCCTTCCTGGCCGAGTGGAGGAGGAGTTCCCAGCTCTGCTCCTGCCCTGGCCCTGGGGAGGGAACCCAGGTGCCCACAGCATGTGCTGCCCCCACCTTGCACCCCCACAACACAGTCCACATACATGTAGCCCAGCCCTGACTTATATTTCAGTGATTTTTTTTTTATATCACAGTTAACCACAATTTTGATTTTCCAATGTATCAGGGGGCCCCAAAACTATATTTTGCATGGGGACCCAAAAATTATGGGCCAGTCCCGACTCCCATCTCAGAGCATATGTATAGATAGCCTAACTGAGCAGCAGAGGTTATAGCTTTAATGCCTGCCCATTTGACCTTTTATATGTATTATACGATTCAATCTAGTGATTAGATCACATGCCCAAGAAGAGGGAGACTGGATATGCCTAGCACTCATTCTTTGGGCTGGCTCTGAGGTACCAGCCTGCCTGAGAGCTTGCTCTCCTCTCCTCGCACAGCACTGATATTCCATCCTCATGGCTTGAAACAATGTCCAGGAAGGCAGAGCCTGGCTTTCAGTACAAAGGGCCAGGCCCTACCACTTTGTGCCATGCTGCCCTACCAGTAGTTGGGCAGGTTTGGGAACCAGGCACTGCTCTGCTTATGTCGACAGAGGGAAAACAAAAGTTATATGAGCCACAGAGCTGAGATGGCAGCTTGGCCTGGAAAGGTATGGGGGGAAAGAAGAGCCTCAAATTCATGATCTGATACTAGTAGGCTTGCAGCAGAGGGCCTGAGCTGTCTCTTGTAGTCAATACTGCCCATGGGATCGGGAGGGGGAAGGAGGGCAACACAGGGTAGGAGGAGCAGAGATTGCTACTGGCAAGGAGGGGCGTCACAGATGAGCTGGACCAGGGTCTTCAACTCAGGACCTTGTGTTCAGGAGGTCAGTAACCCTGACACTGTGCTATAACCAACTGTTATTTTATTTCCCTCCTACTAGTGCTCTTTCTTTGGCTGGCACACTTCCAGGGAATTAGACTGGGGCCTGGTTCTGAAGCACTGGCCTGCCTGTGGGCTTTCTTTCTTGTCTTCTCCCACCAGAGACTCTCCAGCTTTACATTTATTTCCCTTCCCTTTGCCTGCACGCAAAAACCTCAGTCATCAAATAGAAATTAATTGAGTGGCTTTCTAGGTAAGTTTTGGAATCCCAGAAGTGGACAATAGAAAGTGTGGGCACTGGGCAGCCACAGGTCCCCCAGCCTCTAGGAATCCAGAAGCAGGGGTCCAAGCACCCACCCACCTGGCCTTCTACCCACAGTCAGTCTCATATGCCATGGCATGTGGTCAGTTGTCGGCAGTTGAAGTTAATTGGGCAGCTTTCTATGAAAGTTCTTTAGAAGTCAAGTGGTGGTAGAGTTGTGGCTGCTGACCAGAGCGATCAGCTGCTGTGGTCATGGTAGGGGATGAGAAGCAATGCACTGGGACTTGCCTGGAGGACTCACTAGACCCTAGTCACAGAATGCTTGTATGTAACACTGAACTTGTTCATGGAGCGCTGGCTCAAAATAGTACCTTATTTTCCAGGTACGCTTTTCAATTGCTCCGGAAGGTTTACTCTGACTCGTATGTCTGTCTGTTTGCACTTTAACCTGCATTTAAACTGGACTAAGTGGTGGGTCTCTCCATGCCCCTAAGTATGTGTTAAAGTACTTCTTTGAACGATGGTGCAAATGAAAAGCACTAAGGTTTATCTGTTTATTGTTTTTATCTGTGCATTTAATGAAAATCATTCCTGCTCTAGTTTTCCCATATGTAAAAGTAATATTTCTATTAATAACATATCTATGATGAAGTAATCAGTAAGACATCAATGCTAAGCAGTTATTGATTAACGTACAGATAGCCATAAAAATCCAGCACAATGATTTGAAATTATATCCCCAGTGGAGGAAGACAACAAATAGTAATGACAGTTTTCTTAGATTTTACCACATCTCACATCACATGTTTAGATTTACTCTGTTCAGTTACTATTTCAAAGAGGGATAAATAGAGCGTAGAAGATGTTTGAAGCTCGTTTCCACTGCAATATTGGTGTTCCCTTTCCATTTCTCTGTATGTATGAGACTGTCTTGGGAATCCTGGAAGTCTCTCTCTTCAACCTGACATTGTAGGAAAATTATCTTATTGGAACACATCCCATGTTCCCAGGTGCCTTTTGCAATATTCTACTTCTGTTATTGATGCATATTGCAACTCAGAAATTAGATTTTATCAGAAAAGTGTAGGAAACCATTTACATAGAGTATACATATAATGCCACGGGCAACTGACTCAACCCATTCTTTCAAAATATGTCATTATCTTCTGGCTCTTTTCAGCAGCATGTTCTTCCTTGTATTCGAAAAAATGACACTATTTCATGCTCAATGTAAAATGTACAAATGGAGCTTCATAACTGCGTATCTCAGGGTTTACAGAAGAAATCTAAGAAGTCACTGTTGGATGAGTCAATGGAGGGACGAGATTCAAGTGCAAGCTGCAGTTTCATTCAGCTTTTTTTATAACATTGGTAGGTGTGAGAGCCTTGGGCTGAAATGAAAAAAGGGAAATGGTTGAAACAGTAAGGAATGCAATTACATGCATTCCAAATGTGAGAGGCAAGGATTTCTTAGGGTGCTATCTTTTATTGGACCAATTGTGTAGCTGGGATAGAGTTAGACAAATGTGTCTATCTCTAACAAAATTGGTCCTCTAAAAGTTATCACCCTAGAATATAATTTTCACATAATTTCTCACATACTTTCTGGACCATCATGGTTACAACATAATGGTAACACTACCATAACATATGTTTCAAAAGAATATGAAAATCTCGTTCTTTAGGTATCACAATATTATTGGGTTTCTGGAAGTTTGTTCCTATTTTAAGTGTCTGAAGCATCCGAGACTTAAATTATGAGAAGAACTGATTGTGAGATTTATTAAAAGCAATGGTAACAACAGTACTTAATCCATTTAATTACAGATCAATTCCAGCAGAGGACAGGAAAGGCTTGATGCACCTGTAGAAAAACTGAGCTGCAACTAAATCAGTTTAGCCAGAGATCCTACAAGGAGAAATTAGGCCTTTGAAACAAATAGCCATAAAATAAAATGTTTTCTCTTTTCACCTGTATAATTCACATTAATGCTAACTCAGGCAGTCTCTATGAAAAAAAGTTGGTATTGCAACATAGCTTTAAAGCTTTTTTTGCAAATTGGCCAACAAGCAGAAATTATCTGGGGAGATGTCTTTGGGGATGTTCTCTCAGGCACACAAGCTATACTGCTTCTCTTCTAAGAACTTGTGTATTACCTGGAAATATCTCTTGAGTTTCAGGATGATAAGCAGGAAGTTGTCATTTCCTGGCTTGCTTCCATTCTTCTCTGTCTGGAAACCCAAACAGCCCTCCAGCATCTCAATTTGCTGGTGAAGTTTGGGAGGTGATGATGGAACTCCCATTCTAAGCTGCTTGTGAGAGATTTCTGCTAGAGATTGTGAAGATCTCTTGGAGAATTTCCTTGATTGCCATCTTGGCAATCTGTGATGTTTGGAACCAGAGAGAATCCTGGGATGTTTGGAATTTGAGAACATCTTAGGTGGCCTTGAAATAAGCCTTGGAGCATTGACAGTGGGTACAACAACAAGATTTCAGTAGAGAAGAGCAGCATAAAGCAGACATTCAACAAATGGATGCTAGCCATGGTCATGAGAATGATCTTTTCCATTCCCTTGCCTTTGCACGTGGTACTTGTGAGGCTGAAGTTTGTTCCAGGTCTTTGATGAAGAACTGCTTTCAAACCATGTCTCTGAATTTAAGTATTTAAGTCCTTCTTTCATCATTTTCAAATTGACAAGATTTTCCTTCTTACAGGGCATGTCTACACATGCTTTTACATACTCCTAAACTTAATGTGCATTTGCTTAATGTGCATTAAGGAAATTTAGGCACGTGTCTACACGTGCATGCACTATGGTGCATTAACACAGTGTGTAGACTGACTTAGTCCCAAGTCAGTCAACATACACAGTGTTAATGTGCCTTAGTGTGTCTACATGTGTGTTAAAGTGGTTTAACTATTCTCACCTAAATCTGATACCTGCTTGTGCAGGTATCAAATTTAGGTATAAGTAGCCTAGAATCGAAATTTTTTAAGGCACATTAAGGGCATGCATGTGTAGACCCACACCCTTAATGCACCTTAAAAAAGCCTAATGCACCTTAAATCGGCACATGTAGAAACGCCCATGGGCTTCTTTCATTTTCTATTTAGTTCACTGGGTGTTTTTAGGTCCAGTAGCACATTTCCTTTTTTTGTAATTTGGTGAAATGTATTGGAAGAAAAAAAATCCCTATTAAACAACTAACAAGGTGCCAGAATGAACTGATAGCTTGGAGTCTTTTTACCTAAAAGTTATTTTAGCTTTTTTTTTGTTTTTCTTTTCTTTTTTTTCATGGCTCTTAAAATTGTAAACGTCACCTGTACTCTGGACATCCAATTCCTACTTTCCTTCATTTGAGAAAACTATTTTAGAATTTCTAAGAGCTTTTCAGGCAGTGTTTGAACATTGGCTTAAATAATTCTGCATCATAGGACTATTGGAATGTAGCAAACTTAAAATAAACTTGAAGTTTGAAAAACACATTTAAAATCTTGATGCCAAACCATGTCCGTATCCCCTTTCTCAGAAACCACAGTCAGTTGAGAGAAGGTTCTGCGAAAATGAATCCTTTATTTGCTACTTATTAGTCCGAACTGAACATGTACAGCTGCAGAACTGTTGGAGTTGGAGGATGTGAACAAAATGTGCTATCACTCCTGAAGAGATAGCAGTGGAGCATGATTCCTAAAACAAGGTGAGCATTTAGTAGCACATATGCTAAAGAAATAACCACAGGAAACAATATGGTTCATGGTGTGGTTAAAAGGACTTTTTAAAGGTAAGTGATGCCATAACACTTAAACCCTTTCTTTCTGTAAATCCATTCATAGCACCCAAAGAAGAATGCTCCAGAAGCTCATGCATTTCTGAAGCAGTTAGGTGCCACCCTGCCCTACTTTCTGTCTGTATAAACTTAACTGTCTGAAAGATACTTGTACAATGTTAGTGGATTGTGACAAATAACATAGATTTTAAAGTAAAATTATTTTGTAAAAGCAAATTCAGTTTCACCCTATCTGCCATTCTCTGTTCTTTGCCTTCTCTTTGGTTCCTACAGCCATAATTCACTTTCAGGTTTTTATGTCCTACCACAGATTTGCATGCTGAAATTTCCATGAGGAAAGAAATGTATATTTTAATTCAAACGTAAATTTTTCTTTAAAATTTAAAGCAAAAAAAATGCACAAAGAAACACTGAAAACATTTCTGTTTGTGTCAGTTTTTCCCGGGGTTCCCTTTGCACTTTGCTCATAACAAACTCAACAAATTTCCTTCAACTAGATGTCAGGGTCTTAGAGAAAGCAGTTTAGCATGAATCAGATATTGGAAACCTGCAACCTTGCCACAGCCCTTATACTCCATTATCACCAATGAATGTGTGGCACATGTCTCTCACAGGCAAATCCCAGCTGTTCCACAGAAAATGAAATGAGTTCATAAATATGAATCCTAGAGCAAGGTTAAACAGCACATGGTATGGGAAGAGACAAAAAACTGCCCAGAGGCAAAGCAGTTCTTGGAGAAAGATGCTTAGGAAAGTCTCTAACCCTGTTTGGGAAGTTCTTGGCAGGGACGGAGCCCCTTGAATGGAAAGTCTTCTACTCTACTGGGATACGGACATTCAAGGGGCTGAAGTAAAGTAGAATCAATGGCCTCAAGCAGCCTCTACATGACATGGTAGTGTGCCCCAATGAGGTCTGCTCCTCCCCTACAGCCTCAGTCCAGTTTAAATAACAACAGGTAAACATTACAGTGCACTACAGCACAGTAGCACCAGCAGCATTTCAGGCAGCCAGACTGTCACAGACTAGAGCCTTTCTTTCCTTTCCTGCAGGAGCTTCTTCTCCAGCAGCTGCCAGAGAACTCTCTCTCCCAGCCTTGGGGCTTAGATGTGCCCAGGGCCCTGCCTCCTTCTGGTCAGATGACCGGGGACAGGTGCTACAGGTTTTGATCTAAGGACATGGCACTGGCAGACAATGTCCTTTGGGTCAATCTAGTGTCTTTTAGTAGACCAACTGTGCTCTTCCTGGATGAAAGGAATAGTAAAGAAGCCAAAGGTTGGCATGCAGTGCAGGCAAGAAAGCCAGTCAGTGAAAATGGAAATAGAGGCATCATGGGGAGAGAGACAGGCTGGGGTAGGAGGGAAGCAGGTAAAAGTGGAGAGGTACCTAGGGAATCAGATGTCTGGCAGGTTGTAGTGCGTCGTAAATCCAATGTCTATATTGAGTCCGTGAGTTTCTGTACTTAGGAGGCTGATGAAGTGAAGTTCACAGGCCGAAGCTGTGAAAAGTGGTTTGTAAATCAAAACAAGCACCGAAACTTGCTAACATCATCACCAGAAGCTAACTTCCTAGCTCAAAATGCCAACGTATCTCCAGTACCCCGACAAACTGCACAGCAGAATCTACCAAAGACAAGAATACCCAACTACCTGTGGAGGTACATTTCTTATAAAAAAACACTTTGTCTCCAGTCTCTCAGGGCTGTTCCTGAAAGGGAATTTACAAACCACTTTTCAAAGCCAGGCCTATGAACTTCACTTCATCATCCTCCTAGGTAATAGGTACAGAAACTCATGGTCTCAATATAGACACTGGAATTCTGTCACACTACAACCTGGGTTTTTCAACCCGAAAGCTGGCATCCCAGGCAGCTAAGCTGAGCTCACCTGGAGCCTCACAACTCCACTGCAACCAGCAAGCCTCAGGCCTGTCAAAGACATGACAAGTTTTGGCTTTCCCCAGCCAGGATTGTGTGCGTGCATGTGGTAGCTGGAGGTTATGGTGCCGCCTACCTACCTTTCACCAGGGGGATCCTTGGCCATGGCATTTCCTGGGGCTGCTGCTACCAGGCCTCCCTGACCCTGGCAGAGTGCAGTTTTAGTGGGTCATGCCCAGGACCTGGAGCTGCCTCCTTCCCCATAGGCCCAGCCTATAGCTCCAAGTTCATCCTGGCACGGAAGCTCAGCAGGGACATGTTCTTTCCCTGCAGTGAGTGCCCCTTCAGCTCTGAGAGCAGGGCATTTTAACTGGTTTAAAAAAATAGAAGGGAAATAGGTGCGGACGGAGTGAGGAGGGTGGCACTCACTCCATCTGCATCTGGAGCTTGGGGAAGCCCAGCAGCAGGAGGCTCACTTGAGGAACACCAGCTGTTCCACCAAACCAGAATCCAAGCAGGTGCGGTAAGGTGTCACAACATCCCCAGCAATGCTGAACACTCTCTCACTTGGAACACTGGTCAGTGGACAGGATAGGTGTTTCCAGGCAACCATGGCCAGATCCTGCCACATCTGCCTGTGGGCTGCCCAATAGGCCAAGGGATTGCTGTCCAGTGGCTCCATGTCCTTGACAAGATAGGTAGCCACCAAAGCCTTGGTGCTACCTGCCTGAGGCTGGGGTCTGGTGCATCTGAACCCCAACATTGAAGCCATGCTCTTGGCCCATGTTGGCAGCGGCTGTCGTGGAGGAGACTGACTGGCACAGGAAAGTGAATCCACCTCTTCCACATCCCCTTGCCTCTGTCTTTCTGCTTCCCTGACTCTGTCGACCAGCACCTCCATCCAGTGATCGTGGATTTTGGTGCTGCCAATGCACATGCTCCCCTTCACCCTCAGGTCTCATATGCCCGCCAGCATGTGGACTATACTAGACTGCAATAGATCCAGCCATTTTTTGATGCTCTTCTTCAGCTGCTTCATCAATGCCTGCACCTCTGCTGAAAGTGGCTTGCCCCAGCCAGGAACATCGGTCCCCTGGAACTTCTCTATTTGGTTCTCAAGTTCCCTCACTATGGGGATCACTTGGCTAAAGAGGACATCACCAGCCCTGAGGGTCTCGGTGGTCTCGAGGAAGGGCTTGAGGACCACCAAGATTTGAGAAATTGTATTCCACTCAGCTCTGTTAAGGGGGCCACTGATCCCAATCTCTCCAAGGAAGGCCATCTCATGGATGGCCTTGTGTTGCTCCATCAGCCTTTCCAGCATCAGGTATGTGGACTTCCATGGAGTCTCCACATCTTGCATAATTTTGTGCTGTGGGATGCTCAGCTCTGCCTGTTTCTCCCACAGCATCTTGCCCCCCTTGATACCCTGGTGGAAGTAGTCCGCCACCTTCCTGCATTTTGAAATCAGCTGGGTGGTAGTGATGCTGCCATCACCAGCAGCCCTGTCCCCCTCCAAGGCGTCCCTGACTATGAGGTATAACTTGTGTGCCACACAGCAGATGCCAACTAAATTGGCATCATGGATGGCCTTGGCCATATTGGCCCCACTGTCGGTGACCATCAACCCATGGGTGAGCTCACCCTGCCCAATGAGCAACCCCTGCACCATGCATTTCATGGCCACCATTATCTCCCTTCCTGTGTAGGACTAGTCTGTCACCGTGGCTTGAAGGAGAGCCTATCGATGCCCTGACTGATTGCACCAGCGCCCTGTGAGGGAGAGGTAGGCACAATCTCCACCTCAGCTGCTCCAGATATCAGAGGTGAAGTGCAAGGCTACCTACGGCTCTGCCTTGTGCAGCTCCTCCCTCAAGTACTCCGTACATGCCTCATACAGGGACAGCATCATCGTCTTGCTCAAGGTGGTGCATGTGAGCACTTGGTAGGATGGGGCCATGAGCCGCCTGACACCTAGCCGCTCAACTAAGGAAAAGGGCTGGTGTAAGGAGAAAGTCTGATGTATGACTATGTCTGACTTCTTCTGTGTTTGTGTTTACTGTTGTGTGTGTAACTAAAATAATATCTCTTCTTCTTCTCTGATGTATGACTGTCTGACTTCTTCTGTGTTGTGTTTAGTCTCTGTGTAACTATAATAATAATGATATATAAGCTCTACTTCTTCTATGCCTGTCTGACTTCTTCTGTGAGAGTGTGTGTAATGTATGTGCTCCCCTGCACAGTGATGGATCACACTGCCAGGGAAAACACAGTTTTCTTTTTAAAAAGTGTGGCAGGGGGGTGGGGAGGTGGGGAAACAAGAACAAATATAAATTGAAAGAAATGGATTTGATAGGGATTCTAGAGGGATTCTAGTTAGTAAGCTATATCTAATCCTTTCCAAGAACAGAAACTAGGAGGAGACTGACTAGGTAGGAAGCCAAGTCCAGTACCTTTCAGACTCTGTTGCTCAGTCAGAAACAGCTCACAAAAGGCACAGAAAGGCTGCAGACACAGGCTTATGTGCTGTTTCTATGTCCCTCCCCCAGAGTCCTGTGATTGGAAGAGGACTCAGGGAAAGATCACAGTCACTGGCCAGCTAGAGATATCAGTCTCCTTTCCCTGCTCCCCCTCCCTCTTTCAGTTTCTGTTCCCCTGAAAGGCTGCCTTTCGAATCTCTGAATCTCCAAATCTTTTCTGAATTGATTCAGAGTTTTTTTCTTCTCCCGATTCAATTCAGATTGGGTGATTCGGCCTCTGGATCAGGCCGAATCTTCTCCGAATCGAATCACAGACCGAAGCTTCGCACACCCCTAGTTGCCAGCACTGTGGCTGCACACCAAGGTATGAAGAGGAACCATTGAATTTACTGAATGTGGGGCTGAAAGGGCAGATGTTTCCTTGAGGGTAGGTAGGGAAAAATATCCTATTCTACCTTCTTCTTGCCAGTGGAAGACCTTGTTATGTCCTTAGGAATGTTGCTTGCCCCTCTCCTGTTTTCTCTTCACCTTAGTGTATGCTCTTCACTGACAAGATGACTTCTTCTTCTTTTTAATTATCTATGAAACTCATATATCTCCCCTAGCAAAACAACATCTAATATGTTACATCAATCACTACTACTAACATATATAAGATAAAGCTATGATATATTTGTATTTATCTAATTTAAGGTATCTTATTATTATGTCTCCTCTCAGTCATTGGTTTGTTTAATTTAATCTTACTATTGGTTTAACTGGGCATGTTGATTGCTGTTAAGTCAACTATCAAGCTAGTTGTCTATCCCTCTTTAGCACACATTTCTCCCCACATTTTTAGCCCAGATTTCTCCAATCTGTGTACGAGTAAGTTATGGGGGACTCAGTTGAAAGCTTTACAGGAGTTTAGTATGCTATATCCACTGCGTTCCCTTCATCCATCCAACTAGTTTGTCAAAGGAGATCAAATGTGTTTTACCTGATTTATTCTTAGCAAGTCTGCTTGTGATTGGCCTTTCCTCCTCCAGATACTTACAAATAGACTTCCTTATAAGTTGCTCCAGTAACTTCTAGGTATCTCCAGTACCTTGCCTATCTTCCATGACTTGGTAAATATAATTGCCAATGTCTGAGATCCCTTTTGCCAAGTCCTTCAGCACCCAGGGGTGCAGTTCATCATGATCTGTTGACTTGAATTCATGGGAACCAGTGAAAAGCTCTCTGATGGTCTCTTTCATTATCATGACCATTATCCATTCCCCTTCCTTGTCCACATAATTTCTGTTAGCTGTCTGGTTGTGGGGTGGTGGTGGGGAGGGGTTGCATGTGTGGGATAACCAAAGTGAAGCAAGTATTGTGTAGCTCTGTCTTCTTTGTGTCTTATGTCTTGACTTTTTTGCAGTTACCCATAGCTTCCTTGGTCTTTTTTGTGTGTCTAAAATATGATATTACCCCTTCTTGTTGTCATTAACTTTCTTCACTGGGTGGAAGTCCCTGATTTTATCTTTGCAAATTCTTGCTACTTCTTGGTAAGCTTCCTTAGTAGTGTAACTGTCCTTCCATTTTCTGTATGCATTCCCTTTGATTTTGAGGTACCAAGGAAGCTTCTTGTGAAACCACATGGGTGTCCTTCCATTTTTCTTGGGCTTCTTAATATTGTAATAGCTTCTTGTTGAGCTTCCAATACACATAATGTGCATTACCCATGGCAGCCAGGGGAAATAAAAAGCAAAACCCCCACCACCACTAGCCTGGAAGGGGACACAGCCAAGATAGGGTATGGTCTTCTTCCTCTGTTCAGTTTTTTGTTTTGTTTTGGGTTTTTTTTTGTTTTTTGTTTGGGGGGGGGGTTGCCTCCCAGAAACAAATCCATTCCTGTCCAGTCACATATGAGTTATAACTTATTAATTGTCCCAGTTGTTAATTTGGGGTGTTAAAGTATTCTATGAATCTTTCTATGTAAGTGCAAAACTTAACATTAATAATGAAGCTACTTGTATTACCTCCATAAAATATGATTCTCAGAATCTGAAGAATATGGCCCAATTTCCATCCGATTTTTTCACTGGTGCAAATCAATTTGCCGTATATTCAAGGAGAAATTCTTTATCTTTAATTGTATAATAAAATAATTTGCATGACATTACAATACCAGCAAACATAAGAGCTGCCTTGCTGCATCTGCCTATGTATTCTGAATTGACCACTACCATATAAGGAACATGTACACCTTGCATAAGTAACAACATTGGGAGTACAAAATTCTGAATGATTTATTCTACTAGGAGAGTGATTGGCCAAGTAGTCTGAGTAGTTCTCTTGTAAAGCAGGAATGCAGTCACTAGATGGTGTACTTGGTCCATGATTTGCTCTGTTCCTCACCTATACTGAGCAGCTTCTAGCTCATAACTAAACATGAGCTTTGCCTGTTGGTTGTTGGATTATGCTTTTTCTTAGCATTCTATTCACATACATAAAAATTATTGGTATTTACCACCCTGAAACATCTCATTTTCATTGTTCTTTCTCCCATGTGTATGAATGTATATGTATGTGTATGTATGTATGTATGTGTATAAAAACATACATATATATGTGTGTATGTGTATGTATGTTTATATGTATTTATAAAAATAACATACATACATACGTGTGTGTGTGTGTGTATACACACACCTGCAAACCAGTATTAGACTGTATTCTGTATTTAGACTTACAGAATGCAACACTCTACCCCTCCCCCAGCCAAGTTCTGACGCAAGGAGATCATATGTTGCCAGAAAGAATGCACTAGGATGACCCTGACTGGCTGTTTTAGAAAGGGACCGAATGGGCTGAGTTGAAATTGCGGGGAAGAAGGTTTTTATGGGTCATATACCATATTTCTGGAATTCTTGGTTTATCTAATGTTTGTGCTGTGCATTTATCTTGTTCTGCTGCTGCAATATTGACCTTCCTGAAAGAAGGATGTAAAGAGATCTTAACTCTGTCTCTCTTTCTTACACTTACGTTTTGAGCATTTAAAATCTCAGTTTTAGAGAACACATGGAGCATAAGGCACTACCGGACATATATAATTTAACTTCACATTAAGGAATGTGTTTTAACTGATGGTGTAGCTTGGCACTCTAATGAGCTAATCAGCATTCTCCACATCTATATTTAGAGTGAGATGCCTGAGGTACAATGATCTGTAGAATTTCCAGAGGTATTTAAATGAGAGCAAACATCACTTAAGTTCCAGTTTATCAGATACATAGCTGTGCCTTTAGGTGGTATTTTCTGATTCTAACACAAAGGGACAGTGTTATTGGGGGTGGGGGTGGGGGTGGGGGGAGAAAAGGACTAGAAATGGGAAGAAAATAGAATGGATAACTTTAACAAAACCATGTGCCGTCATCCCCTTTAAGTCCGTGTCCAAAAGAGACCCATTCTTGCACTCCAACTGCTTCAGATCAGATTCCTTTGGTTAGCAGTATCTGCTGGGACTGCCCCTGCATCTGAGATGTCCTCTCTTGAAAACATTCAAGAGAGAGTAGATCTAATAGTCCCTCCCCTCTTTAACTGTGTAGGACAGAGGAAAGTAACAAAGAAGCTGCTGTGCCAACTGTACTATTCATAACAGTATTGAATTCACTAAAGACTTTCTTTTTAAATTTAAATTAAGGTGCCACAAAATTTCCAGCTTGTTATATCAGACTTCCAGAATCCAAAGAGCTGGTAGATTGGCTTAGTGCATTGGCACTGGACTGGGATCTGGGCTGTACTTCTTGTTTTGTGCTGGGCCTTGGCCAACCCAGTTTCTTTGTGCTTTTGATTCCATTCTTTTTCTCTTAGATTATAACGCCTTTGAGGCATAGATAGTCCCTCACTGCGTATTAGTGCAGTACCTTGCTGTACAGGGTTGAAATCTTGCTTGCAAATGTTATAAATAAAACAGTAGAATTTGAGGCTGCCTTACTTCTGATGACTCAAAAGCTAGGTAAGTAATAACAGTAATCCCATAGCATTTTTCAAACATAGGCACAAGTATATGCATGCTGTTTTTATTTGTTTCTCAAAGAATGACTGAATCCCTTTGCTTTGTTAAAAAAAAAAAGCTTTTGTCTGCAGCTTATATTGTATGTCTGCTAAAAACGCAACGTGATGTTGATTATGTCACAGAGAAAATAGTTGTAAGTGGCTGACTTAAGAAAAATATATATGAAGTAAATCATTCTTTTTAGGATCTTGAGACACGCAAGTCAGAATAGATACCTCACAATTTAATTTCAACTGTTACTTTGAACCAATGGTATAGACTCTCTTCCTCCCTCTTTCCCTTCTTGAAAGCAAAGAATTCAAATTCAGCTTTAAATTAGATTTAGTGGTATGAAAAAGGGTTTTCAGAACATAGATGGTTAAAAGAACAATAATGCTTTGCCAGGCATCTTTTCAGACTTGTGAGCACCTCTGTTAGCTATTCATCTGCCTAATTATTTGAACAGGAAAACAGGTTATCCAAGCAGTACCCATCGTTAAGATTTCCTGTGGAAACTTCCAGTCAAAAAATGGAGATGACTCCCTCTTGCAAACTTTTAACAACAAAAAAGTCTGGCTCTTGCCATGAAGCCTAGACGCATTTTTCCTGATAATTCTGCATGCAGGAGCTGGTTGTACTGTTTTTGTTGGGAGAAGCTCCCAGGCATAGAGTGCAGTATGTGTATCAGGTGTCTGAGAGGGATGTCAAACAAATAGCGAATGAAAGATTTATTACTGAAATGATTAAACAAAATAGAAGTAAGGAGGCATTTTATTCAATGCCAGAAAATGCCTCTAGTTTGGGTAGTAGTGTCTTTTGTCAAAACAGTAACTTAGAAGCATGTGAATTTGTTATGCAAGCTTGCACACAGCCAGTTTTGAAACTAAAGGTTGTAGTAGCTCAGATTTGAGAGAAAAAATGCTTTAATAAAAATAAAAGGCTGACCAACTGATTCCTATTTAACTGGTGCTTCTCCTTGCTTAAAGGCTAAGCTGTACTTTAACATGGTATTCTTAAGCACTTCCAATAACCATCTTGCTTTCAGGTCCAGATATTAAAAAACAGCTTCTACTGTGTGCAGCCAGTACCAATCAGTTCTGCATGAAATATGCAATGTTGTCTAAGCAAGATCCCATCCGTCCCAAAACTGAATTAGTCCTCTTTAGTTAGCAATTCCAGGCCAACAAGTTTTTTGAGTTAACTAATTAGAAAATATTGCCATGTTTGAGAACATATATTGGAGGTATTAAAAGGTGCAGGGTGGATTCATTTGAATCTTAAATTGACTGGCATTAAAGTAGAGGCTCATGTAAGGCTTTCTGGAACTCCTTTTCCATGTTTTGTTGTTTTGTTTTGTTTTTTACCAAAATGTCTGACATTTGCTTTTGTAGATTATAAGAACTCAGCCAGCTATTTTCACTCATATTAAAAAAACAGGCCTAAATTCAGGAATTAAGGACTTAAACTTCATTTATTATCCACGTGTCAAAGAGAGCAGAAGCAGATGGTACTGCACCTGTGTTAAAGTATTAGTGGCTGTAACACTATCTGCCCAATTACTTCCTTTGAATAATAGATGGGTCATGACCAGGTTAAATCAATTGATCTTTTCCTGACAGTCATAGAACAGAAGATGAAAATTCCCTTTCCAGTCTAAATCTTACAAACATGTCATTTAATAAAGACATGGTTGGATTTCTACGTTTGTGATACCATGTGCAAATGATGATATAGCAGCTCAGAATGTACCAGTGCACATGTAGTAAAAAGTTTACTAGCCAACAGGATTGAAAATAAGCCTTCATGAAATGCACTTGATTCCAAGGACTGAATCCAGTCTTGGATGAGTATTCATACTGCACTGAATATGTTAAGAAATCTTCCAGCACATTTGTGCAGTGCTTGATTGTACAAATGCAGTGAATGGTGTTGGCAGCCCAGGCCATAAAGTATTTTAATTTAGAAGTTAGATGTAAGCCCACGTCTTGCAGTAACTTTCCTTTGTAACAGCTACAATCCAGCTGTGAATCTAATGATAAACATTTCTTTTCAATTTGGGGGTTCTCTCCTTTGCTGAGTCAGTGACCCTGCTAAACTCTCCCCTGCTTTTGCAGCTGCCTGTTCAAAGGGAATTTGAAAATCATTAAAGAAAATGTAGACTCTAAGATTTACAGAGCATCAGGATATGTTGATCATAGGTAAAACTTAACATTTTAGTCCATTTAGTCTCCATATTTACATCCTCATACAAATGCCCATTAAGAGTAATAATATTGAAATGAAATGCAGCTACAATCCACAACATATATCAACCCAGAAAGAGCTAGAGGTGTGGTGCTCCTGGCCCAGTCGCAGGGCTCGTGTTCTGCCTTTGTCTGCAGAGCCCCTCCCTCCCCACCCTGTTTTCTGCCTACCCCACCTCAGTCCCCGCACTGGGAAGAGGCTGGCGCTGCCCGTGTTAAGGGAGTAATGCCGTGGTTCCAACCTTTTTGGACTCAAGGCATTGGTCATTGGACTCAAGGCCCCTTCCAAAATTTTTGTGGAATGAGTGGCACCCAATTTCAAAAACTAATTTATGTGTTTTAGTGCTTACCTCCTTGCAGATGGACTGGGAAATAGGCGTGGGGGCTCATCCAGGCAGACGTGAGGCTGAGCCTGTGCTTATCTGCTTATTGCCTCACACCTCATTTATATCTTCACACACCTTGGCACCCTGCAAAAGATCTGATGGTACCCTAGGCTGCCATGACACCTTGGTTGAGATTCACTGAGAAAAACCTGTCACATGTCTTTCATTTTTCCTTACAAATGATAAAGAAATAGCTTCTAGCATTCTCCCAAGAAAAAAAGAGAGATTTAAGTGGAAGGCTTGTGTGATGCTATATAGCTTCCTACTATTGCTATAGTACAATATATTCTATACTATATGGCCTCCTGCAGAGAGCAATCTTTGGTAGAGCTAGTGTGGAGATAAGGCAGAGAGGTTTGTTGAGTCAGTCTGCTCTCTTATTCTGAGGTTTACTGCAGTTTCAAATGACAGCAACCAAATCTGAATGGTATCAGTTGCTAGCATCACCCAAGGAAAATCAGGATTGCCATAGTTTTAGTTAAGGGAGTGCATAAAGGTTTTCACTTATAGTTTAGTACATGAACTATACATTCTCTGGAACACCTTCTCTAACCCAGCCCATGTTAGTAGTGACCAGGGCCGCCCCAGGGGGGTGCGAATCAGGGTGACTGCCCTGGGCCTCACGGAACTGGGCAGAGCGGCCGTCGCCCCTCCTGCAGGGCCCGCCTAATGCTGGTTACTCCATGCTGCCACCAGCTTCACATCTGTCTTCTTGCCAATGCCCGCCCCTGCTGCCACTGCCGCTGGCTTCTTCACATCTGGGCCCTGCCCCCTGCTAGGATCATCTCTGGTAGTGACTGCCATGTGAATACTTGTAGTGTTGTAGATGTGATGGTCCATGAAATACACAAAAAGCAGGACTTCCCTGGTCATATCTTTTATTAGATCAACCTTATCAATTGGAGAGATGTTTAGATGGGCCTTCAGGTCAATGGAAATAATTCGATCTCTTTTTTTCCATCTAGATAGGTTCATATCATAACAACCCCCATAACTGCTGCCAGTATCATAACTGAGAGGGGGTAACTAAGGCAGCAGCCCCAGGCACTGCCTTTTGGGGGATGCAAAAATAGCCATCTTGGCAGTCAGCAATGTAGCAGCTGGTGTTGCCTCATGCCAGAGCTCCCTAAGGCACAGAGTTACCCAGATAGGTTGCTGACTGCAGCATTGGTGCTCTCTGAAGAAGGTGCATGGACTGAATGTAGACTCTCAGTTATTCTCTTCCCTCTGGATGTGCCCCTCCCAGACTGGTCACAAAGTAGGTGGGGCCATACCAGGTGGTCTGTAGTGCTGCTGTCTACTGTCTTGGGTTTGTAGATTAACACAGAACTTAATTCTGCACAGCTGTTAGTTCAGCACTTCAGTTCACTTAGATTCAGAGAAAGCATTCTTGCTTATTAATTGGAAAGCAGATAATGCAATTGATTGGAAAACAGATAATGCAGTGCAAATAATCATAGGCCACTTAAAGCCATTATTGACAACATGAACCTTTAAAATATTAGAATTAGCACAACTGAGTGACTTTTAAATACTGAGAAGTTTTGTCACCTGGCATGTGTTAAACTCTGCAGCCTCTGGTAAGGTTTCCAATAGACTTAGAATAATACTGCTTTTAAGCTCTTCTGGGGCCCTCTGAACATGCACAAATTACTGCTTTGCTATACAGGAGAACTTTGGACTGAAATCCTACCATGCTGCCATGTTGTGTGGTTTCTCCTCAGATGAATATAACAGTCACCTTACTGAAGCAGTAATAAAAGATTGACTTGCAAAACAAGAAGCGATTAGTAAATTTTCTTTTCCTACAACATTGTACTCTCCTATGTTTCATAGGGATCTTGGCCCCATAGCACTACAGGCTAGTTTTGCTATATATTTCCATTATTGTAGGACCTTCAAGCCCTGATCAGGAGTAATGAATCCATTATACAAATCATTGTATGCACATTACAAAACAATTAAAATCTATAGCAAGGAATAACTTACCATAACTTATGTCAATTGCAATGCAAGACTTACCAAAACGTAGGGTGTACCTACACATGACGTTTTTCCAAAGTAACATAAGGTGTGTAAATGAAAGTGGAATAACTCATCCAAGAATAAGGGTGTTCACACATGGAGTTATTTCAGAATAACTACTCACTAGTTCTATTTGTAGGTAAGTAGATAAGCTTTTATATACCAGGGTGATTTAGTGTTAATATATGGCAGAATTCAACCATGGAGTTAATTTGGTACTGGCTGATGTGATTAACACACAAAAGACGTTTTGATCATTTGTCAGTTTCTTGGTGACAAACAGAAAACAAAAAGCACTTAAATCTCCCACTGAAATATTCAGTTCCTTCAGGTTAATACTGAATCCTACCAAACACAACTGTCAGCCATATCACTTTCTATATATTTACTTTTTAGCCCTGGTTGCTCAATATACAAGTCTACTGCACAGATATTTCTAGGCTTCCCAGCTTCACAGAATGGAACTCTAGCACTCTCCAGTCCTGACGGCTATCTGCCATGGTATGATGCTCACGTGCTTGTTGGCTGGATCAGCAAATGTGTCCACCAGGATGCACTTTGTTACAGGCAAATAAACAAATGGTGAGGGGAAATGTCCTTTGGAAAAAAGCTGCTGAGTGATGCATGACCATGAAAGGAAGAAAATACAGTGTTGGTGGTTTAAACAGAGACGTGTTACAGGTCAGCTCTGACACTGAACAGATCAGTATTTGCAACTAACTAGCTGAACAGTCTGACCTGTCTTTTTGCTTCCTGAAAAACTGGAATGAATACAAATGTGTCCTGCTTTCCTTGGAAAACATATCTTAATATACATCACCTTAGAAACAGAATTAAGTTCCAGCATTCAAGAGCTGGGTGATGTAGTAATCAGTTAAACAAATCTAGACAATGGATCCAGAGTTCATCGATAAGATAGATCATTGTGCATCTCCTGCTGATGGCAAATGCCGACTGCCACTGCATGAAATCAAACAAATTGTAAAATGGATTTCGGACTAAGGCCATCTTGATTCTATAGAATAGCTGTTTATTTTATATATTAAAAGTACAGGGACATTGATTTTGTGTCTCCAAAAATAGACTGTGAAATCTGGATAGTTGCTAATCATGAATGCACAGCCCTGGAGGGGTCAGATGCTTAGCTGGTGTAAATTTTCATAGCTCCATAATCACAGATCTATTAATTTCAGTTGGGTTATGGGAGCTGAGGCTGTGACCTGTGGTTCTTGGCTCCTGGATCAGATAAATGGACCAGACTTTTCCATAAATGTCTTGAGGGAGCATGTATATGGGCTAACTCACAAATGAATGGATTGGCCCCTCATTGTTCCTTGTAACAACTATTGCAGTTGCTTCTATGGGGAAGTAATAATAGGAAAGCATGTGGTTTTTAGCTGTCTTTAAGGGGCAGCATTTACACACCTTTTTACTGTGAAGAAACTGGAACCAAGGATAATGAGTTTAGGTTTCCATATAGCACCAGAAAGCACCACAGGCTACAGTTTGGAAATATCTGCAAGAAATCATTCGCTCATGGCAGTGAGTTAGCTAGGTTAACTGTTAGCTGTATTCTTCCATTTAAACAGTGCCAGACTGGCACATGTCCATGGAAGAGGAAATTGCTGTTAATGTAGGAGATCTCTGTGATGGGGGAGGGTCAAAGCTACATTATGGCCTCCAATGAGCATATATGCTAAGTGGTAAATAGCATCTGACACGACAGATCAGTGTATTCTTGCTTGCATGGCCCTTGTTACTATAGTAGTTAAAATACTTGTTTTTCGTGTTTGTGCTAATAGAGAAGGGTCTGGCATAGACAACCAGATCTAAATCATTTTGGAAGTAAGAAAAACCAAAACTTCAGATCCAAATTCGGACTTGGACTCGATTCCCTGCATGTGAAACTGAGGAAGAGAGGAGCATTTGGATCCTTAAATATTTGTAGGAAATAAATATTAAGCCAATCTCTAGTCTCATTTGCTTGTTTTAGAACTGTAGAGTTACTGAAGGGTGAAAGAGAAAGAGGACACGGGGCTATATGTGCTTCGTTATTTCAGTGCAATTCAGGCCTGGTAAGGACCTTTTGTACTCCAACAGTGGAAAAAATAAAACGTACTCAGTTCCCAGTGTGTCCAGGGCTATTAGCTAACAATTAGATATGTATTTTTCTTAAGTAACACATAACAAAGAACAAAGATTTTTGGGGGTGTAGGGGAGAGGAGAGAGGGCAGAGGGAACATTTTCTACCTATGTGAACAATACAAACTGTATTTTCCTTTGACTTCTGTGGACCTGCATTCCCACGGAGTAAGACAGATTAAACAGAATGCCTGTCAGCCTGTTGGGACACAAGTGGAACAAAAGGGCTCCTTATCTTAAATACTCTCTGAGAATAGAAAGCTAATATTACTGGTAACATGTTGGTTTTCTTGAGGAGATATTTGTGAAGAAAACTACTTTCTGGATATACATTCAGATCCTTCCTAAAGCCAGTGCCATGATCAGAAGGTCATGGCTTGCTTTATTCTTGAATTTCTACATGTGTTTACTATGACGTTAAAGCATACAGTCTTTTCTATAGCCCCTTGCTCTAATACCCCATTTGTAAAAGAAGCATTTCCTCAGTACAGTTAGACCAGGTACCATGACACTTTTACTGGTATAAGTGATCAGAAACTAGTCTATATCTGTAACAGAACAGTTTGGCATGCACAGATTGGTTTAAAAATGGTGGCACCTTATCTAAGATTTGCCCCTCCACGAACGTGTGTTTTGTTTGCTGCGGATATAAACTGTGCTGCTTATGGAAAACCATGTAACTTGGATTCCACTTTGAGCTTTTTGAATATCTGTACCTAGCCTCAATACTGTATGTAAATTTATGCTTCAGAAATACTGATGGTAAGAGTCATGGGGAGCTTATGAGCTGACACATCAAACAGAAGTTATGCTTTGTTTGTGAATTTTAGACTGTAATGTTTAACCTTACCTATCTCTCTTCCAGATGGTAGTGTGATTTAAGCTGTAAGTCATGTAGCTATTTCTAATGTTTTATAGGACCATTTGCTTTGCACCTGTTTATTGTAGCATTTGCATTATGTTATTTACATTAGATTACACATTTGCATTTGCTGTTTTCACATTTATATTCCACTTTATTTTTAGGTGGTTTGTTTGCCTCTTTTGAAGAGCAAGGGTATTTGTTAAAATTGAAAGACAGTTGAATACTGCAAGTTTCCTGCCACTTTTTACCTAAATTGTTCATAAATGAATGCTGGTGGCATTTAAACCCTTTTTGGGTTTGTTTTTAGAAAACAAGGAGAAATGATGAAACTTGCAAAAAAACCCCACTCATTTTCCTAAGCTGCAAGTGATTTTGCAACCTTTGTTTTGGGCTGTTCTGGAATGTGATACATTGTTATTGCAGTTGCTTAAGGAAAGCTTTGGTTGCAGATTTATCATATAGTCCAGGCTCGTGAATAATTTCCCTGGGGAGCACGCCACATTCTTGATTTGTACAGCGTCTCTTGGCCAGCCAACACCATTCAGCTCTTGTCCTCTTGGCATCCTGTTTTAGAGAATGACCTTCTATCCTGCCTGACTAGCTCCAGGTTTCTATTGAAAAATGTGTCCTGCTCAGGAAGGTTCTCTGTGGCGCCTGGCAAGAGAAAACAGCACTAGTTTCTAGGAAGTTTCAGTGACACACGTATAATTTATACACACACACTGAAGCTCTTCTAAGGAAAAGTAGAGTTGTTTGTGTTCCTGTCTCTGAAATAATTAAGAATGTGAAAAAAATTCCAGATATGTACAGCATGTCGCAGGTGCAGGACAGCACAGCTGTATGCAAAAGCAAACATAAACCCAGCTTTCAAAACACTGGCAGAGGCCTTCACAAGGCGCAAACTCCGGCTTTATTTCCCTGTAAATCTGAGCAGAAGCCAAGTTTGTGTAAAAAGACCCTCCGATTCTGAGACTGTTTGGGAACCCCTGTTTCAAAGCTGTCAGGGGCTTCTAGCGTTCCTAAGAGCTAGAAATGTAGAAACTGACCTGACGTTTCTGAAATTGGCTGGTTCTTTTAAATAAACAGTGAACAGAAACATACTTTCCCAAACAATAATAATTGCAGAACAAAAAGAAAGTTGTCTATGTTAGACTTCTGGAAATCGGTGCCCAACTGCATCATGCACATGGCAGATTTAAAATGCAAAGTCACGCATTGCAGTCTAGGAGTGGGGACAATTCTTGTTTCCTTAATCCCTGAAGACAATTTGCATGTAATATTTTCTTTCATCTCTTGACCTAATCTTCCTAATGTGAATAAAGCTACCATTCTTTTCAATTTTTCTCTGAACTTTAACCATCCCTCTCCCTTCAACCGTCCTCCCTCACCAGACACATGTAAGAGAAGGGAATTGAGTTAATAAAATTCCACTGCTTTCTATATTTTGTATGTGCCACATGTTGAATCTGGAACTGCTTGATTTGCAAAAGCCTTAAGCACACACCTAACTTTAAGTACAAGAGTAAGCAAGTTGATTTTAGTGGGTGAAAACTGGCTGCGTGCTTAGGTACATTGGGATGTAATGTACTGATCTGCTTTTCTATATGATTTTGTCAGACTTACACTCCAGGTGTATTATAGGTGCGTCACATGTAGGAAATGTATATCTATCATGTATAGAAGGTATGAGAGGTCTCGCTGTAGCAGAATGGTTGCAAATTAGTGTATAAAACGTCCTCTGTGCCAAATTATAACCACGTAGTCACTTTGGATGCATCCAGACAAGCACATGCATGTGCTTTGTGACACCTCAAAAGCTTTTGAGGTGCTGCAAAACACACACAGTGCATGTGAAAAGATTCCCTGCAGTGCATATTTGCAGCATAGAGCCAAAATTAGATAACAGGAAATCCCAGTATCTAAAAAAAAAAGTTCCAAAAAAAAAAAAGGCAAGGCAGTGCACATGACACCCAAAAACCAGAGCCTGGCCCTCCAGAGCCACACTTGGGCTGCTGGCCAGGCTCTGTGTGCCTGGATCACTGCTGCTGCAGCCCTTGGAGGCCCCCAGAACCTTAGGTGCTGGCCCCAGCCTCCCCTACCCCACCCAAAGCAATTTGCCATGTACCAATACTTTCTTCATACGTATTTATATGTGTGCTGTACATACAGGCACAGTTATAGATGCTTATAGCCACACATCTAGATCAAAGGTCCACCTGAGTGCTGCAGTCTGGTGTGCCTTAACCATGCTAGCCCAACAATTTCTATAACCAACAGCACATCCAGCTGCCTTTGATTGCCCAGCCTGAATAATTGAGGGTAGTCTAGAGAAGGGGCAGTAGTGTAGAGGAGGGATTTAAATGTACCAAGACAACTGTTCTGCCTTGCCCCATTCTATGTATGTGTGAGCACATAATATTTGAGCGTAGCTTGAAGGGGTTGAGAAGCTTTTGCATATTGGCCTCTTTTCAGAGGTGATATTCTGTGTTTAAAATGAGCAGTTTTAAACATGGAACTGGTAATATTTGGCTTTTTGTAATTAAAAAGTAAATTCCACTCTATTTTCTAGAACTCTTAAAGATTCGGCTAGGGAAGTTCCCTTGGAGATCTTGGCTCACTACACAAGCATTTTTCATGCATGTTTCAATTTCCAAAATAGCTCTTGTTGTTGAAGCTAATCTAAGAATAATAACAAAGAGAAAAACTCTGAGATTGGGTAAAAATTCAAGTCCTGATCCTTTTGAAATGCAAAGCTATCCACAGCATCACTTTTACTGTAATTTGAAACAAAACAAGTGACTAAAAAAATGTCACTATTGAGTTCACAGCAGGAAGTTTGCTTTATTGTTTTATGCTTAGCAAATAATAAAGCTGAAATTATGTTCCTTTGATACTTGAGTTCTATCAGTCTCCTTTGAGACTGGCTCAATGAAAGTGATCTTGGTGGCCACAATCTGAACTCATTAGCCACGTTTCTATCTATCCACCCCAGTCCTAACTTGTAACATCACAGCCATTTTATTCCTGATTATTCTCTCATAGTGACAATTTTGCCTACAGACTTATGCTCCTATGTGTATATATGCTGATTGACATAAATCATTTGATTTGGTTTAGCAACATTAGATGACAAATTCTTTGGTATATGAATGGGTATTCAAATACAGTTACATCACTACTACAATTCTCAGTGCTATTTGAACTGACATACCATACATAGTTTTAGTAATATTGTAGTATTGTTATACCTGTGAGGGTCCAGGAAATAAGTAAGACATGAGATTTGTTTGGAAATATCCTTTCTTATACTGACATACTTTTTTGTTCATTTGCTTTTTAACCCTTAAACAAAGCAATTGTTGCTTAAAAGAAAAGTGAGTACTTATTTGGCATTTTCAACTAGTTCAATTGTTTTCCCTCCATTTTCTTTTAAAATTCCTTGTGAATTCTTTGTGTTTTAAAAACTGATTTTGGTTTGTATTTGCAATGTGTATTAGCAGTTTTCAAAACCAATGCATCTTTTTTTGGTTTTGTTTTGGGTTGGTTTTTTTTCTGGAAGACAAACCAAAACATTTTCTCAAGAAAAAATTGTTTCAGATTTTCATGAAAAACTGGCAACATGGTGCTAAACCAAATATTTTACATTAACATTTTCTTTTTTCTTCAAAGAGTCATATTTTTAAATAAAATGTTGGTCCTCTTAGTTCTTAACATACCACTATTATTGAAATGGTCCACAAAAAAAAAGCATAATAATCACTATTATTGAGGAGCCATGTATTTAGTGAAGAAGCATAATATTAGAAATATAGTGTAATTATTTTCAGCTGTTTTTAGGTAGCAGTATTCCTAAATTTTCCTTTAAGATATTGTTGATGTATGCAATACATTTCAGCTTTATTATTTGCTATGCAATTAGCTTGAGTTTTAAAGAGACTTTACATTTGTGAGGTTCTTTGTTATGTAAAAATGAAGTCTTGGTTGATATTCAGTTACCTGAATTAAACTTTCTGCTTGAAGAAAGTCAGGGGTTTTTTTTAGGGACTGACTAGACAAGCTCTGACTTAGTGCAATATATCCTCTCATTTCTGAGCAGTTATACAATATGTTTGTTTGTATTTTTGCTGGAGCAGTTATTCATTCAGTCCCCCAGTGGCCTATGTCCTCATATGTGTTAATACACATTCCCCTCTAAAACTTTTTAGGAAAGTTCATCTGAGGTCATAGTGAAGACAGAAATGACCCGTTAGATCATCCTGGATTTCCTTCTGCTAGTACAACACTGTTTATAGGGGGTATTTTCCAGCACCAGGTTTAAAATAACTCTGCTGAACTAGGACCATGACTCTTTCATAGAAGGGCTGTTCCATGTCTAACAGACCTCCCTCTTAGGAAATGTGCCCTGATATTTCCCCTGCATGTTTTCCTTTGATTTATGATTGTTGTTTTAGTTAAGGCTCTGGACATAACTATTAACAATCCCATCTTGAGGTTGTCTCTTCTTAGCAACTTCCTGCTGCATTCCTTTGTGCATTAATTCACTCCCCAGGTAGATGCCAAACAAGGAATGGTTCCCTTTACTCATTTCAGAGTGCAGAATATCCTATTGCCGCTAAAGTTTTTGTACCCTATCAATGACCAGTTCTTCTTCCTGGGAACTCTTGAACCCAGATGGGCTTCAAGTCTGGAAAGTTGGCTGGAAGAAGCATATCAAAGGGAATACCATATTTTCTTGCATAGCACATAAGACAAATAAGACATGTACCTTATTTTGGGAAGAGCAGAATGAAGAAGAAAATATTTTTTCCAGTCCTAGTTGATTGCAAGAGATCCTGACTGCAGTAGATGTGGCAGTGAGAGGGTTAACAGTGGTAGCCATCTTGCAGCAATAATTCCCTGCTTCTATTCTTCCATTGCTCTATTACAGTCAGGTCCAGACACAGGCATGGGTGAACCAGGTGGCTGCCTAGGGCCTGGACAGAAAGGGGGCCTGAGAATTGTAATTTTAAAAATTATTATTATTATTATTAATATCTCCAGCGAAGGGGGGCCTAATACTAAAAGTTCACCCTGGGCTGCCAGGAGTCCAGGTACGGTGCTGATTCCAGTGAAGAAAAACCTGCTTCCCCACTTAAGATACAGACCCCAGTTTTGGTGGACTGATTTTTGAGGAAAGGGGGTTTGTGCGTGTGGTATGCAAGTAAATATGGTAAGAATCTATATTCAGGCCTTGCCTTGTCTTTTTGCAGTTCCACATTAGTTCTTGCTCATAATGCATTCCTAAGATAGGAATGGCTCACACTTCTTTCTGCAGCTTCTTCCTGGTTGGACTTGCAGGCTAGGGCCTGCTTATGAGCTCACATCACCCAGTTTCACACCATTAAAACTTCACAGAGTGAAATCCTGGCTAAATTGAAGTCAGTGCAATGTCTTTCACTCACTGGCTTCTGAAGAGGGCAGATTAGCTTTACACTGCCAGCTGCAGAGAGGGAGAGAGGAAAGTGAACCAGAAGAGATGAAAAGTCAAAGGCACAATTTTGGCAGTTGCTCCTGCAAAAAAACATTAACTTGGTTGTATTTGATCAGTTTGCCATTTGTGGGGGAGATATGACGTTGTAAACTTCTGCCATCTGCTCCTTATCCGATGCATAGACCTCCCTTCCTGCTGCATTTAAACATAAGGTGGGACTCTGACTCCAAAGGGCCAACTTTTCAAACTGTTTGGGTGCCTAAAGATACAGGTGGACATTGACTGGGATTTTCAAAAGTGTTGAAGCAGGTTAGGAGGTCAGCTCTAATTAAAATTGATTTTAGGTATCTGACAAGCTTGGAAACTGACAATTCCACTAGGCATCTTTTTCACTTTTAGGAGTCTGAATATCTTTGAAAATCCATCCCTAAGTCTCTATAGAAATGACACCTACACTTAACAACCACTTAGGCACTGTTGAAAGAGTTTCCCTATAGTTTCATTCATCTCAGTGCTAGACAGATTTGATAACTCTGGGAAGCCCACCTTGTGGCTGAGGTGTAAGTCCCACACATGGCTGTCAAAACACTACGCTCCATGGTCAGTCCTACAGGTAAGTAGCATGCTCTACCTACTCACTTCCCAGTGCCTCCAAGCATTTGAAATAATGAATAAATTGGAGACTCTAAATTTGTTTTCTGTCCCTTTCTGAAATATGGCCAGATTTCTTCAGGATTGCCAGCAGTAGAGAGAATGGGCTTTCCTCCTTCTGCTCTCATCCTAAATACATTTTAGTGAATGAGAAGATCTGGTCATTACTGATTCTGCTCCCACTGTGCTTTGTATACGACTATTACGGGTGTGTGAATCAGGCCCTATTTGATTCGGATTTGGCCTGAATCGGGGACAGTGATTCAATTCATTGATTCGGATCACTGTCCCTGATTCGATTCGGCCAACTCTGAATCTAAAAAGTGATTTTGGTGCTACCTGAACTCCCCTGCAACCACTTAATCCTGGGGTTGGGCAATTCTTTGTGCAAGTTAACACATCCTGTCCTATGTACCACCCAGATGCCCACTGTGGGAATAGTGTAGCTGGCTTGCATAGACTTGTAATCAAATATATAATCTTAAGAACATACTGAATTATCCTTTAGCTGCAATAATAGCAGCTAAAGCTTAAACATACTTGTTCTGATCAAGAAACCGAAATGCTGAGTGTTCGTCAAGGAAAAGAGAAGCCTGAAACAGAAGTTCTGGTCCTCCTCTAGAGACTTCTGTCAAACTGACCAGCAGATTATGCATTTTTCAGGCCAGCTAGAGTAAGCCAGAAGCTTTCTCATAGCGCAGCAATGAGTGGCAGGTCTCCAGCACAAAATCTGATCCTTGACACTCATTTTTCTTTATAAGTTGGACTGAATGCTGCAAAAGTTTTTGTAGCTGAAATTACCCTGAGTTAGTAGCCCTTATTTCCATCACTGTCAGCAAAACTAGCTTTAACAAAATGCAGAGCTATTCTCTTACACGGGGGAAACCATATGGGCTGCTTGGGGCAGGCAGGTGAGGTATTACCTTCCTTATTCTGAGTCTGACACATTATGATTTCTACCTGCCACTACAATCCTGAATGTGCAGTTTACGTCAGTGCTGACTGCTCAGTTTTTAGATACCTACAGGCCTTTGCTAAAGGGGGAAGGGTTTCAAATGAAAAAGCAAGATATCACAAAGCCAGTATTAAAAACCTACGTTTTCAAGTAAAGAGCATGTTTATCACTTAATGACTGAATTGTCAATTTTCAAGCAGAGCTGATAATATGGTCTGGTATCTTCTGTGATTCAATAAGAAATTGCTTTTTAGTATAGGGGTGGTTTATTATGAAATAAGGTAGGGCATAAATGTTAATGTACGACACATTATCTTTCTTTGTGGGCACTCTTGTTCCTCACTAACAGGGCTTTCTGTTGTTTAGTTTAATCCATTTCCAAAGTGAACTCTAAAGACACTAAAGCATATGGACATATGAACAATATACCATAGTGCAGGGGTGGGCAAAATGTGGCCCGGGGGCAAGATGTGGCCCGCCAGGCCATTATATCTGCCCCGCGGGGCCCCTACAAAATTTAGAAAATTAATATTTATCTGCCCTGGGCTGCCTGTCACGCAGCCCTCAATGGCTTACCAAAACTCAGTAAGTGGCCCTCTGCCCAAAATAATTGCCCGCCCCTGCCATAGTATATAAGAATGGGGCTTAACTGCATATCAGTTACTCCGTGCTAACTGCCTGTGTACAGACTTTTATCCCACAAGAGGTAAAAACTAAATTGCAATAGCTTAGCCCTCAGTGCCAGAGTTCATACGTCCATAACCTTTGTGTAGAATAAGATTAGAACAGCTATTCTGGGATATTTCCCTGTGCAGACAAGATCTCACAGGTTGTGAGTCTTATGATATATGTGTCATGACATTTATAAGTGCTTATAAACCCCAACTTCTAGATTATTTGTATTATGTAAGAATATCAGTTCTTATTTTAAAAAATTATTTCTTATGCCATGTTGCTTCTGAGAAAAGCATGAAAACATGACCCCTAATAGCTCAAAGAACAGGGCAAATAAAAATATCCAAAAGTATTATCTTGATTTGTGGGGGATTGACCTGACAAACAATTTGGGTGCTTGGATCTGATGCTGTTTCATTAGTGTTAGTCTGTGTTTCTCTCTATCCACATAGATTTTAGCTAGTGGATGTATACAGAATCCTTTCTCTGTACAGATCTGGGGCATGTAATTTGCCACCATCTATAGAATTCAGAATTGGAAAACAGTTTAAAACCAAAGGGATTCCATCATCTTTTCCTAAAGGAATACTGTCAAGTTAGCTCTTAACCCAAGGGTGTCTTAATCCTTCCAGCTGCAGACAAAATCTCAATATGGCCAAGAGCCACAGGACACAAAACTTTTGAAATGCTCGTGTACACAGCACTCTGTTTCAAGTAATAATTTTTGTTAAATCTCTTCTTAGAATAAACAGTAAACCAGAATAGAAAGGCTATTCTTTATTGAGAAACCATATTAAACTGCTGGGAATTTACATGCATCTCATAAACCAGCCCCACTCTTAAGCGAATTTAGTTAGTGGTATAAAACTCTGTACAGGTTTCCCTCAATTTATGTGGTAGATGTGTTCCCAGGGAATGGCACACAACGCGAATTTGCATAAAGTGAGCCCAATTTACAATAAAACTGATAAGGATGCATTCCCACAGCAATGAAGGAGTGAGGCTGGGGCTAGGGAAGGGGCAGGGAGAGGGGCTCAGTGCAGCCGAGCGCCTGCAAGCAGGCGGAGTCTGCCGCTCCCAGGGCTGCAGCAGGGGCAGAACCAGGCTCTTCGCAGCACTCAGGGTGGGCGGCAGCCCCACTCACCCCACTGCTCCGCTTCTCCCCACTCATTGCAGCCCTGCTGAAGCAGCCATGGGAGCAGCCAACGCCAGCTGCCTGCAGCTGCTGGGCTACACCATGTCCCAAACCCCCTGGCACAGTACAGCTCAGCGGCTGCAAGCAGGCAGCGCCCGCTGCTTCCCGGGCTCCAGAAGGGGCAGACAGCAGCTGCAGTAGGAGGAGAGCAGACTGGGGCCACTGGCCACTACAGGCTGGAACCAGTGGCAGCACCAGGTTCTTCCTGGCACTTGGCAGCCGTACTGGGAGGACAGGTTGTGGGGGGCTACAGTGAATTTTGGGATGGCAGCAGCCCCCGTCCCATCGCCATGACCCACCCCAAGCGCTGGGAAGAGCCTGGTGCCACTGCACCTCTTGTCCCAAGGCAGGCTGCCCACCTCTGCTGTAGTTGGGAGCCTGGGAGCTGTAGCCCTGGGAGCGGCAGAGGCCACCTACTTGCAGTCGCTGGGCTACATCGCACCGTGGGGGTTGGGGCACAGTGCCCCAGGGGAAGTGGAGCCCCTGGGGGGGGAGTTCAGGGCATGGTGTAGCCCAGCACCTGCAAGCCACTGGCATCGGCTGCTCCCAGAGCAGCTGCAGCAGGGGCTGCAGTGAGCGGGGCCTCAGCCCCGTGGCCCTTTCCCCTCCCCTCACCTGTCCCCTCTGCTCATGGCCCTTTCCTCTCCCCTCATAAACTCAGACTTACCTGCCTGGGGGAGGGGGGAGCGCACCTATGCCGATCAAACAACAGCAAATTTATCTTGCAAATAATGAATTTCAGGTATAAAAAGGGTAATTGCATAAGAGCGAATTCACATAAATCAAACCCACATAAATCGAGGGAAACCTATATTTCCCTTATTCTTATTTTGGATTGGATTGGAAATCTTATTTTGGATTGAACCAAATTAATTGCGGTTTAGTTTAAATCATTTGAGAAGAGATGTGTAGCTAAACCAAAATAAGCAGCTCAGAAAGAAAGAAGAGCATCCACATAAGGACTTGCACAAGTTTAACCATAATCCATTATTAATTCAACGTTCCTAAAGTTAATTTCCTCATGTAGACAAAGCTAAAAAAGACTAGATTCGTTTTTGTGAACTGAATATGTCCTGTAGAGTTTTGTACTCAAACACAGCAGCCTGTGCTAATCCTTGATAAACAAAGTGGTACTGACCAGAAACAAAAAAAAATGAAACGGATTAATTTAGTTTTATTAATAACAGTGGATGAAGTATAAAGTATAAACAAACAGCCATGGGGAGTGAAATGTTAGATAATATTCACTTTTTTCCATTTTCATATACATAATGGCTCCTAACTAGTAACAGAAGTAACAGTTTTTTTAAACTTGTGTGATGCCAAAGTCTGGGTTTCCTTTCTTTTTGATTATAAGAAAATATTACTAATGTGGTATCTAGAAGCAGAATTTGGACCATGATTTTAATCTTCTGTCCTTTTATTTCAAACTACCAACTTTTTTTTGTTTCTATAGATAGCTTTAAAAATCCCTCATCATGTTTGGAGCTGTGACCAGAGTGAAAGGGAAGAAAGTTTGAGTCCTTTAAATCCCTATTATTTTATTCTACAATAAACTCACAATCAGTTATGGTATTCAAGTCTGCTGGCCAAAGAATGATTTGAAGTTGAACACAATGGAATAAACAATGTGCTTTGTCAGAGTGTGTGGTGTGTCTACTCTGCAACATCATTTACTGATTTAGTGCTGCCAAGGCACACCCATAACACCCTTGTCAAAATGTCAGATTAGATTGTTATAAAAACAGGACTTTATTCAGCTGTCCACATGGCACAGATTTACTACTCATAGCAAAGCAACAATAAGGTAGATTAAGCTGACAAGTTAGCAGTGTGTGTGTGTGTGTGTGTGTGTGTGTGTGTGTGTCAAAAAAACAAACAAATTAAAGCCTTGATTACTGCAAATGCACTTAGTTTGAGTACATGATAATGTAACTTTTGGCTCAACGTGACCTGGTGAACCTCATGATCAAAACTTTACTAAAACAATGGATTTAGCTGTGTAACCTTTGCTAATTGAAAACATAATAATAACACTTGATAGTATGGGAATGCACAGTTGAGTCTATGGCCAAAGTTAAAGTACAGTGCAGAGGAAATGTTCTGCACGCTTGGAGCCTACTCTGGTCCAAAGCCCAGTGAAGACAATGGGAGTCAAGTGAGGGTCTTGTGTTGGCAGCCAGGAAAGCTGGAGTCTATTCCTGGCTCCACCATAAAGTTCCAGCACGAATTTGGCCTAGTCTTTTAGCTTAATATTTCCAAAAGGGCATGTTGATTTGCATACTTCATTTTTTTGGGTGCCAGGTTGAGCCCCTGGCAGAACCTGATCATCAGTGGTCCTGAGCACTCACCCTTTCAGTAGTTTCAGGCCCTTGTCACTTCAAGCCCCTATCCCCCAAACAGACAGATACTTTTGAAGAGGTGAGTTTTGTTTTCTCCATGACTCAGTATAAATACCTGTAACACCAATGCCAAAATCCTTATCCGCTTTGAAGGCATAATGTTTGTGAATCGCCTTTAATTCCTTTTGCTGAAAGGAACTTTATTGTAAAGTGTTATAATGCATTATTTGGGTCAAGTTTCTGATGGTGTCAATTATTACGACTCCACTGACTTCATGAGGAGCTATCCTGATTTATACCAACTAAAGCTCCAACCGAAAAATACTTTTCAAACATCACACTGGTTAATATACTTTTACGAATGTTGAAAAAACAAGTTATGCATTATTTCTTGGTGGTGTTTGTTGTCATTATGCACCATTTTCTTTACAACAGTACCTGTGGCCTCAAATAGATTGTCCTAAAAAATACAAAAATATATAGCACCTCATTGTTTCTGCCCCAAAGAGCTTTCAGTGGTCTTGGATACATAATGTTTTATGAAGTTACATAACTTACCTCAAAATAGGAGTGTGATGAGGGGAAATGTTGAAGAATAGAGATACTGTGCTGGGGGATGTTGAGAAGGAAGCCATGCCATTGGGATAGACTGTACTATGTAAGGCAGAGCTTCCCAACCTTTTTTTCAGCATGACCCCGTTTAAACATTGGAATTTTTTTGTGACTCCAAAATGATGCAGATAAGATGATGGCATAAATATAGCATTACAATGTTTCTGCTCTTTTATATTTTTCAAATGAGGCCCTCTGTGACTGCACAGACACAAGCATAGGTGTCTTGAATTCCTTTTCATATTGCTCAAAAAAATGACCTTGGCTTTCCTTCATGTTCCTTGTGTTGTGAACTCAGGTGATGTTTAAGTTTATTGGGTTTCATGGTTTCTGCAGACAAAACAGCTTGGCGTAAAACACACTGTGGCCTTTCTTCCCCACTCACCTCAGTACTTGTAAATCCAAGCTCAATGAAGGATTCATCAAATTTCCCCGTTTATGTCTTGGACTCCTTTCGTTTCTTGTTCTCATCCTTGTGATTTGTTTTACTGCTGGAGTTCAAAGCGAAAACTTTTTGGAGAAAAGCACCCATGTTAGATTTCTCTGTCATGTAACACTTATTTCAACCAGGTAGTATCAATGTATTGATTTTTACATCAGCTTCCTGTACCATACAAGCACCTTTCATTGGAGCTGCAACAGTCATGTGTGGATGAATAATTGCCATGCATAAGGGTTGCATGTTTATAAACAGGAAGCATACTCATCATAACTGGTCAACACTGCTGAGCATCTTTGCAACTCCATTTTTTATTGTTGCAACCCCAAATGGGGTTGTGACCCCAAGACTGGGAACCACTGATGTAAGGGATAACTGACGAGCGAATGGCAGATGACTGGTTTGATATAAAAAGTGACATTTAGAGTCTAGGAAAAGGAAAGGGACAGATGAGAGAACTGAGAGCTCCTTATTAGTTGAAAAGTTGTCCAAGAGGGATGTATATAAATATTGTGCTCCAAGTAACAGTCCTCAGTTTTCTAATTTCTCCCAAACCCAGGGTTTGATTTGGCTCGTAACAGAAATCAAGAACAAGCACAACATCGGAATTTGGATCCAAATATTGGGGGTGTTTCAGTCTGTTGTCAGTATTTGGTTCCATCTGTAGTTGAAAAGAAAGGGGGGAGGGATTTTTTAGCAGATGGAGAAACTGAACAGCAGAGATGGAGTGAGCACAGGTGACATCTCTTCAGATGTTAGGGATCCTTTCACAGAAGAAATCCTGGCATTTCTCGTCTGTGGAAGGGCTGATGGAAACAGAGCCAGTGAGAGAAAAAGAATGGGATGACAAGGATCTTATATCTATATCTATATCTATCTAGATATAGATATAAATATAAGAGTAACTTTTCATTAGCATGAGAACAGTCTGAGGCCCAGTTCTAACAAGCTGAGGCCTAGTTGGAACCACAGGGACAGAGCAAATTGTAGAGGACCATGCTCTAGGACAAAGCTGAGAGGAAAGAGATGGGAACAGATTGAGGGGGCAGAGAGTTGGTGAAATGAAGTCACAGGTGACAGGTAGTGGGTGCACATGTCCCCTCTGATGGGGCTGGTGCCCCCCCCCCGATGGTCAACACTGATGCTGTTGGTAGGGCTGGTGCCCCCTCCGACAGGGCCGCCATCATCGGCGTCTTCTGCGGGTGCCCTCCCCAGATTCAGGAGGCACCAGTCACTCATGGATGATGTTTTTTTTAAGAGCATCAGTTGCAGAAGTATATGATGGTGGAAAAAAGCAAAGCAGCACCCACTGCACTTAGGAGTGGATGGCTGCCTCACTCAAATCATAAGGTAAAGTTTAGTACCTGGATGAATAATCCCTCGTGGGGAAATAACGCACTGCCTTCCATCTGGGAGCCGTAGCTACTAGGATTCTGAGCAACAGTGAAAGGGTAACAGTACCCTAAGAGATGAACATGTTTAAAACATCAGATCTACTGCAAAAGGGCTCCTTGAATTCCAAGGAAAGAGGTTTCACACAGGCCATATTCTTAGCCTGTTAAAGTCACCGCAACTTGCCTTAAATGAAGAACTGAGAGTCAGGCCCATTATTTCTTTTGTGTTGAAAAATATAGAGGTCTTCTGCAAGAAGTGTTGATAGACTACATTAGGCCCAAATCACTTTTATACCACATGGCTGAGCTGTTGCTGTTCTGCAAAAAAATATACATAACTGGCTGGACAAAGAGTCCACAACATGTAATTACATAGCAATATTAATTTGGCAGGAATGCAGTGAAGTTGTTTTCCTCCCTCTCCTTGTCCCATCCATGCACAGGAATATACTAATCAGGGAAATATGCACTAGCTGTTTAGTGACAGGGTCAAATCCATTTGGAAGGAATTCCAGGGTTGCTGCAATAACAATGGCAGGAAACGGAGTCCTTGAGTTGGCCGCTGCTTGCAAGTCTTTAGCGATAGATTGCTGAAAGGTCTGGCCTGCTGTCTGCTGCTTTATATTCCTGTGTGTTTGGAATGTGGCAATTGTTCCAAACACAATGGAGAACCAGAGACTCAAGATGAGCGGAGCTAAATTACGGGAACACCACAGTTTAGGAAAAAAAATATTGCATCGCCCAATACTATTCACCTAGGCCACAGATTTTCACTTCAGCCCATGGGAACAGTCACTCACTTCATAACACAGGGGTAGACATAAGGTAAAAGTTCCCGCTGACTTGAAACAAACTCCCTTGAAAGTCATTATACCAGTAAGTAGACCTAGGTTCATAGACCTGAGCGTGAAATGTTTTAAATCTCCTTAGTCTTCATAGTCCATGTTTACGCGAATGATTTGTGTTGTATCCATCTGCATCTCAAAAGATACAAGCAGGCATGCAAGTAAGATGCACTTATGACTCTTTAGGGTTTACTTTTCGATGCCAGTGTTCCTTGCCCCACTAAAATTTACCATCTATTGAGCATGGTATGTAAAAGAATGATACACTGGACAAGAAGCACCAGTAGCATCTGGTATAATAAATGCAGCAGTGGAAACATTGTGGTTTGGAAGAAGTCTCCATATCTTGTCATGATCCTGAGATGAGGAGGCTGTGGAAGAGGACTTCAAAGGCTTGTCCAAATTAAAAACAGTATTGAGACATTTTTCTCTGACACGTAATATATACTGTTGCATCTGGGCTCTGTTTGCCTCATAGCAAGTATACAGGAAAATTTCCTTTTATCCAGTTGTTTGTAATGTTTTCTGCAATGAGAACAGTAGGTAGACTCCGTGCATCCAGACAGGTCAGAAGGATGCAGGAGTGTTTTGTAGATGCTCTGAAAAAGAAAAGAAAAACAAACAGCAGTACCAGAAACGGGAAGCTCAGAGCAACTGTTTTGTTTTCCCCTGCACGTGTGGGTTCCCAGTGGCAGCCGCACTTCCATCCCGGTTGTTTTTCACAGCTGATCGCAGCGCATTCAAGGAATGTCGTATGGTACATTTCCTCCTGGTCACTTCCTCTCCTTTAACTCGAGAAGGAGCTTACACTGTATGAACTCAGGTGGTCAGAACTGAACCCAGGCATGTGTTTCCCCAGTGCTGACTGCTCCAAACAGGAAGGAGTTGAATTTACATATTCTGGTAGACATAGTTTTGTGATGAACATACACATTCCACTGGAAAGAGAGCTTTGGTGTTAAATTTGAATGACTCAGGGATTTGCTTACAGGTCTTCCCTTTAACTGCTGCAAGACTGACTTCCTTATAAGGTACGCTCAAAGTTAAAGTACCAGCATAACCCAGTCTAACAGTATCTGCCTTTGCTTGTCTCCTGGATTTCACATTATCATCCTCCTGTTTTGTTATTAAACTCAATAAGGTACTTATAATATACCAAGTCTCATCTAGCCAGAAGTACTGAACTGTGTTCTGTTGTTCATACCTGGCACTTTTGACAGTAATAAGCATATTGTTACTAAAAGGCATTAAATGAGAACCAACTTGAGCTTTCACTTGGGTTTTACCCACCCAAACATTTTTTGATTTTCCCATGTGAAGCATTGCAGATTACTACTTTTCCCCCTCTTGTTTTATTTTTACTTTTGTGTACATCTACACCTCTTGGCTAGGCCAGCACTGGACATGCCAAAATGCCATAAAAGCTTGCGGACCAAATATTATTCAGATAAGGCCGGGAGTTTAGCAGGCCATGAACATTTGAGATTTGCCTGTAACTGTTTTCATCCTTGTGAACAGACAATTATTTTCCTAGTTCAGAGACACCAGTAACATCGGCACTACATGCACAGTAAATGCTACTTCTGGTTAAGACAGCAGAGTTGTGGTGAAGCAAGGAATCATGAGGTGCAGCCAGTACATAAGAATCTAGATTTGAACCATGTGTGCTGGTATAGCTGCCCTCTCCTGTGCACTCGGAAGAAATCGAAGATTAAGAAATGGCCCTGAGCCAGGTCATATCCTTGCTGCCCCTTGCATTCTGAAGATGATCAGATCAGGAAACATTTTCAATGACACTTAAATGACTTAGATCACATCTATACTTTCTGCCAAAACTATGACTACTGCAAAGCATTCTTACCCACTTGTCTTGCTCTGCACAGGCCCAGGCCTGGCAGTCCTATAGACTGGATGGTATCTGGGCATCCTAAACACATTCCTCAGTGCCTCTCCATTAAGTCTCCCATGGATGCCATAGCTCTGTCATAACAGACAGCCTGAGAGTGGTGCTAGGGCACACACTTGGGACCTCTCCAAACTCCTAACCATCTACTCTACCGAAATGTCAGGTTTGGGTGCATACAGAGTTGGTTGTGGCATTAGAAGTCTTGGTCTCACTGAACATCTTAGGGACCTGAGCGTCTAAGGGCCATATTTACAAAGGTACTTTGGCAACCTTCAATGATATTTATGCATCTATAGAGGCAAATACGTACTTCATGGAGTTAACTACTTTAAAAAGCCATATGAGTCTGTAAATTGCTTTTGAAAATAGGATTTAGGCTCTTGCTCTTCTGAATATTTTACTTCCTGTGCAAAATTCCTGACTCAAGCCTAGTTTATGGTTGCTGAACAAATGTATACACTTGTGTGTGTAGGAATGTAGATTGAATTCTGCTGTGAATCTGAGCCAGTTTCCAGAAGTGACAAATCAATGATTGAAGAAGAGATGGAAACTCAAAATTCAAAGTTTAAAGCCCCATTACAGGAGGAGCGCGTGCATGTGTGTTTCCCATTTTTTAGTGCACTCCATATATGTGCACACGCACACATTTATTTCTGCTAGAAGATCCAAACTGAGAGAACTGAGACGAGTCCTCTGCTTCATTCACAACCAGGCCCAACACAGACCACTGCAGTACAAGGCTCTGCCACATTGCCAACATACTTCAACCTTGACCCAGAAGCAGCACCAGTAAGAGCAAGTCTGAGATTGTTCATGACAGGAAATTACTGGGAAATGGTTACAATACATTCTGCTATTGATAAAGCCATTACTGTTCCTCTAGTGCTTGCTTTAACTTTCAGGCTTTGTGAATATAGCATTTGCGATGTTTTTGATTGCTCTGGAGCTCTCTGCTGAAGTACTGACCAGTGATGTAGGGATTTATCACAATGCTCTTCATGTGGTAACAGTTGCACAGCTACAGATGAGTCTTTTTTGTGGACTTCTTCTTTAAATTGTTAAGAGCCATTTCCTCTATAGAGCAGCCATTTTATATCCAGTTCTATGCATATGATCAAGGGAAGTAGTGTCACAGAGCTGTTTTGTCACTAGGTAAAGAAGTTTTTTTTTTTTTACGTGAGCTAGGTAATGTCCAAGTGAAGGCAAAGCAGTTTGTAGCTTTCACACGAGTTAGCAAGTTGAGTTAAAGATGAGGCTTTTGGTCTTGCTGTGCTATCTCATGTGAAAATGATAGATTGCATCGTCTTCAGCAGGACTTTGCCTTGAGCTTGTTACTCAAGAATATCCGTTTCTTTTCTGCCATGGCAGATAAGGCCATGGAAACTATCACTTTGTTCAGAAAAACTATAACAAATGGTTCAAACTGCATCTTATTTTCAAACTGCTGAGAAGCAGCATACTAAAATCATAATAAAGGTGGGAAAGGGAAAGATGTATACAGCTAAAAAAGCAAATGACTTTCTCTCTCCATGTATATACTCCCTTTGCAGTTCCTTTCCTCCATAAAGTGACAGAGGATGTTCTCAAGCATGTTTTCATGTTCATGTGAACAACAGGTGCCTTCAGGTGCCCACAGCCCCAAAGTACCAGCAGTGCGGCTGCAGTCAAGTATTGGAGAGTGAGTTTGCTTGCCTTGTAAGCAACGCAGTGTCATTAATTTGGACACATTATCTTTAATATAAACGCTTTGTTCCTATGGGTTTGTTATATTTTTTTTCTTTCTTGCCTCACTGCCTTTTTTCTCTCTCTTTCCCGCTCTACTCTCAGTGTTTCTAACTACTGTTTAAAATTGCCCTCCTTTCTGGTGGGTTTACTTGCTTATTAGCAACCTCTGTAAAAAACATAGATCTGGCAACCATGGTTTTTAAGTACTGTTGTAGACAGCTGTGGGAATACAGTTGCACACAGCATTGTTTTGGGCTAGATCAGTGATCCTTAACTAGGATGCCGTGGTACCCTGGGATGCCTTGAGATCCTTTCAAGAGTGCCTTAGAGTGCAACACTGTGCTATCACTTTTGTGTGTGCAAACATGATTTACAAGATAAACCCAGAGATTTTAAAAAGGAGTCCAGTGTTAAAACTGTTCTGACCTGTTGTAGGCTTCTCTAAAACAGAAGAATTAGTCTCTTATCTTTCTGTAGTCTAGGACTAAATATAGACAGTCAAAGCCTGAGGCTGAATTGATTCAATCTTTGCAGGTTAATCTAAGCTGTGTAGGTTGAACTGATAAGCAAGTGAACAGACACTTACTTTTGATTCCCGAAATGCAGCTATGTGCCTGTTGTGCGCCAGGTCAGAAGCCAGGGGCACTAGAGCACATCTCCCTACTCAGCTGGAACAGACAGCTTGGGCAAGGCTAGCATGCCTAACCTTCAAGGGGTGGGGGGGGGTTGTGAGGGAGGTGCAAAGTATCCTGGGATGCTGGAGGGCTGTGAGTTAGCTTGAATCCAGAGGGACAGAAGTTTAATAAACTGATTTAACATAAATCAATAAAGTCTGATACTACATCCATCCAGGTTTACCTTAAACCAGTTTTGGCCATTTTGAAAGCAGTTTATATGAACTGAACTTTTGTTGGGTTACAGATTTGAACCGGTTTCTGATCACTTATACCGGTTTATGTATAATTTCTCTCCCTAACCAAAAACACAAGTGAAAACTAAGAGCTGGCATTTTCTGAGTAGTGCCTTGAGCCAAATGAGGGGTGCTATGAGTCTAATGAGGGGTGCTTTGAGTCTAAAAAGGTTGAGAACCCCTGACTTAGATACTATGCAGACAATAACTTTTGCATGCTCACTGACAACAAAGAGTTTGCTTTAGATATGTAGCTGTTTAGAGTCCGGAGTATGTTCTCAAAAGGCTGTGATTCATTTTGTGGTAGGTCTGATATATAGTCTAAACTATTTGGCAGCATCTCTTTACAAATGTCTGAAAACATGGACAAAAATAACCTACGCTGTTAACTTTGTGCTCTTTTGTGTTCTATATCATTTTGTTACATGTTTTAATAAAATGCAAACTTCTTATCTACTCTCCAGATGACTTTGACATAAAAAGGAGGAACATCATTGATCTCTTGAGCTGACACCATGAGACTGAACATGTTCCCTTTTGGGCCTGTGTTGGTTTCGAATTGCAGCTAAGAGAGCAAATTACAAACTGCTATGGGCCAGATGCTGTGAGGGTCTGCCAGCAGGGTCCATGCATCCTGCTCTGTAATTGACTTCACTGAGGGCTGAGGATGCTCAGATAAAGTCAGGTATCCAGGTTGAAGCCATACTAGTCTAGAGGAAAAGGAAATCAGAACTCATAGTAGAGATGATATCTTTTATTAGACCAACAAGGTTTTTGCAAAAAAAAATTCTTTAATTGCAAGGTTTCGGGCACAAACACCCTTCATCAGGCATTGGAGAATAGATTGTAAAATTTCTCCTGGGTAGAAATGAAAGTTCATATTTCATAGGATTTCACAGAGGATTCAATAGATGGAAAACTTCTCTGGGCAGTCAGTTCATAGCTGGTATGGAGCCTCTCACCTCCTGTGAGGATCTGTGATGATTCAGATTACCTTGAAACAAAGGCAGGGACAGGATCTCGGGTTTCAGGTGGTCACAGTTGCTTCCTGCTTAGGAAAATATAAAGATTTCATTTTAAAAAACTGGCTAAAATTCAGTAACTTCCGTGTGTCAGGTATCCAGGCTGTAGCCGTATTGGTCTACAGGAAAAGGCAATCAGGACTCAGAGAAAATCAGGCATTAAATTTAGCACCTTGCATAATTGGATCCTGATGCTGTGTTTAATTCCATAACTACCAAACACAAAAATTATAGCTTCCACGAGCTCAAACTAGGACATCACTCCATATTTCTGTTTGCTAGTATGATAATGCTTCCATGAGACGACCATCGTGATTCTTGGAGCTGCTTCACAAAAGCAAATTGTTGAGACTGAGAATCTCAGGTAAGACAATACAAGAAGGTAACCAGCAGATGGTGCTGTGGTTTCTCTTGGACCGCCTGATTCCACTTCTATATTTAGTTGCCTTGCCACAAAACCTAATGTTTAGGAAGTGTTTCTTTAACCTTCAGAATGAAAGTTCTTCTTTCAAATAATGGAATTCGAGTAGCCAAATGTTTCCTGCCAATTTGCATCTCATATGGCAATAACTCAAAAGGACAGATGGGACTTCATGACATCAAAGTCAGGCTCAAAGTGCTCCTAGATTCAAGGTCTGCTTCTGCTTACAGAGAAGGGAAAAGTCTCCCTTGATTTCTATGGAACAAGAGCAAAAGAGCAGGAGCTAGGCTTCAAAACTGTTTTGGTAACAGTAGTTGGCTCCTAGCATTAGAAGAGAGAGAGTGAGAGAGAGAGAGCATGTGTGCGCAGACCAGAAAAACAGCCACTCTGGGACAGTAGCTAATCTGAGCCATAACCCTGCATAGGTGGGCTTCTTCCCTTCCTGGACTGCTTTATCCTGGGAGTTGAGCTCTGAAGGCTTTCAGTACTCCAAGACTCCCTGCCATGAAACCAGGAGACTGAATGCCATGGGACCAAAGACCAGATCAGGAGCTGGGGACCTCAGTGGGCTCCCAGGTGAAATCCTGCCCTAAAAATTTCTGAACAGAATTGTTTTAAGTATTTCAAGATTTTTCTTCCTTTTTTTTTAAATGTGCAGGCTTCAGAATATTTTGAAATTTCTACTGTCGTTCATAACTGGCACACTGCTAAATTCAGAAAAATGATAGAGGGGCGCCCTGAATTTACAAAAGTTGAGAACCGCTGCCCCAGCATATGGGATGTTAGTTCAAGCTGTGTGGGGATGGGGCTGTGGTGTTTTGTATCAAATGAACAGAGAAATAACTAGCAATGTTTACACCCTAGGCAGAGATGCTAGAAAGCAAGGGGTGAGCAGCACTGTATCTTACCTGACTCTAGAGGCTCCAAGACCCCAGATGCTGCAGCCATGGTGCAGACTCCACAGAATGGGGCTCAGCTAAAACAGAGCAAGAGCTAGTGCCTGGCTCACCATGCTCTAGTTATGTTATTGCACATAGAGCTTCAAATCGCCACAGTAACAGGCATGTCAAAAGTTTGTTTTTTGGCTATTGCATAATCTCTAGGTGGTTGCAGACATGACACTGTCATTTACTATTGCATAACAAAATTAGCATTTCACAGCAAAAAGCAGGTGGCTTATTTCACTAAGGTACATAGTAGGGCTGTGCAAAACAGCAGCATTCTGCTTCGACATCCGTTTTGACAGAACAGTGTTTCGTTTCAAGTTTGTTTCATTTTGAAAGCACTGTTTCTTTCCGTTTCATTGAAACGGTTTTGCTGTTTCGATGTTTCGCCCATAGGCTATAATGGTGAAGCATGAAACAGCCTATAACTTTGTCATTTTTTGCCTGATTCTGTTGAAACTTGCAGGGATGGTAGCCCCTTCTGAAGGCACGAAGCCTGCCAAGTTTCAAGGAGATCAGTCCAGGGGTTTCTAGGAAATGCACTTCAGGCTGCTGACAAGCAGGAGCCGGGGAGCAGGAGTAGCGTCTTGTGATCCGGCAGGCAGATCAGGGGCATGCACCCCTAGGAGGAGTCTGGCAGAGCCCCTGCAGCCCTTTCAGGGGTGTGGGTGGCTCCCAATCTGCCTGCTGGATCACGGGTTGCTGCTTCTGCTGCCTGGGACCCAGCGCTGGGGAACTGAACCCGGCTGGGGGAAGTGCTGCGAGGGGCTGGAAACTCAGCCCGGCTGAAGGAGGTGCTTCCTTGAGCCCGGCTGAGTTCCTCAGTACTGAGAGCTGCTGGGAACTGAGCCCACTGGTGGGAGGCGCTTCCCTCAGCGGGGCTCAGTTCCTAGCTGCTCACAGTCCTGGGGAACAGCCCGGTGGCGGGAAGAGCTTTTTCGAGTTCGAAACAAGTTGAAACAGCATTGAAACGAAACAGCCAGTGAAGCTTTGCATAGCCCTAGTACATAGGCCCCCAAATGTGGTGGTTTCCTTGTCCTTTTAGAGCCTCTCCTTAGTTGACAGTAAAAACAGATCACTCTACAAAGCTAGCACAAGTCATTATGTTTGTCTAAGGTGCACAAAAACATAGTGTTGTCTTATGTGGAGACTGCATTGCTTTTCATAGGATGTCAGGAAGTGAGTGAAATTTTCCACCCAAAGGAAACTAGGATTTAATATTTGTAAAATGCCTTGAGAGTATTTTATTTCATTTAACTTCTCTAGAGATAATAGGAGGAAGGCAGGGCAGGGTGGCACCTTGTTGACTAAGTAATTCAGAAATGCATAAGCTTTTTTAGGTGACAGCCTACTTTGTCAGAAGCTGTTGCTTATGTAAATATATGGTTCCGAATGAATTAGTCTCTAGGGGTGCCTATACATGTACATGGAGGCTGCTGTAACGCGCTGTAATTACAATGTGTCAGGGCAGACTGGAATCATCAAGTGTGCTACAGTGTGGTAATTACCACGCTCCAGCAGACTCCAGTGTCATGTGTATCAGTGTCCCCTCACTGAAAAATGGTGGTGAGGGCACTTTAACTAAAGCTTGTCGAATGAGCTTTAGTTAAAGTGCCCCTGCTGCCATTTTCCAGTGCGGGGACGCTGATACACATGACACTCCGGGTGCTTTAATTGGAGAGGCTGCAAGAGCGTGTTATAATTAAAATGTGCCCCCTCACCCACCTCCTGGAGCATGTGTATAAATGCACTGAGGTGCTCCCTGCCCTGCTTTTTGCCTGACTTTAGACTAACATATATAACTACTGCCCTCTGGAGAGAATAGGTGAACTAGGATGAAGTGAAAGCAAAGGCATTAGAAAGAAATATCTACTCCTCGCTGCCTTCATTCTTAGGGTCTTTCATGGAAAAACAATTTTAGAAATATATGCTGGTAAGGTAGAAACATTAAAAAAAGTTATTAATTTATCCCAGCCTACAGAGTCTTTTTTCAACACTCCTTAAGCCTTTTTTTGGATTCCCCATTCTTCTGTTCAGTCAGAAAGACACGTATTGAGAACCTGCATCAGTAAATTAATACTTAGCTAAAAAATAAGAATGATGTAAAGCTCAAAGGCTTAACTTGAGATGATATTATACATTTGAAATTATTTGCGAAGTTGGAGTTAATACTGCACGCTATCTTTCTTCTAGGAAAACAACTGTTTCCAATATAGTTGGCAAATGGATTTAATGATAAACAGGGATTCAGGTTGTCCATTTCCCAAGGAAAAATGGAGGGGGAGAGTGCATTTTCCCTTTAACCAAGAAACACGCAGATTTTCTACTTTTGCAAAGAGCGCTCTGCAGGCTGGCAGAGTTCCAGTCTGCAAGGGGCTGGGGAGAGCGGGAGAAGGGCAGTCAGTTCCAGTCTGTAAGGGGGCTCCATGTGCATGGGCATGCTTACACATTCACATGGCTGCCAAGCACCCTGAAGAGCAGCTTCCACAATTAAGTTGGGGAGGGAGGGAGGAGGGGATTGGGGCCCCCAGAAGGAGGGAGGGAGGGAAGGAGTGAGTTGTACAGGGCTGGGGCTGCTGTCCAGATGGAGCAGTGCATGGGACTTGGGTTCTGGGGCTAGAATGCACGGCTGAAGGGCTCCAGTGGGGAGAAGGATGGAGCCGCGGGCAGCTCGTCCAGGGGATGGAGGGGTGAGGCTGGCTCCCCACTGCTGCGTGCACTCCCACTGGGGGGGAGGGGGCACATGCCCCCCAGATCTGTGCTCAGGGCAGGAGCAGACTACCCACTATGGTCTTGGGCTCCCTGCCCTGCTGCCTCCCCCTCTCCCCCCTAGGGTCTCTGTGGCCCAGCTGGTGGGACCCAGCATGGCAGAGCAGAGCAGAGCAGAGCAGAGCTGGGTAGGGAAGCTCCTTGTCACTGCAAGCCCTGCACCACCCTGATCAGCTGCCCACCTGGCAGCAGTAGGGACAGCAGCATGGAGTTGTGCCCCTCATTGCTGGAGGGTTGGCAAGGGGTGCCTTGCCATGGCAGCACAGAACTCCCAGCAGCAGCAGTGAGCTTCCCTGCCCAGCCCCACTCTGCTCTGCTGGGCCAGGTGCCACCCACTGGGCTGTGGAGGCCCTGGAGGTAAGGCAGGGTGGGGAAGGGAGCCTGAGCCCACAGCAGGCAGCCTGATCCCACCCCCTACCCCTGATGGGCTCCACTCCAGCCATGCCAACCATGAGGGAGGGGGAGCTGGGCTCCACGCTCCACTCTGCCACAGCAGGCAACACCTTCAGCAGGCGGCAGCCAGGGCTTGCGCATTGCTGAGGGGGCAAGGGCTGTGGATCTGGGTACCTGCCCCTGTAACCCTGGCAGCTGGAGGCCCCCTCCAGCCTGTGCTGGGGAGGTGTGGTGAGGCTATGGGTGGGGAGTGAGTGGCACCAGCAGGGCTGAGGAGGGGCTGTGGCTTGGGAGTGAGGGGTCTGGACCTGTCTCCTGGTAAGCGAAGGGGGCAGGTGGAGCTCTGACTTTTCCATAATAAAAAACCCAAAATCAAGTAGGAAATTTATAGGTACTGAAAATGTATTGTATTATAGCGATCGACTCACTGCTAGGCTTCCAAATTGCTTAAAATTGTAAATATGTCAATAAAACGTTGTGTTCAATTGATCCCTATATATATATAGTGGCATTTTATTTTAATCATTGATTTTGGTTTTTATAATCAGAGAATTTGTGATTTTTATCAGAGAATTTGCCATTTTTTAACAGAAAACCAGAGCCCGTGATGATAAAGTATGTAATACTATAATATATGTGCAAGGAGTCTACCACAATACAGATCCAATTCAGACTGTGGCCCTTAGATGCTAATGCATCACACATAATAAATAAAAATGCAGTAAAACCAAGAGGACTTGATCTCAAACTTTAGGAATATAAAACAAACTCTTTATCTATGTGACTGCAAGTCTTTAAGTATTATCTTTGGAAATGTAAAGCTTGCCATGGACACCAGAGGTCACCATCCAATTTCCCAATGATCAAATTAAAACATATATATAAAGGGGGGGGGGGGAATGAATGTATGGGCTGTAAAGTTTATATCCATTTTTTTAGTTTACTGCATTTCAAAGATGGTTTATATATAAAACTGAGGCATATCTGATTTAGTTTAAAGTAAGCTTGTCTAACATCTCTCCCAGCTAGATAGTTGGTCCATTAAAGATATTACTGAATAAACCTTGCTTTTTAGCTTACTATAGGTGTTCTTATGGCAGAAAAGGGAAGACGGGGAATTATCCTACATTTAGCATCTATTTATGTAAATCATGGTATAACTAATATTATGGTTTTAGATTTATGCATAAACAAAGACTAAATTTTCAAAGGCATCTCATTCCATTATCCACCTCTTGCATGTGGTTCTGCATGCCCTGTTTTCAGCATGGGCTTTCATGTCGTTGTTGTGTGTATTAATAAGGCAATTAGCATTCACTCAGGGTGTTTTACCTAGGCATGCATGCATCACAAATCTGATCTTTTGTGAATTAAGTTGTAATACATGCAGCACTTCCCATGCATACTAAAGCTATGTTATCAACAACTGTTCCATAGTAATGAAGGCCCTGTCTGTGAGTTGTTCCACCTCACTCGATCCCATTACCAGCATTGCTGTCCACTGACTTTAGTGACGCAGTGTACAGAAGGGAGGTGTTGACCCAAATGGAAGAAGTGGCAGAGTCAGGTTCTAAGTATCAGTGGGCACGCATACACGTGCACTTAGTCACGACAAAATATACTGCGCAGTAAGCTACTGCTCAGTAAGTGATTTTGGCTAAGCGTCTTCACATGAAGTGACCTGGCAGAAAACTTGCTGCTGGGTCCCTCCAGCCCTGCTAGGTGCCCGTGGCCACTGAGTAGGAGCTCCGGCCTTTAGCCGCAGTTGCTAGAACCTAGCAGTCATGTTTGAAGCCAGCCCCACCTGCCAGCACTTGGCAGCCATCTTTAAAACCCAGCCCCGCTATGTGCTCTCCAGGCAGCCAGTTTCTGTGCACAGAGGAGCAGTGTGACACATGCAGTGGGAGCACATGGCAGCTATGTTTGTATCCCATCTGCATCCCTGCGCTATGGCTACCCCAGCCTCTGGCCCTGGCAGTAAGGAACAGGGTCCCCTGATCCTGTTAGGCAACTTGGTCACCCTGCTGGCCCATTGTACTGACCAATGGCTGGCCCCTGGATGTCTCACCCCACGCAGCTCCCCCACACACTGCGACTGCCTGCCCACCCACTACACGCCCTCCCAGGGCCCCCACTGCCACCCAGCTGCTGCCACCAATGATGCTGACAAGGGGCTGCAGGATGTCATGGCTGGGACCGCCGCCGCCCTCCTGCGCCTCCAGCCCTGCCACCTCTGGACACCACCTGGTGCAGCACACTTGGGATGATAAGCAGTGGGTGGATGCCTTTAGGATGATCTGGGCCACCTTCATGGACCTGCTCCACTAGCTCTGGCCCCACCGGGAGCACCAGGACACTGTCCAGTGCCTGGCCCATCCCACTGACACCTTCCCGGCCCTGGCGCTGCTCAAGATGGCCACACCCACCAGCCTGTGGTATGTGAAGCACTTGTTCAGCATGGGCAAAGCCACCACCAGAGACGCCACCCTGGAGGTGTGCGGCACTCTCCAAGATGTGTTGGCAGACACCATCCTCTGTGTCTGAAGTCTCTAGGTGGTGGTGGTGGAGTTAAGTGCCCTGGGGTGCCCCCAGTGTATTGGAGCCTTGGATGGCACCCACATCCTGGTGACCTGCCCACCCCACAGGGACTGGCCCTATTATAGCTGCAGGGGGTTCCACGCTGTGGTGCTGCATGTGGTCGTGGACCACCAGGGGACCTTCACACATGTGAGTACCAGCTGGGCGGGCACCGTGACTGATGCCTGAAAGTTCAGAAACTCTGGACTGGCCATGCTGGTGGAGAGTGGGCACTTTGTGCTGGGAGTGGAGGACCTGCAGCTGGGTGCTGTGGCCATCCCACCCTTGCTCATCAGGGACCCTGAATATCGACTCCTGCCCTGGCTGATGAGGCCCTATGCCAGTCACCTGGACCCCCACCAGACCCACTTTAATCAGTGCCTGGGCTGGACTCACACCCTCATCCAGTGCAACTTCAGCTCTTTAAGGGCCGCTGGTGCTCCCTTGCTGCCCACCTCAAAGTGGCCAAGAACAACCTCCCCTGGGTAATTGTCGCAGCCTGCATAGTGCACAATATCTGCAAGGCCCAGGGAAAACTGTTCTGCAAGGCATGGGCAGAGGCAGCATGGCAAGCAGAGGCAGCCTGGCAGTCGGCACATAAGCTGCGGTGGCAGCAGTGGTCCCCCGCCCCGGCAAGGCTCCAGGTGAGGTGCGCACCTCCCAGCAGAGTCCAGGGCACCAGGTGCGGGAGACTCTCATGGACCACCTGCTCACATACCCCCTGCTGACCCCCAGGCACATGTCTGAACAAAAAATTTTTATTCCCCTCACAGTTCATGCCCCCTATCACTGCCCCCTCCCCCTTCAAGAAAGCCCCCTCCCCGCTCCCTCCCCAACAAACAGGGCTCCTCCACCATCTTCCTCATCCACCAACAATAAAAAATACTCTTTCCAGTTTCAAAACTATTTACAAGTTGCTCTGTTTTTGTGTCCTGGAATGGGGTGCCGTGGGATGGCACCTAGGAGGCAGAGCTTGGGGATAGGTGGCCAGCACCCCATCCCCTTGCCATTCCCCTACAGGTCCAGGGGCCACAGCGACCACAGCAGGTGGGGGGAGGGGGTTCACCCAGGAGTGATGGTGGCTGGTGCTCCTCTGGGGCAGTGAGTTCCCCCACTGGCTGCCAAAGTCCAGGGCCAGCATCCAGTTCTGGTGCTACTCCAGACACATCCAGCTCCGCACCCCCATGGAGCCGGGGCAAACAGTGGGGCTGGGCCCAGGCAGGTGGCGACAGACCTGGGGCGGGGGCTGGCCATGCACGCATGCCCAGGGCCCATGGTAAGTCAGGCTGGGCAGGCCCAGGCCCAGGTGGCCACTGGCCGAGCCCCCCCCCAACCACTCCCCTGGGGCTGGTGGGTCACAGGTGCTGGCCATAGGCAGCCTGCCTTCCCTACCCCATTCCCAGGGCAGAACAGGCCAGGCTTCTGGCAGCACCTGCTGCTGCAGCTCCAGATCCTGCTCCCCCGCCTCCCTCTCTGTGCAGGCCAACTGCTTTGCAGTGCTGATGCCTAGACCATGGTGCCCGGGCTCAGGGCACGTGGGGCTCCCAGACAAGGATGGGAGCAAGGATCTGGCTGCACCCCTGCCTTCCCCACTGGGGGACTCTCTGGGGAGACGCCCTGAGTCAGCCCTGGCTGTGCTGCCCCTTTGCCTTCAGCATGCTGCTGCTGCATGTGCTTTGGGCAGTATGCAATGAGCTGTTTGTGCAGGCTGAGGGGTGCCCAAGCCACTGTTTCCTGCTGATGATCCTCCTGGTGCCCCAGGCACACCTGCACTCCTTTTAAAGCTATTTGAAAGCCTACCAGTGCATCAATCACTATAATAAAATGAATTCTCAGTACTTATAAATTTTGCTATTTGATTTTGAGATTTTTATCATGGAAAAAGCAGAGCTCCCCCTGCCCCCTTCACTTAGCAGGACACAGGTCCAGACCCCTCACTTGCCACCCTCAGCCCTACAACCCTGCTGGTGCCCCTCACTCCCCCCCCCACAGCCTCTCAACTCCTCCTGCTCTGCCGAAGAGGAACGCCAACTGCCAGGGCTACAGGCCAGGGACCCAGGTCTGCAGCCCTGTGGCCCCCCAGCTGTGAGAGACGGGGGCTGCTGTGGTGGAGTGGAGCGTGAAGCCTGGCTCCTGCTCTCCCATGGGTGGCACGGCCAGTATGGAGCCCGTCAAGAGGAGGGTTTGGGCTGCCTCCTGTGGGCTTGAGCTCCCCACTCTGCTGCCCTCCCTCCACCCCCAGGGCCTGTGGGGCCCAGCAGGCAGGACCCAGCATGGCAGGGCAGAGTGGGGCTGGGTGGGGAAGCTTGAGGCCACTGCTGGGAGCTCCTCACCACCATGGTGAGGCGCCCCCTACCCACCTGGCAGCAACAAGGGGCATAACTCCATGCCACTGCCCCTGCTGCAGCTGGGCAGACAGGGGGCACTTAGCCATGGTGGCACAGGACTTCCAGTGACAAAGAGCTTCCTCACCCAGCCCCACGCTGCCCTACCATGCCCTGGGTGGAAGGCAGCAGGGCAGGGAGCCTGAGCCCACAGTGGGCAGCCCACCCCTACCCTGACTGCACACAAATCTGGGGGGCACATGCCCCTCCTTCCCTTCCCCAGGAGTGCATGCAGCAGCAGGGAATCAGCCCCACCTCTCCACCCCCAAGATGAGCTGCCCACAGCTCCATCCCACTCCCTGCCATGGCCCTGCAGCTGCACATTCTGGCCCCAGGCTCCAAGCCCCACATGCTGGCCCAGCTAGGCAGCATTCCCAGCCCTGCCCAATTCCCTCCCTCCATCCCTTCTTCTCTCCCTCCCTATGGGGGCCTCAATTCCCCTCTCCTCCACTGCCAGAATTACTTGTGGGAGCTGCTTACCAGACTACCTGGTGGCCATGTGCATGTGTAAGCGTGCACATGCACATGGCACTCCTTGCCTGACTGCCCTTCTCCTGCTCCCCCCCAGCCCCTTGTAGGCTGGAACTGTGCCAGCCTGCAGAGTGCTCTTTGCAAACATGGAAAATCCGCATGTTTCTCCATTAAGATGAAAAATTCATGTTTTTCTCAAGTAAAAGGGAAAATTTTCATGTTTTTCCATTTTCCGATGGAAAAGGAAAACCTGGGTCCCTGATGATAATCAAACCCAAAGCGGTAAATCTTCCAAGTAAATTTATGGTCTCAAATTCCTTCAGCCTCGAGGGACTATTTTGGCAGACTCTTCAACAGAGTACTTATATACTCTGCCTGAGGGCCAGATCCTTTTCTCATATATACCAATGTAAATCATGAGTAAGTTCAAGCAAGGGAATGGAAAAACTGTTAACTGGGCCTATGCAGATGTAGCTGAGGTTCAGAGTCTGGTTCTGTAACTCCATTGTGGGGGGGCAAACATAGGCATTGCAGCTAAATCAAGAGATTCCTTAGGAAAAAACTTGGGTTGAAAGTGCACTTGTTCATGAGTCCTTCTTAGATCCAAACTGTTATAAATCTGTGTGATAAGATGAACCATTTTCAGGAAACTCATTCCTAATACTTCTTTTCAGCCTTTTATTCTAGCACAGTCAAATTTGGGGAGGGACTATGGAGTGCATCTTTCCTTCCTGCTTGAAATAATGACCAGTTTGACGTTACAAAACATGGTTTAGTCTTTACAATAAGAAGTCCAAGGATAGTTATTTTTTTTTCTCCAGTAGTGCATTTAAACCTCTATTTTCTCTCTGTACCACACAGACTAGCAAGGCTAAATAATATTAGATAATTGTACCTGTCGTACACTGCACATTGTGCTGAGGAAAAAATTAATTGCTGGTTTTTTGCCTGCAGGTTAAGCAGCAGTCCCATTATTTGACTGAGAGCATGTCATTTTCTCCCCATACTATACTGTATACAGTCAAACAGTGTGAAAGGATTCATGTACAGCTGTGCTGTGTGAGTGGGCGGGCGTCTCATTCAGTAATAACTTCTAATTTATACAGCCATGAAAATCTACAGCTATAAATAAACAGTTCAGACTAGCTTTGCATGCCTACTCAAAATAAAAAAAGAAAGGGAGAGAGAGAGACTAGAAAAGAAACCTAATCTTGGCTGTACTGCTTTAAAAGTTTGTGTGAAAAAATACATATGTGGCTAGATGCTTCTTTGGGTTAAGTCAGGATCACTGTATTAAAATCAAAGGAATAGAAATCAATGTCTGTTTACCACAGCTAAATCTGATTTATCTTTTTTTTCTTATATAACTATGATTGCATAAGGCAGAAAGACCTGAACCAAAGCCCAGGATCTAACCATTCTGAATTTTGGGGACAGATTTTTCAGATGTCATCTTAAACTTTGCAAATGCAGACCACCCTGCTCACATTTAATCCCCTCCTATTCTCTAAGCCATGTAAAGTATAATAGAAAATGCTCTACTTTTCTTCTAAGTCTCAGTGCATGGTTTAGAGTTTATAGAATTGTCCCCAACCTTTTGTAGCTTTGCAGAGTAGCCACTAATGCAATAATCTGAAGACAATCTGGTTTACAACTACAGGTGAGGTTTTGATCTGCCATGAAGAATGATGCATGAGACAAAGAACAAGGCTAGGCTGTCAGAGACCAGGGTGAGTTTGAGGGGCTGGCCATTAAAAATATAAGTATATAGTATAGATTCTGGCACTATCTCCTCTTCCTTTTCTTAATTTGCTCCACATTCCTTTCTTCCTGCCTCTCCCTTCATTTGTTCAGCTGATCAACTTTCTCCACCTAAATCTCCCTACCATTCTCTCCTCATTTCAACAGAGGAGGAGGAGGTGCCCTCTTACATGCACCCCTTGCTAGACTTTAAAGTGAGCTAATGTGGTTTGCAGTCTAGTTCTAGCAAGGTAATAGCCTGAGCTAAAATTTTAGCAGGTGTTTAACATGTGAAAAGATAAAACTTGTGGATAGAAATTATTTTTTATTACTCACAGACAGCTAGCAATCCATATGTGTTTCCTTTTTATGTTTTACTAAACTACAGCAGCACTAAAAAGATGAAAACAGCACCCTAGTGGAATGAATGTACAATAGTGCTGAGATATTGGTTTGGCAATTAAATAAGAGTCGCACACTAAGGTACGGGCAACTGATTTAACATTGTCATTTAAATGCATCACTAACATTGCAAAGACATACTGGTGGTTAAATTACAGTTTCACTTCAGGTTTGTTTCTTTATTTGGATTTACAAAGTACATCTCTGGTGCTCTAGATGTTAATAAGATTTTGAAACTATGAAACAGAAATCAAATGTATAAAGCAAGATTAGTAAATATGTGAATGTAATAGAATTATGTGGCAAGCAGCTTTATCTTAAACAGTGTTTTAAATTAACATAAACTTTTTCTCCAAGCAATCTTGCCGTTGGTATAATTAGGTTACGTTTGCTTCAGTATTACCTTGAAACCAAAGAAAAGAGAAAGAAAGAAAAAAAATGAGTTCAGAATTCTTCTTAAAATGGTGGGGAAATTTTATGCACGTTTATATTACAGAATGGTTCTGGTTAGAAAGTTGTTAGTTAGCTTCACATCAAACTTTCTGAGCAGGCGTTCTTAATTGCTAGCCTCATTAGTGGGGATTGTTATCATTCTAGTTTAGAAGTCGTGGCAGTTAAATTTATTCCACTCTATTATTTTTTCATTTGGGCTTTATGAAAACTTTGGGCAATCCAAACAAGTACTGGCTAAATAGTGCCCACTTTCACAGAGCATTAAAAGATGGGTTTGTCAGTACCACTGTAAGTTCATGGGGTAATTTATTGACCAGTTAAAAGCTCAAACAAGCACAGAAACATCCTCATATATACTGTATAAGAGATAAGAAAGCTGTGAACACATGCATGCATTTCCTACTTTGTGGCAGTTGCTGTTTTTCCTGACTGTAATGTAAAATGGTAACGTTCCATATTTCCCATCAGTTCCCATGGACCTGATGACCATCTGGGTTCACCAGAAGACACAATACATTGGAGAAGGGGTTTATCGTAGTATTGCTTCTTTATCTTTTCTTCACGACTTCAGAATTCATGGAGAGACCACTTGCTTGGCAAAGGAAGATTCATTTGCCCTTCCTCTTGTATTCCAGTATTACTGCTGAATCTCCTGTTCAGAGGCAGAGCAGAAGAAATTGCTAAGCAAAGGCAAAAAAAAACAGTAGTCCTCTTTAGGACTTGTAATGTGTACAAGGTCCCCCTGGTGTGTAAAGTATATTGGTGTAGAGATAAAACTGAACCAACACTTGAGGAGCTAAGCAGAGCTGAGGTTGAATATGCTTGGAACCAGGAGTGAGCCAGTTGCAGACTTTGGACCTTGTGTGAGGTATGTTCAGCAAGTGTTGGGTGATTAGCTATTGAAGAGAGTTTGAAAACCATGGGGGACCAGATCTTGAGGTGTTTTACCAATGAGAGGTATTTTATTAATGGGAAAAGGATCTGACCCTTAATTAGCTGGATTTGATAATACAGCGTTCTGAATTGTTTAAAAATAAACTTCACTTGCAAGGCCATCAGACATCCCCTGGCCTTTCCATTCTTTATATCCCAGCCCGACAATTGCCATTTACCTGTTACCAATTCACTCTGCCTTCTAGGTATATATCTGTATGTCTACCCCCAAATGCCTACTGTTGATCTTGGCAAGTTTTGGCAGCCTACTAAAACTCTTGTCAAAAGTCAATGAATCTTTGCAGATGGGGAAGCAGCAAACATATCATGTTATAGTGAGGAAAAAGGAGAAAAATCTCTATGCCTCATTAAGGCTGTGTCACCCGGCATGTCATTAAATCAAACTCTCCACATCCATGTGAAAGATTAATGACATATACTTATTTCGTCCCTGGGACAATCAGTCTTATTCCACAAGACGTGTCTTGCAAAATGGAGAGAAACAAACATACAAAAAAATACAATAAAATCTTAAAGAAGCAAAGGTAGTGGGTGTTAACATTTTTTCTCCTTAGCTGTAGTCAGATATGTAGTAACTGGGCTAACCATGAAAGGCTCAAGTAAGCATTTAACTTTTAAAATGATTGTATGGACTGACAAAACCTTTTGAAGCACCCTTCTTCACCCCCTCTGTGATCTACTTTCCCTGCCCATACCTGTGCTGTTGATAATCTTTCCCTGCTAATTGAGTGCTTCCAGTGGTCCACTGCATTAACCTCCCCTTTCTCCCCCAAAAGCATCCTTCAATGTAGTGTAACTGAGGGCAGTGACTCAGGGCAGCAACCTCAGGGCCACCTTTATGAGGAGAGCTCTGAAAAAATAGCTCTAATGTTGATTGGTACCATGATAAACAGCACTACCCCAGGCATTGCATAGCTTCCCTGGGTGCAGAGCCACCCAGATACACCTCAGCTCGAAGCTCCTCATTTAGCAATAAACTGGGTTTTACTGCTTTGTTTGGCAATTCCTTCGGTAGAGTTTATCCAGATTATACAGAACACAAGAACGAACCTGATGTACAATAAGCTGCTTTCTCAGTAATTAGATTTCTTAGAGGAAGAATCATGTTTTATCAGTCAGTGTAAGCAGGTATCGCAAGCACAGGAAAAACAGGAGGAATTTTAATGCCAGTGACAACATACTGGCTGGTGTGTCTTTGGTCTCCGCTGACAGACTTACTGCTCCAAGTGTTTATGATAATGTCATTCCATAGTGGACAACAGATAAAGATACAGTAAGCCCTTTCGTTACTGACACATAAGGAAAATTCTCTTTAGCTATAGAGTCATCTCCATCTTTTGAGATTAGAAGGTCCAGACATGTCTACCCCAAGGTTACCTGTGCTTCAATGGACAAATCTGAAGTGTATAGGTATGGAATCACTGATTATTATGTAATTATGTTTGACATAAGAAATATAGACACTGCAGATTCTGGAAATTTATGGAGGTTACAAGATTATTAAAGGAAATGTGGCAACTTTGGTTATTTAGGGCACCTAAACATGTGCCGGATATCTGTTCCGATGCATGCTAATTATTGCACATTAATTAATGCACCTAACAGCTTCTGTATCATGTCTGTTCAGCATTCTCGTGCTTCAAAATGGCAATGGGGGTGCTTGAACTAAAGCTTGTCAAATGAACCTTAGTTCAAGTGCCCCCACCACCATTTTGAAGCATGGGATGCTGAACGCATGTGATGGTGTGGGTGCTTTAATTAGAACGGCTCTCGGAGCTACTCTAATAAAAGTGCCTCCCCCACCCTGGAGCATGTGTAAAAATACCCTTACAGTTTAAGTTTAAATTTATGGTAACACAAGTGAGGGTAACTTCTAGAAAGAAGAATCGGTCTTTATTTTAAAAAACAGCTTGGCACCATAAAAGTGGGAACTGATGAAGAAAAATCTGGACAATTGTAAAGAAGCATAGAAATCAACTTCATTGTGTTAGTTATTCAGAGAGCTTCAAAAAGCACAGGTATTTTGTAATTCATGTGAATGTTGACTTTTGTGCTGACTTCTATTCTAGTATAAAGGCAGAGTTTTTAACCTGCCTATCTACAGGAAGGTTCACAGCATTACAGCCAGTCATTGTAGGTACTCTATTCTCAATTCAGTAGCAGTTCAGGAGAATGCAGCACAAACATCATGGTTTCAGCCTTAGGTTATAATACAACTTTTAACTTCACTCAGTTATGCCTTACCACTGAAGTTGGCTTTCCTAAAAGCTTGCTACATAGAATCACGGGTGTGTCTTCCTTTACAAGCGGAAAGATACAGAAACAGCACCCATGCAAATGTTAGTGACTTAAATATTTTATAAATCTATGTACACTATAGTACACGTAAAAAAACCCAGCACATCAGAAGCACATTAAGGGCACCTATACATGAGTGCAGAGGCTGCTCCGACGCGCTGGAATTCCAGCATGTTGGAGCAGATTCAATCAAGTCTGCTGGAGCGTAGCTATTGCCGCGCTCCAGCAGCCTCCTGCGTCTTGTGTATCAGTGTCCTCGCACTTAAAAATGGCCGTGGGAATATTTGACCTAAAGCTCATCAAACAAGCTTTAGTTCAGGAGTCCCTGATGCCACTTTTAAGCGTGAGGATGCTGATACAGGAGATGCAGTGGTACTCTGGAGGAAGGTCTCTGGAGCCTAGAGCAGGCCATAAATGCTAACAGGGTTGTCAGCTAGCCATGCAACTTGCTTCAGTACGGTAAGCTGAGAATCAAATGGATGCAACACGGTGAAAGGACAACTTGAGACCCACCACATGAGGACTTTGAAGAGGGCCTTGTATGGCACAGAGTGCACCTCTGAGAAAATATATCTACGTTTACTCTTCTGGCTCTATATCCCCTTTCCCAGCAAGTTCTCTAGCTCATTGCTGGGCCTTTAAATTCTACAAAAGCAGCTGCTAGCTGCAGTTCTTCAGAAGCCATTTCTATAAGTAGCAGCTGTTGACTGACTGGCTGTCTCTTTTCTTGCCACCAGTGAGTGCTTGGTTCTTCATGCCTGTATTTGTTTTCTAGATTCCTTGTTGCCTATTTGTTTCTGGGCAGAGCTAAGCTGCTTGAACTTTCTTTTCTGTAAATGTGGGTGTAAGGCTCTGAAATGTTTGGCCTGGTTTCTCTGTTAGCAGCCCTTCTTCACTTGCAAGGTGTCATCATGATAGCTAGTAAGTAAAGCAATGGGCATCCCAGTTAGTTCTTGCTCATGCTTGGTTCCAAGTAGGAAAGCAAAGAAACTAGAAAGGGGTTTGCAGGTTTACTGGGGGGCGTGGAATAATTCGCTTGCATCTCCAGTTGTCTGCATGAGAGAGAGGATTGTCTTGGTACTCTTGCTTCTTTATCATGGGGAGGTTTAGACTCAAGCACTCTAATCCAAACGATTCCTTTTAACCTTGTATATGTCACCTACAGCAAATCCCTGGGGATACCTATCATGTCCTATTCCACTTCCAGGCTGACTTATGGACATGCATTTCCAGAGCTGTAGTCCTTGTGTGAGCTTTTCAATGATCAGATGCTAAAGAACCAGTTGCACGGTTCACTCTATGGCGCACAAACCTGTGGCACAGATGTTCTGCTGCTGTAAAGCGATGCCAGTAGAGGGTTTGATCCCTTGCTTTCAGTTACTCACTTTGGGGTGTTCATGTTACACAACAACAGCAAGTATTTTCAAAACATTTTGAGGTTTTCTTAAAAACATTATTCTCCACATGTTTCTGTACACATTATTTCAATTATTTTCTGTCTCTTGGCTTGTAAAAGCTGGGTTGCCTTAGTTACCATGAGTCCAGTTGTGTGAGTGGAAGGTAGAAAAATGATGCAGTTTTAAAACCTCGAACACTATATAACACAGTTTATCTATAAATAATAAAGTATATTTTAAGATCTGAGGTATCTTGACTGTCTTGAGGTTAAAAAACAAAACAAAACAAAACATGTTATATTATTAGACAGCCTGGATTCCTAACTCCCCAAAATGATTCTGCATCCTATTTTCAATGGAGTTGGTACAAGATCTCTAACCTTACTTACTACTTGTTCAGGACAGAACATCATCAGTCTTGAACTTTGGGATCATTTTGAGAAAATTGTATCTTTATGAAAAGAGGGAAATATTTCTTGTGGTGTGTGGTGTTTTGGGGTTTTTTTGTGTGGCAGGAGCTTTTTATTTTAAGAATGGTGGTGATTTGAAGGTTGCAGGTGATTTGACTTCTTTGCAGTTGTGGAGATGTATACATAGGTACAGTGGAGGCAAAATTGTTATGGATGTGCAATAGGTGCTTCTGTGATCTGTGGTATGGGTATGTTAACACCAGATAGTTTCATAGTTGTAGTTAACATTTTCCACTGAAATGTTTTTAGCCAGAAATCAGGTTTTTAACAACATGAACATTCTCACAAATAATGGGGGGCTTGTGCACTTCAGTTTTTTCTCAAAAACTTTTTTTTTTTAAACTCTGAAAATAAAAATGCTTCTGGTTTATAAACAAAATGTCAAAACTTTCCATAAAGGACAGAATTCCACTTTCTACTAAGCTCCAATCATGGCTACATTGGGTATTGCTGCTTATGAATGTAATAAATTTAATAAATCATATTTAAAAAAGGAACAATAAGCAACTTGGGCTAATGTGATAATTTCCTTTTTTTGTTTGTGCTGCCTAGTCAAACCACTTAACTCAATTTCTGTACAGGTGAGAGTCATTACTGATACATACTGAGTTACCGAGTTTCACAAAAGATTAGGTCAGTATAACCAATTAAGATAATGGCTAAGGAGTTTAGCTTTTAAAGGAGAGAGATGAAGCAAAGACATGAGATTTAATGGTCTGAGGAGGGGAGGGGATGGGAAGGAGAGATGGTAAAGAAAATGTAACCTAAGATGGGGGAGGGGATAAGTAGTTAGCGGGGAGGGGGGGGGTGTCAATTGCTATTGAGCCCAAAATTGGATATATATGTTAGAGGTGGGAGCCAGGGACAGCACATTTCAGATAGCACCTACCTTTGCAGGAAGATCCTAAAACACCATTAAAGCTCAGCAAACAGATTTAGGGCCAAATGCATGTTTTCCCACTGGTCAAATTCCCAGAGTTTTTAATGGGAGTTTTGTCCCAGTGTGAATTAAGCAATAGCTGAGGAGGAGTTGATTCTTGCAAACTATATTGCACAATAGACGTGGCTTCCCTCAGTCACTATAACAGGGGTTGGCATTTTGGAAATAGTTTGGGGCAGAGTGGCAAAAACACTTGCAAGCTTGACTTGTAAGATGTTGGTGTGCCAGAGGTGGACAGTGGCGGATCTGTGAGGAGCCCGATCCTTGCTATGGCAACACAGCCCCAGCCTCTTCTCTGCCGTCCATCCCAAGCTACGTGCCAAGCAAAATGTCTTCTCATGCCATGCTCTGGCATCTGTACCAGGGTTGCCTACCACTGTACTGTAGCATAGCTCACTCTGAAGGAGCAACCAACCTCTATTTAATGGAGCACATCAAAGCTAGATAATATTGTAGACTTTGGAAGGCATAAACTTCCATATACATTTGAAATCACAAGAGATGGGAAGAATGAAATGACACAAACAGTGGAGATTTTAACCCAAGACTAAAACCCTATATTCTTGTGACAAAATAGGATTTTTAGTTATCAACAGGAGCAAGACAGTGGTTTTAAAGGTTCTTTGAAAAAAAAGACTGCATAATGTGGGCTAGATCCTAAACTGGCATAAATCTATGGAGCTCTAGTGACATCTGAAGCATTACCTGGAGCATATACTGGAGCATTACCTGGAGCATATACTGGCTGAGGATCTGGTCATATGCATCTGGAGTAGGTACACCTCTATATGTGAATGTGCTGCTGAGCATCTCAAAGGTCAAAGTAGGAATAGATTGGAATTAGATTGGGAAACTGAATTTGCCAATGCCTGGGGGCAGTAGTGGCCTGATTTGGGCTTAACTTTAAGCAACACATTCTCATGTGACTGATTTCTCCTTTTTAGCTGAATATATTTAGTCAGTGCTGCAAAATGCAGGGCTTTGTACAAATTTGATCACCAATTGGCATTTTTGCTTCAGTAAGTGAACACCTTGGAAATCAAATGATGTTTATTCCACTGATGCTGCTTATTTTGATCCTCTCTAGTTCCTTCTGGCTATTTCCATCATGAAATCATGGAGAAATGTCCATTTAAGAACTAAGGCTTATTTTTTCATATTCTATTAATAAGCCTGTCTTTGGGATTGTTTTTCTGGCCAGCAAATGATTGCGCTAAATAGGGGAAGCAAAGGGCTGACTTTGAGCAAGACAGAGGAACTCTTCTACATCTTGCAGGAGAAGAGATCCTGGGGAAAATAAATGGTGACACAGTTCACTGTTAACGTGACTGACTGTGGATTGGAAGTGCGATTCTTTATACACACATTGCACACATTTAACATGTACTCTGCTTTGCAGTTTCCTGTGCAGTGTAGGTCCATTTATGTCCTTGCAGTGGGGATAGTGTGACTGTTAATCACATTTATGGGGACAAAGTCTTTGTTCAGTTTCAATGGCACAATTTGTAATAAAGCAGTGGGAAGAAGCAGGTATGAATGACTAAAGAACCTGACCCTTAATATTTTCTGTGTTTAAATTACTGTTATGCTACCAGAGCCAGTCATCTACTGATGGATTCATGCAAGAAAATACAATGGACAAAATGTTTTAATTTGGGTATTGAAAGCAGTTTTCAGAGTGATAGATCACCTGGACCTCTTCAGTGGAATATAGTTAGCAACTGTGAAATTGAGTCTGTTTCTTAAGTAACCGTTAAGTGTGCTTACTGAGAGCCCAACTGTAGGCCCTCCAGTTTAAAAAATCTGGCCTGCGATCTCCTCAAATTTGTTCTAGGGTTAGGCTACAATTTTCTCAAAGAATGCAGTTTTATGCATAAAAACTGACAAAGTTCCAACCTGGAATATATCAGAAACTTTTGTCCTGGATGAAATGAGTACATTTTTTCCAGACAGGAACATAGTTGCTCTCAGATAGATATTGGAAGGAGAGAGAGATGTGAAACCAAAGAAATAAGTGATCCCTACTATTTGGTTTTTTTGTTCAGCATAGCTGCCCCAAATATTCTTTCTGTTGGACAGTTTTCCAAGTATGTGTATATGGGGATGTGGGGTGGGGAGTGTGGAGATTTAAGTTACTTCCTTTGTCACTAGCCTGTGGCTACAGGAGGAGGATATATGAATGATTGGGTAGAACCCCCATATGCGCTATTTGTTGTACTCAGTGACAAATGGCTGCTTGCATTCAGCTACATTAATGCCTGCCTTCTCTCCTCTCTAAGCCCTTGGTATACAGTGATATTCCATAGCTTAATCAACTCTGCACGTAAGTATAAAAGATTTAAGTCAGGGATACTCTGGTTTTGTCTGGCATTGTTTTATCCTTATTGGATCCCAGCTGTATTTTGGAAAACTGCCCTATCCTTTCTGTGTGTGTGATTTATGTAGGACCTGGGAAATTAAAATACCCATTTGGTGGATGGACTTTTCTGTAAGCAGGTACACGAATAACTATTCTGTTACTTAATCAATGTTCACTCTCTAAAGTGTTTTTTACCCTTTGATTACAAGTAGAAAGAAAAAAGTGAACTGACCCCAAATCACATGGTTCAGGAGCTCTCCAAAGGTGTAGATACATAGTATGAAGATGATGCTACCAGCGAAAAAGGCTGCTAGGAACACTGGGCTGAACAAACCGAAGAGAGGATATACCCACTGTTTAGTTGCCCGGTAAATCCACAGGACCCTAGACAGAGAGATTATTTTGGCTTAGGATCATTCAGTTAGAAGAAGAGTTTTTAAACATTTCCTACACAGGAAGGACTATGTCATCAAAGCTACCATGTTCTAAAGAAAAACCAATCGGCTAACATTCAGCTGTTAATGCAGTATTTCCAGAAGGCATTTGGAAAGTTGAACTCTTGTTCTGGGAAGTACACTCTGACTGCTTTTGAATTAGATACTTTATTTTTTTTTTTACATGTGTTTGTGTACATGCAATGTCTCTCATGAACTGACCACAGCAAAGATTATTACATTGAGGTAGCTTGAGGGAATGTGCAGACATGACATTTTAGATTGACCTAACTAGCACTAGGTCTGCCTAAGTGCCCATCTATGCAAATATTTGGGGAGGTTAAGTTAGGCAAAAAATGGCTGGCCTGATAACCTGAGGAAGTGAATTTAGACTGGAAACAGGTTAACCTGATCTACTAAACATCAGCACACATTTGGAGTGCAGCTCCAGGCCTGGGGAACCCCAGCTGCTCACTCTAGCCCCAGGGCTGCAATCTTTCTACCCCCCAACTGAGACTAGGCTATCTTTTTAGCTCCCCAACCCTCTCCCCTTTCTCGCTCCCCTGACTCCCAAACAGACAACTCTCCTCCCCATGGACTACAGAAAAAAACAGAAAGGTGCCTTCTGACTTTGAAGGGTAACAGATCAATGGTATCAAGAGAAGGAATAGACAGGGCATAAAAAAGAGGAGGCCTGTAGTTGTATACATGAAGAAAGATCTTTTAGCCCTCCGATGAACATTATTGAGAGAAACTGATATTAATAATTTTTACTGGACTGAGTGTGGAAATGTTGAGAATAAAATCTAATTTTACAGATACATTATAGGTTCCTTGATCAGAAAACACAGCCAGTGTGAGAAATGACTAAGCAAGTTTAAAAAAACCAAAAACGACAAAAACAGTATAAAAAGGCCCCAGTAATGCTAACATGAAATATTAAGTACTAGGCTAGGGGCAGACATTAAAAAAGTCTGACCCTGACTTGATTTAATCTTTGCAGGTTAGTCTAACCTGGCTAGGTTGAACTGGTTTGAAACCGAGTAGACATTCTCTCTGGACTGAGGAAGTTCAAGCAAATGCCTGCAGAGGCTCCAGCTAGAAGCCAGGGGATGCTAGAGCAGCCCTCCCTTCACTTCTGCAGGGAGCTGAGCTGAGGCGGGTGTGGCAGGCCCTGGCAGGACTCTCTCATTAGGGAGGTCTGCCTCCAGGGTCCCAGGCTTTTCCCCGTTAGCTGCTCAAGGGGCCGGATTGTTGCCAGCCCTCAGCTCTGGGCTAGCACTCTAAGGCAAGTGGGGGTTGTGGTGCATACATCTGTTGATGATACAGAGCTTTTCAATCTCCCTCCCTGCTTTGTCATGCTGTCTGTAGCAAACTGATAGGCAAGCAAGCCAGCTGGGGGCTGATAGTGATAAGAGTCTTTGTCACCCAATTAGCAAAACAATAGCCTCTCTTCATGACTTCAAACTTCTTAAACAGCTTACTAGCTAACCTGTTGATTGGCTGCAAACAGCCCTAAGCAGTCACTGTTCTGTCTGCCTGCCCCAGTGAAATCGGAGAGAGAGACACATACAGACACCTCTTGGCATTAGCTAGTATAATGCATGCCTAGGGTTCATGGGGCTGGGGTCCCTGCTGTAGGAGATGGAGGAGGGGGTGGGATTTCCTGCTTGAGCAGCGGGGGGCAGGGCAGGGCAGGGAGAAGCCAGGCAGACCTTGCTGTGTCTGCAGTCTCCACTGGAGCCTTACACAGCATTAGCTAGCATACCACATGCTGGCTATGGTCTGTGCTATGGCAGAGAGGAGGAAGGGATCCCTGCTTAAGCAGCGAGTGGTGAGGGGGCAGGAGGAAGGGGGCACGGGGAAGCCAGCAGACCCTGCTGTGCCTGCAAGTCTCTGCCAGAGCATTCTGGAGCAGAGAGTCCCACCCAGTCCAGAGAGCATGCCGGGATGTTGGGGGGCTCTGATTTAACTTAAACCAGCAAGGAGTCTGGGACAGACACATTGCATAAACTGGTTTGACCCGAATCAGTTAAGTCTGATACTACATTCAACCAGGTTTAACTCAAACCGGTTTTGGCCATTTTCAGATTGGTTTGTGTGCACTGAGCATCTGTTCTGTTACAGGTTTAACTCAGTTTCTGATCGCTTAAACCGGTTTATGTGTAATGTCTGTCCCTAGCCCTAGAGAGCAACTGGAATTTCAGTTGGGGAAATTGAAGATGTGGTTTTATTTTTTAATTATGTGCAGCCTATACCTATGTTTGAATAAGCTATACAAGTTGAATGAAATAAAACAAAGTGATTCTAGTCTTTGTTCTCTGTAATGAGGAACCAAATTGTATGAATCAAATTTTTTAAAGTTGGGCCCTTCAGTTAGGTACTTGAGTTCGTGTTCATGAACTTCAACAAGAGCTTTTTCAGAGGCACTAAGCCTTTAGGTTCTCTTTTAGCTTGATAGATCCTGCGGTTAGTTTAGTCAGGCTTCTTGTTTAGGCATCTAAATACTTATTTAGATACCTTCCAATAGGCACCCAAGTTTGAAAATTTTGGTTCCAGTGAAGATTTGGACTATGGCTAGAGAGGACCAAATTTCAACTGGACCTCTGTAAGTCAACATCACTATCAATATTTAAACCCATCCTACAGGTTTCCATTTGCAACTTGCCCCTTGGGCATGTGTGATTATCTGTTTATCTCATGTGTAATAATCAGTATCTCATTATTTTGAAAATATGACTCAAATTAGGTGAAAGAACCCCAAACCTTAAATAGTTTTGTGATAATGAATACAGTAACTAGACTAAAGAAAAAATTTAAAATTCAGGATAAGTTTGAAGTCCTCTGGATGCTTTGGGGCAAGTATAGGAAGTATTGCATGATGTTGCAGGTATAGCAAAGTTAATCAAATCAATATAGGATTCAGAAGCAGAATTGTTCACATCAGAAGCCCAACAATATCTAAGGAGGAAGACTGCTCAGGTTTTATGCAGTCTTCTCATTATGTGTGTGTCATTTTCATTAATGTTAATGGAAGCTATACAGTCATCGAAGGAAGAAAAGTAGTCCCAGAGGTGGTATTCAAAGAGATATGCAAGATCCAGAAAGGGGAAAAAAACATCTTGATGCAAATTCCCTACTTGAGATTCTGGTTAATTCACAACAGAAAAGTTGTATGCTGAAATGGAGCCCAAGAATCTATTGCCTGATAAAACTGAAATGTTTTAGATTGTGAGAGAGCTGGAGTGTGGAAGCATTACTGGAAAGTGATGGAGTAGTGGTTTAGAGGTCCAAAATGTAGTTTGGGTTTTATTTTTATCTCAAGATGCAGTACTTAGCTCATATTCGTGGGGCTGAGAGAGGTGGTAGGATTTCCACTCCTTCATGGCCCCGTTCTCCAAAGGCACATGTACCTTTCTGATTGGGGCATCTCTTGCCATGGTTTATGTTAGATTGACTTTTACCTTTGAAAGAAAAAAGGGCAATCTGTTTTCTTTTCTTGAAGTTTTAGAATGTGATAACATGAGTTCTGAAAACCCAGAGAAAAGGAAGATTGGCCAGAGTCTTTACACCCTTGATTTGATTTCTACAGGACTACTTGTATCATACATTACAATTAAGTATCACTTGGAGTAGCAAAATCTGTCCCTTCAAGCATTCAAGTTCTTTACTGCAAGTGGCAGTCTCCCATGTTTGGAAACAATCTTCCACTGTGAATATAGCAGAAATCTGATTTCTGTTATGAAATCAGTAGCAGGTCCTTAAGGAAAAAGTATATGGAGTGGAAAGGTCCTAAAGCTGTTCTGAAACAGTTTTTAGTGGTTTCTCCCAATTCACTGGCCCAGATTGCAAATGGATCAACTGAACTTGTAGATATGGAGGAAAGAGGAACCATCAGATGTCACTTCTGGAGCACAAGGCAGTAAGATAGGACTGCTGTGCCATCGGTGCAGGCAGCTGTAGTAAAGAATGGGCACATATATGGATTGGATGCAGATTTTTAACATAAATAGCAATTTTTTATTTTAAAAACTTTGCTTCAGTAGCAAGGAGCTGTGACAACCATGACGTGTCCTTTGTATGTTAAGGACCATCAGCAGACGCTCTTCTGTTTGGGAGCCCAACAATGAGGATACCAAGGGCTACAATGAGTTATGTATTCCACGAAGAAAATAGCAACTCAAAGGAGGCTTTGGGAGCAACTGCCAGTGCAAGATGTGACCAGGTTTGGCCTTCGTTGGCCTGACTGGCTTATTATCAGGAGCGTCTCTCCAGTGGGAACTCCCAGGCTGGAGAGAGACTCAGGCTGGAAATGCCTTCAGCTATGAGCACTGTGCAGATTTTGCCTGCTGTTTCTTTGAGTATTTGTAGTGGGTGATATTGCACGCTGGAAGGTAAACAGCAGATGACACCATGACCTTTAATTAATGGTATCTTAAGTGAGCTTAGTCAGTATTCTCACATTATCATGATGCTTGCCCTACTTCTAGGAAAGCTGTTGTTTGTACGAATGAGGCATATCTTCACCAAAATGTCGGCAGAGGACTGGGTTAAAAGAATTGTACTAGGTTAATAAACTCTGACTGTTGGAAGCAAGCTGAGAATGATGCCCACGTAAAGGCATTGCAAACCATCCCCTGGCTTGTGGTAATTCAGTACAACTGGCCTTTTCTGTGAGATCCTGGATTAGCAGAGGATAATGTGTGTGATTTCAGGAGCCATGTTTGTCTCCTCTGTACCTGGGTAGAGACTACTCTCATGATTGCTTTTTTTGGGGCTGTCATCTGACTATTCAAAGTATAACTTCTCTCCCTTCTCCCCCACACTGTTTTTTCTATAAAATGGTATACTGTGATTATACCATATAAATACATACCACATAAACACATAACTTTGCTTATCAGAAACACAATTAAAAAAATGGGGCCACATTTCTCACAAGAAAACCACTCTCTCTCCAATCTCTCAGTCCTGATCCTCAAAGGAAACTTACAAAACACTTCCCAGAGATGAGCCTATGAACTCCACTTCATCAACCTCCTGGATACTTAAAATCATGGACTAAATACAGACATTGGATTTATGACACATTATAACCTGCCTGACATCTGACTCCTCAGGTACTTCTCCACTATTCATCCCCCTCCTCTCCCCCCCACCCAGCCTGTCTCTCACCCATTGACTCCTCAATCTACATTGGGGGTAGGCAACGTTTTTTGGCCAGAGTGCTGAAAAACACCACAACGCCTACCTCAGAAGGTGCTGGAGTGCCGGCATAGCAGAAAAACAAAATGAGGGCAAGGGGTACATGGCAGGATGCCCTGCTTGTGCCCCCCCACCCAGAGCCCCTGCCCCCCAGCCCTGCCACCCCGTGCCCCACACCCAAAGCCCCTGCCCCCAAGCCCTACTGCCCCTTGTCCCCCACCCAAAGTGTGCGCCTCAGGACGGACAGCAGGGCAGCACAGCCCACACTGAGGTGTCCGTGCAGTCGCCCACAGCATAGAGCTGATGCTGGAGCTGTGCAGCCCAGCAGAGCTGTTTGCATTCTGCTTGCTGCAGCTGCACCAAGCTCATCACCTCCATGCCAGGAGTGGGGGAGAAACCGGGGCTGTGCTGCCTCCCCCACTGCACCTCCCCCACCGCCTGCTCAGATGCGTAGGTGCACGCACTGGTGTGGAGCGGATCCAGGAGCCCGGTGCAGCTGTTCAGAGTCTCCCGGCTGCAGTCGCCCTGGCTCCAGGGAGCTGATGCCAGCTAGGATCCCGGGCTGCTCCCAGCAGGCAGCTGGAACGCTGCAAGCCCTGGTGGGAGCAGCCTGGGCTCTGTTGCTGGCAGCAGCTCCCTAGAGCTGGGGCTGGCTGCAGCTGGGAGGCTCCAAACAGCTGTGATGTGGCGTGCCAAGCAAAATGGCCTTGCATGCCACGCTGGGCATGCGTGCCAGGGGTTGCCGACTCCTGATCTATATCTTCAGTGACTGCCTGTCTTGTATGCATACCAGCCCAGCCCCTGGCTTCTTTATGTTTCATTCCATCCAGGAAGAGCATGCAGCAACTGCTTAAACTTCCTCAGCCTGACGAAGGGTTTTTAAACTGGAAAGCTTGCTTAAAATTGTTTTCCAACTATTTAAGTTGGTCTAATAAAAGATATCAAATTCACCCAAAGAACCTCGCCTGCCTGTTCTAGTTTTTTGTATGTCTTTTTATCAGAAAAGGGCACTTAAAGAAAATCTCTAGGTTTATACTATATGATTCTTACCAACTGATGTAGGCGATGGAGACAAATCCTAATAGAGTCAGTCCTTTCTTCTTTGGAGGGTAATGGTGAGGTGTAACAATCATCTCCAGCAGAGCTAACACAACTATAGCAGTGTGCTGAGAAGAAAAGGAAATAAATCACCCAGTGGCAACAGTGCGGTATGTGTGTAGTACTACACAGAACATGGAAATGAGTATACGCAAGCAAACAAACTTGTTTTTTAACATTATATAATGTAAAAAGTACATGGTACATCATGCAGTGTGGAAATAGCTGTAGCAAAACCCCCAGTTTTTCTTTTTTAATACATATATATACACCATAGATATGCATTCCCCCTTCCCTTCCCCAATTCTTTCTGGCTTTTCTTTCTCTCCCTTTCTATTCCCTATAGACAAGCATAAGTGAGCTCAGACTTAGGATAAGCTTTAACATTTTTATTTTGGTAGCAAGTTTTTGGTTTTGGATATCCACTGTTTTATATTGTATTATTATTAGGTTTGTATTGATTCTTATTGTTGTATATTGTATTGTTATCATTTTCATATTGATTTTTATTGTTTCATATGGATATTGTATGGTTTAGGCCTGTGTTTGTAAGTGAACCAAAGTAATGTCAAGTTTCCATTTTGTATGTCAAGTCTCCATCTTGTGTGCTCTGCCCGGGCATCCCCTGTGTCACAACTGTATGATTCATGTACCCCTCCCATGTAAATTGGTTCCCGGATGAATGACAGTGATTGGGAATGACTGAAGTACAATGGTAGCAGTCCTCTACTGAATGGCCTGTAATGACTGGGTCATCACCTCGCATTGATTCATCCAGGAACCATGGACCTCACCCAGGAACAGAGACAAGAACCCAGCATTTGAAAGACAAAAGACCCTGCAGAACCAGCAACTCGACCACTGTACCCCACCATTACAGACACCCAAAACTGCACATCCCTGCATGGAGCACATATGCTCAGTATGCCAAGGGCTGACCCTTGCCTGGGCGTGCCTCCTGTCACTAGAGTCACACAGGGTCTGCCCCTATAAAAAGGGACAGTGAAGACAGATCCAGTAGGACGCCCTCTCCATCTGGACCAGCACCATGCCACACCACCTATCCATCCAGAGGCCCTGCCAGTGACCCCCCTCTGGACATCACCTACTGGACAAGGACTTCTTTCCAGCCTGGATAGGTAGCTATCACCCACCCATTCTTCAACCAAGGTCTTGGACTCTGCGTCTCTTCCCTACCTGGACTCCAACTCTTCTCCTGAGTCTCTTTCTCCTGCTGCCATTGTGAGTGCTTGTGTGTGTGTGTGCATGTGTGTGAACCAATAACTTCATGGGGCTGTGTAGTGTATTGTCTGTGTAATAAAACTGTTATTTGGACCCCTAAGTTGGGTTCTGCTTTACTATGATCTGACCCTGCTCCAATCTCTGTTCCTTGCCCCTCTAACTTCGGTCTCATATCTCCCTCTCCTGCTTTTGGCTCACTGCCACCTCCAACACCTGTCCTGAGCTCCTCTCTGCCTCCAACCCCCCTGTTTCTTTGCCACTGTCTTATCCCCACTGCCTTTTCTTTTTCCCCTGAGCAACCAGGTTTCTGCCTCAATTTCTTTCCTGGCTGTCTCCTCCTTGCCACCACTTATCTGCCCTTCCCCCACAATATCTCAGCTGTCTGTCTCAGTTTCCAGCCCCAGTCTACCTTAAGTAAACCCAAGCCTCAGTTCCTCAGCCAGCTTCTCTGTAGTCCACTGGTTCTAGTCCTGGTTCTGGCAACATTCATTCCCTACACTTTAACTCTCTTTCTCACCTGAACCTTTCCCCAAGTATCCCAGGTACCCTAAGCGCGCACACACACACACACACTGTACCATCCAAGTTAGGAACTTACCTGTGTATATGTGTAGGTGGGTTGTATGTGTGTGAACTGGTGAGTGAGTGTGTGTGTATATATGGCATTGTGTGCATGATATACGAATTAGTGATTTGTGACTAACTTTTGGGGTGTATAGTGTATGTGCTTGAGTTGGTGATAGGTATGCATGTGCCTAGGCTGGTTTGGATGCATATGTGCCTGAGCTGGTAGTGTGTGTGTGTGTGTGTATGTATGCATCTAATTGATTTGTGTCTTTGTATATGTGCAATTGTGCCACACCCTCCTGTCTAACAGCGCAATATTGAGTTCCTGAGAGTTGGCCTTACCCCACAGTGCTACATAGCCATGCAGCAAAAATCATTGTAATGTTCTTACTAATATGTGGTAAACAGTGCTTGAGGAAGGTGTTACAATAGAACTGTATATGGTGCAATGTAACATGTAAGGATTAGGATAGTCATGTGCTTCAGTATAGGCTATAATAGAGAAATGTTAGCGTTAACCACTGTGAAATCTATGACTGAATTCCTTAGGAGTATAAGGAAAGTCTTCTCTCAATCAGCACAGCTAACAGTGTTATATCCCCCCTCATCCTGGGGGGTGTTGAATCTCTCTCTCTTTGACTTTCCAGGACAATGCTGTAACTACCAGGCAGCAGGATAAGTGTTATCCAGTCGCCCCCAACTTAAAGCTGAGCTACTTCACCTTCCACTCTAATATTCATTGGATGGAGAACAGCAGAGAAGTTTCTACCCCACTGGGAAGAGGGCATCAGGCCTGCTAGCTTCCAGGGGAGCGTCCATCTCACTGAAGCACATACCTTCAAATCTGTCTTTTTCTTCCTGGCTGCATATACCTCCCTCTCTTGGCTGTGCTAAGTATACATTAACTTATTTACCAGACCGATTAAAAATGTGCATTTTAGAAAAAAAAATATATTTTGACTGTAGTTTCTGCTTCATCTGTAAAACAGCAAAGTTTAAGAATCTTGCTGCTGAATTAGTTGCATCTATTTCAAGATTTTGCTTTCCTATTGTGTGTGTTATTTAATGGCCAGATGACACAAATTTGTTTAAAAATAATTAAGATTCTTAGCCATGTTAGTCTGAAGTTAGGTGAAAGGCAAGGTGCACCTTATAGACTAACTGAATTAACGATGCATATAATTTCCTCATCCACAGTTGACTTCATTAGATGCTAAGTGGATAGGTACTTTCTAAGATGGTTGTGGAAGGTGGTGGAGTGGCTAAGGTCACTTTCTGAAGTATGAGTTTTCAGCCTTACCCCAAACTCCTAATAAAAGGCCTTTAGTCAATTCGGATATAAATGGGCACTTGTGCTGGGAAGCCAAAGGCAACTGGACACTTTTCTCTTTAATGTGCCGTTGGCTACCTTATAGAAACTGATGTGCCTTCAACCATGCTACCCCAGTGGGCCATTTAGGTGAGGTGGGGTCCATCGTTGCACATTGCATTTCAAGTAGATACAGACAAAAGGCAGGAAGTTGGGAGGAGAACAACAAGTCAAGAGAAAACATAAGCTAGGAAACAATTATAAAAGAAGTTTAGACAATAGAACTTGAAGGCAAGGTTAAAAGAATTGAGTTTGTTTAGCCTGGAAAAAGAGGACTGGAGGGACACAACAGTTTTTCACACATTAGAAGACTGTCTTGTGAAGAAGACAAAGATAACTCGTTTTACCCATGGTGGGCATGAAGAGCAGAAGTAATCGGCTTGCTGCAAGTGAGATTTAGGTTAGACAGGAAAAACTCTCTAGTTATGGTTAGCTGAGGTCACTTACTGGAACATACTACTTGGAAAGTCCAAAACCTTCCTGTTCCTGTCTAACCTTTTCTTAAGAGCTTCCAAACACTGAACAGGGATGGTCTAGGTACATATTATGGTGCCTCAAGCTGGAGAGATTGGATGATGATCTGTCAAGAGCCTTACCAGATATATGTTGTTGCTGTGATTAACCCAAGTAATGCAGTGATTCAGTGTTTTATAATATATTCATTCAGAAGGCCAAGTTTTCAAGGGAAAAAATCTCCACTCTGATGTATGGATCCATTGTATTGATGAGTAAGAAGCTGGCAGTAGAGACTAGAACTGGTTGGGAATTTTTGGATGTAATGATTTTTTTTTTTAATGAGAAAATGCTGACTTGACTAACTTGGAACTTTTTTCTAGTTCTGAGGAAAAAAAGTTGAAAACTTGAATGTTTTCATGGTGGGGGAAAAACAGTTTGCTGCCCTACTCTATAAGGGCACTTGCCCACGTCACACCTCTCCTGTTACCATGTTACACTTTCCTATTACCACGTTACAAAAATCGCCATTAAGCTAGCTAAATCGTGTCTGTGTGTCCACGTTATCAGATGATTTTATCCTTTTAGGTTTTTCTTTGTGGTACTTTAAAACACCTCTAACATGCTTTATTTTTAGCTCCTAAATATCTTCCATGAGGTTATTTTTATAGTTTTAAATTTGTAACGTGGATCTGACTTAAGCCCAAAAACATGATTTTTTTTTCCATCTTTGCAGCTATTGCACCACCAGCTGCCGCTTGGGTTCACTTGTAAATCCACAAAAATCCATGGAAATTCATCTAATTTCTCCTGCACTGATTTTTTTTCTGGATGCCGGGTGCTAATTCTGAAAATCTGTACTGCTTATTTTACTGCTTATATTAGATTGATGAAAAATGAGATTTCCAAGAAAATATGTTCTGCCTTTTCACACGCACCTTGCTTCTGGCTATCCTTACCAGCCTCAGTCTCTTTCCACCCAGACCCCAAACTTTTTTTTCCTCCTGCTTGCTCCTGCCAGGAGTTGGGGGGGCACCCCCACATCTGCTGTACTGCCTGCTGCTTATCACAGTGAGCTGGCTGGCCAAGTCAGCCTCAGCCTCTTTCCACCCAGACCCCATACTTTTTTCCCCCTGTTTGCTCCTGCCCAGAGTTGGGGGCACCTCTGCTCCTGCATTCCCCTATTTTCTTGCTCCTCTTCTACCCCTCTTTGCATTTTCCTCAATTCCAGCAAGGCTGGATTGTATTAAAAAAAATTTAATAACCTAATTTAACTAAAATATTAACAAACAAGTACTTTAATTTAATCACATAATTTAACTTTTAGAAAGAAAGATTAATTTTCTTCTTCCTCCGTCGTCATGCTCCTCTGCCAGGTTTCACTCCTGCCAAAAAAATTTGAAATTTGTATTGTACGATGTGTTGCTAAATATGAGAATCCAAGTACTTGGACTTTCTTATCAAAGGACAGAACTGTATTTAACAATTCTTTCCATTACATACGTACCTAAATAATGAATCTGTATCCTTGTTGATACCAATCCTCCTCTGTCTGCGTTGCTGTATCTCTGCTGTCAGGCCTTCGAAGAGCTGTCAGGGAATATGACATTGAGCATTTACCCTGTTCTAAAAATTCAACTCCAAATCACTGTCCTTTTGCAAGCTACCCCACCATCTGCCAACTTACCACTGTCCTGGACTCTTCTTTATCCCCAAAGCACAGATGTCTGCAGTGTTCCCACTGGCATTCCTACTGGTTTCGTGCTGGGAAGGTGGTTGTACTGCAGCATGTACACAGTAGTGTGCACTACAATGGAGTGTGTAGGGAAGTACCCCAAGATGCTGCCCATGCCTCATGAGAAGGTTGGCACAGTGGGCAGCGCAAAGGCATCTTGCAACTGTCTGTCTTCCTGCTGTGCCCCGTACCTAATTTATGCTACATTATGTAGCATGTTTTCCCTAATGACTTTGTAAAGGCCTAATGGCTGGTGATCGAATTGATAAGTGCCCTCAGCCACAAAACACTAGCCTTGGTCATGCTGGCCCCAAGCTGGCTGTCACCAGCTTTGGGATTCATATTATTGGGTGTCTCCCTGTATCACTCCACCCAGTGACATAAAAGATTTTCACCCAGCGTCTTGTATGGAAAATTGAAGAGTGTTCTGTATTTTGAAGTCTTTTTGAGATACTTTATTTCTATCAGAGATTTTTAAAAAATTCCTAAAGTAGGTAGAGAGATAAAGATTGTGAACATAACCTGGGTCTCACAGACCCCATGCAGCCCCCCGGTACATTGAAGTGCAATCTGCTTTGCAAATACTGAGTTGGCAGTACATGAGGGAGGGAGAAGCACACCAATTCTGGGGGGGTCATAGAAAACTCTAGTCACAAGAACCTGCTCCCCCATAAGATGCCCCCCTCCTGCACCCTCCCTGGGTCACATCAGCATCCCACTCCTCCTCCTCCTCCTCCTCCTCCTCATCAGCCCTGAAGTGCCTTGGGGCTCTCCTCTTGCAGCTACACGAGAAACATCTCTCCTTTGCAAGAGATTGGAGAGATTTTTGGGGTGGGCTACTCTCAGTGCAGCTCCTAGTACATCGGTATTCATGAAACTCTGTTACAAACTCCTATCTGAACCTTCGATCCCTCTTCAAAATGAGATCAACCTTCTGATGTAATTCCTTAAAACACTGTCCCATGTGCAACACTAGTGCATTTCATAACCTCCAAATTGGCTTGCTCACTACGCTTTAACACATTGCACACATCTTTCAATTCGGATGTTATTTCTGCACTGGACGTAGCCGTGCTTTCAGACGAGTCTGTCAGTAGATGAAGAATACTTTCCTTAGCTTCTTGGGTTTTTTTCAATAATTACGTTGATGTTGAGCGTTAGCAGCTGCTCTTGAAGACGAAGATGAAGGAGCACCTGTCCACAAACAACAAGCAAGCTCTCATCAGTTCTTAAACATTTGTAAAGAACAGTGAGTCATTCTTAAATCATTTTAACAGGACTGCCACTTCAAGAATTACCACTGACAGCCTACTATCTCTGACCCAACCATCTTCTTAAGTCTGTACTCCCAAAATATTTGTCCCAGCACCACAGCATGCACCCCACTTCCCAAGGTGTGCATTTAAAAAGAATAACATAGCACAAAGTTTACTTTCAATCAACACTGTTCAAACCTGCATGTAATCTTGGTCTTGATTTTTATGGAAAACCCTTTTTTTTTTTTTTTTACATTCTACTAAAAAAACCAAAAAGAAAGCTGCTCTCTGCAGTGAAAGAACTGAGCATTTTTAGTACCCATTTTTTGCCAGCACAAAGCAGGGTGCTGTGTGCGCGTGTGTGCGTGTGGGTGTCTGCAGCTGGAGGAAGAGGGAGTGAGGCCCTTTCCTGGTAGAGAGTTACCAGGTTTCAGACTTGAGGAAAGTGTTTATTGCAGTGCAAGACAGCATGTGTGTGTGTGTATGCGTGCACACGCGCAAGCTGGGATGCCATTGGTCTAAGTGGTGAAGCATAGGCAAGAGGGAGGGAGTTGTTGGAAAAACAGCACTGTAGCAGTAGTGAGAGGAGAGGGCACACAAGCCAACACCAACCAGGAGTGCTGAGAGGGAGCCCCTTGCCATGGGGAAAGCACTAGGGCAGTGCAAAACAGCATCGTTCCACTTCGACGTCCGATTTGATGTTTCGACGGAATGGTGTTTTGATTTGAGTTTTGTTTTGTTTCGAAAGCACCGTTCCATTTTGTTTCGTCAAAAGTGTTTGGCTGTTTCGATGCTGTTTTGACGTTTCACCCACCCAGCACTGGGAAGATCAATGTTGCTGCTGGCCCCAGCTAGCAGCACCAGCCTCCTGTCATCCGGCAGGCAGATCAGGGGCCTGCACAGCCTCTGCAGCCCTCCTGGGAGCGCAGGCGAGCCCCGGATCTGCCTGCTGGATGACAGGAGGCTGCTGATGCTGCCTGGGACAGCACTGGGCGCAGCCTGCACCCAGTGCCAGGAAGATAGGCACTGCCACTGGCCCCAGCTGACAACACCAGCCTCCTGTCATCCGGCAGGCAGATAGGGCCTGATGGCACCCCGAGGAGGGCTGCAGGGGCTGTGCCGATCTGCTCCCGGGTGTGCGGGCCCCTGATCTGCCTCCCAGATCACACACGACTGGTGCTGCTGCCTGGGACCAGCGATAGGCGGGCCCAGGGCAAATCAGCTCGTGTGGGGACCTGCCTTGGGTGTGGGCTGTGCCCAGTGCTGGTCCCAGCTGGCAGCAGCAGCCTCCTGTCATCCGGAGGAGTGTGGCACAGCCCTGCAGCCCTCCCGGGGGTATGGGCAGGCCCCGATCTGCCTGCTGGATGACAGGAGGCTGCTGCTGCTGGCTGGGACCAGTGCTGAAGCCAAGTAAACCTGGTTTCAAAGCTCAAAATGTTTTGAAACTTTCAAAACATTTCAAGTGCCCTTGTTTCATTTCGAAACTGTTTCAAAGGCTTTTGTTTCATTTCAATATCACTGTTTCGAGCTTGAAACGCATTGAAACAGCTTTGAAATGAAAAACGGGGTGAAATTTCGCACAGCCCTAGAAAGCACCTGGGGGAGAAGGCTAGATATTTCAGTTCAGTAATATTTCAGTTTCAGTACTGTTGCTGTTGTAAATAAAGAGAGAGAGAGAGAGTGTGCGCAAGCTGGGATGCCTTGGGTCTACAAGTGGTGAAGCATAAGTAAGAGGGAGGGAAGGAGGTAGCACATGTAGCCCACAAGTTGACCTTCCTGGTAGAATAGCGCCAAGTCAGGCAGGGGCCTAGAGTGACAATCTGGGCAGGGGACCTTTTTTAAAATAATGATAATAGCTTAACAGAGCATGTCGGTGTGTAAGGTGCCAGTTACCAGAGAGTTTACTGTACCTGGTAGTCCAATGGATAGGAGGCTTGGAGGGACTGTGCAAGTTGTGTTCCAAGTTGTTGGAAAAACTGCACTGTAGCAGTAGTGAGAGGAGAGGGCACATCAGCTAGCTCCAACCAGGAGTGGTGAGAGGGAGCCCCTAGCCACAGGGAAAGCATAATTACTTGGGTTAATTACCTGGGCTACATGAGAAGACAAAGAAAAAGGAACATTACATACATGTTCCTTGAAATGAGCTAACGAAGCGTATTTCAGTAGGTAGCTGCTTGGAATAGCTTGACCATTTGTAAGTTTTTAGCATTTTTAAATCTTGCACAATCCACTGCAGACCAGGGCATGTAGCATCAGCAGGAAGAAGGAGGGAAGGCTGGAAGCAGGGCAGAAAAGGGACAAAAATGGTATTCATTGGTAAATATTGGCAGTCATATATGAAACAGAAATATTAATTTTTAAATTATGAAGGGATTATTTAAAATGCAAGCTTAGTTGCTCATGTATTCACACAATACGAGGACTTGTCTACAGGGAGGAAGAGAGAGGCTAGTGGTGAATTCCCATAGGCTGTTTTTGTTTGTTTTGAGTCTAAATATTAAGAGTATTGAATAGGCACCTGGCAGTGACATTGCCATCCTTTTTGTCTTGTCTTCTTCTCCTTTGGCTTGTCTTCTTCTCTTCTGCCTGCTTTGCCTGACGGTAGTAGCATAATATAAAGCATAGCATTCAGGAACTAGAAATAGGAGGGAGGGAGAAGTTAAGAGCAGAAGAATTTGTATTGTAAAACCACCATGCAGTCATTCCAGCCCTGAAATGTGGGTACCCCTCCTGTACGTGAGTGTAGGGGCAGGGGAGGTGGAGAAAGGCAATTGAGGGCAAGAAAGGGTAGTGAAGAGGTTTCCCCCACACACCCCTCAAAAATTTCCCTGCTACTACAGGATGCTGTTGGATACCTAGCAACTTCATTCATGGCAATTAAACCCCATTTACATGAAAGATAAAGTAAACAATGCAAGCCACCCTCCCTGCGGGCACAGCCAAGTGTTTGTTCTCACTTACCTATGTGTGTAAACGTCCTGTTTGGTTGTGAAAGAGGTCGGGGTGTCCTCTTTCAAGTGTCGCAAAAAGCTGCCTCATCCTGCACTGAAAGGCAATACTGCACCCGACACGAGCAGCAAGCAGCAGGCTGCACTCTTGTGGAAAAGGTGCCGTGCCACCCAGGAGCAAGTGTCCCGCAGGGCTGCGTCCTTGTGCCTCTGGTGTGTAGCCATCTCTCATTCACCTCAAAAGTCTACAGTGTGCGCACCCAAGTTAGTTACTGCTCCATGAATTTCTAGACACTCAAGGGGCCAGAACCCCCTCCCCCTCCCCCCCCCCGCCACCTTGCTCTGGTGTAAAAAAAAAACCAACCAGACAGCCTCGCACTGGCCTGGTAAACGTGTGAAAATGTTGTGCCAAAACATGAGGAGCTTTGCACGGGAAGGTTTGGGGCCAGAAAAAAGTGCCCAAGTGCCCCGTGCACCTTGCATCCAGGGAAAGCGAGGGGTACTGGGCTAGGGCAAGGGATGATGCCCTTTGGGACCCTGGAGCCAGGGGAGAGGCAACGCTCTGAACACACTTGAGGGTAGCCCGAAGGGTATCCAGCACCCTGTGGAAACAGCATGCTGCCCAAAGGGTGCCCCCTCTTCACCCAACCTTGGGAGATGCTTGTGTACACTTGGGAAGCCCTGCGGGGCTTTGCACAGAAAGGTTTGGCGCCAAAAAAAGTGCCCAAGTGCTCTGTGCTTGGGGGTTAGCTTTGCACAGAGAGATTTCGCATCTCATCCCCCTGAGTACCCCATGCAACTTGCACCCAGGCAAAGAGAGTGGCAAAAGTGCTGCGGCCGGGCGTTTCTTGTCCTAAAACGCCGCCTGGCAGTAAGGTAGGACTGAAAGGACATGAAGGTAAAATTGTTCTGACATGCCCTCTAGCGCTTTTTTACTAGTCATGGTGTAATAAGCCCTTACATGGTAAATCACATCCACGTTACTTATTTAGCCATCTTATCTAAGAAAGAAAAATTAAACCAGGAATATTTTTAGCTACTAAATGCCGAATACAGGTACAAGGGCCCTAGGTGACATTCGCACAAGTATTAATAAAAGGGCACTCTGTTTTCAGAATAATTCATGATTCAAAAAACACATTACCACAAAAGTTACCCCCTTTTTTATCTTAGAAATACAATTGTTGTAACTGTAGGTAACGCCTCATATATATTCGTGGAACATTTCTATACAGGACCAATAGAACGGGCAAGTGTTCCTCTCGCAGGTTTACATTTTGACTCTGTGTGTAGGTGTGTGATTTAGTGGACCTGATCTTTTGCTCCTGATCCAGAGTGGTCACTGTACATGTCCTTTCCACAGTGAGCATATGCATCGCTGATCCACTTACAATCCAAAAACCAATCGAGTCAAAAAGAGGGAGTCTTCATCACAATTTTGTTTTCCTAAAGTTTGCAAGTAATTGCATATGTTTATTTATTAGCACTACATGCGGTTTGTTTCCTCCATTAACAGCAATTTACAACGGCAGTCCTATGGAATATGTTTACAAGAGTAAATGAGTTTCCCATGCTCCGTATTTGTACAGCAAACATCAGTGGAATGCATGGTTGGCCGCCTATTGAAAACTGTGCCCTTTGTCAATGGCACTCAATTAACTTTCCAAATGAATTAACTAGGATGGCAGATAGAAACCTGACTTTAGTGATGTCATTAGTGATGGACCATATACCATGGTTGATAAGACTACCTGAAATGCCTTTAAAGACTTTTCACTTTTTGGGGGATAAAAGTCTTTTCTCATGCTAGCGGTTTCTAATAGTCAAGAGTCCCCAAACTCTATGATTCATTAAAGACAGTTGAGCCCAGTTTTAATTGTGCATTTTTAATCACTTAATTGTTTAATTTCTTAAAATCCATGTAATCTTTGTCTGGGGTCAAATTTTATATAACCTGTTATGCTTCTGGAATAAAAGAAAATCTAATAATTAAGTCTGGATTGACACAAATCAGAATGTTGGCAAAACGGGGGGGAAACAATGACTCATTCTTTATTTCAATTAACAGTTTCAGTTACACTTGTAAACAGTGAAACCCACAAAAAAAATTATCACAGAAGGAGGAAAATTACTTAATTCTAAGGTTTAAAAAAAATAATTGGGCTAAAACAGTAGCAGTATATAGTAATGTATCTTAATGAGTTGAATAAGCTCCTTCATTCATTCATCCCTGGCTAAGAAATTGTTTTTGTTTTTTTGCTTTTTATTTTATTTTATTGTATTGTATTGTATTTTGCTTTATTTATCCATATATCTAAATAACTTTGCTTGCTCAGCTGGTTAGCTTACCAGTTTTGTTAGGGCAGAAACATTTTTGAGAGAAGGAAAACTTCTGTATTTGTACAGTATCTTGAAAGCTAAAAGTGTCAAAAACTAAATGCTGTGCTTCATCAAGTTGTCTAAGATGTTTTGTCAGAGGAAAAAAGTATTTGGAAACACAGATAAGGGCATTACGTTGATAAATTTTACCTCTTTTTCACTTGTACTGTGACTCAACTGTTTAAACTATCATGGGTTTGCCTTTTATGTTCACCCATGACAAACTGAAGTGAGCCTTAAACTGCAATAAAAGTAATGGAATCAAACATAAATAATAGTCAAAGCAAATCTGCTTATCCTGAAATGAACCAGTTTTCAGAGTATGAAATCTGAAATACTGGTGTGCCAATTCATCTCCTGGTCAAAATAGTTAAGCTGTGACATTTTCTTAGTATACTTAAGGGTTTGTCTCTTTCCCCATGGCTTCTGTCATTATTGGGGATGCATTTAGTGAGTACAAGCTGAACAAGGATAAAATATCCTTTCTGCATATCTTTCTACATACTAAGAATGTGCATTGCTTGGTAAATATATTATGTGTTTTCAAATAAGTTGTCTATTTTATCTAATATTTTTTTATGTTGGTTTTGTTTTCGCAAATTGTCCCTAGGCAGAAGTAAAATTTGCCTATGGTGATGATTGATGGTAGGTGAGAATTCAGACAACTCTCCAGCAAAGTGTTCAGTATTTGAAGTTAAGCACATGCTTGAACAGCCCTACTGATGTCACTGGGATTAGACCTGTGCTGCAGATTAAACATGTGTTTCTGTACCCTACTTGATTAGGACCCCAAGCTGCGTAAATAATAGGGTGGCTGTCTCTAGTTACTGCAACCAAATCCTGGACTGTGTGTAAATGTGCATGCGGCTTTAATTAAAAAAAAAATTGCACCTCTGGATAGCCTGGCATAAGGATGCTACATAGTTTCCAAGCATCATCACTGTTGCATAGTTTTACTATCCCTCCCACTTTTTCCTCCATCCTTGTGTTCTCTCTGTTCCTGGCTTCTTGTAGGAACAAGTTACCTCATTTGATTTATTCTGCTGTGTTGTTGTCTTCCCTCAAATTTCTCCTTTGCAATTTTACTCTATAAGCTATATACTACTCCCGCTTTCCCTTCTTTTCTGTTTTTGGTATTAAACTTCATAGTTCATTTTCTTTTTATGGTTTTAAATTTCTTTTTAAATAGCAAAGTGCATTAGTTAAAAGACTTTGTTTTATAAACAGTTCAGTTCTCAGCATTACTTATTCTTTTTCTTAATATTCTGGAGTAGCAGTGCATTTCCAAAAAAACAAAACCGCATTTAAAAAACAGTCTTATTTTTAGAGCTAGTGATGCAGTGCGTTCTCTTAATTAAGCAGGCATGAATAAGATTGAAGAGTTACCATTTGGTTTAAACTTGTGTGTGTAAAAAGAAAAAAGTCTTAGCCTTTTCATTTGGATGAGATCACTAGACAGGGCTGATGCTGCCTTGAGGATGGGTGGGGCTAGATGACCTCCTTAGGTCCCTTCTAGCCTTATTTTTCTACAATTCCATGGCTGGCATGTCACAAAAGTAACTTTGTTTTTCAGGTCCTGGGATGTCCAACTTGAAAGAGAAGCCAAGTGGTTCCATATTTCCTAAAATGCATGTATACTTTTTGAGCATGATTACCATGAATGCAACGTATCATCACAGAAATTGCGTGAGCAAATGCATGCTGGTGTCTAAGATGAGTTGCTCTAAGGTGGCACATGCTTTTGGCTTTGTGCATTTCTCATAACCAAGACTTTATTGAACAACTTATTGCTTATTGTGAAAAGATTTTTGCATGGTGACTGGAGCCAAAATAGTAGTAGGGATTTTTGCTTTTGTTTTGCTCTGAACTTAGATAAGAGGATTGAAGCTTGTATTGCAGGTGAAAGCTGACATGAGGCTGAAATGAGGCAGTCTTACAACGTGGAATTTCATTTCCAGCTGTTCATTCAGGGGGTGGGCTAGGGAGGTTGCACCTGTGTATTCTGGAATAACAGAAGTCAGGGAGGATTCAATGCCTGACCAATCATCAATGAAATGCATGTATTCTCTTTGAGGAAATGAGGCTCTGCCAGCAGAAACGGAAATGCCAGAAAAACATATGCAGTGCCGGGGGAAAAAAACGAAGCATTCTAGCACTAAATGTGCATGGTGCTTATTTTAATGCATCATAACCCTCACACTGATTTTGCTTCTTTGCCAAAAAATGAATATAAGGGAAAGCGTATAAGTATCTATAGCTGCCAGAAGGTTTAGAACCTAGGCTGTGTGAAATGGGAGCAAATGGAACTGCTTTTCTCTTTGCAGATTTAAAGAGCTATTAAGTATTTGATACAAGCACAGGGAAAATGCTTTGAGATGATTTGAGGTGTAGTTGAAAATGCCTCTGTGTATGCCCTAGAGCAGCGTTTCCCAACCTTTTTTGCCCCACGGTACACTTACCTAAATAAAAAAGCACTGCAGCACACTGGACACGGGGCGGGAGAGCCGGGGGTGGTGGTGCACATCCAGCCGGACACCGACGGGGGTGTGGGGTGCGGCCAGCCGGAAGCCAACGGGGAGGGGTGGCGTGCGTGGCCAGCTGGATGGCATTTTGGGCGGAAGCCAACAGCAGCAGGTGGGAGGTGGGGCTCCAGCCAGGCAAGGGGTGTGGCTCCAGCCCAAAATGTTGCGGCACACCTGGACGTGCCTGATGGCACACCAGCGTGCTGCGGCACACCAGTTGAGAAACGCTGCCCTAGAGCTAGGGACAGACATTGAAAAAGCCAGAGCCTGAATTGATTCAATCTTTGCAGGTTCATTTAACCTGCAGAGATTGAACCAATCTGCAAGTGAATAGACATTCAGGAGATGCAGGCACATGCCTGAAGTGGCTCAGGCTAGAAGCCGAGGGGCAGTAGAGCAGCCCTCGCTTGCCTTTGGCAGTAGCAGCAAGGCTGGAGGGAAGCTGACCGGGGCATGGCCAGGACCTGGCAGGGTCTAAGTATGATTGCAGAGGGGTTTAAACCCCCACCCTGGCCTTTAGGGACCCCAGCCAGGGTGTGCCTGGAGGAGGAGAGGGAAGCAGCCTTTGCTAGGCTTGTCCCTGAGACCAAACACCAGCTAGGGCAGTGCCTTGAGCAAAGGGTGTCACGGGGGGAATTAAACTCTCCCATCTCTAGGCAGGAATGGGACACCAGCTGGGGTCTGCCCAGCTTTCCCTCCTGCTCTGGCAGCAGGGGACCCGGCCAGAGCTGACTGACATGGCCCTGCTATCCACCCATAGCACTCTGTGCACTAGGCAGAAGCCACTGGACTGAAAGTCCTCCTGCCCACCCAAAGTGGTATGGTCCCTCACCTCCAGTTGTGGCAGCTGGAGGTGAGGGGGGCAGAACAACCCGCCTGTCCCAGGTCAGCTGGCAGCCTTTGATGTGGCTGAAGCTGCTGGATGCTGCACAGGGCAGAAGGTGCAGTGGCAGGGGCTGCAGTTGGCTGCCAGGCTTGGGACCCGCCAATGCTTCTGAGCCGCCTGGGCAGCCCACTACCTGGCCAGCCCATGCCCATGCCCATGCCCATGCCCATGCTGCTGGGCTGGGCTGTTACAGAGCTGCAGCCACTGGGTAGGGCCCTGCACAGCTGACTGCAACCTCATGGCAGCCCCACCTGCCCTGGGCACGGGGAGCTGGGAGCAATCTGGCCATGCAGCCCCTGCCTGAGCTGCAGCCCGCTGGGAAGGGCCCGGCCCCTGCAGTCCAGCCACAGCTGGCCCCTCCACCTCCATTCAGCAGTGTCACCTGGCTCAGCCCCAGCCTCTGGCAAGGCAGGCAGATGACGGGGCCATGCCAGCCAGCTCTAGCCATACTCCCTCCCCTGTCACGGAGGTGGGGAGGCAGGGCAGGGAGAATGGCTGACAGGCTGCTCTGCCCTGGCCATGGACCTGTGCTGGTGGGGCAGAGGATGGAGGGGGTGATTAAGTCCCCCTTCCTCTCCCCATCTGCTTCAGCTTGCAAGGGGGGGGGGGGGCTGATAGGGGCCACTACACCCTGTCCAGGCAGACCCCAACTGCGGTCCCCTGGTGGGAGAGGGGAGGAAGGGAGGGGGGAATAAGCTCCCTACCAGCTCCCTTTGCCTTAGGGAGCCATGCCTGCCGATGTCCGGCCACATCCCGCTCTTGGTTTGGCTGGTGAGCAGAGGGGTGGGGCCAGCTGTGCTGCCTGAAACAGACAGCACAGCCCAGCCCAGGGATGAAAAGCATACTGGTTTAAGTGATTATAAATTGGTTTAAACCTGTAAAAGAACAGTAGATCAGTACACATAAACCAGTTTCAAAGTGGCTGAAACTGGTTTGAGATAAACCTGATTGGATGTAGTATCAGACTTAACTGATTTAGGTCAAACTGGTTTATGGAGTTTCTGTCCCAGATCCCTTCCTGGTTTACATTAAATCGGAGTCCCCCAGCATCCCAGCATGCTTTTCAGCTCTGGGCAGGGCTGGGCTGTGCTCTCTCCTTGAGAGAGCAGGGGTGGCCTTGCCCCTCTGCTCTCTAGCCAGAGTGGGGGCATGGCCAGACACCAGCTGCCATGGCCCCCTAATGCAAAGCGGGCAGGCAGGGGTTTATTCCTTACTCCCTCCCCTCTTCTGCTGGGGAACTGCAGGCTGGGGCTGCCAGGCCTGAGTCCCAGGTCATCCCCTCCCCTTCCGCGCCACTACAGCAGCAGGGGTGGGTGCATGGCCAGGCGCCAACTGGCATGGTCTCACCATCCACCTGCCTCACCTGGGACTGAGGCTGGGGCAGAGGAGCGAAGCTGGGTCGGCCCATAGGCACTACTGAGGGCATGTGTGGAGGGGCCAGCAGGGGCTGGGTGTGGGGGCCAGGGCCCTTCCCAGCCAGCTGGGGCTGTGGGAGCTGTGTGCCTGGATTGCTCCCCATGCCCAGGCTGGGCCAGGCTATCATGGAGCTGCAGCTGGCTGGGAAGGGCTCTGCCCCCAAGGCCCAGCCATCCCAGTTTGCTCCTGGCTCTCTGCACCTAGGCCAGGCTGGACTCTGTGTGGTGCTGATTCTGTGGCTCCCTGACAGCCTAGCCTAGTCTAGTCTGGGTGCAGAGAGCTGGGAGCAAACTAGGCTGGGCTGGCCCATGGGAGTGAGGCCCTTCCCAGCCAGCTGTGGCTCTGTGACAGCACAGCACAGCACAGCACACGCAGGTAGAGGTGACACTGCTGCAGCTGCAGGTGGGTGCCTTGGCAGTCGGACTGGCAACATGGGGCATGCCCGTGGCTGCCTGGGCTGGTTCAGAAGCACCGGCGGACCCAGAGCCTGGCAGCCAACCACTGTGGTGGCTTGTATTCCTGCAGATGCCTCTGCTGTGCCCTCTGCAGGGTGCTTGCTCATCACAAGCACCATGCACGGGTGCATCAGTGGTGGCTGTGGGCACACGAGCCCCCATGGTGGGCGGCTGCCAGGCTCCGGGCCCACTGATGCCTCCAAGCCAGCACGGGCAGCTGTGGGTACATCCCATGCGGCCAGTCCAGCTGCCAAGGTACCCACCTGCAGCTGCAGTGATATTGTCTTTGCACTGCTGCCCAGCCAGCCACTGACCATGTGCACTGGGCCGGGCTGCCATGGAGTTGCAGCCAGCTGGGAAACACCCTGTCCCCACAGCCCAGGCCGGCCTGGTTTGCTCCCAGATCCCCACACCCAGGCTGGGCCTGCATGTTGCTTGTGTGGTGCTGCCTCAGAGGCTGGGCCAGGCTGTCATGGAGGGCTCACCCCTCCTCCCCCACCACAGGGATGGGGAGGGGTGCTCTGTGCAGCACTGCCTTGGGCTCAGGGCTGGAGGGTCAAAGCACTTCACCCCACTGTGTGGAAAAGCTGTGTTCCTGGCTTCCCATGCCCAGGCTGGGCTGGGCAATCAGGGAACTGCTGCATCAGGCAGAGCTCTCCTTCTTCCCCACTCCCCCACCATGGACTGGTGGGGGCGGATCTGGCTGTGCCTCTGCTCTTGCTGCTCAGTGCCAGCTGTTGGCTGGGGTCTGGCCATGCTCCCCCCTGTCTGAAAAGCCTAGCAAGGGCTGCTTATCCCCTCCCACTCCAAGCACAGCAGGGCTGGGGTCTCTGAAGGCCAGCGTTGGGGTTTAAACTTCTCCCCAGTTAGGTGTCCTGCTGGGGCCTGGCCATGCCCCCACCTCCCCAGCTCAGCTTCCCTCAGCCATTGTGGAAGGGAAGGTAGGGCTTGCTCTAGCATCTCCTGGCTTCTGGCCTGGGTCACTGCAGGCATGTGCCTGCACTTCTGGAATTAAAAGTGAATGTCTATTCGCTTGCAAATTGGTTCAATCTATGCAGGTTAGATTAACCTGCAAAGATTGAATCAATTCAGGCTCAGGTTTTTTGAATGTCTGTACTTAGCCTAAAGGTTTAGTTTGTGAATCCTTCAAGACAAACTGTCTCTTACTATGGATTCCTAAAGTGCCAGGCACAATGTAGTTCGGCTAGTTGTAAAAGCTTATCAGTACTACCATCAAATCTATATATCCTAAAGCTAGGAGACGAGACGATTAAACTGAAAACTACCTGTCATTTACAGAAGTAAAATGCACCTACTAAACTTGGAAAAGACCATACTTTTGCAACCTAGAAGGAAGAGAAAAACTGTTTTCCCAAGGAGTTGTCATGAATGCAGCTAAATGCATGGCTACATATTTCATTTCTTCTCTTACACATTAATTTTTTTTTGGTGATCTCTTATGACTAGGGTGACCATATAATTTTAAAGAAATCCAGGACTCTGCTTACCCCCATCCCCCAAGTCAGAGGCAGGTGGGCAGGGGCACAGGGCACAGTTCAGCAGGGCAGTGGAGCCTGCCTGGTGCACCATGCCACTCTGCCTCCCCGCCAGATTGTGCCCTGCACCCCTGCAATTCCAGGACTTTTGTTTCAGTTTTCACCAACTGGCTGGGACCATCTTACAAAATCTAGGACTGTCCCTGCCAAACTGGGGCATATGGTCACGCTACTTATGACCCACCATTATCTTGTTTGTTTTGTGTAACAGTCGGTGCTGTCAGCCCCTTAGAAATGCAATGTTCTGCTCAATTGCCAGTTAAATAAATAATGCATATCTATGGTCCAGTCTAAACTCTATGCAGCTGATAATGGCCTTTTGGAAAGTGTTAAGATATACTTTGAAAGTAGATGACCAAGGAAGAAATAAACAATTTCAGGTTGAAGGTTTAGCCAAAATGACATTTATTCGTCCACCCAAAAACTCTGGTTTAGTAACGTTAAAGCAGTTTTGACTAGGATTATGACTTAGGCAGTGGTCTACATCCATAGATGTGTAAGCTTGTTGTAGAGGTAAGCAAACATAATTATCTGCATTGAGCAGATGGGGAAGTTGAGGCACAAACTGACTTCCACAAAACTCTGAAGAGCCAAGAGTAGAAAGCATCCTGGTGTCTGAGACTACCTACCTCTAAATGCTAATCAGGGATCCTAAATCCAAATTTTTATTCTTACAACTAAAATTTCATAGATTCATATATTCATAGATGTTAGGGTCGGAAGGGACCTCAATAGATCATCAAGTCTGACCCCCTGAATAAGCAGGAAAGAGTGCTGGGTCTAAATGACCCCAGCTAGATACCTGTCTAACCTCCTCTTGAAGACCCCCAGGGTAGGGGAGAGCACCACCTCCCTTGGGAGCCCGTTCCAGACCTTGGCCACTCGAACTGTGAAGAAGTTCTTCCTAATGTCTAGTTTAAATCTGCTCTCTGCTAGCTTGTGGCCATTGTTTCTTGTAACCCCCGGGGGCGCCTTGGTGAATAAATCCTCACCAATTCCCTTCTGTGCCCCCGTGATGAACTTATAGGCAGCCACAAGGTCGCCTCTCAACCTTCTCTTGCGGAGGCTGAAAAGGTCCAGTTTCTCTAGTCTCTCCTCGTAGGGCTTGGTCTGCAGGCCCTTGACCGCTTGGTCTGCAGGCCCTTTCCTTTGTGAGGCTTTGAAATCCCTGGCAAAAGCATAATTCCTGTAGTGCCTGTCTAGCTGAAAGGAGCTGTTTGAGTATCAAAACAGTGTCTTGGTGTCTGATTACTAAAAAAGAAAAAAAGAAAATCATAACTGTCCCCTCTTCTTTGGTAATAGTCCCATCCAGAGACTAAGTTTACAGGAAAAACAGCTGAAGGCTTCAGTCAGACATTCTGTTGCTGGTTACACAAAATGACAACCCCCTGAGGAACTAGAAGAAATGGCAGGGGGCACCTTGATTGGCACAGCAAAGATTTAAAGCTAAGTTGCCAACTCAAGAAACTTCATATTCCCAAGGCATCTTGTATGCGTTTCTTCCAGACAAACTGTTCAGTTAGCTAACAATTTGACTTCCTTGTGTACAGTTAGACCCAGACGGTCCCTAATTTACATAATTAAGACTACTGTAAATGTCACCAATGTGCCCATAACCCCCACCAGCGGACAAAACCAACAGCTTTCTGCCATGGCCAGTCAGATATTATCACATTACAGTTGATATGAAACTTCTCTAACCCGAGAACTGTGAAGAATAATGTTATTCAAATAGGGAGGAACGCTGCAAATCTTTTCCTGGCAATTGACTTTTAGGGTAGGTGCAGATGTTATACTTACATGACTGTAAGGTTCAGCCGTGTGCAGACCTTATACTTAGGTCGATTTAAGCGGCAATCTCTAAATGCATTTGAGGAGGTTAGATTGGGGGATGAAGGGGGGTGGGGGGAATGGTCAGCCTTATCCTAGTTTGCTTGAGAGGTGCAATAAGTTAGATCGGGCACAGTTTAGCCAAGTCTACCGAACATTTGTACAGATTCTGAGTGCAGCCCTGGGACTGGGAAAGCCCATCTGCTCGCCCCAGCCCCAGGGCTCCACTTTTCCTATCCCCTGCCCTCACCCTGACCAGGCTATTTTTAAGCCCCTGGCCTGCCACTCCTGAACAGATACCCCTCTCAGACTTAACCTCTCCCACCCCACCCCACCCCATCATAACTGAGTTGCACTGCATTCCCCGTGCAGCTCCCAGCACCAACAAACATGTGCACAAGAGAGACACAATCTATAATTAAGTGGCTTATGGTAAGATGCATGATTGTAGATCAGGTCCTGGGAATATCTGCATGTGGCCCACCAAACATGTGTGCACCATTTTGGAGACCAGCACCGGGACTGCACTTTTCTTATTCCCGCCTTACCCTCATCTTTAGTCCTCTGACTCCTCCCTCCCCCCTCCACCCCAGGACAAACCACCCCAACCCACTAGCCCCTGCTGCTAGTCCCACCCACCTCTCCCCCCATCCTGACTTGCTTGGATTGTGTTTCTAGAATGGCTCCTGGCACTAGTTAACATGTGCAGAAGTGGGACCTGGTCTACAATAAAGCTACTTAAAGCAAGTGTGAGATTGTAGATCGGGTCCCAGGAATGTCTGCATGTGGCTTTAAAGTGCTGTCACCTGACTCCCCTAGCAATGACACTGGGTATCTCAGATCAGAAGAAAGAAATGTTTTTGTCAGTATTTAAAGCCTAAAAATGTTATATACATGCTGACAGCATGTAGAATGATTAAATGTTTTCCTTCAGTGACACTGCTTTGTTTTGCTTTTGGCTCTTATTTCACCAGTAGCAGACATTTTACATCCTACATTTACTGGAAGGAAACCTTCCCCCACCCACTCACCCCACACACTGAAGGATATAATAGCAGTGTTAATCATTTATGCAATGCTAAAAGCTGAGCATGGCCATTCACGCTGGGCTGAAGGTATGACCTTAGTCTTACAAATGTCCCAGGACACTACAAAACAAAATGCATCTGATATATACAGACTACTGTTATAGTCTGTTGCTGAGAAGTTGGTCAGTCACAGTGATGTAAGTGGAAAATGCTTCCTGAAATATGAGCATCTTCTGAAGTGGCTGTTCATAATGTTGTTGGTTGACAGTATGCTTTCCTTGCAAAATGCTGATTCAGCAAACCCAGCAACTGTTTGCAGGAAAGGGCCAATTGAAACAGGTCTCATTTCAAAATAATTCTGGAAAAAGTTTTGCGAGCAGCAATGATTTCTGCAGGTGATTATCTTTTATTGGACCAACTGGATAGTTGGGATAAAGTCAGAGAAGCTTTCATATGCATAGCATTCTTCACCAGGAAAAAAGGTTAGGAAATTTTGGAACCATCCTATTTTCCACTTTAAAAGTAGTCAGCAATGTTTATGGGGGTGGGAGTGGGGAGAGTTACTTTTTTTCTTTTTTTTTAAATTAAAGTTAGTTTATGGCAAGAAGACAGAAGAAATGTTAATGAGTAAATCTTAGACATTTCTGCAAAAGTTTTTTTTCCCCCGTTTATTGTACTAGTGTCTCATTCTGTCAAGGCCATAAACAAGGGAGTTCCACTGGCAGATTTTCAGCAGTGCACTGGGATTCCCCCCGCAAAATAGCCTGTAGCACTGATGTAAATATTAAACTAGACCTGTTGCTGATCCAGAATCTTGAACTTGAGACCAATGCAATGTTGTGGAGAAAAGGAATCCTTTTTTTTCCACCTGTAGATGAGGTTGACTTTCTTTAATGATGATTGTTTGCATCTGCTCAGAGGTTTGGAATGTTAGAAACAGCCCCCCCCGGGATGGATTAGTGGTCGGAGAGCAGGTGATACAGTCAGAAGTACACACTGACTGGGATCTATCATGTTTACGACACGGAGCTCACTAGTGTGTACATGGTTTATATGTGTGTCCTGCAGATGTACGTGTTTCTGTAAAGATACATGTGCATAAAGCAGCTGCTTAAAAAACGTAACAAGTGTTCTCAGTTAGAAAGTCTGTGATTTTTTTCCCCCCCTGTAGCTTCAAAAGCACTGCAGTGTGTTACAAAATATTGAGCTGGAAAAATGTTAAGAAACTGAAGTCTTGAGAGAAACAAGGCTGAGACTTCTGTATGATTATTTCATACTTTTTGGCTCCTCTGATTTCCATCTAGCATTGAACCTCTCCCCTTCCTCCCCCTTCCTCCTCAGCCCCAGGAGGCTACCATGACCTTACTACCCACCCACGGTTTCCATGTTACTGTCAGCATCCTTACACTTGACTGATGAGAAGTATGTGATTATTCAACACATCATGAAAACAGCTAGGGCAATTGAAGGAGAAATCTGGAATATATTTATAGAAATCTGTAAACAGTCATTTCAATTCAGTTATTCAATGCCATGCACACATTAGCTTATTAGCTGTTGAGCTGTCAGATATTCTTTGGTTTTTTTCACCTCTTTTAAAAATTACCAGGCACCAGCTGTATTCTCCACCATTTTGTATTTCATAACATTTTGTTTACAGAACAATTTCTGTCTTGAATTGCAGTAATGGAGAAAAGTGTGTGTGTGTGTGTGTGTGTGTTTGTTTTTGTTTTTTGTTTTTATGCTTACACCTTTTCATTGACCTAAGAGGTTTGACAAGTAATGATTCACTGACATTCCCTCCGGGCTAACAGGCATCTTTAGCCAAGATTAGCTAATGCATCCATATAACTCAACGTGGATTTTAAATAGCGACACACATGCACATGCACACAAAAAGAAAGTTGTGAAACCCTTTTGGAAAGACAAATAATGCAGCAGTGGAACATTCATTGCAAAGTCTGTCTGTTCTATGCGATAGTCAGGTTTTGCACTCACCACTGCATGATTTAACCACATTGGTATGATCCCATCGAGGCTCTTGGGGTAAACCAGCTCCCTGTTGTAAATATACAACGTCCAGAAGGATACAAACACAAACTGGAACAAAAGAACACTTTTTTTTGTTTTGCTTGTTTTTCAGAAGAAATGGAAAAATAGCTCATATGTAAAAAATGTGAGACTGTCAGTTAGAATAGATTAGTAGGGGCCAACCTTTTTGGCAGGTGTGCCATGAATTAAGCCCTGTACCCTCCATGAGTGCCATTCTGCTCCCCTTCCTCTGTCTGATCTGCTGTTCTGTTTTCTGCTCCCTGCATGATCTGCTGCTGCTCTTTCTGCCCACTGCCTTATCTGCCGTGATGCTGCCTGTCCCCTGTCTGGTCAGCTATGTGCCACACACAGAGGCTGCCCATGCCATTTGTGGCATATGTGATTTAGGTTGGCCACCCCTGGCATAACTCCTACAAAACTGTAAGCAACAAGACTTGCCAGAACACAGTCTGCTTTGGCATCTATATAAGAAACCTTTCCTTTAAGGTATAACTTGCTAACACTGGAATTTCTCAGGAATACGTAACTATAATATTTTGCCCATGGAGTTTTGTCTGATCTCAAGTCTCTAGGCTATTAAGCTAAGCAACATACTCTGCTCAATACAAAGTAAAAGCAGATACGAGCAAGATGGGTTGATTATTTAAATCTTGCTCTGTCTTTAAAGTCCAAAAGATTCATTCCTAAGCTGCTGCTACACAAGGAAGCTGCATCTTTGGCATCCCATCTCATCAATATGGTAGGATTTACAATAGGAGGATTTACTGAGGAAACAAACTGCAATATCAGCTAATAATACCTGAAAGCTCATTTGTGCTTTCTTGGCTTGGGTTTAGGTTTGAATACAAGCTGTCCATATTGTGGAACCATGGGCACAAAAGGTTGGGGAAGTGGTCGTCAATTTTGAGCACGTGTTTATTTATAACCTACATGTATACTTGTGTGCAGCCCCTTTGTGCCAACAAACCCAGAAAGGTGTATGGAAGATGTGACAGCAGCGTGGTAAGGTGCCAGTACTCAAGAGACTGGCTAGTAACTGAGAAGCTCAGCAATGTTCCAGTGTCAGAGTCACAGGAATGGTCTCTGAGCTCAGCTGTGATAGGGTCAGGTTCTGCACCCGTCACTCATGCTATGTAGTACTTACTCCTGTGAGCATGTCATTGATTACGATCCGGCCTATAACATGCAGAATCTTTTGGTAGACATAACTGACTGGATGTTAATTTGCCAACTGGGGAAGGGAATGTGAAGACTTGATGTCTTTTAAGGCCCTTCCCATGCTTTTAAGGCCTGCACTGCCCTTTAGAAAAGAATGCTTCCGTAGAAAATGTCAACGGGTCTGTAGGAAATAAGAGTAATACAATGCCCGTGCCTGACTCTGAATGTGGTGGATCTGTTTTGACATTGTCCAAGTTGTGGAAGGGACTTGTGGACTGACATGTCTGAATATTGTCAGTATTCAACCATTAGCATGAGTCCTGTTTAAATGGATTCATTTATCTGGTTCGTGTGCATGTGTGTGTGCGCACAATTATGATTATATACATTAGTTACTTACTGTGGCCACAGGGAAAGCCCCAACACTGAAGAGAAGGTCTCTGCAGGAAATTACGTACTTAACAGTTCGCAGTTTCTTAATTAGTTTCAGCACATCAGCCAGGAAGGAGACCCCATAGAAAATAGCCTGAAAAACCTAAATTAATTACAGCTAATGAGGGAATCTTCATCCAGTTTTAATTAGCATGTTCTTCAATGAACTCAATTCTTGCTCTTCAGGGAGCTGTTTTGTTGGTGAACTACAAGTCAGCATGAGGGAAATAGCTTTTGGCTAAATCTTCCTTGCTAACTGAAATTGATTAAATAAAGTAGTTCAGGGGAGAATTTTAACAATGTCTCATTTAATGGACTGTGGAGGAAAGTGTGATAGGATTCAGACTGGGAGTGGAAGAAGGACACGTTGGAAGATGGGCCTTTTGGCTCTTGATTATTAACCTCAACATCACAGTGGAGTGATGGAAGGAGGCAACATTGAAAATAGCCAGATTTGTTTCCTGCATAGCCACACTGTAAGGCTTCTCACAGGGGTTAGACAACCTGGTACATCCTGGGTGAGGGCACTTGTTAGAATTCATCTCAGGGCTGTAGCCAGTTCAAAGCACCCTGAATAAAAAGGCTGTTAAGGCAGCGAGGCCACTATAAAAAGAACTGTTCTGCTTTGAACCTGTTTCTGTGGAATTCAAGAGGATGAAGGAGCAAGTGTTTGCTGACTTGGTAGAACCCTTCTTTGTGTGAGGACTCAATGGTGAATTGCTTGTGGCAAATAATGTAATTAATTACTTTTTTTTTTCTTTTTGGAATACATAATTCATCTAATCAGTTATTTGCAGAATGTTCTCAAATCATATAGTTGATTAAAAACAACAGCATTTGTGAATACTCTTACACAGGTCATCAAATAATTGCATTTCTAAAATAACTTTTCTCATCATTCAGTCACCTCTGCTAGTGTTGCCTGGTTCACCATACTAATTTGGATATGCCAGAGAATACAGATTGAGCCTGTCAGAAGCTTTCTGCCCTTTGTCTTCTAGCTTGTATTCACTATTCAATCAGAATGCAACTCTCTTAAGGTACCAGTATGCCAGCCATGGGAGGTTTTTAAGTTGAGTTTGTCCCCACGTGATGCTGGGAAATTTAGTGTTTTGCAAATGCTGAACCGGCTGGCACAGTTGAAATGGAAAGATATTGTATAACTTTCAGAATGACTTCTTTTGCCATGATCTGTCTGAAATAGCTATTTATTTTGAGTTGTGTGTGAGAGATGGCTAAGGTTAGACTAGTTACTTCAGATTGTTCCCAGGAAATCTTGGGGGTTGGTGTTTGGGAGGGGACAGAATTAGGATAGTACTTTAGTGTTAGAAAATGCTACATTATCAAAAAAACTGAGAAAGAAAGGAGGATAGGACATCAGCTCAGGCACTTTCACTTTTGCTTTTGAGAAAGCTCTAGAGACTGAAAATAAGAGATGAAGAATAGATATATTAGACTCTCAATACCTTTGTACCTGATGGCATGAAAACATGTTAGATGTTATTGAATACATCCTTGCAACCCTCCTAGGAGGTAGGGAATAATTGTTGTTCTTATTTTACAGCTTATGTGTGACTCAGTTTCCTTAAAATGCTTTATTCAGGGTCACACAAAGTATATGGCAGATATAGAAATGGAACCCAAGTCAGCTGACACCTGGCACATTTGCTCAATTACAAAGTTATCCTGCTTCCCAGAGAGGGCAAGAGGGTTATCGATACCATTTCATTAAAAATTAACAGCCCTACCATTACACAAAAGGCAGTCTTCAAGTTCAAGGCGCTCAAAAAATTATTTCAATGTGTTAAGTCTTTCCCCATAGATTTTAAGGTCTGCATTATAGAAGTTGGCCACTTTAAATAAGAGCCAGAAGCTATTTCACTTAATCGGAAACTGTTGATCCTCTGGATCATGGTCTATGCATAAGAGGTCTGGTCAGGTGCCTGATAAATACACTTGTACAGTGACTTTCACACTGAGACCTTCAATGTATATGCCTAGGCAAGAGTATGGAGGGGTGAAGGCTGCCCAAGACCCCGTTTAGGCCACTGAGACAGAATCCAAAGACCTGTTAGGTGTCTAATAGAAGTGTCTTCTGTGGGTGCCCCCAGAGGTTGCTCTTGGGGGTTTTTGTGTGTTAGGATCTAAAGAGTGCCGGAAGCACCCTCCCCCTCTCAGGTTCAGCTTGGGAATATGTGGAGCAGATGCAGGTTAGCAGGGGCTTCTTTTTGGTGCTTTCTTGGCAGTGGCACCACACCAGTGTAGACATCCCTTGAGTGCACTCTTATTCCACGGGGCTTATGTCCCTGAAAAATCATTAAAACATCTCTTTTTGTAGTTGCCTTTTACCTTAGCCTTAAGGCACAAAAAAACCCCAACAACCCCCCCCCTCCCCAAAAAAAAACCCCCAAAAAACCAAAACAAAACAGGAGGAGGCAATGAACCCCACTTCCCAGTTCCCTTTTTACATTAGTGATTTTTCAAGTACTTGGGTTGGGAAAGGAGCTGTGTCTCAAAATTCAATGCTGCAAGGTGGTGCAGTAGAGCAATAAAGCACTTAAGTCAGGGGTTTTCAACATTTTATAAATAAGTGTACCCCTGGCAGCTGGATGAGGAGCATGGGCTGGGGTGGGCATGGCTGGATGCAGAGTGGTGGCAGCATGGGGTGGTGGGTGGCGGCGGTGGCTGCCACATGTGAGCTACCCACCCCACATCTGACTGGCTGGGGGGTACCTGTGTGGCCTGCAGAAAGGCATCGCTGCCCTGGCATCCTCCTTCCCCCACCCCCAGGCCCTGCTCCTGGGAGGCAGCAGCATGGGGTGGTGGGTGGCAGTGCTTTGTCCCTGCCTGCCTGTGCGTACCCCCTAGGGCCATCCCAAGTACCCCTGGGGGTACATGTACCCCTGGTTAGCAAACCTTAACTTAAGTAAATCCAGTGAAGCACTTAACCCTGGGCTTTATTTCAATGGATTATGCACATGCCCATAGTTCATAGATTTAATAGATTTTTAGGGACCTCTGGATCTGAGTGATCTACCCCCCACCCTGGACCGGAAAGAGTGCTGGGGTCAGGTGACCCTAGCTAAGTGCTTATCTAGTCTCCTTTTAAAGATCTCTAAGGTAGGGGAGAGCACCACTTCCCTTGGAAGCCCATTCCATATTTTGACAACCCTCACCGTAAAGAAATTTTTCTATCTAATTTAAATCTGCTCCTGTCAGTTTATGGCTATTGTTCCAAATAATCCCAAGGGGCACCCTGGTAAACAGAGTATCTCCTATTCCTTGCTCCCCTCCCCACCCCCAATGAATTTGTAGATGGCCACAAGATCCCCTCTCAACCTTGTTTTGCAGAGGCTGAAGAGACTCAGGTCCCTCAATCTCTCCATGTAGGATCTTACCTGCAGGCCCTTAACCATACAAGTAGCCCTCCTCTGGACCCTCTCAAGGTTATCCACATCCCTGTTGAAGTGCAGCGCGCAGAACTGAATGCAGTACTCCTGCTGCAGTCTTATCAATGCCGCATATAAGGGAAGTATCACCTCCTTAGACCTGTTTGTGATGCCCCTTCTAATGCATGAAAGAGTGTGGTTGGCTTTACTTATCACTTTGTTACACTGACGACTCATGTTCATTTTGGAGTCAGCTATGAGTCCAGGATCCCTCTCTGCTGCTTTGCTGCTTAGAAAGTCATCTCCCGGTCTGTAGGTGTGTTGGTGATTCTTTCTCCCTAGATGCAGCACTTTGCACTTATCTTTGTTAAACTGCATCCTATTCTGTTCTGCCCACTTTCCAAATCCACCTGAATCCACTCCCTGCCCTCTAGTATGTTTACTTTGTCCCGTAATTTGGTGTCATCTGCAAATTTGGACAGAGTGCTTTTCACACCCTCATCCTAGTCACTGATTGAGATATTGAACAGCACTGGCCCAAGGACCGAACCTTGGGGAACTCCACTGCCCACATTTTTCCAGGTCAAAAATGACCTGTCCATTACCACCCTCTGTGTGCATCCCATAAGACAATTCTCTACCCACCTAACCGTGTAATAATCTACTTCACAACTGCTTAATTTATTTGTAAGACTGGGATGCAACACTGTATCAAAGGCCTTTTTAAAATCCAAGTAGATGACATCTACTTCAACTCGTGCATCTAAGCATTTTGTGACCCAGTCATAAAAAGAAACAAGGTTAGTCGGGCAGGATCTACCTGCTATGAATCCTTGCTGGTTGCCCTTCAGCATTACTTTTCCTGCTGGACTCCCACAAATGTGTTCCTTAATAATTTTTTCAAAGGTTTTCCCAAGGATAGAGGTGAGGTTAACCAGCCTATAGTTACCCAGATCATCCTTTCTCCCCCTCTTGATAATAGGGACCACACTGGCCTTTTTCCAGTCCTCTGGGACCCGTCTTGAGAACCATGAGTGCTCAAACAATCACGCCAGTGGTCCTGCTATGACACTGGCCAATTCCTTCAGCATCCTTGGATGAAGATCATCCGGGCCTGCTGACTTAAACACATCCAGCCCCTCCAAATGCCCCTTCACTAGGTCAGCGCTAACTGTTGGTGGGCTGGAGTCCCTCTTGTGCCTGTCTATAGCTCCTTTGGGAGATACATCTTTATCTGTGTTCAGGAACACAGATGTGAAGAACTCATTTAGGAGCTTAGCTTTGTCCCTCCTATCTGTTTCCAGTTGCCCTAGTCTGTACTGTAGGGGTCCTATGTTACCATGTGCCTTCTTTTTGCTCCCTATGTACCTAAAGGACTTTTTGTTGTCTTTAATTTTTTTGCCAGCCTAAGTTCCATTTCTGCTTTGGCCTTTCTAACTGATTCCCTACAAGTGTGAGCCAAGCAGGTATTCTTCTCCTTGGTGGCTACCCCCTGCTTCCACAGTCTGTATGTGATAATCGATCACATACGTGGTCAATGGTTGAAGGCGGTGACTGAGTTTAAGTTAGCCAAGGGAGTCAAGGACAATAAGAAGGTTTAGGTATACCCATCTTTAGGTATGTAGGGAGCAGAAGGAAAACAAATGGAAGCGTGGGGCCCCTGCTTAACACTTCGGGACAGCTGGTAATGGACTCTCAGGAAAAAAATGAACTCCTGAATGCCCACTTTGCTTCAGTATTTCACCAGACCAAAGGGAAAAACAAGCAAGATAAGGTTTATAGGGGGCATGCTGGGACTAACAGCCTTCCCACTGTAGATGCTGAGCTGGTGCAAAACCATCTAAAAAAGCTAGACATTTCTAAGTCAGCGGGACCAGATGGACTCCATCCAAGAGTACTGAAGGAGCTGGCTGGAGTCATTGTGGGACCCCTGGCAAAACTCTTTCAGAAATCGTGGCACACAGGGGAGATCCCTGAGGATTGGAAGAGGGCCAACATTGTGCCCATCCTCAAGAAGGGGAAGAGGGAGGATCCAGGCAACTGTAGGCCAATCAGCCTAACCTCCATCCCAGGGCAAATCCTGGAAAAACTCATTAAAGAATCTATGTGCGATACGCTCATTGAGGGTAAGATTCTGAACAACAGCCAGCATGGCTTTGTCGTGGGTAGGTCTTGTTTTACCAATCTCATCTCCTTCTACGAACAGGTCTCTCGCCACCTGGACACAGGAGAGACAGTCGACATTATATACCTAGATCTCCAAAAGGCTTTTGATCTAGTATCGCACAATATCCTTATGGAAAAATTGGAAGACTGTGGGCTTAACTGCCCAACAGTTCAGTGGGTTGAAAACTGGCCACATGGTAGGACCCAGAGAGTTCTCATGAATGGATCTGTGTCGTCCTGGTAAGAAGTGGCCAGTGGTGTCTGTCAGTGGTCCGTGCTTGGACCGGTGCTTTTCAACATCTTTATCAATGATTTGGATGTGGGCATGAAAAGCTCACTGGCCAAGTTTGCAGATGACACCAAGTTATGGGGGAGTGTGTCATGCCAGAAGATGGGTTGCAGATACAGGCAGACCTGAACAGGCTGGAGAGTTGGGCGGATCAGAGCCAGATGAAGTTCAACACTCAGAAGTGTAAGGTGCTCCATCTGGAGGCAAACAATCCCCAACATACCTACAGGCTCAGTGGCAATAATTTGACTTGCACCATGGTCGAAAGGGACCTAGAAGTAGTGATCAACCATCGCGTGAACATGAGCTGGCAGTGCGATGCTGTGGCCAGCAGGGCAAACAACATGCTGACATGCATTAATTGTTACATCTCATGCAAAACTAAGGAAGTGATACTCTCACTGTACTCTGCACTGGTTAGACCACAGCTGGCGTACTGCATCCAGTTCTGGACGCCGCACTTCAACAAGGACATGGCAAAACTTGAGAGGGTTCAGAGAAGTCGCCCGTATGATCAGGGACTTGCAGGACAAGCCATACGAGGAGAGGCTGAGGGACTTGGGCCTCTTCAGCCTACAGAAGAGAAGGCTGAGAGGGGACTTGGTAGCGACTTACCGCTACATCAGGGGAATACATCAAGAACTTGGTGAACAGCTGTTCACCAGGGCAAGCCTGGGGAAGACCAGGGGCAATGGATACAAACTCCTGGAAGGCCATTTCAGGCTCAATTCCAGGAAAAACTCCTTCAAAGTCAGGGTGTCCAGACTGAGGAATAAACCCCGTCCAGTGGTGGTACACTCACCTATCCTGGAAATCTTCAAAAGGAGACTGGACAGGCACCTCGCTGGGGTCACTTGACCCCAGTTGTCTTTTCCTGCCTAGTGCAGGGGACCTAGACCCGATAATCTACTAGGTCTCGTCCAGCCCCTAACGATCTAGGAATCTATGTATGCCTCCCTTTTGCCCCCTAGGCTCTCCTGGATTTCCCTGTTCAGCCAAGAGGGTTTCTTGGCTCTTTTGCCTCCCTTTATGTGCACTGGGATGATCCCTTTTTTGTGCCTGAAGGATCATTCCCTTGAGGAATGCCTACCCTTTCTGGACTCCCATCTCACCAATGCTTTTGCCCTTTAGTGCCTCGCTTACTAATTTCCTGAGCTCATTGAAGTTGGCCTTTCTGAAGTCTAGCACTTCTGCCCTACTAGTTATTTTTTTCCCATCTTTTGCCAGATAGTTAATTCTAACAGTTGGTGGTCACTTTTCCCTAGGTCACCCTGTATCTGCAGATCACCCACCAGGTCATCCACTGTAGCAAGCACTAAGTCCAGTAAGGCATTTCCCCTAGTGGGACCGTATACCTCCTGTATTAGATGAAAGTCCTGTATGCTGGTTAGGAACCTACATGAATGGGCAGATCTAGCTGATTGCTCCTCAGAGCAGATGTCAGGGTAGTTTAGGTCACCTATGACAACTATGTCCCTTGAGTGTACTGCCTCTGAGAGCTGCTTTGAGAATTCCAGATCTAGCTCATCTTCCTGGCAGTCTGTAATAGGCCCCCATTACCAAGTCCCTTTCACCCCGATCCCCTTGTATTCTGACCCACAGTACCTCAATTTGCCCCTTTTCCAATCCCATCTTAATTACTGAAGATGTGTATTGCTCCCTAGCAAAGAGAGCAATGTCTGCCTCCCACATTTTTCCCCACTCTATCTCATCTGTACAGCCTATGGCCCTCAATGCCTACTGCCCAATTGTGGGTAGGGTCCCACCAGACTTCTGTTAACCCAACCAGGTTGAAGTCTTTGTTTGCAAGCAGGAGTGTGAGTTCCTCCTGCTTGTTCCCCATGCTCAGTTAAGCATTTGCTTGCTGGTTTGGGGCCATTTGTCAAGGCTCTAAAAAAGAATGAGCATTGAACAAGAGCTTTTGCCCTTTTAGCCTATGGTAGTTACAGTCTACACAGTCAGCTACAGCAAGCAATCAAGTATTTTCTCTTTACTTTAAAAAGAATGTGAAATGGTCGGATGAGGCTGGTGGAAGACTGGTGATGCATGATGACTAATCACTAATAAAGCATCTTATAGGCGTTCCCCATGTAAGAGGGCCATAGTTCCCAGAGGATGAGACTATTATTATCTCTTCTATGATGAGCTCTGCATTAATCATGAGACAGGGATATACTTTGTGTTCCCCCCCCCTTTTTCAAAATCAATTAAAACAAACATTTGGATGGAAAAGAAGCAGATGGTCCCAAAACATCCAAATTCTCAGTCTAGTAATTTTCCCTGTCATTCACAGGAGATAACAATAATATCTTCCATATGGAAAGAATATGTGTGTGTGTGTGTACATAAGCATATCCATATGTCTGTCTAGTCGTCTCCTGTCCCCCCCACCCCTCCATGAACTTCATCTAAGGATCCCATATTTGAGACATACAAAACTTTGCCCTTGGCTCTTGACCCTTATATTTAATTTAGTACTTGGTGTGAAGCCAAAGTACCTCTATTGAATTAATTGTCTTTGTATTCATGTTCTTTAAAATTGAACTTGGCCCGCCTGCTGTAGTTACACATTTATTTTTCTTTTAAGTCAGAAATGAAGAAATGACCAGTTAAGGTCCTTAATGACATCATTGAAATAACATTTTGTATTGGAAGTGGCTGAAGAGAAATAGAGTTATGCTAGGAATAAATGCGTATGCTCTGTTTACAAGTTGGGAGAGCCATTGTAGGTTTTAGAAAGCCAACAGCTACCACATTGAGAATTCTAGTAGTGTTGCTCATCTTGGATGATTCTTGCCTTTGCATTAAAGGCCCTCACAAGGTCCACCCTTACTTAAATCAGTTTAACTTTATTTTGAAGGGTTAAGCAGAACTTTATTGGCATACTGGGTTGAATTTCACCCCTTGGGTAGAGTACAGGAGTGGCATCCTGCTACCACAGATACCCTGGGGACTGCAAAAGAGAAGCACCTCTGGGGCATGGCTATACAAAGACCTGGCAAAAGGAGTTTCCATTGGGTACAATCTCCTCATATTTTCTGGGGTAAAATGGTATATAAACCCTACTTTAAACTGGAAAATGGAATGCACCTAGGCTAATTACTGAGTCTTCCCTGCTGCTTCTAACGTAATCACACATGTACCTTGACTTGCAATTCCAGATGCGAGCCTTCAGAAACTGGGACATTCATAAATTGGTCAACATACCCAAAGTTGCAGCTGTCACTCACCCCTACTAAAGGTAAATGTATATATAATAGAAAATGCTATATAATTTCAAATGTCCCTATGACTTCCCTGAGCAGCACTGTCCTGGTACTTGCAAATGTACTACAGCTGCTCATTGAATATACCACAACTACTCATAGAATATCAATCCACTAATTGTAGATCTAAAGGATCCCACAAAGTATTCTTTCAAGAATGGAATTAAGACTGGACATATTCTGAAACCTAATGATTAGCCCTGGGAGAAGGAGGAACCATTGACTGAGTCTTCTAGACAAACCCTACTGCTTTCTCTAGCCATATTTAATGCCATAATAAGTGTTTTAGATATGCTTATAAACCAGCAGGGAAGACCTGTTTTGTATTTTTTAACTCGTTTGGCCAGATAGACCGGATGAAAAATAAAGCATCAGTGGCAAAGACAAATTGCATCTTTTGACTGGGAGTATTTATTTCTATTTATCTCTGCCTACAGTTCATTTTCAAAGGCAGCATTTGGCCAACTGAATATACTTACTTCCCAGATTGAGAATCATAAAAAAGACAACTTTTTCTTTAAGGTATAAATCTAATATCTCAGACTGTTAAGTGGAATGATCAAAATTTTAGTACATTTGTATATATTCAAACCACAACATTTTGAAAAATGTGCAATATGTATTGGATTGACTTTAGACAAATATAATTTGGAATATTTAGGATGGTCAAAGTAATTTCAATAATAAAATATTAAAGTGTACTAAACAAATGGGAGGGATGCAAATGTATTTTCAGATGTTCAATGATGTTCTTAATGGAATAACCTACCTTTATATGGAAACCAACTTTTACCTAATATTATGTGCAATAAATGGAATCTCTCTTCTTGGAAACTTTCAGGTTAGATGGAGCCTATAGTTTACTTAGGGCTGGTCCTGTTTTGAGCAGGGGGTTGAAGTAGATGACCTTGGGAGGTCCATTCAGCCCTACTTTTTATTAACTGATTCTGGCCTCTGTATATTTTTGTACTGCACAGAAATCCTTTCCTTCCTTTTTTGTGTCTTTTTGACAAGGTATTTAGCAGAATTTACAGATTTATATACAAAATATGCTTGATCTATTTGATCTATGCATTCAGTAATTGATCAATGAAAACCTGTGGTCCTAAGCATGCTTGTGGCTTTTACTTTTCTCCCATTAAACTCTACCTCCTTGAGGAGGTTCTGGCTGCAAATAACAGGAACTAGGTGGATGAGAGCTAACATGAGAGTGGGAGTGCTTCTTGTGTGGGTCACACAGGAAGAATAAAAGTGGAGTACTTGCTAAAAGGAGAACAAATGCATACTTCCAGATAGAGCTGCAAGTGAACTGGAATTGCTGTCATGTGAAAAATTCACATCTTAAAATCCTTAATTCTGAATTGGCAAAGGACATTGAAAATATGAAATTTCCCATAGACTGGATTTTCAAAAAACTATAGCTTTGAAAAACACAAAAAGGGAATTTTAAATAATTCTAGGCCAGTCAGCTGAACAGTCAATGAGCCAGATAGCTGCTGGAAAACGGAGAGGTAGGCAAGCTGGCTAGATAATTAGCCTGGTTTCTGCTGAACAGTCCAAAGAAATCCAAACATTCTCCTGCAATGTGTTTCCATCAAATTAGTGTTTTCCAATGAAAAATTCTTTGATTGAGCTTGGGCTTGGGCAATCTTTGAACTTTATTTTTTGACCTTCAGGGACTATAATTCCCACTCTCTCTTAAGCCTTTTTTGTTTTAAAATGGTACAGAATTTGGTCCTTGGCGATTTATGGTGTTGTCAGTTGTGTCCAAGCTCTGTCGAGTTTGCTTTCATTAACTGTTTTTGAATAAAATACATAAAAACAGCCAGATGCATACAATGCATATCCCGGAGCTCTCCCAAATTCTGCCCCACACTCTGCAAGTATGGGAGGGTCATCCCATGGCACGACTGTGTGGCTCTAATCAAACTTGGATAGAATTTTACAAGAGCATGGGGTGGGTCCAACTTTAATCTTCTTCAAGGTACTGGTAGCAGTACTTATTTCTATTATGGTAGTCCCCAAAGATTCCAGTTAGGGCCAGGGCCCACTGAATTCAATGTTGTACAGGCATAGAAGAGGCAATCCTTGCCCTGAAGGGCCTGCAGTTTAAGGACTGTTTTCACAACGTGCCACAGAACTCCATTATGCAGTATCGTACAGTGGCCCAACTTCTTAAAAAAAGGCATAGCATAGGCAGGACCAGGACCACTGCTATGCAAATTCTGTATGCCGTTTACTACAACACTGGCATGATGAAAGGACTGAGGATGCATTTCCTGCTTTCCTTAAAGCGAGCCAGCATGCTGGCAGTGACTGTGCTACCAAACCAATAGCTCTGTTTGAATCTCCTTCATAAGTCTCCTCATCTTCTCCTGGAGACCTCTCACAGCCTAACTCCTCGTACTGAGAACTAGCATTGTTCTCTAAACAGCAAGTCTTCTATGTTTCATTTTGAGTAGTAAGGTGTGCGATGTTAGTATTACTGTGCGATACTGAAGTATATTATTGTCAGTATTTCACAGTGGAATTCTAGGAAACCTAGAAAACAACTGGTAGGACTTAAAAAACATGCAATGATATGGTGCATATCCCTAGATTTTTTTTTAATTCCTAAACTATATTTTAATTAAGTACATTCTCTGAAACCTAGTTTTCTCACTGGATTTTGCATAATGTTTCTTTATTTTGTAGTAGATACAATCTGACCTAGTTGTAAATGGGTACCTGCTCATTTGGGCTGGGGAGTCAAAGGCAACCAGACATGATGCCAAACACATTGCTCTTCTATGTGCCTTTGGCTAGAGAAAACGCAGGGCTGTCACCTCAGTAGTCCGATGAGCTTCAAGACTAGAGCAGGTGGACTTTTACTACCACTCCCCTTTTTGATAATTCTATTCACATATGGTGAAGGACTACAAGAAGTTCTGCTAGGATGCTGCTGAAATTGGGCATATTTGGGGATTTCTTGGGTTTAATCGGTAACCATCCCATCCCCCTGGATAACATGCACCAAAATTCTACATCCTTAATATATACACTTTGTTTTAGCTTTCTTACAACTAACTTCTCTCTCTGTCTCAATGATGAGGCAATTCCAACAGTACATAAAGCTTAGAAATGTTGCAATTGATCGCATAATCTTTATGCATAAGCTTGCAAATAATCTTATAGCACGAACATGGATACCTATTAGGTTCCTTTGGGATATAAACCATTAAAGAAAGCAGTATAACAGCAGCAAATACACCAACTGTATATGTCTTTAGGCACAGATGGCAGACAGACAAATAGACATATTGGTACCACTGTACACTACGTGCTTACCAGATTGAGAACTGTCAAATATTTCCATTGCGCACCATAAAGGAACACTTCAGATGGCCGGTCTTCTGCTTTTATGAGCAAGATTGAATAGCTTAAAAACATATACCAAAGCAAAGCAAAGCAGTGGTACAAAGCAAGAGTAGATGTTTTCATGGTTCAGCTGAGAACAAGTGAGATTCAGACCCTAAAAACAATTTTTCTTTTGCTGTTCAGTAGCCATGCATAGGAATGAAGTAGAGTTGCAACCAGAGGAAAGTTAGTGCACTTTATTCCCATGAGGCGACTATTGCAACACTGGGTGGCCTTTGCTTCTGTTTCTTTTTTTTTTTTGTGTCTCTTTATAAGCTGGGGGAGAGCAGGAAATAGGCTTATTCCCTTTCTTAAATGTCTTGCTCAAGATTATTGAAGATTAGTTGCAGTTACATACATTTTTGGTGGGTTTGCAAACAATGAGGAAGCTGTTACAGACTTTATACAGCTGAACGTCGTGCCTTGTTTGAACTCTTTGTAAAAGTGCAAAAAAAGATTGTCTTCCTCCTACATATTGCTTTTGCCATGACTATAAACCTGTTTTGGAGATCTTTGCACAAAGAAGAATGGGATCATAATGGATTTTAAGGGGGAGAGAAACAGATTTGTTAATATGCTACAAGTGGGATGAAAACTGATGAATTGGTATGTGAATGTTACAGTATTTTTTCAAAGCAAAGAACCCTAGGCCCTGACAATTCAGTAGAAAAAAGTGTTCCTTAACGAAGTTTAGTCAGTTCACATTACTTGAAACTATAGCTAGATGGTCACAACAGGCCTGACAAAGTTCAAGCCATTTAAAATGTTTGTGATGGGAAGGGGCAAAGGCTGTAGGTAACATAACATGAGCAATGTCTTAATTGAGATTCTTGTTAGATGCTGCTTTATTTAATCACATTCACCTTCAGATAATGACTCTTGTTGTCTGACATTACAGCATTGGAAACACTGAGGTAAAGAGGGAAGGAAAAGATGACACAGAAAATGGGGGAGTGGATTAAAATATCCAATTAAAATTTTGTTTGAAAAAAAATTCTCATGAAAATTGCTTTTCTCTCAACCTCCTGCTATTTCTGAGCAACTGTAACTGCTACTAGAAAAAACATACGGAGCCTTTAAGTGAATCTGTGTGCGTGTATGCCAGTACTTAAATTCAAGTCAAGGCTCCCCCCCCATGTTTGGCTGAAGGGGAACCTCATCTTGGATTCAAGTAAATTGTGCGTGTGTTTGAGAGAGAGAGAATGTGCACAAAGGTAAGTTAAAAATCAGTTGCTTGTCCTACAAGTATTTGCTTGCCCAACAGATACTCAGCCTGCTAATTTAGCTTTTGTAGTGCAAAGGTTTAAGACTTTTAGCAAGTTCCTTGTACATTTTTTTTTAACTTACTTTTTTTTTTCAAGAGGAGACTGGACAGTCACCTTGCTGGGGTCACTTGACCCCAGTTGTCTTCCTGCCTAGAGCTGGGGGGTTGGACCCGATGATCTGCAAGGTCCCTTCCAGCACCTAACAATCTATGAATCTATGGTTTGGTCACTCTTTCTTTGGCCCGGTCACCTGTAATTACCTATCTGAATGCTTGTACTACAGGCAAGGCATTGGGGTGGTGACCTTCTGCTAACATGCATCCTAGCTACCACCACCATTGGCAAGCTCAACAGAGATCGAATATCTTCTGATTTGTAGAGGCAGTCCCTTTGGAATAGGGTTGATTCTCTACTGAGCAGGCTCTACTAAGTGAACACTCCTTTTTGGCTTTGTCTGTTGGTCTCTAGGGATCCTTCTACAATCTGCTATTTATTCTGATGTGGGCCTGAAGGCTCAGCATAGCATGACTTCATATGAAATCAGAGAGCAATTTGTCTCTTTAAGAAATAGCCTGGCACCAAAATGCTTCCAAGTCATCTGTTGCCCTGACTTCTCTCCTAATTTAGGCTATCCATATCCAGAGTCCCCAGACAGTCTTGCAATCAATTCAGATCAGCTATTTCTCTCTCTCAGAAAAAGCCATGCTTCACATTACATTCTACTAACATTTTCTAAGAAGCTTTCTTAGGGCGCCCTGATGTCAGAGGACAGGACTCTTTTGCAGGAAAAAGGACTAGAACTTGTTGTTTTTGGATGCTCTTTGTTACTTGCAGTACTCTTTAGAAGCCCAATTGATAATGTTTTATTTGCCTGCCTTTCTGTGTTTCCCTTTGCCTGACTTTTTTTTGGCTCTCAGGGCAAAACTATTAGAAACTCCTCCCTCTATTGCGTCTTTTTCAAGCTTGTCACTGTGAAAGAGAACAAGAATAAGAATTAAAATATGGCATGGAAAGACATTTATTATTGATTTATTTATGGGACGGCTGCAATATAGGACCAAACACTCCATGTGCCATAAAATGCATTTTTCCACACAGGAATTTGTTACAACTTAACTTTAAAATGGAATGGCATATGCTTCTGCTGCTTGAATTTATGCAAATACATGTAAATACGTGCAAATTTGAACAGTATATTTTTTTCTTCTCTGTGAGAGGATCTTGGCTTGTATGGCTAAGACTTCCAACAAGGGTGTCAAATATGGTGACAATTTTGTGATGTGGACACCTGTCCCATAGACTGAGACCATCTGTTTGTTTTACTATGTGCAAAAAGCAAAATATACATTTTTTTGTCTAGTGAAAAGATGAAGTTTAGATGAAGGCAAATAACAAAGAAAAAAGATGAGCCAATCTAGATGTCTTCTGTAGAGTCTTCTGCCACTACTGCTGGGTGCGGAAGCTCAAACCTGGCATGGTACGCTCGCAGCTTAGACATACCCAAATAGGAAGAGTGCTGTTTCATACATGCTTTGTTCTGCTGCAATTGACTATGCAAGTTTCGGAGTGATAGAAATTGGGATAAACATTTTTAGAGATGAAGGAGATTGAGTCTGCACATGAAGTTAAACATAACAAAAAAACCCCAAATTGCCAGTGAGACTTAACCGTGAGTGCTTTGTTCTTGTTTTATCTCCTCTTATGGTATCCTGTTTTCTACTAGTCTAGAAACTTTACTAGTTTTGGCCAGAAACTTAACCGACTTATTAACTTGGTAAATTAATGTTTAAATAAACCTGAAATTTGCTGATAACCACATGTCTCCAGGAGCTGGAACACCAAGTATCCTGGGACTTCTTATGAAGTTGTAAGAATTGATGGCTGTCAAGGCTGTGACCAGGACATAGGGGGTCAGGGCTTGACCCTAGAGGGTCACAACCCAAAGGACCAGGAACAGATAAGATAAGGAAAGCAAAGGGCCCATGTAATTGTGGGAATCAGAAGCAGAGGGGTCAGGATGCTGTGATCTGCAAGGGACCAGGACATAGACAGTCATCCTGGATAGAACAAGATGCTAAGGGGGAGTGAGACCAGGAGGCAGGGATCCAGGCTGGAGTCACTAGCAAGGGGTTCCACAACCAGCAACTATAACCAGGGGTGGATCCAGGATTTCCCAAAGGTGGGTTCAGGACCAGTACCAATTCTGCTCTTGTTTATAATGATATTGATCAAGAGTGGCTCCATTGTACAAATGGAGTGAGTGAGGGCAGGATCAAGGAGGGCAGGATCACACGTTTTATGCGTCTATGGTACTTAGGGCCCACATTGCTGTAGTAGCTAAACGCTTTGCACTTTTTAAAGTAGTTATCTTCCCAGTATCCATGTGGGTTAAGGAAGCAGTGTTATCTCCATTTTACAGATAGTTGCATTGTGCCTCAATTCCTAAATGGCTTGCCCAAGGTCACATCGGTAGTTGAGTACTGAACAGGGAATTAAACAATGGCCACCAATAGGCCTAGATAGCAGCCTAACTGATGGGGTGTCGGACTGATCTGACCCCATCAGCCAGATGAATGATGTGGGGCCAGACCCACAGCCTGGATGAGACCCACAAACTGGCCCCATAAGCTGAATTAACCTGCATTTTGAACTGGCCAGAGTGGGTACCATGTGCAGTGCACATCCTAGATCACCCAGAGTAGGCACTATGTGCGGCATACACCGCATGTGTTGTGTGGGTCAAGTCTGAGACCCATGGGCAGCACTGTTGGCCGAATGTGGCCCACAGGCCATATCTTTGACATCCGTACATTGATCCTTCCTTTTGGTTTGCAGTACTGGTGCAATGCATACTCAGAAGGAAGAGACCTGTCTATTGACCTATATCATTACCACTTCCTCAAGCACTGCTTCACTGTCTCTCCTTCAAATGTGGAACATGGCAAATCCCTTCTAGCTTTCAAAGATGTGATAACACCCTAGCTAGAGCTGACATGCATACTCAAATAAAAGCAACTTTGTGTGTGTGTGTCATCCCCTTTTCAAATATCTAATCATCAACTCAACCTGGAGGTCATTAGATGCTCATGCAACTTTACCTACTTCTTTCCAAGTGCAAGTTCTTATCAGTGAATGGGTACAATTCACTCACTATTTTGAACTTCCAGATTAAGTTATGCTTTTACTTTAACCTTTAGTTATTCTCTTGCTGTGACATGTACCTTAATATTGAAGTCATCCTAATTTACAAAAAAAATGTCAAAACTGTTGGGGAAAAAATTTAAAGCATGGGCTGGGGGGAGAGACAATTCATGTGAGGATTAATTTGGTCAGTTTTACTTTACAGAAAAAGAAAACACACGGAGTAACTGACTGCTTCTTTACATCTAGATTCAGTGTCTAGCCAAAACATTTTGGGCTTTAATAACACAGTGCTTCACAACAGCTCATATAATCAGCCATATTTGTGAGATAGCTGATGCTGGAATTGGGTTTCTTGGGTTCCTTGTCCTTGTTTTTTCTCTAGATGTGCTGTGTTGCACCAAATATAAACCATGGTCAGCACTGAAGGATTCTGAACTTTCTTAGTTATATGCTTTACCATGTTAGCAAGGAAAATACCTGCCAAAAACATATGGCATTTCTTATAGTTTTTTATTTCAGGAATCAGTCATAAAAGGACAAAGAAAATTCACTGATATGTTGCTGAGCCTTCTGTTTCAAATGTTTTGAAGTCGCATCTATATTCTTGCTGCTTAATTGGGATGGAGAGGAAGAGAGGACCTGATTTTAAGCTTCTTGTTAAACTTAATATAATGCTTACTTTCCAAACAGATAACTACTATTTTTCTTGGTAGCAAACTTGAAGTTATCCACAATATTTGGTGATATTGTTGCTTGTTTGTCTTCATCCAGAACTTTCTTTCCTTTGGTAGTGCTTAGATGTTTTATATAGATATATAGAGATCTATATCTATATCTATAATCTCTCTAGATAGATAGATAGATCTCATGTATCTAGAAAACATATATAGCAAATGAAGTGTATGTCTTTATATATGTATGTTTGCTTATAACTTGAGAATGGCTGGTCTATCTACTCTAAACCTTCCAAAATCACTGAATACCACCTGAAGAAAATTATAGGCAGGTCATTTTTCATTTGAACCTTTTTGGGGCCTCCATTGATTGGGATTACTTGGCTTCTCAGATAACAAACTGGTACCACTCCATTTTGGTGTTAATTCAGTTCACAGTTCAGTTGTCATTATTATATTGACACTTGGCTTTTTTTCAACTCAATTGTCATTAGCATATTGACGCGTGCCTTTTTTTCTGCTCCATATTAAATATTAAATGTTAAATATGTTGTACTATGTTCTTTAAAAATAAATAATATTTTGAGCTAAATATGTTGTACTAAGTTATTTGAAAATAAACAAACACTGCAATTACAAAAATAACAACCCAGGCAAAGAACGGGTCCTTCAGCTAGTGTGTGTGTGCGTGTGTGCGTGTGTAATAATATATGCTGTGTTTCCCTCCCAGCAGATGTCCTGACAATTTAAGTCTCCCATGAGAACAGTATCCTGTGACTTTGAACATTGTGTCAGCTGTTTAAAGAAGGCCTTGTCCACCTCCACAGGTTTGGAGTCCTGTAGCAAACACCCACCATGACATCCCCCTGCCTATCCTTCCTAAACAAGTTATACCCATCCATGACAGTACTTCAGTCTATACTGAATGATGCAGGGTCCTTGCAGATCTTCATAAATCTCTTAATATTACTTACAAACAGAATATTGTTACTTTTCAATCAGTGGGGCTTTTTATTTTCTAATGTAAAAATGCATGTTCCTCTTAAAAGACAACATACAATCTAAGCATGTGCTTTTTAAAGCAAAGCTGTTTTTTTCATTACTCAAGTGCAGAAGCAAGTTTGCAGAGATTTCTTGACATACTGCTTTGTGCCAAGAATCACTTTAAAGATATCAATGACTGATTCTTAAGGAACAAATAAAATTAGGCTGGGCAATTTATTTTGAAGTCAGAACTAAATTATTTCCCATCTCTAGGAAGAGATAGCTGGAGTTAGTATATTTTCAGGCCCAGTGAAATGCTGGAATTGCCTTGGTGAAGAATTGAATTTATTAAGAGAGAATCATTTCTATGAGCAACCCACAAATGATTCGAAAGGTCACATAAAAAATAAAGATCCTTGTCTCAAAAAGCTTGCAGTCTGAGGACTAGATGCTCAGTGGGCATTCATTGGTGCAGCTCAGTGTCAATGAACTGGAAATGTACTGAAGCTAACTGATTTCTTGATTTTTATTTTTTATGTTATATTATTTTTTGCGGGGAGCGGGGGAGGAGGTACGGTACCGATCAAAACTGCTTTAATGAAAGATACAGCTGAACTGATTTTCACCTGCTAAGGATCTGGCCACAGAAGAGTTTTACTCAATAAAGAGAAGGTTCTCTGCAGTAAAGCAATTGGTAAACAAAGGCCTAGGCTCCTTGGCATTTGAACAGTAAATCTCTTTATAAGATTACCCTGCTGGTTCCAAATTCACTAATGGTTTCCTCCAAATTAACCTTTTGGGGATATGTAGTCAATGTCATTATTGACTCAGCTCTAAAAAAACAAACAAACCACAAACAGAAAATGACGCATCTTATCTAGTTTCCATTATTTGATACACAATTAAAAAAATGAGGGAGAACTTGAAACCACTTCACAAATGTAAAAATGAAATAACGGACTTACCTGAGCCCTATGGACTGATGGACTAGAGATCTCTAAATGATTAATTATGGAATGTCTATGACAAATCTGCAATTATGTTTTTGTGGGACTTCTAAACACGTGGATTTTTTTTCAACGTGTTGAGGGCTTCCCCCTCTTGCTTCTGACCCACCCACACATGTACAACCTCATTACTAGTTTGTTCAGGTGTCGTTTTGCAGAATCCCAAGGAATACAGACTGTAAGGATTTGTACTGTTTTGCTGTACAAATGTATAAGGAAGCCCATGTAAATATTTGTCTTTGTGTGGAGCTGTCAAGCCCAATGATTCTGTTGTGGTTTTGGCAGGCATTGTGGCCTTGGGTTTCTGCCCGTATGTAAGGTGATAATGCCCCCTACTTGAACTGGATTGTTTGGGTTTAGAATGAAATGTTTTTGTGTTCTGGACCCCAGAGCCCTGTTACATTTATTTTTTCATGGACTGCTATCCAAAAAATATATACACAACATTTTGTTGCATACAATACAGCTGCCCTCCTTGCCCCGACACAGAATAAGATACAGGCCTTGTTCTTGAAAGGCAGAACAAAGACAAACTGCTATTACCATATATCCTCACATATAATGAATAGCCCAAATTCTAGCACCTGGATTTTGTAAATAGGATATGTGTTGTATGTGAGAAAATATATGTATGTGCCCCCTTGCAGTGATGACGCATACAGGGTGCATGGGGGTGCATGCGCATCCCCTGAGAGCGATGGTGCCCCCCCCCCCCCCGCCCACGAGTGAGTGCTCTTGGCTTAGGCAATGGGCAGGGGGGGCAGACGGAGTGCTGGTGCTCCACCCCCGAGAAGTGCTGCTGGCACTTCTGGGCTCTGCATCTGGCCACGGGAGGACCCGCCACTACAGCCACCTGCGGATGTTCCCCTCTCAGCCCATCCTCACCACCGCCACCTGCATCACTACCTGTGGGCAGTCACTGTGCCCCCCCACCCTCAGGAGACACATGTCGCTTGTGCCCACTTGCATGAAGTCCTGACTTGTGATACTTCCTTTTGACCTTTGCAATTTGAGGCTGGGTTTCCCTAAAGTGATGCCTTTGCATGATCTAAGTTTTGGCCTTTTGTGGGTCATGTTTAGCTCATAGCCTGGTTACTCTGAGACCACAGCTCTATATGAAGTAGGGTATGAAGACTGCTCAGTCTACTGCAGTATGTTTTAAGACCACTGCAAGTTTAGCTGTTTATGTACATAATAATCAGCTGCTTTGTTCAACCATGCATTCTCCATTAGCTGTGTCCCATTCCCTATGCTTTTGAGAAGGACCAACTCATTGTAATCAACAGAAAAAATATAATTAAAATTTATAGTTCAGAAGGAATCCCAGAGAAATAGTGTCCATTCAACTTGCTGATTGATTTCTGTCCTCACCCCCACCCCCCTCAATTCATACAGAACCAGCTGAAAATCAAAGCAGTCAGCTGTTTATTTCTTCTCATCAAGGAACAGTATTAAATAAACACTATCTTTAAAAATATAGGCTTTCAGGTGGAATACACTGAACTTGATAAAAATTGCTTCTAGTAGCTGCCATTGGGGAGGACCAGCTAACAGCATGCTCCCTTGTTCCTTTATATTCCTCAGTAGACCCACAGCTCAACACTAAGTATAGCTAAAATTGTTCTCAGCAATGATTTTTGGCTCTGAATCAGAGTGGTGCAGCTTAGGGGCTAAGTACAGACAGTCAAAAAGCCCAAGGCTGAATTGATTCAGTCTTTGCAGGTTAGTTTAAGCTACACAGAATAAATTGAAACAGAAATGAACAGACATCCTTTGATTCAGGAATGTAGCCACATGCCTGCAGTGGCTTAGGCCAGAAGCTGGGGGGTGCTGGTGCATGGCTTTCTGGCTGTGTGTTCACTTCCTTTTCCTGCTGTCCTCAAGGCCTCTGGGATTTGCAATCCAGATTTACAACAGCAGGACTCTGCAGGGTTGTTCTTCACTTCCCTTTCCTGTTTCCAGATGCCTCTGGATTTGTAGTCCACAGTTGCAGCCAGCAGTAAGTTTGAGCAGGGGAAGGAGTATTTAACCCTCCTCCCTGGCCCCAGACCCCAGCTGAGGTTTGCCTGGAGGGTATATATTCAACTAGGTTTATCTTAAAGCAGTTTCAGCCATCTTGAAACTGGTTAATGTGCACTGAGCTTCTGTTCTGTTACAGGTTTAAACCAGTTTATGTGTAACCTCTGTCCCTAGCCAGGGAGACCTGGAAGGAGGGGGGCGTGGTATAGGGCTCCAAGCTTCTGTTTTGCCTCTAAATGTCTATGCCCGTATCCTGGTTTAACTTAGAACAACCCTAGGATCTAATATACAGAAGTTTAGAAACATTTTTCAGAGACCTAGGTTAGTGCATCCTTCTGCCAAGGACTGTGATTGAATGCACTGCTGCAGGATTCAAAATGTGGGGCTGACGTGGGGCCTTTCAGCAAGCCCTATGTCCAAGTAGAGTTGTGCCCTTCCCCATTCCCCTCCACTTTTGGCTGGACTGCATATGTTCAGTGAGCAACCTGAGCTTTACTGGCTTGCCAGCACTGCTGCTGCCAGAGCCTGCATTGGTATAGCTCTAGAACCCAGGGTGAAACACTACCACTGCTCTCTGCCCTTTTTCCCCTGCTGCTGATTTCAGTGGCAGGCAAGGGGGTGAAGAGATGAGCATTCATCCCTTGGGTTCCAGAGCTGCTCCTAAGCAGTCACTGGCAGCTGCCCTGATGAGCCAGTGGGCTCATACAGCTCACTTGACTTGCAGTGCATAGCCCAAGAAGGTGTGGGTGCACCCCCCCCCCCACTTTCCCCTGGATTTGTCTATCCCTATGTATAAACTGGAAAGTCAGTTGATTAAGCAGGCTCTGCAGCTACCTGATAGCAAAAGGACAGTTGCAGAATGGCCGCAGTTCAGTCTAAATCACAATCCTTGCTTTTTTCCCCCCAAAGTGGAAAAGGGACTCTCTCTCCCTTCTTGCTCTTCCGCATTCCAGAGTTTGTGTAAAGATGTGGTTAGCGAACATGCATCCCATTATTGTGTTGTTCTCCTTAAGCTCTGTGCTTGATAAACAGAGAGCTAATGACTGTCATGTTTTCCAGACCTAAGCTGCTGCTTTTGTAGTTTTGCTTCTTATTTTTGTTTGCGGTTCTTTAATTCCTGCTTAATGATGCGTTCCAACAATGTGGGGGTAGCAGGCTGACCTTGTGGGATCCATCTACATTTATGCTTGACACGTCCTCTGCAATAGCACTTCTGATGTTGTGCTTTCTGACAAGTAACACAAGTAGCAGAGTTAGGCAGAACTAGCTGGCATGTTGTGGTCTGCCCACCTGTGGTTGCTGCTATAGCAGCAGTGCAGTGTCTCTGCACCTGGTTGCTGCTGCAACAACAGCAGCATGGGGCTGCTGCTGCTGCAGAGTGCAGACTTGTCAGGGAGTCCTCCATTGTGGTACCCCTTCTAAGTTGGTGCCTGGGACTGTTGCCCCTCTCTCCCCCCTGAAATTACCCTGCTGTCTCAGATGCAGTCTTTTTTAAATTTTGTGGAAAACAAAAGGAGACTTCATCTCCCCAGGGAGTGAATGATGCCTGATCTTTTCATCTCTCCTTCCTTTCCTTTCCCCATCCCCTCCCTCCACCGCCCCCCAACCCCCAATAAAAGAAGAAGCTTCTGAAGTTGACGGTGAGTTCTTTGAGGAAAGACTACTTGTGATGCAGTTATATTTGTAATTCAGTTGAAACTTCAAATAGGGAAAAAATGGACTCGGCCATTTATAGCTGCCTTGTGACACATGACAAAGGCCTGAGAGGAGAGCACTGGTGGTATTTTGGGCAGGGCAGATGGTTTTCTCATTCCCCCCGCATGAGTAGTCTTTTGAAATCAAGAATGTCAAGTGTGCTCTTCCCTCATTTTTGCTGGAAGACTTGTTGGAAGCCTCAAAAAATGTGGCTTCCACATTCTCAGACTTTAATAAAAGGGGAGGACAAGAGGGCTCATTGACAGGAATAGCTGTTGAGGAGCAACCTCCTCCTCAGCAGCTCCTCATCTGGACACTTTTATTCTGGAATGAGTGCAAGGGAGTTTTTTGGCTCTCTTTTTTCAATTTAGCTTAAGAGTAACCACATGGGGAGCTCTTCTAGCACAGCAGTCACAAAATAACTTATTCTCCAGTAGCTATCCTGATCAGTTTCCATGTGCAGATAAGCCCACAGACTTCTACTCCCTTAGTTGTTTTTCAATTATTTAACTTAAGTCCTACCAACAGAGCTGCAGACTGTCTGAATATGAATCACTTCCCAGTAAATCAGGTTTCATTTTTCTTGGTACATGGAATGCAGTATTTCTACCCATTCTCTGCTGAAAAACAAGCATAATGTACCTTTTTTCAACCCATTTTGATGTAGGCCTTCCTTAGACATCATTAAAAGGTCATCAGCTTAGCATTTTTACATCTTTCATATTAAAAGAAACTAATGTTAAATAAAACAAAAAAAATTAGACTGGACATTAGGAAGAACTTCTTCACAGTTAGTGTGGCCAAGGTCTGGAATGGGCTCCCAAGGGAGGTGGTGCTCTCCCCTACCCTGGGGGTCTTCAAGAGGAGGTTAGATAGGCATCTAGCTGGGGTCATCTGAACCTAGCACTCTTTCCTGCCTATGCAGGGGGTCGGACTCGATGATCTATTGAGGTCCCTTCCGACCCTAACATCTATGAATCTATGAAAGTGGGTACTACAGTTTGTTAGAATCATAGAGAAATAAGGGTTGGAAGGTCATGTAATCCAACTCCTTTCTTGAGGCAGAATCATCCCTATCCAAACCAGCATTCCTTCTAAGGTGCACGGCCACGCAGGCGCACCTGGCAGTGCGGCATGAGCACACCTAGGCAACCGCATATACCTTACAGCTTAGAGGGAACACTGATCCACACCATTTTATACAATCCATAATCTAAAGTCTTTCTAAGACTACCATCAACCCTGACATAACACAACATATAACACCTTAACCTGCCAGAGGTAAAGCAGGGGAACCATGGCAGCTCCTATAAAAGGTACTTAACATATACTTGAGAGATCTCAGGTAGAGGGCCATGACCCTGCTACAGAGTAAGGCAAAAACCTCCATAGTCCCTACCAATCTGACCATAGGGTAAAATTCCTTCCTGACCACAAATAAGGTGATTGGTTTGACCCTGGGCAGAGGGGCAAGACAGTCTAGTCAGAAACCTCCAGCTTTGGTCCCAGCATGAGCATTGGTACACTGCAGTCAAACCCCCAGGCTTGGCTTTGGCCATCACCCAGTGCCTCTGAGGGAGGCTAAAAAACACCCTGACACATGTAGTAGAAAAGGGGGTGGGGGGTAACCATCAAAGCTCAGAAGCTTGGAAAATACCCATAGTAATACATAGGCATAGCTACACCTATATTACCCCCAACCAGTGGGTGTTCAGCCTCTTCTTGAATGCCTCCAGTGATGGAGAGTCCACAACTTCCCTAGGCAATCTGTTTCACTGCCTCGCTATTTTAACAGTGAAGAAGTTTTGCCTGATAGCCAATTTAAACCTACTTTGCTGCAAACTCAAGTAGTTGGTCCATGTCCTGCTCTCTGCAGCAAGAGAGAAATGGTGCTTTCCCTCTTCTTTATGGCAGCCCTTCAGGTATTTGAAAACTGCTATTATGTCCTCTCTTAAGCACCTTTTCAGCAAGCTGTACATGCCTAGCTCCTTCAGCCTCCTCTCATATCCAAGCCTTTTATCATCTTTGTCACTTGCCTTTAGACCCTCTCTAACTTCTCCACATCCTTTTTAAAATGTGGAGACCAGAACTGCGCACACACAATACTCTAGATGAGGCCTAACTAGTGCTCAGTAGAGAGGTATTATCACTTCCTACCTCCCATTAAATATATATCTGCCACATATCCTGAATGAGTGTTTTGATATCCTTTTGTAAACAGTTTGGAAATGGCTCAAATGGCCCACATGTACACCTGGATACATAGTTCCATGGGGAAAAAAGTGACATTGAAATGATATTTCTTCTCAAAATGAGAGACTACAACTCTAAAGCTTGATATTTGTACACCTCCTGTTACTGTACGAGTTGAACATTTCCAAGTATGTATTATGAACACCCCCATAAGGGAAAAGAAAAGATTGTTCATATTTCTTCAACAGGGAACTGAGAATAACTGATGTTAAATAACTTGCCAAAGGTCCCATAAGAAGTATATGGAAAGATTGGCCCTGAATCCAGAACTCTTCCCCATCCCCTTCCCACCCCCCACACACACATTAACAACAGGTCATTTTTTCTTCCCTGGGAGGTCTTCAATTTTTATCATTCTTAAATTGCATATTAACATTTTTCTTGTAATCCCCAAATCCAAGACTCCTTTGTGGCATTTCAGCGACAACAAAAAAAAGTGCTGCAATACATACTTTGTTCATTGTTTAAATGCACTGTATCATGTTTGGCTCAGGATAGCTTATAAATACCCCTGGTGACAGAAAATTGGTCCAAACTGATATATTTATTATTTAAGTTTACATATTTCTTAAGAAAAAGAAAAAGATGTTTTTATTCTTTCTGGCTGCAAAGATCACTTTCCAAATGTAACAGCTGCACCAATTAGCTTTTCCGACTATACAACATCACAAAATATGTAATTAATGAAATACTGCAGCCGAATGTATAAATCATTCTTCTGTTCAATATATTTTTAAATGTGAAGTTATCGTTCCAATGCAAAAAGCTATCTTGAATATTGCTATTTATTTTTCTTTGTGCAACTTCTTGTCTCTGCCAATCTTGTTTCCTTTCCTCCTTTGTTTCATTCTTCCCTTTGTCTTTTATGGGAATAGCCTTGTAGCCCACCCTGGTTAAAAAGTCCTGAACTAGAGGACTTGGGGACTGTTGACTCTACCCATTCTTTAAAGTGTTGTATAGATTTGCATGGGAAGCAACATCACAAACTGGTCTGCTCCTGAGATTGCCCAGTTGGCCCTAAAACACTCTAATATCACACACTGGTCCCCTTTACTGAGAAACAGCCAGTTTAGCATTCCCCAGTGTAAAATAACAAATGTGTTACTTTTATTTCAACATGGGACATGCAAACTATGTACCATTTTTATTTAGAGTGGAGAATCCCTGGACCAGATGAAAAATAACCACATTTGAATTCCTTGCATTTTAACACATATGTCATTATTTAGATATCCCTGTGGTTCCAAAAGATACATTCTTGAATGTGCATAATCTGAAGAAAGCCAACCAACAACAGCTGAGATAACAGGGCTGTTAATAGTTTAGAATTTAGTTTTACCCAGTTGTCCCCTTCTTTTTCCTCCCTTTCCTCACTTATCTAAAGAAGATAGTGCTTGTAGTGGTCAAGGGGTCTGGTAGGATGGCTGTAAATCAAGTTGCACATTTGTCCACTGTGATATGAATGAAGAAGGGAGACTTGGAGGCAAAACTAAAGAATATTTCTAAACGATGGATGACACACATTCAAAATCCTGACTACTTGTGGTTCTTAAAAGTACCCTTGATACTTCTTGGTAGTGTGAAGGGTATTAACTTCTGTCTTCTGCCTAGACTTCAGGCTAGGCCATTGCATCCTGCAGAGAGCCACAGCAAATTCTACTGAGTATGGTATTCTTCTTCCCTTCCTGTTACTGTAGGTGGCAGAACACCCACAGCTGTTACCATCCCACCTCAGAGATGGCAATATTTACATACAGGCATTAACATGCTATCAGAGGATATTCAGGAGCTGCCTAAAGGGTGCCATACTGTTTGTTGTTTCCTTCTCCCACTGGTATTTATGAAGTGCCTTCTGCCCTGTCCCCCCTGCCCCTTGTTACACTCTCAGGGCCCTCATCCCTAGCATCTGCTTTAAAAATAAGTGCTAATATTATTGCCACTGCTCCCAGTACACTGGCTCCCAAAGGGCTGTCCCTGTTAAAAGCAGGTCCCAAGTGAGAGCTTGCTGTTTGCATGTATTTTAGAGTGGGTGGTGCTGCATTACAGCATGATGAGCTAAAAGCAACCCATGTAGCTTGCTTATTAGTGGAAGTCACTAAAATGCCATGTGAACCTGCAGATGAAAGGCACTGGATATATGTGTGTGTGTGTGTGTGTCTACACACATGTACACACATATCTAGATATCTAGATATGTGTGTGTGTGTATTTTTTAAAGATATTATGTAGCAGTGAAAGCTGTCATTAAAGTCTGTGGGATTTGTGTGGTTTAAAACCCCGGGAAGCTATTTGATAGCTTACTCCTAATTTGCAAATCTATGAAGCAAATCCCCATACCTGGTGATTAGTTCTTTAACAACAATCCCACGCCATGAAAATAGAAGCAATAAACACACTGTAGTCCTCTCAATGGGTTTTATGACAAGGATTCTGAATAAGCTCTATGATTCACAGGCCAAAAATAATGTTTTATTTAAACAATGTTAGCTCTGTGACACAAACTGACAAAAGCCAGTAAAATTTAAAGGGACCCTGTCAAAGCTCATCTAAAAATAAATCCACCAGCTGTGCTTTGATGAGTGGGTGTGTGTGTGGCCATGTGACACAGTCCCTGGGCTCTGCCTGCCTGCTTTGTTTATAGTGAACCAGTCAAGCTATCACAGTGTTCAAGAGCTGTGTTGTCTGGTCATATATACAGAAATCGGATTCTCCCATTTAAATACCCTGGTGGCCTCAAGAATATAGCAGAGAAAGCCAGGTGGGGAAAGCACGTCACGGTCACAAACTCGTGGCCTTTATTTATTTACTATTTGGCCTTCCAGCAATGCTGCACTGCTCCACCTGCATTCAGGACCCTGTTGTGTTTGGCAGTGCACAGATATCTAGCTGGAATGCCTCTGTCGCACAGCACTTGCAATATAAATCGGAGGCCTAGCAGGGTAGCAGCAACCTTAGAGGCAGTGCCAGCTGTTGTGCTGCCAGTGGTGGTGTCACATCCAGTCGCCAGCTGCAGCAGTATCTTTTTGCTCTGCCACAAAGGCAGCACCCAAGATGGGTGCTCTGGTTGCCTCCTCTCAGTTGCTGATCTAAATAGAGAGACACAGGACGGGGAATTGACTTGGCCAAGCACACTCCACAAGTCAATGGCAGAGCCAGCTATAGACCCTGAGCACCATGCCAGTGCCTGGCGCACAAGGCTTTGCTCCCCCACTGAGGGCCTGAGAGAAACTTTGAGCCTTGGTATTGTTCCTGCTGGTGTTGGGTCACCCCAAGGTTACTTTCTGTGAAGACTGTGCGCCAACCTTTATTTGGGAGAATAGGGTGGTTGGGTGATAGATGAGGCATGCAGCACAAGGGAAAATTATAAAGTTGTTTTAAAACAGGGTAAATGCTTAGGACAGTACAGTTTGAGAGAGTGTCTGATGCAGTCAGAGCCGTATGTGGCCCCCTGGACCAAAAGTGACTTAAGGTAAGTAATCCAAAGTTCAGTTACTCTGGAGTACTTACCCCACCAGAGATGGTCCAGGCTTCTCTTAGCATCACAAAGAGCAACTTTTAGTCCATTATGCTTTATGGTTCAGCGTTATTAGGCAACCCAGAACACTTGGAAATGCAGTTCTGGTCATCTTTCTTTTCCTGAGAGTGCAGCTCTAAAACGGGTCTTGCTTTACTCAAATTGGAACAAGAGGGGTCCTGAGACGAGAAAATGAAGGGAAGTCTTCTTTCTTACTGATGGCCTTGCTGAGGCAGCTTCTGCTTGGTAGCAAAAAAACCCAAAGGATTTTGGCACTAATAGATGACTGCCACACAACTTCCTATTTATGCAAAAGCCCACAGCCTACTGTTTACATAAATTTGAGAGGCCAGTTTCAGTGCACTCGGTGCATGTTTTAGAAGATACATATTGCTGGAGATTACAGACCTGACTGCCACTTGCCTATGCTGCTATAAATAAGGTGTAAATCTAGTGAAGCCAATGGAGTTGCCTCAGAATGGAAAATGATTCAAGCCCCACGCAGTGCAGGCTTTTATTTGAAGAATTCCACAAGTTTGCAGGCATCCTGCAGTATCACTTATGCATCACACCATGTCAGCAGTGGTATTTGTTACAGTTGTCCCTGTAGTACATACTCCTAGACTCACACTGTGGCATCATGATCCAGAGATGTTTGTTGGCAAGCCTCACGGTGAAGATGATGCTGACATATGCAAAAGACATTCCTTTTTCTTTGTGTGTTTTTCTAATAACACTGGACCTTATGTTCGCATTCAGTATTCCTGCTTGTAATGCAGGGCTGTGAAATTCTCTCAATACTATGTACCTTGCCCAACTTCACACTTGATGTAAGGGTGTACAACTGGCACCAGGACTGATTTGGCTTGTCCTCATTTTGCTGCAAGTATGGCCTTTACTTCTTTGTGATAGAAACTATGCTTTGGCTCCACTGTGTGTGCATCTGTGTGTGCGTGTGCATGTATATATAATATTGCTCTCCTGAGCAATAGCAGGAGTTAGACTCTTGCAGGTCATTTTTCCCTATTTGGAACACACATTGTAAGTGTAGACGAAGGCATTTTTCTTAGTGTAATTCATTCATTTACAAAATGTTCATAAAGCCCATCTCCTCTATGGGGCTGTTAACAGAGAGCATATGGGAAATTCTCTCTTGCAAAAACCACCGGTCTCTGACGCCACAAGCTGCCTCTCTCTGTAGCGCCTTGGTTCAGCTTTGATGCTTCATATTCTCCCCACCCCAGTCCTCTGAGCTTGACACCAGTGTTGCCTTTGCAGACCACATGGCCAAGGACAGGGAAAATGTGGACATCTGCCTTCTCTTTATCCAGCTGCTCAGTGCCCTAAAGGAACCTCAGGGCTTCATCTGCCAGGAAAAAGAGAGAAGGAAAGAGTGCTTTAACCTACACAATACCATGCCTGTACCCAGGCAGCTGTTCAGAGTTGTGTAGAGGAGGGAAATTCCATCTTGTGAAGGATTTCAGGATTTTTATTTCTTATGATTCTAATTAAGAACAAAGTCTCCAATATTCACAGTTTTCTCTGTGAAAGTCTTTTCTTTTTTTAAACAGTGACAGCTTGAAACATTTCATTGATACTGTTTGTATGTAGAAGTTATATAGGACTTATTTGGCACTGGTGAGGCTTCACCTGGAGTAGCGTCCAGTTTGGGGCTCCACACTTCAAGAAAAATGTGGACAGATTGGAAAGACTCCAGCAGAGAACAACAAAAATTATTTGAGGCCTGGGAAGCATGACTTATAAGGACAGGCTGAAAGAATTAGAGTTATTTATCTGGAGAAGAGAAGATTGAAGGGGGGAGGTAGAGGTATTCACAGCAGTCTTCAAACACTGACAGCCGATTATAGAGGGGGTGGGGATGGGTTTTTCTCTGTGGCTATAGGAGACAGAACTAGGAGCAATGGTCCCAAACTGCAGCAGAGGAAATTTCGGTTGGAGATTAGGAAGAACTTTCTGACTTATGAGAGTAGTTGAGCATTGGAACAGGCTACCTAGAGCTGTTGTGGAATCTCCATCACTAGAAATTTTCAAGAGCAGGTTAGACAGATGCTTGGATGGTGTAGCAAGGGACCCCTACCCCTGCTATTATAAGTGAGAGCAGTGCTACAGGGAGGCTAGCTGCAAAGCAGAAAATCTGTTGCCAGGAGAGACAGGCAGCAGATGATGGTAGAAGAGGTAGACCAGAACAATAAACCTGCTAATTAGGAAAGCCAAGGAAACCCCTGAGCTGGGCCTTGAATACTGGAGTTCAGGTGACTAGAAAGGGGAGGAGGATGGGCTATATAAGGCTAGCCCCCCATGGCCAGAGACTCAGGCTAGCCCTGACCCAAAAAGAGGAAGGAGTTGCTTATTACCTCCTAGAAATAAGTCCTTTTGAATTTGAGTTGTTTGTGGCATAGCTGGATGTTTGGGCTTGTTGGGAAGCCACAGGCAGGATGTCTGGGAGACACTTTACCCTGGTGGGCTTAAGCTAAATGGTTTAGGGGCTGAAGCCAAGAGAGGAAGATTCTAAGGGTCTGGGACCTGGGGGTCTGCGTGGGCAAAAGCCAAGATGAGGCCACGGGCCCAGTGGAGGAGCAGAAAAAGGCTGAAGCCCAGGTAGAATCTTGCAAGTATTAGGGACCCAGTGGGCTGTGTGGGCAGAGACTGAGACAGGGTGAGGGTCCCACTGAATAGGGAGAGACCTGCCAGGGCCAGGGGTCCAGTGGGTGGATGGGCCTAAATCCAGAGTGGGCATGCAAATGGGTATCTACTAGGCTGATGCTTGTATGGGGCTGGGAGCCCCAGAGAAGTTTGAGGCAGATCTGCAAGGTATAAGTGTGGTTGGGGGAGGCTGGAGGCCATGATTACTGGCCCGAGGTGATTATGGCCAGGGGCACAAGAATAGGGTTGGTGCTGGCAGTACATAGGTTGTGCCTGCCAGGCAAAGAGGATGAACTAGAGGGTGCTGCAGGACATGTGACACTGAGAGAGGGTAGGCAGGCCAAGACACAAGAAAGAGTAAAGCGGAGCCAGGGAGCTTGGAGCTGAGAGAAAGGTTAAAAGAATAATACCTTGCTCGTGCAGGGTTTGGGGACAAAATATGGTTGCCCAGGGATGAGCATGGCAGAGTAAAGCACCCTGGGCTTACGCTGATCTCCGAAGCCAGCCTTCTGTATCTCTTATTTAGACATCAAGGCATGGGAAGTGAATATAGCGTGGTGACCTGAGAGACCAGTGGAGTGGGACAGTGTCAGAGTGGCTCTTATGGGGGTGCCATGTCATTCTGCTGGAGACAGATTCTGTCACAGATAGTCAGGGATGATCCTGCCTTGAGCAAGGGGCTGGACTTGATGACCTCATGAGGTCTCTTCTTGACCTACTTTCCTAGGGTCCTATCTATATATTTCTATATATAGATATATATCTATATATATCAGTGTATAGATATATATCGACATATATAGATGTGTGTGCGCATGTGTGTGTGTATGATACACAAATGCTCACACAGTAGTTATATACCAGTATGTGTATGTATGTACTATGTAATGTATGCATACATATGATGTATATATCATACAAAATTAAAGAAATAAAAGAAAGTCTTTGCAAAATGGAAAACAAATATTTGAAAATTTTCAAAAGAAGATGTTTTGAATTTTTCAGGGCTTTTTTCACTTACCCTTCCTTCTTCCCACCAACCTTAGCACAAATTCTGTTTTCCAGTTGAAAAGGGGTCTCTGGGAGTTTCTCCTGAACATCGCTAGTTACTGTTTGACATGTTTAGTTCTTTCTATGGGCAGTTTCACTGTGGGTGCCAACATATCAGTGACCTCCTATGTGCAAGCTATTCTCAGGTTTTCCCTTAATATTATATGAGCATATCGTAAACATACTGCTTGTAATAAAAGACTTACAGTGCTGCTTTTTCTCTGGCATCTGGTTCTTTTTCTCAAAGTACGCCTACATAGATTGTGAGAGGGTAGGAGACAGAGATGCCTCAAGGCTGGAGAGTATATGTATCATAGGAGGATACAAAGTTATTCAGGCTTGCTATACAGCAATAGAAAATGTTCTGTATGAACCACACTTCCCACACGGAGATGAGTATAGCCCAGAGAGACTACATTACATAAAAAGGGGGCATTTTCAAGGCAGGCTATGGACTCACAGATGCATAATGATGTGATTCGAAGCCATAGATTCTGTGGTAAAATATAATTCCAAAACATTTAATCACCAGTTGCAGCAGATTGTCCACTTTTGATCAACATGAATTTGTTGTGCCAGTGGAAAATTTGGAGTGATGCTAGTACTATTAAAAATATTCTATGAGTATAAATTCCAATTTTTACATGAATGGATTGGAATATAATTACCTTCTTTTGTGTTTTGCTTTCTGCAGAGGGATTTACTGGCACAAAAAAATGTAGAATCACAAAAACAAAGCAAATAGTGGAAGATAGTAAAAAAATGTAAAAGTTGGATTTATAATAAACATGTATTTTCCCTAAAAGTCAAGCATCCGAGAATAGGAAGCTGCCATGTGATTTGGGTGCAGTCAAACAAAACTAATCAACACCAATTTAGTTTGCATATTAAATACCTGCAGAGAGCACTCACAATCTACATGACCAAGAATTATGCAGAAAAATTATTTGCTGAATTGTATCAACTATCCATAAATTTTGGCAAATAGACATAAATCTGGGATCCATAAAGGCACAATATACAAGCAGAGAAAAGGGCAAATCTAAATAAAAAGTTGTTACATTAATCCAGTTCTAGTTTTGAAGCTAAGATCTGTAAATTTTTTTAGCTTTTCAACAATTTCCCTTGACATACAAATGGACTTAATGCATCTCAATTGAAATAAGATTTCCAGAAAAGCCTCTTTTCTTTTAAATGGTCATGTCATTAACAAGGTATCTACAGTTCTATAGCACAGCTGACTCTTATACTTTTCCTACTCTGACTTTTCCTAGATCTGACTTTTCCATTTGTATTGATGTTTGATGTAGACCTTAAATCATCATTCTGCTTTGCTTCCAATTTTCACTTTAAAGCTGGCAGAGTTAATGAAAATGGCACTGATAGATTGAACCAAGCAGAATAAAACAAATAGCAGTTATTGAGTAACATTAGTAGTTAATCAAGTGGAAGTATGAATTAGGACCTAGATGGCTGGATCAGGTAGCAGCAACAGATCGATTAAAGACAATGAGGTAAGTCATAAGGTGAAAGCTAGCAACATGCAGAATCAATGGGTGAAACTAATCCATTAAAAACAGACCTTAATATGTATACACTTTGTGACTCCTTGGAAAAGATCCAAAGTATGCTGTGTCTGGGTTTTACCTAGGCTAGAATAAAAGGTCTGTGTTTGAAATGTGTTAGCTAAGATACTTTAAATCCCTTGTTCCAGTGAGGCAAGTGTTGTTTTTAGACATGTTTATTGGTCAAGAGGAATCCTTGAGGGCAGGGGAGTCAGTCATTTGATTCCATAAGCTGGATCTGGCCTGCAAGACTGCTTTGCTTGTGGGTCGGACAACTTGCAGGCAAGTTAATCCCCATGGCTGCTGGAGCTGCTGTTTTGGTGAGGCTCTGGAACACAAGATGTTAACATAAGTGCTCCCCCCCCCACCTTCTCCCTTCCTGCTGATTTTAGTTACCACTGGGAATTAAAAACCTTGAATTTAGCAGCAGGTAAGAGGTGGGGTGTTTGCAAGCTATAACACTGTTAACCCCTAGATGCAACAGGTCTGGCAGCTGTCATGAGAAGCCTCAAGGGCCAAATCCATCCCACCAAGGTGAATTGTCCAATTCATAAGAAACCCCATGGACCAGATGGCCGATTTCTGCAGGCTGGATCTAGCCTATGGGCCTTATGGGTCTAGACAAGTCCATTTATTGTTAAAGTCACTTCCCTTTGGCACACAGCAGTACAGAGGAGGGCTAGGCTAGGTGGCAGTCTGCCTTCAGGATGAAAGAGAGGTCTATATCATGCCATTGGAAGTATGGACCAGCAAGTGAGGCTTTTTTTAAAAACTCAAACAACCTTTGCTTACAGAAAATATGTTTGCCACGGTATAATAGGCATTACTTTTAGAAAATGAACAGCCTTTCCAAAAGAACCTCATGCCAGTAATAGTACCTGGGAAGGATTTGAATTTCTTGGATATATATTGCTATGGTTCTTTCTCTCTCTCTCTTATTATTGTTACTTTTTCTTTGGGTGATCACAACATTCATAGGGGGACATTTTTAATATGTGATACCAACACATCGCAGTCCAGTTCAACTTTTGATGCCAATATAGTTGTTGTTAATTCGAAACAAGCAAACCCAGCCTTACCCACAGGTTTTTAATTAAAAGGTTAAGTAAACACACAACGGTGTATTGTGGACTTGTATGCCTTGCACAATAAGCCACATGGTTAGCTGGGTTCATATTTTGGCACATGTAACATATTGTGAATGTTTGATAGTCACGCCCAGTAGGCAGTGCAACCTGTCAGAGCAATTAAATGTTGAATGTCAAAATGACCATATACCTAATACTTGTGCCAAAACATGCACTGAAGGAGATTCTGCCAAGTTAAAATTGGTTTTTCATAGATTGTAAGGCTAGAAGGGGCCTCGAAAGCAGCCCCCTGCACCAAGCAGAAAAGATAACTGGGGGTCAGTTGACCCCAGCAAGGTGACTGTCTAGACTCCTCTTGAAGATTTCCAGGGTAGGTGATTGCATTACCTCTGGAGGGAACTTATTCCACAGTCTGGACAGCCTGACTGTGAAGAAGTTTTTCCTAATATTGAGCCTGAATTGATCTTCCAGGAGTTTGTGGCCATTACTCCTGGTATTCCCCTCAGGTGCCCTGGTGAACAGTTGCTCACCAAGCCCTTGATGTACTCTCTTAGTGTAGAGATAAGCTTCTGCCGGGTCCCCTCTCAGCCTTCTTTTCCTCAGGCTGTAGAGTCCCAGATCCCTCAAGCTTTCCTCATATGGCTTGTTGTGCAAGTGTCTGGTCATATGGGGGACCCTTCTCTGGTCTCTCAAGCTTATCCATGTCCTTGTTAAAGTGTGGTGCCCAGAACTGGATGCAATACTCCAGCTGCGGTCTCACCAGTGCTGAGTACAGTGGAAGAATCACCTCCTCGGTTTTGCTGGAGATGCATCAATTGATGCATGCCAGAGGATTATTTTCCTTACTGGTTATATCATCGCACTGCTGGCTCATATTCATACTGTGGTCTGTTATTACCCCCAGGCCCCTTTCATTCGTGTTGCTAGTCAGTTTAGTGCCACCAAGCCTGTAGGTGTGTTGGGGGTTGCTCATCCAGAGGTGGAGGACTTCACATTTATCGATGTTGAACTTCATCAGATTCTGATCTGCCCCAGTTGCTAGCCTGTCTAGGTCTGCCTGTGTCTGTAGGCTATTTTCAAGCATAATCATGCTCCCCCAGAACTTGGTGTCATCTGCAAATTTGGCCAGTGAGCTCTTCAGCCCCACATCCAAATCATTAAAAAATGTTGAAAAGTACTGGACCAAGCACCAACCCCTACGGGACACCGCTGCCCACTTCCCACCAGGATGACACAGATCCATTCACTACGACTCTCTAGATTCTATCCTGCAGCCAGTTTCTCACCCACCTGACTGTCTTGCAGTTAAGCCTACAATTATCCAATTTTCCCATGAGGACATTGTGGGATACTAGATCAAAGGCTTTTGGAAATTAAGGTATACAATGTCAACCTACTCTCTCGTGTCCAAGTGGCAAGTTACCTGGTCAAAAAAGAAGATGAGGTTGGTAAGGCAAGACCTGCCCACCACGAAGCCATGCTGGCTGGCTGTAACTGGTTGCCCTCCCCAGTGCCATCTTTTGCATTATCCACACCCTATGTGGAGCACCCTTGGAGTCCCCTTAAGGTTTCTCGTGTCCCACTCTTTACTCGCCTGCCATGTCTTGATGGAAATATTATACTGATGTTCTTGTAAGTGGGAGGCTGCCTATTGTTTTTGTATGTTGGGGTCCTCTGCCACCACTGGCCTTGACCTCAGTCTTCCTTTAGCTAGGCCTCCCTATCTAAACCCACCAGATAGGGTTGGACTCCGAGGCTCTAATTCTTTAGTCTTTGGGCTCCTGGCCCTCCTTTTTGCTCCAATCTGGAGCCCAGCCTCCCTGGCCCAGAGGCCCATCCACCAGTCCCACAGCCAGGGGGCTGCAAGCTCGAAGCTGGGCAATGGCCCCGACTCCACCGCCCCAGCAAACCCACAGTTGTACCCTGGGTTCACCAGGCCACCCTGGCCTTTTAGGATTGCCCTCTCTGGCACCGGGCCTGTGCCCCCGCATAGATTCATAGATGCTAGGGTCAGAAGGGACCTCAATAGATCGAGTCCGACCCCCTGCATAGACAGGAAAGAGTGCTGGGTCTAGATGACCCCAGCTAGATGCATATCCAGCCTCCTCTTGAAGACCCCCAGGGTAGGGGAGAGCACCACCTCCCTTGGGAGCCCGTTCCAGACCTTGGCCACTCGAACTGTGAAGAAGTTCTTCCTAATGTCCAATCTAAATCTGCTCTCTGCTAGCTTATGGCCATTATTTCTTGTAACCCCTGGGGGTTCCTTGGTGAATAAAACCTCATCAATTCCCTTCTGTGCCCTCATGATGAACTTATAGGCAGCCACAAGGTCACCTCTCAACCTCTTGTGGAGGCTGAAAAGGTCCAGGTTCTCTAGTCTCTCCTCATAGGGCTTGGTCTGCAAGCCCTTGACCATATGAGTGGCCCTTCTCTGGACCCTCTCCAGGTTATCCGCATCCCTCTTGAAGTGCGGTGCCCAGAATTGCACGCAGTATTCCAACTGCGGTCTGACCAGCGCCCGATAGAGGGGAAGTATCACCTCCTTGGATCTATTTGTCATGCATCTGCTGATGCATGATAAAGTGCCATTGGCTTTTCTGATGGCTTCATCACACTGCCGACTCATGTTCATCTTAGAGTCCACTAGGACTCCAAGATCCCTTTCCACTTCTGTGCCACCAAGCAGGTCATTTTCTAGGCAGTAGGTGTGCTGGACATTTTTCCTCCCTAGGTGCAGCACTTTGCATTTCTCCTTGTTGAACTGCATCCTGTTGTTTTCTGCCCACTTGTCCAACCTGTCCAGGTCTGCTTGCAGCTGTTCCCTGCCCTCTGGCATGTCCACTTCTCCCCATAGCTTTGTGTCATCTGCAAACTTGGACAGAGTACATTTTACTCCCTCGTCCAAGTTGCTGATGAAGACATTGAAGAGTATCGGTCCAAGGACCGAGCCCTGCGGGACCCCACTGCCCACACCCTTCCAGGTCGAAACCGACCCATCCACCACGACTCTCTGGGTGCGACCCTCTAGCCAATTCGCCACCCACCGGACTGTGTAGTCATCCAAGTCACAGCCTCTTAACTTGTTCACCAGTATGGGGTGGGATACCGTATCGAAGGCGTTCCTGAAGTCTAAGTATACGACATCCACCCCTCCTCCTGTGTCCAGGCATTTCATAACCTGGTCATAAAAAGAGCCTAGATTAGTCAGGCATGATCTGCCTGCTACGAACTCATGCTGGTTTCCCCTCAGCATAATTTGTCCTGCCAGGCTCTCGCAAATGTGAGCCTTGATTTTAATTTTTTCAAAGATTTTGCCAAGGATGGAGGTGAGAATGACTGGCCTATAGTTGCCCGGGTCCTCCTTCCTCCCCTTCTTGAAAATGGGGACCACATTGGCCCTTTTACAGTCCTTCGGGACTTGGCCCGTGTGCCACGAGCATACAAATATTCCCGCCAGTGGCTGTGCAATGATGTTGGCCAGTGCCTTCAGCACCCTTGGATGGAGCTCATCCGGGCCTGCCGACTTAAAGGCATCCAGTTCTTCCAAGTGACTCTGCACCATCTCAGGGTCTACGCATGGTAGTCTGGTGCCTTGCTGCTGCCTCTCTACAACCCCAGTGAGAGACTTGTCCTGCCCCTCACTTAGGAACACTGACGCAAAGAACTCATTGAGGAGTTCAGCCTTGTCCCCCCTGTCTGTCACCAATTGTTTCTTCCCGTTTAGCAGGGGTCCTATTCCTCCCTGGGCCTTCCTTTTACTCCCTATATATTTAAAAAACAATTTCTTGTTGTTCTTTACTTGGGATGCCATCCTCAGCTCCATGGTAGCTTTGGGCCATCTAACTGCCTTCCTACAAGCGCAAGCAGAGGAGGTATATTTGTCTTTGGTGATCTCTCCCTGTTTCCACTTTTTATGTGCTCCCCTTTTGGCCCTTAGGCTGCCCTGGATTTCTCTGGTCAGCCAAGGAAGCCTCCTGGCCCCTTTCCCTCTTTTTCCTTGCATTGGGATTGTCTCCCTTTTTGCCCGAAGGATCATTTCCTTAAGGCACAGCCACCCTTCTTGGGCTCCCATCACTTCAAAACTCCTACTCTGCAGTGCGTCCTTGACTAATCGCCTGAGTTCATTGAAATCAGCTTTCCTAAAGTCTAGCACTTTCACCTTACTAGTTACCTTACCCACTCGACGTCTTATGAAGAATTCTATTATTTGGTGATCACTGTCCCCAAGATGGCCACCGCTCTGTAGGTCCCCTATCATGTCATCCCCCGTTGCCAATACCAGATCCAGTAAGGCATTCCCCCTAGTGGGACCGTGTACCTCCTGTGTCAAGTGGAGGTCCTGTACACAGGTTAGAAACCTGCGTGAACGGTGGGACTTTGCCGTCTGCATCTCCCAGCAGATGTCTGGGTAGTTTAGGTCCCCCATGACTACCGCCTCTTTAGCTTTTATGGTCTCTGAGAGCTGCCTCAGGAGCCCCGAATCTAGTTCTTCCCCTTGCTGTGGGGGTCTGTAACAGACCCCTACCACCAAGTCCGTTTCTCCTTGCCCCCCATGTAACCTAACCCACAATCCTACTTTCTCCTCCTTCGATTCCGTCTTGATGAGGGTCGATGTATATTGCTCATTGACATAGAGCGCAACCCCTCCCCCTTTCTTCCCCACCCTGTCCTTTCTGTACAGCCTATAACCCTCAATATGTACCGCCCAGTCGTGGGACGAATCCCACCAGGTTTCTGTTAGCCCTACTAAGTCATAGGTGTTTTCTGCAAGCAGGAGTGCTAGTTCATCCTGCTTGTTTCCCATGCTCCTAGCATTAGTATATAGGCACTTGAGCCCTGTGACTGGTGCCTTTGCTGCCCCCCCGCTCCGAGTCCCAAGGGGCCCCTTATTTCTTAACTTCTTGTTGCTTACCTGTGCTGTGCTGCTGGCCTCCCCATGGCTTGTGGGTTCCCAATGTTCTCCTTCTTCAGGCTGGGCTGTCCTTGTGGGTGCCACATGGTTTGGTGGTCCACAGTTTCCCCTGCCCTCATCTTCCCCTCCCCCTGACAAGCCTAGTTTAAAGCCCGCTGGAGGAGATCCACCAACCTAGAAGAAAACACACGCTTACCTTTGGGGGACAGGTGAAGCCCATCCCAACTGAGAGATGTCCCTTGTCGTAATGTGCAGGTCGTTGTCCAGGAAGCCGAAGCCTGCCTCGAGACACCACTGCCGAAGCCGCCAGTTGGTCTCTCTGATGCAGTTCTCATGCTGTCTTCTGCGTCCGTTCACTGGTAGGATGGAAGAGAATACCACCTGTGCACCAAACTCCCTCAGCACGCCACCCAGAGCACTGTAGGCCGCCATCAGGTAATCGGGGGTTCTCCTGGCCGCATCATTAGTACCCACATGGACTAGGACCATGGGGTAGTAATCGGTGGGCTTGATCCAGGCCTGGATTACTTCCGTCACATCCCGAATCTTTGCTCCGGGCAGGCAGTAGACCTTTCGTGTTGAGGGGTCCTGGCGACAGACGGGCCCTTCCGTACCTCTCAGGATGGAGTCGCCTATGACGAGTACTCGTCGCCTCCTCCTCTGGGTCCGCTTGGATCTCTTGACCTGTTCGGAGTGTGGAGAATGTGGTGTTGCTTCCTGCCCAAGGGTTTCCTCCTCTGCTTCTATCTCCTGCAGGGTAGCCAGGGCCTCGTACCTGTTCTCCAGTTGGACTGGAGGAACTGGTACCTGTTCGCTGCGAGCTGCTCCGGTCCTGGATGTGACCATCTGCCACTCTGCTGTGGAGGGCATTCCACGGGGTGCTTCTTCCTTAGATGTCTGGTCCTGCAGGGAAAAGAAATAGCTGTCAATTTCATCCTCTGCCTCCCTGATACCCCTCAGCCTGCTAACCTCCTCCCGGAGCTCCCTCACCTGCACCTCCAGAGCCCTAAGATGGGCTCCTGCCGGACAGGTGTGGGGGCCCCCAATCTCTGCCCCCCCCGACCCTGCTGGGGATCCCCCGCAGGCCAGGAGGTAGGGGGACATCAGCTCCCCCATGGGCTCGGTCTGGGTGGAGGCCTCAGACCAGCCCCGGGTAGCCTTGGCCCCCTGGGCAGAGGCCCTAGCAGCACTCCTTGTTGACACCATTCTATAAGCTGCTGTTTGTAGATCTGTGTGGTGTCTACGCTCTACCCTTACAGGAGTCTCTCTCCTGGCCCTTCTTGCCCGCCCGCCGGCACAAATGCCTGCGCAAACGCCGGCGCGCTCTTACAGAGTGCACCTGTTTGCGCGCTCTGTTCGCGCTGCGCGGCTCAGGAGCGCGGCTCCCTACCGGCTCAGCTATATGGGACCCGGGGGGGCTTCCTCTCCGGATCCGGCTCAGCTGTGCTGGGTCCCTCCGCCCCACTTACCTTCAGGGGATCAGCTGTTGCTGCCCCCGCTGCTGATTCCTCTGCTGCTGCTGCTTCTGCTGCTGCTGCTTCTGCTGCTGCTGCTCCCACCTCCGGTCAGTCAGTTGGTAAAGGGGCACACATGCGTGCGGGACACACGTGTGCCTGGCTCCTCCCCTTCCCACTGCTGGTTCCCGAGTGCTGGGAACTACGTCACCCGTGGCTTTTAAAGCCCGCAGTTTGAGTTTCCCGCCCCTGCTCCAACAGCCAATCAGGCGCCCCAGTCTACCCGGAAGTGCCTGCCGGCAGTTCCGCCCCCTACGCTCCCCCGCTGGGGGTATCCGGTGCCACCGGAGCCTGCTCCCCAAGGGTTAGCCCCGGGGGTGCTCCCTGGCCTGGGGGGACAGTCCCCTCCCTAGCCCACCCTGTTTGCACGCTCTGTTCATGCTGCGCGGCTCAGGAGTGCGGCTTCCTACCGGCTCAGCTATATGGGACCCGGGGGGCTTCCCCTCTGGATCCGGCTCAGCTGTGCCGGGTCCTTCCGCCCCATTTACCTTTGGAGGATCAGCTGTTGCTGCCCCCGCTGCTGATTCCTCTGCTGCTGCTGCTGCTTCTGCTGCTGCTGCTTCTGCCTCCGGTCAGTCAGTTGGTAAAGGGGCACACGTGCGTGTGGGACACACGTGTGCCTGGCTCCTCTCCTTCCCGCTACTGGTTCCCGAGTGCTGGGAACTACGTCACCCCCGGCTTTTAAAGCCTGCGGTTTGAATTTCCCGCCCCTGCTCCAACAGCCAATCAGGTGCCCCGGTGTACCCGGAAGTGCCTGCCGGCAGTTCCGGCCCCTATGCTCCCCCGCTGGGGGGATCCCGTGCCGCCGGAGCCTGCTCCCCAAGGGTTAGCATACTGCATCCTCTCTGTTACTGGGCCTGTGCACCCCAAATACTGCACCCACACTGGTGCCAGAGTCCCCACGCTATAGCGGGGCTCCAATGAGGCCTCCTCCTTTCCCAATAGCCTCACCCAAACCACCGGTGTTATTCAATAATAAAACAAATATAAACAGTCTGTCCATGGGCTATAACCACCACCAAAAAAAATATGATTAAAGAAGGCAGCACGCCAGCTTACATTTACTCAGGGGGTCGTGCTTCTGCTCCCCACACTGTGCCCAGAAAGTTCTGGTTTTAAAGGGGCCAACCTACCTTCTGGTAACAGGGCTAGGGTTCTCTGTTACGCTGTCATTCAGAACCTTACCTTCTGCAATCTTATCACAGATAGACTCCTTGATGAACTTTTCTAGGATTTTTCCTAGGATAGAAGTTAGGCTGATTGGCTTATAGTTACCTGGGTCTTCCCTCCTGCTCTTCTTGCAGATGGGCACAACATTGGCCCTCTTCCAGTCCTCAGGGACTTTTCCAGGGTGCCATGAGTTGTGGAAGAGTTTCTCCAGGGATTCCGCAATGACTTCGGCCAGCAACTTTAGCGCTCTCAGATGAAGATCATCCAGTCCCACTGACTTGTATACAACTAATTTTATTAATTGGTCATACACCAATTCTATGGCAATAGTAGGAAGGCGATTATTCCTACCCTGCTCATCCTCCACTCTGCCTGGTGTGGTTTTATCCTTGGTCTGGTAAAAGACCGAGGTGAAGTAGTCATTCAGGAGTTCAGCTTCCTCCTGCATACCAGTAACCAGCTTTCCTGAGTTGTTGAGCAATGGCCCCACACTCCAATTTTTTTTCCTCCTGTTCCCGATGTACCTAAAGAAGGACTTCTTGTTGTCTTTGATTCTCGTTGCTAATCTAATCTTTCTTCTTTCTTAAGAGGACCGTGATTTCCCTCTTTAGCCAAGAGGGCGTCCCAGCCCTTCTGTTACCTTTTCTTTGCATGGGAATGGATATCCTTTGTGCTTCAAGGATTGTGTCCTTAAGGAACAGCCACTCTTCATGCACACCTTTCACCTTCGGTCCCTGGTCCTGCAGTACTTGCCCTATGAGTGACCTAAGCATTGAAATTTGCATTTTTGAAGTCCAAGTTCAATCCTGCTATCCGATTTATCTGCCTTAAGTCGGACAGCGAACATGATGGTTTCATGGTCGCTGTCACTCAGACTGTTCCTCTATATTTAAGTTGGTCACCAGGTTGTCTCCTTTGGCCAGGACCAAGTCTAGCAGAGCATCACCTCTGGTTTGTCCATGCACCTCCTGAGTCAGGAAGAGGTCCTTGACACAGGTCAGGAAGGGTTGCAACCAATCCAACTTGACCAAGTGTTCCTCCCAGGAGATGTCTGGATAATTAAAATCACCAGTGACGACCATGTCACATGCACATGTAGCTTCAGTCAATTCTCAGGTAAACTCCAAATTGAGTTCCTCCCCCTGGTTTGGTGGCCTGTAGTATACACCTACAGTTAGGTCTCTCTCACCATGCCCCCTACTCCCCTCGCAACTTAACCCAGAGGGTTTCAAGCTGTCCATTTTTGGAGCCGATGTCAGCCTCCAAGGAGGTGCGCTGCTCTTTTGCAAAGAGAGCAACACCTCCACCTTTCTTCCCCACCTGGTCCCTTCTATGCAGGGTGTAGCCCTCTATGGCTACACTCCAGTCATGTGAGGAGCCCCACCAGGTCTCCGTAATCCTTACTAGATCATAATGCACACTGGAGACTAGGAGGGCTAGCTCCTTCTGCTTGTTCCCCATGCTCCTGGCATTCGTATATAGGCACCTGAGTCCTCCTACTCAGGCAATCGTCTTCCTGTCCCACTGATGGAGAACTATTCCCTCAGCTCCCGCAAAAGTGACTCTCTCCCAGTGTCCCTATCTACAGGGATTACTTGTATGTTGGTCCCTGGACAAGCTTTTTAATGCACATTTGGGGACTAGCTTGCATAAAATAAAACCAATATAAGTTTTTCTACCAAGGGACCCTGGGACATTCTGTTCCCATCTGTCTCCTGTCCCCAATGGGCAATGCTTATTGTTACCCATTGCTGCAGTCATGTTTCTTACAGTTGTGTTATGAATTGTCATAAATTATGAAATTTTACAGAAAACCTTCTTCCAATTTGTTTTAAAATCTAATGCAAACATGTCCTGCATGTATATTCCCGTCATGTGGTTGAACTTACACTCTCCAGTGAAGCTGATTATAAACAAAAATAAATTTGCATCTCTCTCCCCTTAGATGGTGCAGTCAAAAAGTAATCAAAGAGCACAAGCTGTGACAAGCCAAGTGGGTTTTAAAAATTAATTTACTAACAGGACCTTAGATGACTAATATGAGCAAACATGGGTATTTAAAAGAATTTTTCAATTGGTGTTAGATGTTTTTTTATCTGGAATGGGGGGCAAATATTGTAAAATTGGGGATATCTAAAGATAAGAAGCAAGTCCAGATTATGTAAAAAAGCCATCATACTTCAATGCCATTGGAGCCCGGATATAACTGTACTTGTTTCTTCAAGCACCAATGCCAGGTAACTCCAGCCCCTGCAGTAGAGCAACTGGTTTCAATTTCCCATTTCCTGAGCTGTGCTCTGAAACCACACCCTCCCATGATTCAGATGCTGAGAGAGAAGCAGCTCATCACAATATATCCCCCTCCCCGCCCCCCCCTGCTAAGGCTAGGTGGATGGCTTGCATCTATATACATGTAGTACTGATATAGAAAAATAGGGGCTTGAACTCAGCCCATGGAAGTCAGTGAGGGTGTTTCCATTCCAGTGAGGGCGCTTATGGTTAGGGATTTTGAAGAATTCAGTACATCTGGGCCACTGACAGACATTGCATTTAAGATGTGATTAACCAACTGGGTACTGTAGTAGCCTAGCCACATGTTCATGCAATTAGTGCAATAAAATAGGAAATAAGCCACAAAGTTATTACACAAAATGTGTGTTTATTTAGTGGGATTCTTTCCATTACCTTAATGAGGAGTCAAAATAGGTTAATTTAGAATAAAATATACCCCCAATGTTGTGGGGGCTAGGGGTTAAGGTGCCCTGACCTGCCTTTCACCGGGATGGTAACTGGCTTGGTATTTCCTGGGGACTGCCACACCACTGGGAGCCCCACCAGGCCACCCACTCCCAGCAGGGTGCAGTTTTAGGACATGCCCAGGACCAGGAGCTTCCAAACCATCCCCTTTAGCTCCTGTCCTTACCTCCAGGATATTGCATTCAGCCTTGCAGCCAGGCAATGTTTCTGCCTGCTCTGCCACCAGCAAACTGCCCTGTTTATATAGGCCGGGGTATCCAAACTTTTTGAATGTGGGGCCGGATCATGAACTTTTTATCACCTAGTGGGCCGGTGAGCCATATCCAAAGACCTCACAGGAAGCGGTATCACATCACCCCCTGAAATGAAAGTACAGTGTTTACTTTCGTTTCCCGTCACAGCACCTCGGGCCTCAGAAAACAGCTTGGAAGGCTGCATGGCGGCCTGCAGGCCATATGTTGGACAAGCCTGATATAAGCAGCCAGAGATCTAAAATGGCTGCCGCAATCAAGCACCTGCTGGCTGCTTGGCTCAGCTCTTAAAGTGGCAGGCACCAACAGTGCCCTGCCACATTTTTGTATTTGTGTTGGTGGATGAATTGCTCAGTGCCCTGGAGCTGTTTTCTAATAGTTTTTTGACAAAGTGAATGTAGGGCAGGCACTTTATTTTGGAAAGAACTGGCACTGTATTCCAAGGCCAGTTGTAAGAGCTTTTTGAAGCCAGAATGAAATGGTGGATTACTGCTAAATGCCAAGTAGTACTCTGTGTTCTCACAGGCTTCTAAAGCAGTACTTTATATAAATGTAAAACTGCAAAAACTTTTATACTGCAAACTCTTGTGTATCTCTATGTAAGTCAGTTGCTTCTTCAAAAAAGTTCTCCAAGCAGCCAGTTAAATTCAAGTAGCTGACTGGCTTCCTCTGTTTTTTCTTCAAAAGAAAATGAGGTATAGCACTGAGGAAGAATGGAGTATAATTAATGGCAAAGGAGAGGTTGCAATGTTGAGTCTTTTATTTGGTGCACTCACCGTTGTGTGTGCTACTGCTTTTACTATTTGAAAGAAAAATGTCTTTGCATCAGAATTACTAAGGATCTGGGTTGAGAAGTTCAGTAACCAGTTTTACATACAAATTATCTCTTAGATTTTTTCCAGGTTTAAAAACTATGTTAAACTAGAGACAGATCTAGATTAAAACTCTAAATCAGGACACCTTTAGCTTTTGGGAAAAGCTTACATGGCCCATAGGAGTTCGGTGGCATTTGCACATCACCATAGCAGCAAACATGCCCAGACAATCCCTTGTTTGTACAGTTGGGGGGGCACTGTTCATTGTGCACATAGATTATCGTTAAGTGATGTATTTCCTAAACTATGAGCACAAGTGAATGTGTAAATTTAGCAAACAGATGCTCACACAGAAATTCAAAGGAACATCATCCTTGTGATTATTCCCATTATTAAACAATTTGATAGTGCTTCCTGAATTTAGGTAATGGGTGATGTATTGTTTCATTAATTAAGAACAACAAAGTAGCCAAAAGCCATTGCAGGACTGTTTAATTTCTTTTGGAAATTATATGTGGAGATTTCCACTGGGCAAGCTGGCAACTGTTGTATAAGTTTAATACAGGTGGTCTGTTTCCCCAAATGGATCCCTATAATTTGGAATTGATAGGAACTAAGCAGGGAGGCCTATGTCTATATTGCTTCCACTTCCTGAGAGTGCTTCCAAGCAGCATGCCCCCCCCTCCCAGCTCTGCACATGTCAAACCCAGAAACGAAGCAGTGAAACCACCCTGAGGGCTTCTTCTACTACTGTTCTCCAGCATGAAGATGACAAATTCTGAGAGCAAAAGCAAAGGGAGCCTCATTTCCAGGCTTAGCATGTGTTGAGCCAGAGTGCATGGGTGGAACTGTAATGGGTAAAGAGGCAATGGAATCTGGACATTTGTTTTTTTTCCCATTTCTATAGTATTATACAAGTAAACTCTCTTCACTTGCCAGTTTTGTGCTGAATACAAATCTACCATAGACAGCTTCATGGGAGCACTGAGGTGCTCCAGCTGTGTGCTGCAACTTCTATTTTCAAAGGGTTCCACTTCTCCAGTCATCTCTGTGGGCCTGTTGATGAACTCTGGCTGATCAGAGAAATGGTCCCCTTGGGAGTAAAAACTGAAGGAAACAACTGTGTGGTTTATCCTTAATTCAGCACCCTGCTGTGAAACAAGCAAGTTGCAAACCATCAGATATGAATGAATCCAGTTCTACTGTAGGTACATTAACAACCTGAAAGCCCAGGCCTTGCAGATATACGCTTGCAGATATTAAAACCAACCAAACTGGTTAGCTCCTGAAGAGGTAGCCATCAGGAATAGTAAGGTTGCAGAAACCAATCATCTCCTGCTCTTCACAGCTCTTCTTCTGAAAGTGATCCAGTGTGTGAGTCCAGGGTGAGTGCTATACAGATATTTAAGGAAGTTGCATTTTCTCGTTCTGAATTTTTGCCACTACTGCTCTTTGGCCCCAGTCTGCATCACTCCCATCCTGTCAGTCAGTGGCAGTTGGGTGAGCCCAGGGGCAGTGTTTCACCAAATTAAGTTTCCCTTGGAAAAGTCTGTGCAAATGTACTACCTTGATTTCAGCTACCTTTTGGTTTCCATGTTGCCCTGTCTTTCAAGCAATTGCAAAATTTGAGCTATCCATGCAGCGTGTTTGTATTAATGATGGTTAGCATCACGGTGCCCAGCCCCCTTCTCTCTGTGCTGCTTGACAGATCTTGAAAGTAGGTGTGGCTTGTTAAAGCCAATAAATGACTGGGATGACCACTGGCCACCTCCAGTGGTGTCCCCCAGGGATCAGTGCTTGGACCCATGCTCTTTAATATATTAATGACTTAGATGAGGGAGTGGAGAGCTCACTGATTAAGTCTGCGGATGATACCAAACTGTGGGGAAACATGAGCTCATCAGAGTATAGGGTAAAGATCAAGGACGACCTTGATAGATTGGATTTATGGGCGGAATTGAATCAGATGAGGTTTAACAGGGAGAAGTGCAGTTCTTCATCTGGGTAGGAAGAACCTTCACCCTAATTACATGATAGGTGGTGGTCCATTGGCTGGCACAGCATCTGAGTGAGACCTGGGGGTCACGATTGACTGGAAGATGAATATGAGCCAACAGTGTGACGAGGTTGCCAGAAGGGCAAATAGAACTCTGTTGATGCTAGTAGATCCAGGGAGGTGCTCCTCCATCTCTATTCAGCATTGGTGAGGCCACAGCTGGAGTACTGTGTCCAGTTCTGGGCACCTCACATCAAGAAGGATGTGGATAAGCTCGAGAGGGTACAAAGAAGGGCCACCCATATGATTAAGGGCATAGAGAACAGGCCCTATGAGGAGAGACTCTGGGAACTGGGCCTGTTCAGTCGGAGTAAGAGAAGGCTGAGTGGTGACTTGATAGCTGCCTACAAGTACATCAGGGATAAGAATCAAGACCTAGGGGAGCAACTCTTTAGGAAGTCACCTCAAGGGAAGATGAGGACCAATGGGCATAAGCTGATAGAGGGTAAATTCAGGCTGGACATAAGAAAAAACTTTTTCTTTGTAAGGGTCACCAGAATCTGGAACACACTCCCAGCAAAGGTAGTCCAGTCACCATCCTTGGGGGTGTTCAAGATGAGGCTGGACAAGTACTTTGTTGAACTCATCTGAGCCCAATAACTTCCTGCCCATGGCAGGGGACTGGACTTCTGGTCCTTTGATTCTGTGATTCTATGGAAAGAATCATGGGAATGGTTTATCCTGACCTCAGGACCCTGTGCTTTCCATATGCTATCCCACAAGGCAAAGTGAAAAAAAGCCCAAGATGCATGCTCTACCAGAAGAGCATTGCACTGGGGTACCTGTCTATAATGAGGAGTTTATTTGGAAGCAACAGATGCTGTATTGATGTAAGGATCACAGAGTAGCATTTTCACCCAGCTAACAAGGCAGTGCTTGTACAACAGGTGTTCTGGAGAATTTAATATGGACACATGAGACCTGAAACATCTTTCAAGTGACAACAAGCGCTCACTCTCAAGGCATCTTAAGAACTGTTGCAGACTTCTTTGTGCTTAAGAAGTAAGTCCTGGAGGGAAAGAATGGATCTGGGCACTTTCCTCTAAAACTCAGAGCACTTACTGGTTTAATAACCAAATTTGGAGCCTGCTGAGCAGTCATATGTGTAGGGGGACAGGTCACAAAGACTGTTATGCACTTAGCTAACTGGTTGATTTTTTTCCAAAATGCATTTGATTGGCTAAGCGTCCATGGTGTGATGGCTCTGCTTCCATCCCAGCTCATTATCATATGTTAATAATTCATGTATGCATGCAAATTAGTGTTGGCATCTAAAACAAAAGTGAAAATCTGGCATATGGCTGGAAGGTGATGTGAATGCCAAGAGGGGTAGAAGAATCCTGCATCTGGCCATAGATTTGAACTACATGACCCATGAGGTCCCTTCCAAAACTGTGGCTCTCTGAGACTGGTCCAAAGAGTGAGTCAGACTTATTTTGGTTAGGAGAATGGCAGATGTTTTGGGTACTTCTACATAGGGGAAAGAGACATACCATTCAAGGGCCCAGTCTACAGTACAAAGGCTTGCCCAAGAGAACATACAGTGTGGATTCAGCGACGGTTCTGAGAGGCCCTGGGCAAAGACTGAAGGTGAAGAGCTAGGTAGTCAACCAGGCCCAGACCACTGAAGAAAGCTCTAATCAGAGTGGGTGGCTACCCGAGCTGGCTTGCGAAGAAAGAATGGTGGTCAAGACTCTAATTCCAATGTTTATCTCTGGAACAGATGATCTCAGCACAACCGTCCTCAACAACCCATTAGAGCCCAGACATTGTTTGCAAAAATATGTATGTTCAAGAGCGCAGGGATTTATTTTACCTCTTTGTTCCTATTACCATTATCTCCACATTCTGCACACAAGGCCTAACAACACTTTACAATTCCCTGTTATCTATGCTCCTCCCCTCAGACAAAAAAGCCTACCCATCTCTCTCATGCACTCATACACATCTGCTCACTTTTCTCAAGCGTAAGACCATGCCACTGAGAAGTGAGAATGCCACAAGAGTACAGAGGTGTTCTGTTTGCATGTGGGCCACAGTAATTTATGGGTGTACATTTTAATTCTGACTTCATGCATCCCATTTCTTTCCCTGCATGGCCACTAAAGTAAGTAGATCATCCCCTTCCCCACCAAAGGATAGGTCCCACTGACCTATGACCACCAGCAGCAAGTTTTACCCATCTATGGTGGGTACCCATCCAAAATAATGAAGGGCACTGTTGTGCCTTGCTCCACCCCAATAGCCCTCCTCTGGCTGAGAAGCCCTTGTTTGCTTAGCTGAGCAGGGATAAAGGGAGCAAGGCCTAACTCCTTGCTGCCAACAGGAGACCTACAGCACACTGGGTCTCCTGTTGGCAGGCGATAGACATCACCTCTCAGAGGAAGAAACCACATTTTTTTCTAAGGATCACCATAGCCATGAAGACATAAGATAAGTAACACTGAAAAAGCATTCTAAAATGATAGGGGAAATTGCTGACCTAGAGGCCCTGACAGAGGGCACAATGTCTTGCTGTCAGATGTGTCATAACTGTGATTTATGCAGTAATTCAGGTTCAGGTGGAAAATATGACCCCTCCAAGAGGAAAATCTCCCTTTTTGAAAAATTGGGCCTGCTTGTGCCCTAAATTAAATTAAAGTTGAAATTTCACCAAAACTGTTTCCATTATAGTTAGTTTTTTATGCAGAGATTTGTGGGAAAAGCCTGCATCAAAGAATGTCAAGTCATCTGACATGCTCTAGCAATTTTTAGGTGTATATTGAATAAGGTGTAAGATTAAAAAAATCGTTATCTGAATGTCAGTAGCACTTAGAGGCCCCATTCAGGGATCAGAGCCTTGTTGTATGAGATGGTATATTGATTTGTAATTTAAAAAGCAGTCCTTGCTAAAAGACCTTGTTATATATCAGGGAACAGAGAAATGAGACAAACAGAAAATTTAAAAAGGGGTGGGGGTAGGGGTGTGGAATACTGGAGAAAAAAGCTGGTGGCCCAAGGTTTTCAAATGACTAGCAGTTTCAGGTGCTTTGGTTTTTAGAAGCATAACCTGAAGCATCCAAATTGGGCACCATTTCTGGTGTTTCAGTTGGGCAGGAAAAAGCTGAAGCACCCCAAAATAATTAGCCCCTTTTGCAAATCTCAGCTATGTTCTATATTTATTGATAGCTTGGGGAGACTATTACCTGCTTTCAAGGAAAGGTATCTTTTCAGCAGTGCTTAAATGCATTTTTAATGCAGATTAACTAGTTTTATGATACAGTTGTTGAAAAGAGAGAGATTTTTAAGGAAGGTTTTTGTGGCAGTATATTAGATTAGAGTTTGTGTGATAAACAGTAATAGCTCTTCAGAGCAGATGCATTTTATCAGTTTAAAACATGACTCAGAACACATGCACTGCATTTAGGCTTTTAAAAATGTATTTACATGTCAGTATGAACAGCAGACAGTAATAAATCTTTAGAAGCCATTATTGTCCTTTGGTTAAATATAATGTGGCTCACAGTGCATGTATTATTTATGTGGTAACGGAGACTTTAGAGCCAAATGGTTTATTGTGCATATCTGGATACTATCTAAAATGATGGGGTTTTGACCTTATAGGCCAGGAAAAAAGATATCCTCTGTAGCAGAAATCCCACCCACATGGCACTTTGGGGGTCCCACATTATAAAGGAGTGTCCTACAGGAGTGTCCCTCAGCAATCCAGCATCTCAGCTCCAGAGCCTTTTCAGCTGCTACTGCTACACACAGCCTGAGACCTATAGGTGTTTGCTTCTACTCTCCCTCTTCCCTTGCTCTCAGGTGTCTCCTCTCTCCCTCTTCTCTGTGGGAGAATTCCCTTTCCTCTGCTCACCATGGATCCTCTCCTCAAAAACCTATTTACTTGGCCTTTGGTTGGGGGACAGGATTTGGCCTTGTTCCTGCTGTCAGCCATCATCATAGACCGCTCTCAGGGAAGAGAGAAAAGTATCAGAGAGCAATGGGAGAGGAAGGATAGAAGGTTCCTACATATCCCTTATGAGACACTTGGCTGTTTGGCACTGGAGGAGCCTTGTGGGGCTTGTGATACCTACCAAAGGGCAAATATGTAAAATGAAATTTTTACAGTGGATATTGTTGTATTCAAAAGTGGGATTCAAACGTAGTGCAGTTAAGGATTGACATGACACCTCACTTGATTTAATGACAGAAAGGCTTTAGTAACTATATCACAATTGAGCTATAGAACTGAATGACAGAAAAAGACTCCTTCCCCAAATTCAGTAAATAAGCTATCACAAAAGTCCTAGTATATGTTAGCTACAAGAGTGTCTCTCGCCAATGCAGGCAGGAAGGGGTTTCAGTCTTTGCAGCCTTCACTGGGCATGGACCCATTGCCGGGAATGATTAGTTGGGTGTGGGTTACAATGTTGCAGTGATTTTTTTCTCTCTCCTGAAGTGTACCTTTTGCCAGGAACTGTTTCATCCTTATACTGTTCAATTGTGTAGCTTTAAAGAATTCCTTCTTGATAGTTGGTAGACTAAAATCCGAACAAAGCAGCTAGGGAGGGACCATCACATTACAATGCTGTTTGGGGTCATCTAGTTGTGAAAATTGTTTTTGCAAGCTTTTGATCAGTCCGGAGGTTACTCTTCAATCAAATGGGATGGGTCTTGATTGACTAAATGGGATACCTTGGGGAATTAATCATAAGACACTGTTTTGGGTAGCTGTTTTAACAATGGGGCAGGACGCAAAATAGTCTGAAGTAGTGATGGTTTATGGAGACATTTGCAAAACCCCAAACAGACATTGAATGCCTGTTCTCAGAAATATATCTTAATCAAGGGAGTATGTGTCAGTAAGGAGGATACAGTTACATAGGGATATGTAGTTACTTATGAACTAGCCCAGGCTTGTCCAACATACCGCCCGTGGGCTGCCATGCGGCCCTCCAAGCTATTTTCTAAGGCCCGAGGTGCTGCGACGGGAAACGAAAATAAACACTGTACTTTTGTTTCGGGGGGGGGGGGGGGGCGTGATGTGATACCGCTTCCTGTGAGGTCTTTGAATATGGCTCGCCGGCCCACTGGGTGATAAAAAGTTCATGATCCAGCCCCACATTCAAAAAGGTTGGACACCCCTGAACTAGCCAGTTGCCTGTCGAGAATGATGGGGAGGGGGAAGTAGGAGGGGATGGAGCCCTGGGCCCCCCCGTCCGGGCCCACTCCCCCTTTCCTCCTGCTGCTTGGAGTCCGGGCCCGCTGCCTCCCTCCCCACCACAGCAGTGGGGGGAAGGGAGGAGCAGGCCCGGGCCCAATGCAGGGAGGACTGGGCCCCAGGGTGGGGAGAAGCTGGGCCACCGTGACGGGCAATGTTCCCTCTAAGGTGTAGTCATCTGTGAGCACACCACTTCAATCTGTGGAGGTGCCACTTCGGTCCTGCCTCCCACTTTTGGTGCGTGAGGGGGAGGTGGGACCAACTTATCAACTACAGTTGATAAGTTATCTTATCAACTGTAAGATAAGCAGGAGCCTGGTTTCATTTTTTTCACACTGATACAGAGTTCTTGAATTCCATACACCCTGGTGTTAAACCTGCAGAAAACAACAACTGATTCTGTTTCTACTATGCTCACACAATTATTTAAAAACCTTGAAATATGCACTCTTGGTAATACTACAAAACTGAATTATTTGGGAGAAAAGAGTCTTGAAATACTAAACTATATACACATGCACACATGCACGTGCACACACACACACACACACACACATATATAAAATATACTAAACTATATATAAAAATTAACATTTTTATATTTCAAGGTTTATACACACATATGTGTATATGTGTGTGTATATATACATATTTTAAAATGTACTTCCTTTTCTCATTATTCAGTGTCTTCATTACAAATATCCATATGAATCTAATATAAAAAAATAATCATGCAACGTTGAATACAATTATATATCCTTGTAAAGAAAGTACCTGACTTTTTCCATTTTAAATTACATCTACACAGTAAATTTTCACCGTGTGGACTGATGCTGTCAAATCACCGCACTGACAGAACAGTCTGTTGCCACAAAACCATCTATATGCAGAAGGATATAATGTGAAGCAGCTCACTGTGGAGCAGCCCACAAGCAGCCGGCATGTGGCCACCAGGCCTCACTACAGCCTTTGAAAGCAGCATGGTGCCATGTGTGTCCCATTGCTGAAATGCCCACTTCTCCCCACCCATGTCGGGCCCACTCAGGGATGGTAGGAGTGGGCTCAGGGCTGACTCAGGGGAGGGGGGTGGGGGAGGAGTGGGCCCGGGCCCAAGGGAGGGAGAAGGCCCGCTCCTTCCCTTCCCCAGCCACTGCTGTGGCCGCATTGGGCCAGACCCGCTGTTCCCCCCCGCCACCATGGCAGGCCAGCTTTTCCCCTGCTTGGGCCCACTCCCCATCCCCTGCATTGGGCCTGGACCTGCTCTCCTCCCCTCCACGTAGGATCCAGGCCCACTCTACCCCGCCATGTTATCTGCAGAGAGCAGGGTGGGGGGGAGGTGAGGCCAGCCCTACTGGCCTCGCCCCCCATTCTGTCCACTCTGTTCCCGCTGGCTCCAGGGAGCAGGGCGGGGGGCCCAGGTCCACTCTCCCCCTGCTTCATCCCCTATGTCCCCACCATAATGGCGGCAGGCTGCCTTCTGTCAGAATTCTTCTTCACTCTCCAACTGGCTGTTTGTCAGCCAGTCAGAGCATGAATAAAGCATTACGGACAGACAGACACAGATTTAGGCTTTTATAATATTAGAATGGTGTTGCATAATAAAACAGCGGGTACATTTGCAATTAGCACAGGAGATTAAATCAATTGTAATTGCTTTATTTTGCATGGTGCCAATCACAATCTTGCATTCTTGTGCAAGATGCACTGTTCTTTTAATTTGGTCATTTAAATTTCATGTGTAGGTTCAGCCATGCTTCCACAGTCATCAGTCCCTCACTTGATGCTCATAAAGCATTTATGTAGCATTACCATCAAGACAGATGAGGTCACTGTCTCGGAGGTTAGAGCTTCTCGCTGGAAATGCTTGTGTGCTACTTATTTACATTCAGGTTAAGAGGGCCTTCAGCTCCTCCTTATGAGCATGGGATTTCACTCTTAGAAGCAGCTGTCGGGTCCTACATGAGATGATGCATTGTATCAATGCTAACAATACACAAATACTTAAAACTGCCACAATGGGGTGTAAAGCCACATTTAGAATACCGGTACTAGTTGGAGACCATTCAAAAAGAGTTTCCCACCAGTGATGCTTTTGTGACATCTTTTGCTATATCTAGTAAATGAATTATGGTTTTACCTACATGTTGTACTGTAACAACAGTGTGTTTTGCTGAAGCTTGAACTTTCTGGACCTTTTTATACACACCTGGATGAAAAATTTACTTGTGCAGCTTATCTGAAGACATCTCTAATTGAACATCATTTAAACCAGTTTTACTGAAAATGTGAAAACTCCGTGTAAAAGATTGTTCTAGTGTTAATGTAGTAAAATTAAAATTGCAATCTATAATTTCTTTAATATTAGAATTTAAATTATATAAAATTAGAACTTTAAAGAGGAATTTTGTGCATTAATCATTAACATCTTGCATATAGTTTGAATACATACACACCCTTCCCCAATATTAATAATAGTATTTTGGTTAGAATACATGGAATATTGACACTCTGCTTGATCATTGCTCAAGCATTCATGTTTAAAATACAAAAAATAACCAGGGCATACATAGTCATGCTAGCCAATTTTCTCATAGGACTGGAAATTGATTTCTTTCCAGCAGTCTTGTACTTTGATTGCACCTTATGACCTCATTTACCTGATCCAATGAAGGTCAGCCACTGTTGGCTGCCAGCCAATCAGTTTGAAATCCATCACTAGTTGCTGGGTAGACTGGCAGGATCTTTAGCCCATGCCCAGTCATGTTGGCATTGCTTAGAACAATAGGGAGCTTAAGCCTTTCTCCCAGGTATGTGATGCCAGTCACATAGGCAGACCTCCTTTCCTGGAGCACATCCACTAGCCTGGGGGTAATGCTGCCATCACCCAGGGTCTGGGGTCTGGAGTGATCCTGGGTCTGTGCCCTCTGGGAAACACAGGCCTAGTAGCCCTTGAGGGTACTCGACCCACTTCAAGAACTTGGGGTGCTTCCCTTAATCTGCAGCAGAAATAGTGGTCTCTTTTAGTCAGCCGAACCAAGGGGACCCCAAGGCATAATCTAGACCCACTCCCAGTAAGTCTCCCATACTAGGTACAAAGGAAAACTTTACTGGTTACAAGGAGTAGGTTTGGAATAGGGTACAGGGTAAAGTAATATCAGAGAAATCCCATACAGCAAACAGGGTGGCAGGGTATCCTTTGATCACGTATCTGAGCTACTGCAAACTATATATCTAGTTAGATCTCAGGTAGCTTACTCATGGGTATCATCCAGAGGCAGGTGGAGATTCCCTCTGGAGGCAGGCAGTTCATTGATTATGAGTTTCAAGAGAGAGAGCAAGTTTCAGATGGTCCAGCTTCTCTCTCTGAGTTTTTTCATCATGGCTACTGCCCATCCTCCTGGGCAGTTCTTAACTTATATAGACCTTATGGCCTCATTTACCTGGTCCAACAGAGGCCAGCACCTGTTGGCTGCCAGTCGACCAATTTGAAATGCATCACTGGTTGCTGGGTAGACTGGCAGGGTCTCTAGCTCCCTCCCAGTCAGGTTGACATTGCTTAGAACAATGGGGAGCATAAGCCCCCCACCCAGGTATGTGATGCCAGTCATGTACACAGAGGGAGCAGGTTTCCCCCCTCCCTCAGGAATGTATCCAGCTCAGGTTACAACTCAGGGTTACCTAAAGAGTCCATGGGATGTCTGTCCTCTGCAGGCACCATGTTAACCAAATTGTCACATAGCAGAGTTTTTGGGGAGAGACAGAGGTGGCATTCTGCCACAACACCTAGGGGCATAAAGTTAGTTCGGTTGATCATAACACCTAGAGGCACCAGTGGACTGTCTTTTAGAACTTGCTGTGGCTGATATTTCATAATGGCAAGACTGAGTGTATTTGTGGTGATGTTAAGTGTTGATGTAATTAATTTTGCCCAGGGACTAATAATGTGTTTCCTAATCATTTCAGGTATATTTCCTCTTAAGGCTTGATTGATCACATCTTCGGCAATAACGTATTGCCATATCTGTGCCTGCACACATGTAAAGGTGGTTGAGGTATTTGCCTCCAGCCAAAAGATTGCCTTTGCCAAAGTAGCAGTTAGGGTGTCACTTAGGCTTTGGCTTTGGCTAAGATCTGCTATTTGTAGCTGTAGCTGACTAATTTCATGCAGACCTTCTTGTAAAGGGATATCCATTTTCTGTATAATGGATCTCAGACTACTGAGCTTATTAGCCACTGTTTCAGAGTTAATGGAGTCAAGCACTCCCAAACCGGTCCCTGAAGCTCAGAGAACTGTGTCCAATGATAGTTTCTTTCGTTTCCCCATGTTAACGAGGACTTTTCCTTCTAACCAGTGTTCCCAGCCCTTTTGTAGGGGTTGTGTGAAGCTTAATCACTGATGCTTTTCTTGCTGAATGATGTCTGAGGACAAGTTAATTGAAATGTTAATTATACAAATTGTGGGTTGGATCCCTACATTTAACTGAACTGGTATTTTTTTACCACAACAGGACCCACTGCTACTTTGTGTGCCGTCTGCTCTATTTTAACCAATTGCATTTTTGTCAACCCGTTTGGACTCCAAAATTTCTAGATACCACTATCGGGGGTATTTACTGTAAAAGTTAATACAAAAGTGGCATTGTTCACACTGTGGGTTGCAGTACGCCTAGCCTGTGGGGTATCGATTCCTCATACAAAGTCAGACTGAGAGGAATTTGTATTTATTGTTAGGAACACATTAACCTGACCAGCTGGAATCCACTTGGGAATTATGGATCAATTTAGTTGCCAATAATCAGGATACTTTGGTACTGGAAATAGAGAGGGGTTGAATTTGAATCTTAAAGCTACCGTGGAATCAGATGTCTCTTGAAGTTGAATAATTTTTTTTGAGGTCTAATATCCAGGACAATATTTTTACTGCATCCATTGCGGGGACCATGTTGGTGGCCAGGTAAGTGGCCCTCCCCCTTTAGCACTCTATCATAATCATTCCTAGGAACCCAGCATCATTGTATTTAATTAAGTGATCAGTGCCTTGTATGTCAGCTTCCTGAACCTTTACACCAACAGGGAACTACTCCCTCCTTCCAGTGGGGGAAGGAGTATGTTCAGCCAGCAGTTTCAAAATGAGTTGTCTTGGAATTGTTTGCATCACATGGAACTCCTTTTGGTATTCTTCTGCAATAGTGGAGTATAACACAGCACTGATACTCCTGATAGTAAAAGGGAAGACCTTGTTCAGAACCTTCTCTTCATTATCCCTTTGGGACATCTTCACTATACAAGGAGATATATCCCAACAGTACCACGAGGTTTACAGGACACAGAAACCACATTTTAATAGCACCTGAAAAATAAATAGAAAACATGGGGTCTACTGACCTGATTAATAAGACAGTATAATTACAATTTTTTTTATTTCCCTTCCATTCTTTGAATTATGAGGAATGGAACCACTTCTGAATATTCCTTTTTGCATCATGGATTTCTACTTGGTATACTGTTGGACTAGCCTTGTTAATTAGGTAGACAGGTCCTTTCCAAATGGGAGTGAAGGTGGTTGTATCTGAGGCTCAATACATAAGTCAATCCCCAACTTCCCATTCCTTAGATTGCAACAACAGACCCAATTGCTTGTCCATCCTAGGCTGATTTTGTTTTTAGAGTTACTGCAATTTGTCTCTGTGTTTTGGAAATTGCTTGCATCAAATTGCCTATCTATCTGTCAGTTAATACATGTGGTTGCAATGAGTCAGGGATAGTATTTTCCAGCCACCACTGCTAGGCCATTCTCATCTTTTGACCACTAAAAGCTTTGTGTGGTGAGAAGCCATGAGCAGCTGTAGAACCTCACACAGCCATCACAAGGGGAGGCTTTTCAACCCAGTCTTTCCCTTGCTGCTTGGATGCCTTCTTTAGGGCCAATCTCAGTATCTGATTTGTTCTTTCCACTTTTTCTGAAGACTGTGAATGGTGTGCAATATGGAATTGTTGTTTAATGTTTAGGACATCACATAAGATTTTAACACATTAAGCAGTGAAATGGGGACCCTGGTCTGAGTCAATTTTTATCCAGTACAGGCAGCCCCCACTTAGCGCTCTTAATTGGTTACTGAAAAAACAGAGCATTAAATGAAATGAGCGTTAAGCAAAACTGAAAGTATTTGATGAGCCAAGATGGTGACCCCAATTCTTTTAATGATTCAAGATAGCTACTGTGAGTGTTATAACAAAACTTGCTGAGCACTAAGTGAAATCAGGTATCAATTTTAAACGAGCGTTATAGCAAAATAATGTTAAGGGAAACAGCCTTAAGCAGGGGTTGCCTGTAAGCTGAATTGAGAGAAAATTTCATTAATTAATACTTTGACAGTTGTCATAGCATCATTTTTCCAAGTGGGAATTGCTTCAGTCTACTTGGTAAAAGTGTCCACAGTTACAAGGCAATATTTAAATCCCTTTCTACTGTGAGGCAGCTCTGTGTCATCAATTTGTAACCGATGCCAAGGTCCTTTTATAGTCTGGTGTCCTAGTGATCCTTTTACTACCTGGGCATCTAGGTTACTTGCAATGCAGGGTAGACAGTTATAGATAAAGTGTTCCACATCATCTTTTATGCTGGGCCACCAGCCTGCAGCTTCTGATCGCTCAAGTGTCTTTTCAATTCCAGAATGCCCATTCCAATGGGCTATTGCACTCATTTCTTTTCATACCCCCTGAGGAACTACTCACACAGCATGGTTATTTCCTTCTTTTTTAGCTAGCACCAGACCTGTGGTGTCTTTCCATATCTCCCAGTTCCTATGTTTCCCTTGCTTTATCAATATTTGAACTTGAGCATTAGTGTCCTGTAAAGCCTTTAAATAAAAAACCCCTTTATTCTTACTTTGGATGGCAGTCACGGGTGGACAATCACTTGGAAACTTTCACACCAGATCAATTTGGGGCCCTTCTTTTGCAAATGCATCATCCTGTGCATTATACTGGGCACTGAAACCCTGTTTTTACTGATGTGCTTTTACGTTGCCATTTTTTGTGCATCTTGTCTTTGCTTTGCTAATTTCCACACATACTGTAATTTCTTTCCATGTGCAACTGGTTTGCCATCTGCAGTTCTCCAATTTTGTTTTTTCCCATATAGGGGTCCAGTCTAGCAATGCCTTTCTGACCCATTCTGACTCTGTAAATATAGTCACTTGATTTGTCAGTGTGCTCCAATGAAACTGCTATCACCACTATTTCTGCAGCCTTGGTCATAAAAGCATGATCCGTCTACAAACCAAACCACAGTATTTTCTGGTACTTGGTCTGGTAGATCCAAGCAGTCTTCAAAGGGACTTAATTTTTTGAGTGTTAGCAGTATTTCAGGGGTGTAGGTTGTAGCCATGTTGGTCTAAGTACATAGGCAGACAAGGTTCTTTGGGTAAATCTCATCTCTTTTATTAGACCAACTCAAATAGCGAGCAGTATTTCAAGCCACTTATGGTTGTTTGAGGTCTCAGGATCCCCATTCTTTTTCTCCCTTCCTTCTACTGGCTGTGCTGTAAGACCATAGAGGTCAAGGCATGGATGAGGGACCTTTTTAATAGTGATGTTTTTATTTACTAGGTTCAGCATCCAGTGGGCTAATCTTGGATTTGAAACCTGAGCCTCATTAACTTTTCCAGACAGGATGAACCAGTGTGGCTGGTTCATACTACTGTGAGGCTGAACCCTATGAGATATTCCCAATGCTGAAGTGCCCATGTTAAAGCAAGCATATCCTTTTCACAGTGTGTGTATGGCCATGAAAAGGGCGACTTCCAGGCCTGGTGCTAGTATGGGCCTGCCCCTGTCTCCAGGCAAACTGCCTGCCTTGTTCTTCTGCCATGCCTTGTTGGCAACTGAGTGGATTGTTAAATAGGTGGGAGGCTGCCCTTCGAGTGCCCAGCTGTAACAAGGCAGTGCATGCACACTCTGACCTTCCCTTACACGTGTCCCATGCCTCGCAGATTCACACTGTGTGATGATACTGAGGCTCAAGGCTGGGCCAAACTGGGCACAGTTACTGCCCCCTTTGGGGCTACACACACACCACCCGCCTCTCACCTTGTCTCTTGCACACTGCCTATCCAGGCCACATTCACTCTGCCCTACTCAAAGAGATCCTTGGGCTTTACTTTCCACCCCTTGGTCAGCCCTGGTGCAGTCTTTTAGGCCTCTCCTGTAGCCCTCACCTGAACGGGACTGCTCAACTATGGGCCTCCTTTGCCCCTGGCCCCGCACCAGACCACTATGCCCCTGTCTCAGGCCACAATTCTGCCCCCTACTTTCTGGGGACTGGGGTGTTCCACCATGACAGGTTCAGGTGCTTCTCTCTCTCTATAAGAGTGCCTGACCTCCACTCTGCCCTCTCCTAGGGCCAGGGTCTTACACCCCTAGGACTCAGGTGCTGTTCACTCAGTGTGCCTGGCCCTCACTCCAGGGTCCAACACCACATAGGACTCAGGTGCTTCTCCTAAACTTACCTGCCCACCCCAGCTCTCTTTGTAACCCACCCAAAGGTGGGGACAGGGGTTTAGGCACCCCGACCCACCTTACACTGGGTAAGTTCTTGGTCCTGGCATTTGAATGGTCCTGCCCCACCACAGCCAGATCCACCAGGCCTCCCTATCCCAGCAGGGTACAGTTTCAGGTCATGTCCAGGACCAATGAGGCCTCCTCCTTCCCCACCCTTACCTCCAAGTTGTTCATGGAGCTGGAGTTCAGTAGGCAGATGTTTCTTCCCTGCTGGCTGATCTCAAGCTACTCCCTACTCTTTCAGAGCTGGGCCCTAAAATGGCTGCCCTCATCAGCCCCCTGGTAGCTCCCTGCTCCAGCCTTAAAAGTGACAAACACCCAAAAGGGTGCTCTGTCACAGTGCCTTTTCTGGGGTTTGGAGAATTCAAGATGCATAAGCTACTGGTCAGGCTTTGTGCCATGGTCCTGCAGGAGAACTGCACCCAGGCTGTGATCAGTAGCAGCAAGCTACAATTCAAAAGGCAGTTCAGGTTGTGGGTATGCTAATGCTGGAGCCTGAATTAAGGCATGCCTCAGTGCCTGAAAGGCTGTCTGCTGTTCTGGATCCCACTTCCATTCTCATCCTCTTTTTAATAAATGATATAAGGGGAAAGGCAATTCAGCATACTTTTCAATGAACTCATGGGAAAACCCTGTCAGCCCCCTAAAAGAACAGAGAGTTGTAGTATCAGTTGGAGCCGGGAGTTTGTAAGTTAGCTCAACTTGCTGCCTATCAGAGCTCTTACCATCCTGACCTAGGCAGACGCCAAGGTAATGATGAATCTGTTGCAGGACCAGCTGAGCCTTTTGGGGGTTAACTTTAAACCCAGTGTCCTGAAAAAATTGGAGTACTCTTTGAGTTCTATTTAAGCACTCTTCATGTAAAAGTGCAGTAATCAGGATGTCATCGTTATAAGAGATAACAGGAGGCTGGTCTTTAGAGGTAAAACAGTCCCACATGCAGGTGACATGGGCATGACAGTAGCTGGGGCACTACGGAAACCTTGGGGAACCTTTGTGAAGGTGTATTGCCACCCCTTAAAAGTGAAGGCAACTTTATACCAGGAGTCTGGGTGCAGAGGAATGGCAAAAAATAATAAGTCTAGTACAGAAAACCACTGCACCGCCAGATATAGAAACCATCACTTTGGGGTGCTTAGCTATTACAGGTGCATGGGTATGTGTAACCTTGCTAAGGTCATGATAATCAATAGTTAGGCACCAAGTTTTCCCAGCTGCCTTTTGAACTGGCCAGATAGGGATGTTATTAAGGTTGGCTTGTTCAACCAGAACTCCTTGCTTTAGCCAGCTGTTAACAGTTTCCTCTATGCTGGCTTCTGCAGCTGCTGGAAAGCGATACTGACTTGTCGGGGGGGAGGTGGGAGGGAGGGAATTCAATCTTGTTACCTTCTCTTGGGCAATCTGTCCACAATCTAATTTTTATTGAGCCCAGACCCTTGGGACAGTGTTGACCATCTCTCTGACATCAGGGGGACACTTGGGTAGTTTTAAAGATTCAGGTGCCTTAAGGGATGAACATCAATGTACTGCATGGATGAATACAGTCTCTGGGTTTTGTTTCTTTACACCACTCCCGAGCTGAACATAGATAGCTGAATTAGAAAGATCTATTATGGCATGAAGGGTTGTTAATACATTCATACCCAGGATCCCAACTTCTTCCACTGGGGTAAGAGGAAACTCAGCATTACTTTTTGATAAGGCATTGGGTTCAACAACCCAGAATTGAAAGGGAAGGGAAATAGAAGCAGTGGTAGAATGGACATTAAATTCTTCAAGATTTATTACTCGGGGACCTTTAAACTGAGAGATTTGGAGTCCCTCACAGCTTAAAATAGACATAAATGTGCCTGCATCCAGAAGCATTTTCTGCCTCAGTTTCCTTGGAGATGTCGGATCTTTTAAGAAGACCCAAACCTCAGGCTGTCCCAATGTATCAGATATTGTATGCACACAGATAGTCATGGGACAGATCGTGGAAACTGGGCTACCCTAACATTCAGAGTGGGTGGGAACGTTTGGTGGGGCACCATTGGCATTGCTTTGCAAGCTGTGTTCCCGTTGTCCAGCCAGGCAGTGAAGAAGCTCATATGTGGGCAAACCATCAATAGCATCTCGGGGTTTAAATTGAAGCAGTTGGTACCATACCCAAGCCCTTTCAGAATCAAAAGTGTTACCTCTTGAACCATCTCAGTCAGCTACACAATGGTATCCACACCCACAACCATTGTGATAGACAGTAACCTTCCCTCTGGGTTTTTGACTTTTATTAGATGCAGAGGTTTCATAGTTTCATAGCTGGTAGGGTCAGAAGGGACCTAAGCAGATCATCAAGTCTGACCTGCTGCCATGGGCAGGAAAGGATGCTGAGGTCAAATGACCACGGCTAGGTGATTTGTCTAGCCTCCTTTTGAAGATCCCCAGGGTAGGGGTAATCACCACTTCCCTTGGAAGTTGGTTCCAGCTCCTAGCCACCCTGACTGTGAAGTAGTGCCTCCTGACGTCTGGCCTGAATCTACTCTCAGTCAACTTACGGCTGTTATTCTTTGTTACTCCCAGTAGTGCTCGGGGGAACAGGGACTCTCCCATTGGCTGCTGGTCCCCCTTGGCAAGTTTATAGGTGGCCACCAGATCCCCTCTCAGCCTTCTTTTGTGGAGGCTGAACAGGTTCAGGTCCCATAGCCTCTCCTCATAGGGCCTGCCCTGCTGGCCCCCTGATCATGCGAGTGGCCCTCCTCTGGACCCTCTCAATGCTGTCCACATCCCTCCTGAAGTGCAGTGCCCAGAACTGGACTCAGTACTCCAACTGTGGCCTGACCAATGTCGCACAGAGGGGGAGGATCACCTCCTTGGACCTGCTCATGATGCATCTATGGATGCATGGCAAGGTGCGGTTAGCCTTACTGACCACGTCCTCACATTGGCGGCCCATGTTCATCTTGGAAGATCCTCTGTGCTGATGAGAAGGGAGTCCCCAGAGTGTAGGTATGCTGCTGGTTCTTCCTCCCCAGGTGCAACACCTTGCACTTGTCTGTATTGAAACCCATCCTATTCTCATCTGCCCACCTCTGTAACCTGTCCAGATCTAGTTGTAGCCTGTCCCTCTCTTCTAGCATGCTCACTTCTCCCCACATCTTAGTGTGATCCATGAACTTGAACAAGGTGCTTTTCACCCCCTCGTCCAAATCACCAATGAAGATATTGAACAGTGCAGGCCCCAGGACCGAGCCCTGGGGGACCCCACTGCCCACATCCCTCCAGGTCAAAAATGACCCATCCACCACCACTCTCTGGGTGTGGCCCTCCAGTCAATTTGAGACCCATCTGACTGTGTAGGCGTCGACACCACAGTCACCTAATTTTTAATGAGGATAGGGTGAGAGACAGTGCCAAAGGCCTTCCTAAAGTCCAAGAAGACTACGTCCACCGCGACACCTGTGTCCAAGGCTTTTGTGACCTGGTCATAGAAGGCAACCAGGTTGGTCTGACAGGACCTGCCTCTAATGAACCCATGTTGATTACCTCTAAGTGTAATCTCCCCTGCTGGCCCCTTGCAGATGTGCTCCTGGATAATTTTCTCAAAGAGCTTCCCCAGGACCGAGGTAAGACTAACGAACCTGTAGTTTCCTGGGTCCTCTTTCCTCCCTTTTTTGAAAATGAAGACCATATTGGCCCTTTTCCAGTCCTCAAGCACCTCACCAGAGCACCACGAGTGCTCGTAAAGCTGTGCCAGCGGTCCTGCAATGACCTCTGCCAATTCCCTAAGCACTCTGGGGTGGAGAACATCAGGACCTGCTGATTTGAACACATCTAGTCCCTCCAGAAGTTCCCTGACAAGGTCTTCACTGACCCTAGGCCTGGCTGTGCCTCCCCTGGGTCTGTTGGGGATCCCGGTGGGGGCGGGGGGGGGGGGTGTGCCTGTCCCTGCTAGGAAAAATGGAAGAAAAGAATCTGTTAAAGAGATTATCTTTGTCATCTAGAGCTACCACCAGATTACCAAGCATGTCCTGAAGAGGCCCCACATTACTTGGTACCTTCTTTTTACCCCCTATGTATTTTAAAAAGGACTTCTTGTTATCTTTGATCCGGGTCGTTAGTCCCAGTTCCATCTCTGCCTTAGCCTTCCTAACAGCCCCCCTACAATCTCAAGCCAAGGAGGTATAATCCTCCCTGGTGATGGCCCCACCCTTCCATTGGGTATGTCTCCTTTTTGACTTTGAGACATTCGTAGATCCTTTTGGTAAGCCATGGGGGCTTTTGAACACTCTTGCCCCCTTTGATTAGCGTGGGGATTGTCACCCTTTGGGCTTGGAGGATCGTCTCCTTAAGGAATGACCACTCTTCTTGGACTCCCAACACCCCTCCCCTCCGGGACCTCAGTGCCTCCCTGACTAGTCTCCTTACCTCATTGAAATCTGTCCTCCTGAAGTCCAGGGCTGCTGCCTTGCTGCAGGCCTTTGACACCCTGTGCTGGATGGTGAATTCCAATAGGCAATGATCACTATCGCCCAGGTGATCGAGCACCCACAGTCCCCTCACCAGGTCATTGCCTGTGGCCAGGACCAGGTCCAACAAGGCATTTCCCCTGGTGGGACTGGACACTTCCTGGGTTAGATGGAGGTCCTGTAACTCAGCTAGGAAACTACATGAGCAGTCAAACCTGGCTGACTGCTCTTCCCAGCAGATGTCTGGGTAGTTTAGGTCACCTATGACGACCACATCCCTTGACTTAACTGCCTCCCTGAGCTGACCTGAGAATTCCCGGTCCAGCTCTTCTCCCTGGTTAGGTGGCCTGTAGTAGACCCCACCGTTAGGTCCCTTTCCCCCTGACCCCCTTGTATTCTGACCCAGAGCACCTCAGTCTGCCCTACCTCAGACCCAGCGCTGTTTGCTGAGGATGTGTATTGCTCTTTGATGTAGAGCGCCACACCCCCACCTTTCCTCCCTGTTCTATCCTGCCTATACAGCCTATAGCCCTTGATGTTCACTGCCCAGTCGTGCATTGGGTCCCACCAAGTTTCAGTGAGCCCCACTATGTCTGGGTTTGCGTTAGCTAGCAGGAGGGCAAGTTCCTCCTTCTTGTTCCCCATACTACAAGCATTAGTGTAGAGGCATTTAAGGCCTCCTGAGGGTTTATGCACCTCCCCCACAATCCCAGGACTTTCTGGGCCCCTGTCTCTTACCTGGGTATTTCTTGTGCTCATCTCCTGTCTCTACAATTAAGGTTACAATATAAGCATCACAAAGTCAGGTGATCATGTTATCTAGAGGCATTGGATCAGGAAAATTAATAGCCACAAGTTGCATTTTGTTGTTTAAGGAATGCAGCACTGCTGATCTAAGCTCAGGGATATAATAATTATGTTGTTGCCCCTGATGTGGGTTGGGAACAACCCCTGATAATGTGCCTAGCAATTTTTTCTTATACAGGGAAAATTTGGGGTGCTCCCCAGGCTTCTGCTTTTTGAAGTAAAATAAGCCCAACATGCTATCTCCTGGATGGAGCTACCAAGTAAGTCACCTTAAGGTTTCTGCATATTCTATGCCGGTTCCAAATTTAATTTCACTAGGGAGTTGAGCATAGTTAGCAGGGTGCATGGTTTCTCTGAGCAGGGCAGGCAAATCAAGTGGATAGTGAAAGGTAAGCATGTTATGGATGGTTGTAACCCAATCCAAAATTGAGGAGCTATTTAGGGGTCCAAGGGTTTTGGCAAGAGCAGCTGCTTGTGCAGGAGCTAGAGGGGAGTTTTCCACATGTCAGTGAGTGCTATTGATTGTATTGTTTGCATCTAAGATCTGTGTTGTCTGAGTGAGGGCAGGGGCTGTAGGCACATTTCTATCCATTACAGAAGGAGCTGAGTGCCTGATACAGACATGGATTGGAATTCTGGTGACATTAGGATTTTGTGATCTGTAATAACTGGATATGTAGAGGCTGGAGAATTTGGGCTATATGGGGAAGGATAAGGGCATTTTTACATGTGCTGTGGGATGTAGTGCCAGGTGCTTTAATTAGCGAGCCATGCTAATTAAAAGCGCCCATGTGTCACGTGTATCAGCATTGCCATCTGTCCCCGCCCTGAATAAATGGCAGCAGGACACTTTGAACTAAAGCTCACTGAACGTATTTTATTTCAAAGTGCCCCACCGCCATTTTTCAGCACAGAGATGCATAGATAGCAGTGCTGATAAAGGTGACGTGGAAGGCTGCCAGAGCGTGTCAATATTTGTGCTCCAAAAGACTCTATTAATCCAGCATGTCGAGCAGGCTTTGCATACGTGTATAGGAGCCCTAACGTTCTAGGATCTCTGCAGTAAAAGTTTGAATTGCCTTGGGGTGAACTGCTGAGATAATCCCCTCAGAGGTTTTGAACTCCTCTTTGAGACAGCAATCTACTGCTTGCATTTAGTGTGATCAGCCCCCTGCTGCCATACCTGACAGTTCTGCTCTAACATTTGCCTGATTCCCCTCTCTGCTTCTTCTCCATTAGCCTTCCAGTGATCTGTCTTAACTTCTAGCTCTTCAGCTTTTCCCTCTGCTTCTATTCATTTTTCCCCTTCCTCCTGGGCAGTCTTATTGAGCCTGAGGTTTTGTGCTGTCAGTATTTGAGTGTTAGTTTTCCAATTTTCTGCTTCCTTGTTGGCAACCACAGTTTCTAATTCTTATTTTGTAATTTTGTCTTGTGCCTCCTTTTTAGCAGCTACAATTTCTAGTTCTTGGTTTTCAATGTTGATTTGCAGTTGAATAACTTCTTGCTACATGACACACTTGGAACATCCCTTGCATCAATGTTCTTTTCTTACCCTTTTTGCCAATCTTGGACTTATCCGCAGTGGCCAGGACCTCCCACTGTGAACATAGATTTTCCTATGCCACGGGGCCAGTGAATCTATTAATCTCTCAAGGCCGTCTGTTTAATTTTTGTTCCTGGACAAATTGTTTAAGAATAGTCCTCATGACTGAGTTAATTGATGCTGCCATGGGATAGCAGTCTTTTTCAGCTTCCTTACTAACTTTTTTTAGTTACACCTACCCTCTTCCCACCATGCGGTTCAGACAGGGCCCCTGAGTATAGGCAGCTACCCTTTCACTCAGGTCTAAATACTTGGACTGTATTTGGGGGAATGACCCCACATTTTCTTACCCAAATACTAGCTCTCAAAAACAACCAAAAACAGAGCCTCACAAACAATGTCTCCCTATTCCAAACACTAGCTTGCAACATCAGTAAACATACCAAAAAAAAAAAAAAAATTCACAAGCATTTATGCCATCAATCCACACTAGAATCCCAGATGAGCCTCCAATTTGTTGCAGTTAGTAGTGGGATTTGAAACTGGTGCAGTTAAGGATTGACACAATACTTCATTCCATTAATGACTAAAAGGCTTTAATAACTATATCACAAACAAGCTATAAAAATAATGACAGAAAAAGACTCCTCCCCAATATTCAGTAAATGAGCTATCACAAAAGTCCTAACGTATGTTAGCTGCAAGAGTATCTCTTACTAACGCAGGTAGGAATAGTTTCAGTCTTTGCAGCCTTCTCTGGGCGTGGATCCATCTCTGAGAGTGATTAGCTAAGTGCAGGTTACAATGTTGCAGTGATTTTTTTTTCTCTCAGAATGCAGCTTTTGCCAGCAACTCTGTTTTATTCTTACACTGTTCAATTGTATACCTTTAAAGCCTTCCTTCTTGAAGGTTGGTTGATTAAACTCCAAACAAAGCAGATAGGGAGGGACCATCACATTACAATCGCTAACCGCTCAGATCCTGTTTTGGGTTGTCTAGTTGTAAAACTTGTTTTTGCAACCTTTTGATCATTCCAGAGGTGTGGGAGTATGCCTCCCAATGACCCGAAGAGGACAGGACAGGGAGAGACTGGGGAAACAGCCCTCACCCCCAGGGGTAAAGTGATAGGCCTGGGAAAGGCCAAAAGAGTCTCCTACATCTTGGAAGGAGCCTCAGTGGTATCTGAAGAGCCACAGCTAACCCCAATGCTGCCCCAGCCATGTTTTCGAAGTATGTGCTGGGTGCATGTGGGTGTGTGATCGGCAGCTTCCCATTTGACCAGAAGTCCCGTGCTGGTCATGGAGAAAAAGTGGCATGCCAAGGAGAGCAGACATGGCTATGAGAGCCTGTGCGCCAGACAAAGAGGGCACGGCTATGAGAGCCTGCACAGTCAGGAGAGCCTACATGCCAGGGAAAGCAGGCACAGCTGAGAGAGCCTACATGCTGGGGGGAGCAGGCATAGCAGACAGAACCTGCATGCTGGGGAGCCAGAGGATATTTTTAGAAGCCTGGACACTCAGAGGAGTGTCTGGCAATGGGTGCCCAAGGGTGAGATCCTCAGATGGAGATCAGCAACATTAGAACATCCTAAAAGGCCGAGTAGGGATGAGAACCTCCAATCGTGAGTGCTGGAACGTTGAGGTTCTGAATACTTCATGTTATTCACGTGTGAGTTTATTGAGTTATTGATGTGAAAACTGACTATACATAGGATACTGTCCCAAGGCCTCGGGGCAGTCCCTGGCCAGCACCAGCAGCCAGGCTGTAGAAGACTTATTGTAGTCCTTTCTGACCTTTCATTTTTGTTTTGCTTGGAATACCTGGTTGGCATAAGGACCTGGTAAGGGGGAGACAGGAGCCCCAGGAAAATGACCAGCAGTCTCGTTGGTGCAACCAGATTCATCAGGAGCCTTCTGATTAACTAATTAGACCAAGTCATGGCAAGCAAGAACAGAAGGGTGACACACTGACAAAAAGACAGAGAGAGCGCAAGTGTCATTTGTTACAAGGGAAGCCCTAATCGGCCGGAAGTAAGACTCGCACACCTGTGAGTAATGACATGCCAAGGTTGTCTTGTACAAAAGGTTACACTTCAATCAAATGGGCTGGGTCTTGACTGACTAAATGCCTGCTCTGAGAAATATACCTTAATCAAGGGCAGATGTGTCAACAAGGCAGATATACTCATGTAGGGATAAGTAGATATTCATGAATGGTTTAGCATAATCAAACTTTGGGTATATTTGCAACTAGCACAGCACAGGAGATGAAATCAATTGTGATTGCTTTATTTTTGCATCATTCTAATCATGATATTGCATTCTTGTGCAAGGTGCACTGTTATTTAATTTGGTCATTTAAATTTCATTTTAAGTCCGGCCAAGTTTTCACAGTCATCAGATATTGATAGCTGTGGTGTTCACAGGGTATGGAAAAACTGCCAGAACACCCCCCCCCCTCCCCCACCACCCCAGTTGAGGTCAGGTTGACTAAGTTGGATTTCTCTCTTTCTCTCCTCAGTGCCTCTGTCAATTTGTTTAAGCCCACAAAAACACACACCTGTTACGTTGTTAGGCTTGTTAGGTTTCAGAACAAGCTTCCATCCCATTTCAGTTGCTCTGCTGTTTCCAGCTCTGCAAGGCTGAGTACAAGCCATAACCACAAAGCTATTAGCTGTTCTCAAACCCCTCACTCTAATATTTTTCATGACAAATTTCACAAAGTCTTCTTTTTATCCTGATGAGGAACAGGAAAATTATATTCCTGTTATAAACAAAACTTTATTTTGTGGCATGGGCAAACTGTTTCCTGCCCAGTTGTAATATGTTGGCACTATTCTGAGAATTAACTATGCAAAAAAAAAAAAAAAGGGAGGGGGGCTAATTCATTAAGAGCAAACAGAAATCTTAAATCAGAAATCTTAGGCTGTTCAATTAAGTGGGGGCAACATAGCTATGGCTTCTGCTGTGGAGAGCTATTAGATTTTACCACAGCTCCAGGTGGTTGTCAGTAGGACATGCACAGGAAAGTCACAGAGAGTGGTGCATTCACTTTGGAGTGTAGCCTAGTGGAGTGAGAGGGAAGAAACCTTGCTTGTATTTATTGTTCTGTTATGTCTTTGTAATCTTTGGCAACTCTCTTTTACTGGTAAGACCTTCTGGCTGCCTGTCCTTTTTCTGTTTAGATTGTAAGCTCCAGGCAAAGAGTGTCTCGATTAAATGAGCTGTTTCAATGCCTAATGCAACTGAGTCCCAGTCTCAGTTGGAACCTCTTCATTATAACAATAATAGTAATAATGTAACATAATGCAATAATAATAGTTTTCCAGATTCCCCAATAATCCATGGGGGAAGTTAAAATGGCCCTGGGGGGAGCTATTGGAAGGGAGTCACAGAAAAAAAACAACCTGCCAACAGAGTGGTGAACATCTTTCTGTGTTCAAGGATCTTTGCTAAGAAAGGGATGGATGTAGTTTAGAGCTCCTTTCAAGGTTACTGGATTTGCCCCAGTACAGGAGCTGGAAGCCAATTGTTTCAACAGTGAGTTTTTTAGTGGTTTAAATCAGTGGTATTCAAACTTCCCCTCCCCACAAGCTAAATGGGTGACATGCGGCCAGTCCATGGACCAGATTGGACCTCATGTTAGGATCGGCTCCATGCCACCCCACATGCTGGGATCAGGCTCCATGCTGTCCTGTGTGCCTAATCTAATGTGCAGGGCCATACTAACTGGCCTGCAAGTCTCCCCATGGGTCTGTAAATATGGAAGCAGGTGAGTGCCCCCCCTGCCACCAAATTTTCAGACTCATGGTGGGCCCTGTGGGCTGGATGACATAGCTTGGGGGGGTTGGTTTTATCCCATGAGGCTGGGGGGTAGGAGCACTCATAGTTTAAATCATGCTCAATAATACATACATTTATTTATTTAATAAACCATGAACTGATGGGATTAAGGTCTGTAAAACAGTTACAAGTAGCAAAGATTTACAAAATATCATTTCTCATTTGTCCTTTGATCAGGAACAATTCAGTCCCTCAATGGACTCTGTATATTGTTTACAAAAATCTAGAAACAAAATCATGATGTTGTGTAGCAAGAGAGGAAAACTGAGTGTTTCATATAGTACAATGTTATAAATGTGTGTGTTTAATCTGGCACAACAATAATGAAACTTAACAAATGGTAGCTAAAGAATCCAGTTTACCAAGTCTTCTCCTTTGTAAACTTTGACTGTCTTCTGCTTTCCTTAGAAGGAAGAAAGATCTTAAGGATATTACATCTACAGATGTACAGCATGATTTCAGAGAAAGTAGATTAAAAGAACCTTCCTTCAAAGCGTTAACAATTTGCTCTGTGTTGTACCTTGCTGTGTCCAGAGAAGACCAGTTCATTTATTAAATACTAAAAGGGCATGAGAATGTTAACATCATTTCTAAAAGGTCAAGGCTTGTGTAACATTTGGTTACAAATCCATGGACAGCAGTGTAATGCATTGGAAATGACCAAAGAAAGCTGTTGCCAGAATCAAGAATTATGTTATGATTTTGTTTCCAAAATATAAGGATAAATGAATAGGGGTTGAGAAGGTTTAAAATAATTGCTTTTATATTAAATTTTCAAAACACCATCACAAATATAAATAACGTGGGTTTCCAGGAAAAAAGCAACAGCAAAATAAATAAATCCCAAATTATTTTCTGAAAAAGATTGTTTTTAGACTCCTTCATAATCTAACTCAGTTATTCACTTTTGAAAAGTGCCCCCCCCCCCCAATTTTGATTATTTCCTAGTGTTGCACCTAAAACCACTCAACACATCTCCAGTGCTATGGTATATACCAAAGGTACTCAACCCTTTGGGCCACAGGCCAAATTGGTGGTGTGGAGCACATCTGCAGGCCAGATAAAGGCATGGGACATGGGAGTGCCTCCCATATGCTGTAATTGGGTCCTGGGAGGCCAGCACAACCACTCCTGCTCCCCATGTGATGGGATTGGATGCCAACAACCCCTATCTTCTTCCCCCCCCCTCCTCTGTGCGCCAGGAACAGGTCCTAAGGGGCCAGTGCTGCCCTTTTGCCCCCTCACACTAGGATTGGGTCCCGGTGGGCTGTCAACACCCCCTCCCAGTCCCTCATGCTGGGATCAGGTCCTGTAGGACTGGTGCCATCCTCATATAGCCCCCCACACTGGGATTAGGCCTTGGGGCCCAGTGCCACCTCCCACCCAGCCTGCACATTTGAATTGAGCACCAGATCTAGTGTGCAGGGTTCCCTGCGGGGAAATTTGGAGGTAGGAGAGCAGTGTGACTACTGTCCCGCTGCCAAATTTCTGGATCCATGAGGAACCCTGTGGCTGAATGACACAGTGCTTCAGGCTACATCTAGCCCATAGGCCAGAAGTTGAGTACCTCTGGTGTATATTTCTCAGCAATGGAAACATGACATTCCAGACCTGGACCTTGAGAAACTGAAGGTTTAACATCACATGAAGATTACACTTTTTTCCTCGGAAGTATGCTCAGCAAATACAAAAATGGTGAGCACTTCTAGCATGACAGTTGGGGTAGCCTGACCAGTGTTGACCACACCATTGCACAAAAAAGGTTCTCTGTTCTCAAGGATGGGAAAATACTTGTCTCAGTGATGTTGGTCTCTGTTTCGCCAAGGTCACTTACAATATTATGTATAGTGATGGAGGTGCCATTAAAGAACGTAGGGCTACAATTCATGCTCCCTTTGAACAGCGTGCTGACTGCAGCAGTTCTGTATTCATTTCACATGTGTCCAGCCTTTGCTTTTTGTCCTTATGCTGGAGTTTGTTACAAATTTGGAAAAAAAAATCTACTTTTTCTTCTTTCCCAAACTGGATTGTTTGGATGTCAACACACTAAGCCAAATTCCAAGCTGAGTTGCAGTGGATGCCATAGTGCATAAGATGAGGTAGTTTCCAGGTTTTTTTGGTCTCCTTTACATATAACTTACAACAACTTAAGATCAGGTGGACAAATCATTTGAAACTCCTCCTTACACATCATCTTTGTCTCTAGGGCTAAAAACAGAGTTGGGTTTATCCCAGGTCTGACTATCCCAGGCACGGGAGAATCAAGGATTTTGAAAAGCAGGGTACGGAAGTTGTGGTGCATCATTGCATAGAATAACATCTATATTTCTTCAGTTTCTTACAAAGTATAAGTTTTACTAATATGCTGTGTATCTAGAGCTGTATTATTTAGTTTAAGATCATAGAAAAAGCAAATATAAATGTATTGGATAATAGAATCATAGAAAGTTAGGGTTGGAAAGGACCTCAGGAAGTCATCTAGTCCAACCCCCTGCTTAGAGCAGGACCAGTCCCAACTAGATCATTCCAGCCAAAGCTTTGTCTAGCCAGGTTTTGAAAACCTCCAAGGATGGAGCTTCTACCACCTCTCTGGGTAACTTGTTCATCCTGGTGAGAAAATTCTTCCTAATATCTAATCTAAACTTCCTTTGCTGCAACTTGAGACCGTTGCTCCTTGTTCTATCATTTGCTACAACTGAGAACAGTCCAGCTCCATCCTCTTTGTAGCCATGCTTCAGGTAGTTGAAGGCTGCTGTTAAATTCCTTTGGTCTCCTCTTCTCTAGACTAAATAAACCCAGTTCCCCCCATCTTTTCTCATAAATCATGTCCTCCAGCCCCCTCACCATTTTTGTTGCCCTCCATTCGACTCACTTCAATTTGTCCACTTTCTTTCTGTAGTGGGGGGCCCAAAACTGAACACAGTACTCCAGATGTGGCCTCACCAGTGTTGAATAGAGGGGAATAATGACTTACCTTAACCTGCTGGCAACACACCTACCAATGCAGTCTAGTATGCTGTTAGCCTTCTTGGCAACAACAGCACATTGCTGATTCATATTCAGCTTATTGTCCACTGTAACCCCCAGGTCGTTTTCTGCAGAGCTGCTGCCCAACTAATCAGCCCTCAGCCTGAACTGATGCATGGGATTGTTCTGTCCTAAGTGCAGAACTCTGCACTTGTCCTTGTTGAACCTCATGAGATTTCTTTCCCAATCTTCCAATTTGTCTAGGTCACTGAATCCTAGCCCTACCTTGCAGTGTATCTACTACTAGATAGTATTGTGCATTAATTTGCTAGATTATATCTAAATCTAAAAAAATAACAAACAACACAAATCGTCAAAAAATATTGTGTTGTTATAGTTAAATGTACATCTCTTATTCAGATTCATAAAATGTCTACTCATCTTGAGCACCTTGACAGTCCTTCCAAGCAACTTAACTGTCAGTCATGTCTATATCTGAGTTACAGTTTTTTGCAAGAACTAAAGAGTCTGCAGGGCTATGAAATAGAGATTGCTAAGAATGGCTAACAGACAGTAGAATTTCAGAAGAAAAGATAGTTTACATAGTGGAATGTGAAGACTATTAAGAAAGAGAGTCATTAACACCTGTGCAGTAAAGAGAGTTTTGCAGGAATTGGGTAGATTACAACGAGCCATGAAGTTAAGCAACTCCCATGGCACTACCCGACTAGAAATGCTGCTGCCCCTACTAAGCAGTTGGTTTGGGTGAAGCAGGAATCAAAGGGTGGTGCAGCTGCATCACTGCACTTCCCCTGGATCTGCCCCTGGTACCAGGCTTTGACTATCATCAAAGCAGGAAGGGTGATGGGAGTGACAGTTATTTCCTCAAGCAGCTTGAATGGCGATTAACTTTAATTAGCCCTAAGATGGTGAGGTGGGGGGTAGAGTGTTAGCTCAGTACTTTACAGGTACTTGAAGTGGGACAGTGGGTTTGTGTTTCTGTAGGATCCCAGGATTCTTGTCCCTGGAGAAATCCAACATCTGTTTTTAGCTTAGGAAAAGCTAGCTAATATACTATACCTGCTAAGCACAGGACTGTCAAAGAGGTAAATTGCAAAGGACAATTGCCAAAGGGTTTAAGGATGTGTAAGTTCAAGGAGGCAGGTGCTGGCCTAACACCAAATAAGAACCCCTTAGTGAGCCAGATTCAGAGATGATAAAGCATAGGAAGATTTTAAAGTGGTCAAGTCTAATGTCATTGAAGTCCATCATACCCAAGGTCTGTGGCTTGAAGTGGTTTTGTGTTTCACAGATGGCAAAATATAGGCAAAATATATAGCTGTGATGGGAAGCACCCAAGTAGAATAGAGATGCTCCAGTGTGTTGAATCAAGGTAGCTGCTCCAATACTGCCACTATCACCCTGTTGCTAGGAGAGGATGCAAGTCTGAGACCTCATACACACAACATAAAGGGAGGGGTGTATACTCCCTTTATATTGTGTGTATAAGCTCGAACACTTTTATTGGGAGCTAAACAAGAACGCAGAGGATAGCATTGTGCCCTCTAGCAGTGAAGCTAGTGAAAATAGCCTGATAGTAAGTAGCCTGGTAGTAATAGTCAGAAAATAAAAGCAATAGAGTTGGTCAACACCTCCTCCCCACAATAGCTGTTTTTTTTAATAATGCTTAAGATTTTTCTTTTCATAATAAAAATTAAAAGCCAAATAAAAGAAAATCGTCAAAACAGAAAAAATAAAGCACATCATATTTCAACATGAGGTAAAATGTTCTTAGTGGCTACTTCAGAATTGATTCCTAAGAAAGAAAAGACCTGACTGAGGAAGAGAGCAATTTTTTTTTAATGCAGGTTTTTACAGGATATGAGCTTCACTTTTCTGAAGTTAGAACCACTATGAGGAAATAGGTATAGTCTGAAATGTGATGAGGTGCGATGCTCAGTAAGATTTATCTATAGCGTGCACATTTTTTGCATAATTGTATTTCTTGGACTCTTTCAGGAGTCTGCATGTATATATGTGTAGTTCTGAAGATCTCATTCATAGAGAGTGGGTCTTAATTGCTGAATGTGAGAGGTAAAGACACTGAATTCAGAGATTCATACCCACACTGAATTCAGAGATCAGATTTTAATAGTTAATTTAAGGAGCAGAAATATGCATAGACAATATCCTAGTCCTAATGTTAATAGTAAAATCTATGATTTCTGAGAGACCAAGGCTGGCGTTCATAGAGCAACTAAGCAACTATAAACTAGTAAGAGACAGAAGAATGCTCTTTTTAAAAAATTTGCTTCTTGCCCTTTACTTTTCCCCAAGTCTTTCAAATATGCAGTTTTATGAATGCATACACATTTTGTCAATGTCATCCTGAGAAGGCTTGGCCAATCAGGCAGAAACCTAGTTTATATACCTGGCCTCTGCCTCTCTATGATTATTTTGCTCTGTATTAAATGTTTGATCTGATTACTAATTAAAGGGCAAATGGCATTCTATTCTGCATTCATTTCAAAGCCTTGATTTCCTAAGAGGTCTAACAGCAAACAGTGTTGACACAGTGCAAATATTAGCATCACTAATATACTGAAGAACCTGCAAACAGGTTAATGAATATCAGTGTTAACCAGTCTAGGGAGATCAAAGCCCAGATACCAGCCCCTAAACTGCCGTAGTAGCTTGTGGACAGATTGGGCCTTTTTGTCTGTTTTGGGATGCAGCTCCGGATGCTTTAATTAGCGAAATGCACTAATTAAAAGCACCCGTGTGTCACGTGTATCAGCATCCCTACACCGAAAAAATGATGGCAGAGCACTTTGAACTAAAGCTCATCAAATGAGTTTTATTTCAAAATGCCCCGCCGCCATTTTTCAGCGCAGGGATGCCGATACATGTGACGCAGCAGGCTGCAGGAGCACGTCATTTCTGTGCTTCGGCAGACTCAGTTAATCAAGCCTGCCCTAATGCACTGGGTTTCCAACACATGAGAGCAGGCTCCCTGCACATCTATAGGAGCCCATTGTGCCCAGCATTAGTTAACCCAATGCAAGCATGTGTTAAAGCTGGGGAGGGAGGTGGCAGGCTTATCCAAACATTGTAGAGTTCAGCAGTCCCAGCTGAAATTTAGAGTAGGTGCCATGCTGCTCTAACTTACTCTGTGGGGTCCACTAGTGGCTAGTCTCTAAAAAAGCCAGAATTTGGGTAGGTGCAAAAGTAGCTTAATTGCCATTGCTGTTCCATTTCTCTCTCAGAAGGGGCCACACAGAGGCAGCCCTGAGTGAATATCATAGTCTCCCATTAAATACTCCCATTTGCCTCGTGGGGCCATTTTCAACTAAGTTCTTCCGATCATACTAAGTTCTTCAGTTCCCAATAATGTCAGTGTGAATGTAGGGGATCAGGCCTTTTATGTGCATACAGGCCACTTGATATATAGAAACCGTTTGAACCTGATGTAAATTTGACCTTCATAACACATCTTTGGAGCTACCAAATAAAAATGGCACGAAGGCTTGTCTATTACATTCATGCCTGTTTTGAAGCAAGTAAGCATGTTTTGGGAGCTGCACTCTTGCCTAGTTAGCTCTCAATAAGCAGGATGTGCCAACGAGGTGCTATCATAAGTACATGATAATATTTTGTTATCTTCTCCTGAAAATTCAGGCCTATGAGAAGGCCAGTTGTTCTGCCCACAATTCAGACAACACCTGCAACAAAAACAAAAATAGCCAAAAGTTTTGATTTGTACACAGAAAAGACAGAGCCTGTTACTGAGAGTACAAGGAAGAAGTAAAGGAATGAAAATGAAGCTAACCAAGAGAAGTGGGCCTAAGATAAGGCTGTAAATTGTTCTATACAGGTGCATACAGTAATATGACTAATATTATTCAATAATTATAATGTGCAGGTCTAAAAGCACCAGACCCTGAATGGATAAGTTGTATTTAAGAAATAACAGTAAGCAATAGCCTCTGTGTGCAAATCCTAAATGCATACATGCTCTTCCCAGGAATATATTAGTATAGTGTATGTTAGTGTACTAAAAAGAATATCAAAATGTTAATTGATTTAAAAAAAAAAAAGTCCTTTAGGTGACCTTATCCATAGGGACTTGGTGGAGAATATTCAAGAAATGCTACTTGCTGTACCCAGTTGGAATAATAGGGGATCAGCTGACAGATAAGCAAGGAACATTTCAAAGTGATAATATTAGTATAGAAATAGTCACAGAATTGGATCACATTTTAAAGCAATTCTTTCTGTATGTATATTCAGTGGCCAAAAGTTTAAAAAAACCCAAACACAAGGTTGCCTGGAAGCATCTTGGGCATTTTCAGAACACTGGGTTCAACAAATCTCAAACTTCTGAAAATATGAAATAAAAAATAATGAAACCTTAACTCTGGCTGCTGACAATGAGAATTGCCAACAAATGCAGCAGCTGTATTCACTGCGTTAGCTGTATCAGAATTGCATGGATATTGGTTGAAGAAGCTTTGCAGTGCTGGGAATGTAATACAGGCCACTGTGGGAAAGTCATGCCCCTACAGTTGATTTATGTGTATGTGATCAAAGGAAAGAAGTGCTGGTGTGCCTTGAAAAATCCAGTCTGCCTCAGTTTGGTTCTATGTTGGGAGCAGTGTCAGTAGTGGGGCCCAACTACTAATGATAGTTGTCATGAAAAGTGTTGGTGGATGGATAAGTGGAAGATGGGTTTGGTTTCTGGACTTATTGATGAGTAAGTAAATATATATAAGTAATATATATATATATGAGTAAGTGTGTATATATATATATATATATATATATACACACACACTATTGTACTAATATATATATTTTACATACTATTGTAAATTATGTAAACTACTATATACACACACACACACACACACACACACACCTATGCATGGTGTTAGATAACGTGTTCATGAAAAAGAAGTTGTAAAAGGAGTGAAGGGTTTGCAAAATTTGGTGGCATTCTTCCTCTGGAGTAAGATAAATATTTGACTCAAAGGGAGCCCTATTCAGTATGGACAGGGTGAGTGTGTGTGTTATAGTAATTGGGTATTTTTGTCTTTGGTAGACTTCTGTTGATCTAACAAAAGATATCATATTCACCCAAAGAACCTTGTTTGCTTATGGTCATACTGGAGCATGTACTGGCTGCTCTTTAGAAGGCTGAATTAGAGATGTGAACGGTTAAACAATTGATCGTTTAACCCATAAGCCCAGTGATAACCAGTTATAGCATACTGGTTATCATTTAGCACAGGGTGGGGTGCAGTCTGGCAGGGAAGGTGGGGGGGGGGGAAGGGAAGCCATGTGGTGCCCCAGCAGGAACTGGAAGACAGCAGGAGGGAGGGGGTGGGAGAGGGGGACTAGGACCAAGAGTTAGGCTGGATAGACCCCAGTACAGCTGCTTGCAGCCTCCTTGTTGCCTGTCACAAGGAGCCTGGGCTCCAGGCAGGCCTCTGCTGCCTGCCACAGATGCGGCACCTTCTGTTGCTGAAGTTGCCACTGCTGGCAGTGTTCTCAAGTGCCCCCCAGCCAGACCTGCATCAGCTCTAGGGCCTAGCAGGGGCAAGGTGGAGGTAAGGGGGCATGGGGCATCTCCCCTAGGCCTGCAGCTCAGCTCAAGGGCATGCCTCACCCACCCACCTGCCCCGTCTGAGCATGTCTGTGTGGGACCTACCTGCCTCAGTGTGAGACATGGCCCTGGGGAGTCAGAGCTCCCATCTCTGCCACACCTCGTGGGGAGGGGGGTGGCTGGAAGTGCCCTGCTGGTGCTTGAATGGGAAGAGGTAGCTCACAGGCCAGGCAGTAGCACAGAACAGCCCCACATGGTCCATTCTGGGGGTTACCATACTGATTATTGTTTAACCATTGTAATTACAATGGGTTAAACAGATTTTTTTAAATCAGTATTTACTTCTCTAGGTTGAGTATTGATGAGTCATGCTGGAAGAGTATAAGATAGTCCCAGAAAAGCTTAATACTACATTTAAAAAAAAGTTTGTTAAATAATTTCTTATTTATTTATGATCTGAAAGACAATTGGTTGTTATAGAAGTGAGTGATTATTTAGACAGGTGTACTTACCATATTGGTTTCCAGCTGAGATGCTACTGTGGCTTGATGACATTAAATGATCCTATGGTGACTCCCAAGTGCTCCTTTTCCCTCTTATTCACTTTGTTCACAGTGGAATGGGGGTCACAGTTGTACTCTGAACTGTTTGTATTGTTGCTAATACGGCTAGTGAGAGAACTCACACACAAGAGCTGTGTCCCTGGATCTCAATATTTTTATTACCTAGTAATTATAGTAACATTGAGCATATGAGAGAAGACTGGTGCCTCCACCTCCTTTCTCTGCCATCTCTCTCCAATAAAACATAGTCCTTTGCCAACATTTCCAGCTCAGCTTCTCCTTCCCATCCCAGTAAACCATTAGCTTTTTATAATCCAGTATAGTCCATGGAAAGTTATTCATGGCTATTTCATATTTACTTCTGCTGTCTACATATATTATAGACAGGCAACAGTACACAGGTGAAATATAATTGGATCTGACCCTACCATGACTTCTTGACTTGTGCCTACTGCATCCTGGATTCAGCACATATGTCCTCCTTGTGAATCTGGCCCATAAAGTGCACATGCATGTGTGTGTGTACATGTTTTCATAAACACTTTTTTTAATGCACAGTAGTGATCACTAAATTAAATTTGAGAGAGAGAACCACTTGGTAACATTTGTGCTAAATTAAACTGTCAGATTATATTCACCAAATATTTTTGTTTTCATTAAATAATTTGTTTAGTGGTTTCTTTTCCTTGGTATTCTACAGCCATTCTATGCTTACATACTGGCAATTTAGCTCCTGCTGTTTTTCTCCCTAAACTTCTGTGCTACTAAGTGCTAATACAGAAAAATGCTTTCTGTTTCATAAAAACTGATTTAATGTATCATGGATTGCAACTTGCTTTAGGTCCAACCAAAAGTTAATGACATTTTGATGTTCCCCTTCTCCTATGGTATTAAAAGTATTGCATTCTATTGTGGTCTGTAGGCACATAAATAAATCTATGTGTTTATATATGTTGATGGTCACAGAACTATTTCAGGGAAAAAGATCTTCCAAAATTTCTGTCTGGTAGTATGAAGAAATGAATGAGCAAGTTCAACACGATACTGAATTAAAGAGGAAGAAAAGCAATTTGACTACCCTCCTCTAAAATATCAAATAAATTTAGCAAGTTGAACAAGAGAATAGGATTTAATGAGGATTTGCTCCAATATCTTGCAATGGATAATGATACTATACCTCAACATAGAATTACTTTTATCTCCTTTGGGATCCATTTTATTGTGGCATCTGGTTCAATAACTAGTGAATTGCAGGTGATATCTTACTTTCTACCTTTGGTAACCAGCTTTATTAGGTAATGTATTAATGTCACTTACCCTGATCTCTGGTCAGATAGAGGGCAAGCATAACAATAAAATCACTTTCTTTCTTGTCTGACCTGATCCACAGCACTGGTAAGTCTACCCTGGATAATGGAGGAACAGAAGCCAAGGAGAACTCTAAGGCAATTCAAGCAACAGCTGTCAGAAAGCAGGGATTTTTAGGATTTTACAAGGGAAGTAACTGAAAATTGCAACTTAATTAAATCTCAGTGTCAAATGACAAATATGTAGGAGCTAACCTAACAGGATAGGCCTAAAACATACCCATTTCTTAGGGCTTGATTTGATATTAAGAAAACAACCCCAAAATTCAGTCCAGCTTTAGGCTTTGATTCTGGAAAGTGTTGAGTGCCACATGCATGGTGGTTAGGAGCTCTCTGCATCTTGCAGAATTGGTCCCTTATTTCATACTGAATCTATTATACAAAACCACAGCTAAAAAGATTTTCTATTGGTCTCTTTTAAATATGGTAGAAGTAGATAGGTTCCCTTCCCAGTTAAACAGCTTGTTTGCAAAATGTTAATTTCTTGAGTTACCAAACTTGTCAATGTCTTTTCGAGGCTCAGAGGGAATCTTGGATCATCTCTGCAGATCCAGCAGCTGCATGTGGGGGAAAAGCACCAACCACTTGTGGGGATGTGCCTGCAAGGATGCCACCACCGTTGGCTGGTGCCCTTCTCATGCACTGCCTCCACCAGTGGCAGATACAGAACTGGACCCTGCTGCTGCGTGGTCACAGCAGAGAGGACTGGGTCATGGTCTCGTGGGCCTGGTGAGTCCAAGAGGAGCAGAAGAGGGACCTAGAGGACTGTGCCTACCAAGAGAGGGTCCTTGCAGTTCAAGAGAGGCACATCACCCTCCTCAAAGGGATATACGAGGCCCAGGAGTGGCAGGCCCACCATGGTGGCCTGGGCAGTGGAGGCCACTGAGAAGGACCGCCAGGTGCTGGACACCATCCTGGCCTTGGCAGTCAGCTTCATGACACCCATCCCTGGTCCCAGCCCACTTGGCCCCTGGCAGCTGGCTATGGCCCAGCCCCTGGTCCCGGCCCTGCCTCCCCCATGGCAGCTGGCCACGGCCCAGCACCAGTGGGCTTGGGATGAGGTTCAGTACCATCTACAGCAACCAAGGCCCCCTGCCCCTGCTTCTGAGCTGGGTCCCCCAGTGTCCTGGCTGCCTGCCACTTGCCTAGGCACCATGCAGCCCCTGAGTGGGAGCTGCCTACAGCTGGTCTGTGTTTGTTGCAAACTGTCCATATTGTGCATGGTCTTAGGGTTGCCCTGTGGGCCTATGGTTCACTGGTGGCCACCCAGGTGCCCTAATGTGGGTGGGGAGGAGGAGGTGGTTTGCAGGCGCCTCGCAGACACAGTGCCCTGTCTGCCACTGCTGGCGGGATAGGGTGTGGAGTATCAATGGCACACCGGTGACAGACTCCTGGTACAGTGTCCCCTGCCAGCCTGAAGCTGCACCTCCAGAGCTTCCTGCCAGGCTAAGGCTGCTCCCTTGAGCCAGCAACTTTTATTTTTTCTGGGGGGGCCCAAGATGATGGATGCGCAAGCAAAGTCTATCCCATCTCGAAGGAAAGGCAGCAAAAGGGCACAGCAGCCCCCTTGGCTCTCCAGGGAACTAGCAGACCTCCTGCATCTTAAAAGGAAGACCTACAAAGGATGGAGGACTGGAACCACCACCAAGAAGGAATACTCTGCTGTGGTCCGGACCTGCAGAGAGCAAACCAGGAAAGCCAAGGCTGTGATGGAACTCCAGCTAGCTACAAATATCAAGGACAATAAAAAGTCCTTTTTTAGATATGTGGGGAGCCGGAAGAAAAGCAAGGGCAACATTGGACCCCTGCTAAACCAGATGGGACAACTGATAACCAACGCCCAGGAAAAAGCAAACTTGCTTAATGGGTACTTTGTCAGTTTTTCACCAGTTCCATGGGATTCCCCTGCCCACTGTGGGTCAGGGAGGCCCAGGTGAGGGAGATTCCTTGCTCTCCATCGAAGCTGACCTCATGAAGGAACACTTTGACAGGCTAGATACCTTTAAGTCAGCCGGCCCTGACAGTTTACACCCAAGGGTACTCAAGGAGCTGGCAAGCATCATAGCTCAGTCCCTGGCACGGATCTTTGAGAACTCCTGGTGCTCTGGTGAAGTGCCCAAAGACTGGAAGAAGGCCAATGTGGTGCTTATCTTCAAGAAAGGGTGGAAAGTAGATCCGGCAAACTACAGGCATATCAGCCTGACCCCTATCCTGGGGAAGGTCTTGGAAAAGATTATCAAAGAGGCCATCCTTAACAGACTAGCTGACGGCAATATCCTGAGGGATACCCAGCACGGGTTTGTTGCAGGTAGGTCTTGCTTGACCAATCTCATTTCCTTTTATGACCAGGTGACCTATCACCTGGACAAGGGGGAAGAGATTGATGTCATATATCTTGACTTTAAAAAAGCCTTTGATCTGGTATCCCATGATCACCTCTTGGCAAAACTGGCTAATTGTGGCCTCGACCACACCACGATCTGCTGGCTGGGGAATTGGCTTTGTGGTAGGACCCAGAGCATGGTGGTTGATGGAAGTCAATCATCATGGTGTGCTGTGACCAGTGGGGTCCCTCAAGGCTCTGTCGTAGGGCCTATACTTTTTAACATCTTCATCAATGATGTAGACATTGGTGTCAGAAGCGGGCTGGCCAAGTTCGCCGATGATACCAAACTCTGGGGTAAAGCATCCACAGCTGAGGACAGGAGGGTGATCCAGGCAGATCTTGACAGGCTCATGAAATGGGCGGATGAGAACCTAATGGTGTTTAACACCAAAAAATGCAAGGTTCTCCACCTTGGGAGGAAAAGCCTGCAGCATACTTATAGGCTTGGCAGTGCTACGCTGGTTAGCACTACAGATGAAAGGGACTTGGGGGTCATGATTGACCACAAGATGAACATAAGCCTTCAATATGATGCTGTGGCTAGTAAGGCAAACAAAATGCTGGCTTGCATCCATAGATGCTTCTCAAGCAAATCCCGGGATGTCATTCTCCCATTGTACTCGGCCTAGGTGAGGCTGCAGCTGGAGTACTGTGTCCAGTTTTGGGCTCCACAATTCAAAAAGGATGTGGAGAAGCTTGAGAGAGTGCAGAGGAGAGCCACGTGCATGATCAGAGGTCAGGAAAACAGACCTTATGATGCGAGGTTAAGAGACATGGGACTCTTCAGCCTGGAAAAGCTCAGGTTCAGGGGTGATCTGGTGGCCACCTATAAGTTTATCAGGGGTGTTCACCAGGATCTGGGGGAATGTCTGTTCACCAGAGGGCCCCAAGGGATGGCAAGATCAAACTGTCACAAACACCACTGCGACCAATTCAGGCTGGACATAAGAAAGAATTTCTTTACTGTCCGAGCCCCCAAGGTTTGGAATAGACTGCTGCTGGAGGTGGTTCAAGCACCCACTTTGAATGCCTTCAAGACATGCTTGGATGTTTATCTTGCTGGGATCCTATGATCCCTGTGGACTTCCTGCCCCTGGGGAAGGGGGCTGGACTCGATGATCCTTTGGGGTCCCTTCCAGCCCGAATGTCTATGAAATCTATGACGTGGAAAGTTTTATGCATTTCAGGTGACAGCCTTCTTCCCAAGGAGGGCTGGGGCCCCCGGGCCTCCATGTACTCATCACCTCTGCCCAGAAGCCCCTGCTAGCCTGAGGCTGCTCTCTAGAACCCCTTGGCACCTGGGTGGAGCTGAGCCAAAGTCTGCAGCTCGCCCTGGTTGCTGCAGAGGGCCAAAAGCAGAGCAGGAGCAGGCCTGGACCTGCCTACTCCTGTTGAGCACAAATCTGTGCCCAGCAGGGTGCAGATGTAGGCATGTACAAGGGCAAAGCTTACTGCACCTTATTTTACTGTGTAGTTAAAGGCACATTAATAGCACGTGTAAACGTGCCCTGGGTGTCTTTCTGTTGCTGGAATAAGCTATTAGGTCTTATTTACTGACTTAATTATATCTATAACTACTATACTAGTCCAAATCCCTATGTGAAATTATGGGTGATATAAACTAAAGCAAAATCAAAAGTCTGTATTATTCTGGGGTAATAGGCCACTGACAAATGTTTAAAAAGAGGGTGCAATGGGATCTGATGCAAGAACCCAATAACTGTGCTTCTTGACATGCCACATGTGCATAGCAGGAGGCACAATTGTGGGATCGAGCATCAGATATCATCAAGCTCCATTGCTGGTGCAGAGGGAGCCTGGGAATGTGTCAGGAGTCATAATGTCCACATGGAGTTGTAGCAGCACTGTAGTGCTATAATTATACTATGGTTTAGTATTGGGAATTGTGCTTCTAGAGACAGAGTTTCCCAGACAGATGTGTTAATGCTGCAGTGTAGTGTAGACAAGTCAGTTCAGGTACCAGAAGCAGCATGTCTGTCGTAGCACAATAGCTCATTTAAACTGCCAAGCAGCAGTGTGAATTAGTCCACTTTGTCCCTGTGCAGTGCTTCTGGAACCCAAGCTAACTTGAAACCAACTAGCTTGGGTATCTCCATGCTACACTACAGACAGTGTATACAGACCCAGAGACTTTGAGGGTAGCACTGTGAAGCTCTGTTTCTTATGCTCTGACAGATTAAAGTTTTTAAAAAAGAATCAGGAGCGTCTGCTGGCATCCATTCTGTTTTGGGCCTAAGTTGCCACCACTTGCAGTTTTTTAGCATCAGCAAAGAGGTTTCATTAGTAACATTTACTTTAGATTTTCCTCTCTGAAGTCGCACCCTTTCATGCCTCTGCATTATTTACTTTGGAGGCAGATCCATACTTAAATTTGCTGGCTCTGAGTGGTACCAGCTATGGATTTTTTACTTATATTATTTGTACACCTAATTCTTCTATGGTTTGTTATTAAGAGAGCACAATATAGTTGTAATGGTAAACAGTGACAGCTAAATATAGACATATTGCAGAGAAAACATAGGCAACCTATGTTGAGAGATGGGGAGAGTGATTTGAAGACTCCTCTTCTCCCACTGTAGCTCTTCTCCCACCAAACCCACACCATCAAAACATAAGGTTGGTAGACATTTTCCAGTAAAACAAATTGATAAAATAAGAACTGACTCTAATATGTAAATAAGTGGTCAGTTTCATATTTTCCAAATATTTTGCTCAACTGGAGACACAGTCAGTTGCTGTGCGAAAATTCCTTTCCTTGCTTTACAGTTATAACAACAGTGTGCGTCTGAAATGTGAGCAAGAAGCAGTGTGATCCAGTATATAGGCCTATTTCTGTTCCCAGCTTTGATTCACTCTGGTAGTGTTTACACGAGATGTTTACTGTACAGTTCTGCAGTAAACTCTCAGTGCAGCCCTATTAGGCCACAGTAAACTAATAAATGCTGCCATTTAATAAGCTATGGCAGCATTATTTAGTGCGTCGCAACACATGTGTAGACACCGATGGGGCTGGCTGGGGCACACCAGGTTCCCCAGGTCTCCTCTCAGCCAGGGATGCTCTCACTCGGATCAACATGCTGCAGTTCCAGGAGCATGTGTAAACATGGTGCCCAGGAGCAGTAAACTCTGGCACAAACTCCACTGGCGTTTATTCAGTCACCTTAATTGCATGTGTAGACGTGCCCTCTGTGAAGCCAAGTAGGTCATCTCACTCTAAGGGCACATCCAGATGACTGTATACATGTGTTTTCTTGGGGACAAATAGCAGTGGCACACAGTTGTGCCACTGCTACTTGTCCTCAGGGAATGCCCATGTAGGTGTGCTCTGGTGTGCAGCTAGTTGCCCTGTGTGGGGTAGGGAAGATTAGGGCCAGCACCTGGGCTGGCCCCAGCAGCCTTACCTGGGGTCCTGGGTAACTCCCAGGGCTCCAGCAATGGCGATTTAGGTGCATGGAGCCTGGCTAGCAGCCGGAGTATGGTTCTGGCCAGCCAGGCTCCAGTTTTAGGTGGCACACACTGCCGCCTTGTGCTCCGCCCCATTTTTTTTCTGCCATGGGTTTTTTTGATACCAGGATCTCCAGCTGTCAAAAAAACCCTGCTGCACTGCAAATTAGCAGTGTGGCGAATGCCTACATGTGCAGTGCAGCACGTCCAGTTTTCAGCACGTCCGGTTTTAAACTGCATGTGCATGCTTGTCTGGACACACCCTACATGTTCAAGTGTGGGGAGCTAAAGTTAGGTCTCCTAAATTCGAATTAAACACTATTTAAGAGGTTGATTTTCCAGCATACTGAGCCATTGTGGCTCGCAGGGTCTTTTGTTTCGTCTCACTTTAAGCAAGTCTTGTATTCACTCAGTAGACTACAGTGTAAGGTCCTTTTTTGTTTAGATTTCTTGTAAACAATCTAGTAGAGTGTTTGGGGTCATTATACTCTTGAAAAATACATTTGTCATCCACTGGCTGCTTTTCAGAAGAGGTTTCTCAGATCCTTGTATAGGCTGCAGCATAACTACATATTCAGGATTCCTTCCCTTTCCCTGGGATCAGTTTTGGCCATGTAGCCCCAATCCATAAATAAACCATTCTCTATGGTTTATTACTGGCATTATGTCCTGTCACCTGTTCATGGCTGAAAAGTTCTTCTCCATAAAAAACATGGATTGGCCCTCTTGACCAGCAGTTGGCAACCTTTTCCAACTGTGTGCCAGAATGAATCACCTTGAGTCAGAGAAGGGTGTGTGGGCAGGTGCTTCTCCCTTGGCAGCCATGGGAAAGTACCAGCAGCCAGCACTTCTATCTGCGGTGGCAGAGGAGAGCACCCTGTGCTTAAACCACTTGCCACCAAAGTCCCACATCCATGGGCTGGATTCAATGACACCATGGGCCAGAACCAGCCCACAGGCTGTAGGTTGCCAAATTCCACTCTTTACCTTTTTGTCAATCTTTGCCTATTGAACAATTTCTTTTTCATTTTTTAAATTATACTTCCTGGTCTCAAAAAAGTTTTAATAGAGTCATTCTGCTGGGATTAGTTGGGCTCCTCTGACAGTACTCCAGTTGATGAATTCCTGCTACACAGAATTTATCTAAGTAACTAAATAAATTTGTACTCACTTTAGACTTTCTAGGCTAAATACTAAGTTGATGTAAATTGACACGCATTGTTAACTTCATTGTGCTAACTTATACCAATCAAAGGATCTGGTTTTCTTCTCATAAAACAAACATATCTTACACCATAATCAGATAGAATTCATCCAGAATGTACATCAGAGAAATATGGAAAATTATTAGTGCTATTTCAGTCCTGCAATATAAAGGACTCTCATTGTTATCTTTACTTAGTTCTTTTGTTTTCTTCATCTATTATTTCACTTGATTAACATACAAAAATTTCATGTTATATTGAGTTTGTGCACCTGAACCCATTATACTGCATAATTTATATTTGATATCAAGTGACAATAGCTGGAAATTGTATTGACAGATCTTTAGTAAAGATAATTACTCAACAGGAATCATTTTGAATGAATTAATCAGATTGAAAATCCACTTCAATTTTGTGGTACTCCAACACTAGGCAATGTAACTATACGCATTTTCTTCACTAATTGTAGCTATAATTTTGTTTCAAACTATTGAAATATTTCAGTTAAATTGAGCTCCCCTGAGGAGCCTGAAACACCCAAGCTTAGCTTGTGAGATCTGATTAATTCATAACTCAAGGTGATATTGCTACAGGCATATTTCTCATTCATACCTTTTCTGGCTTGGCAGGTTGTCTCTTGTTTGATAGGGGTGGAGTCCTAGGAAGTGCCTGAAAAACTTGAAAACGTCTATTTTCCAGACTATTATTGGGAAGAAAATTTGTTTTATACCTCTGGGATAAATTGCGAGTGTAGTAAATTGATGTCATAGAACATAGTCCCTCATCCCCCAGCTTAATCACAGGGAGTAGTTCAAATCATAGGGCTCCATCCTGTAGCATCTTCTTTCATGATTAGAACCACTGGCTTCAATGGTGCAATTCGTATGCTTAAATTAATCATGTCCATCACTGTGTGGCTTCATCAGAGCCCACGAACTCCTCCTCCTTGCTTGATAAAGTTCTTTAGCAATAAATAGTTTTATTACTAATTTCTGTGGCTATTTTTCCTTTTTTTGGTTGTTTTCCTATCAGTTGTTCTCCGTATCTTAGCCCAGACCCCTTGTTAAAAAAAAGCCCAAAGTGAAACATTACAGTATATGTTCCATTCTCTTAACCTATTATATTGCATTTTAAAACATAAGTAATTGCATACGATACAATGGATGTATTTTATACTGTGTGCTTGAGTTGAAAACTAATACATAAGGTACTGGTTTTCCTGTAATTATCTTTTATTTAAATTTTCAGAGATGACATTCAGTGGGAAAAGCAGCATAAAGATGACAAAATACAACAATGAAACATGAAAAAAGGAAAGGGGGCGGAATCAATAATATATCTGAGATACTACCATGATGTATTCACACAGAGATATTCATTGGCCACAATAGCTTATATATGTTTGACCTAGTAAGTAGTATAATTTACTACTTACCCACACATCTTGAAATCATATTTACTTCATGTCATGTTTAAAAAAAAATTGAATCATAGAAGCAAGAAATAAGGAATACTGAAGATGAAAATATAGATGTAGAAGAAAGCAGAAGCACAAAAAACAAGCTGAGGGTGAGCATGCTATGGGTAAATTAATTCTTTCATAAGCTATTAATTATAGGTTTATTCACTTCTGTTGAAGCCTCATTGTCCTAATAAATGGAGAGACAGAGAATAGATGCAAAGAATGGCATGCCTGTAATTTATCAGTGGAGGCAGAAAGGCCACTGAATACAGTTTCTCCTGTCACACACACTGCCTTTCCATCCTTCCCACTAAAACATCCTCAGGTTAAAAATCATTTACATGGTTGTGCCTAGGCTGGTTTTATTTGCATTTTTTAATCCTAGTGGGTTTGTTTATTGAGGAACATTGCAACATATCTCTGTATAATTATTTTTTGGTGAAACTCATTTCCTGTATTGTGTAGGTGTGGTATGGAAATAAGTCTCAAACTCTGAAAGCAGAACATTTTTTAGGGTCTGATCCTGTAAGCACTTTTCCTTGCCTAAAGCTGACTACTCTGAATAGCTAATTGACTTAATGGGACTACTTGCAATCATAGGCACTAATCCCTACTGTACTTCTTAAGGTGGTTATTATTTTTGTTGTGCTAGTGGTAGGGAGTCCCAGTCATGGATTAGGGCTCCATATAATGTATCCTGTACAAACAGAGGACAGAAAGTTTCTAGTTACCCCTGGGGGTAACTGGAAACAATGGCCACAAACTGACAGAGAGCAGATTTAGATTGGACATCAGGAAGAACTTCTTCATGGTTAGGGTTCCCAGAATCTGGAATGGGCTTCCAAGGGAGGTGGTGCTCTCCCCTCCCCTGGAGATCTTTAAGAAGAGACTGGACAAGCACCTGGCTGGGGTCATCTGACCCCAGTGCTCTTTCCTGCCCCAGGCAGCAGGTTAGACTTGATGATCTACTGAGGTTCCTTGTGACCCTAAAAATATATGAAATCTATGAAAGATGGTCCGTGCCCCAAAGAGCACATAATTTGAGTTACTGAATGTTTTTTTGATTTTCATAAGGGAGCCAGATGCCCAGTCCCTCCCCTGGCTCCTGTGAAGTGTTCACATCAAAAGCAGTGTCACACTCTTGCAGTGGCTGGCTGGCAAAAAAACTGCTCCTTAAGGCCATTAGTATAAAATAGAAGCTATTCTGAGCTGTGACAAGTAGTCAAACTTCCCCCTCCCCCAGAATGAAGCCAAGATTGTGTTACTTCTTGGTGTATGTTTGTGTTCTTGCTTGTATCATTGCACTGGTTTTCCTTCACTATTTTTTAAACTCCCAGAGGGTTCACCTTCCCAGAGTTTAACAGAATAGTGGGGGAAGATGACAGTGAAACAGCAAATAGGAAGAACATGAGTGTGCCAGTCTTTCAAAAGTAATGCTAGGTGGGGGAGGAAGAGGTTGAATGGTTCAGACATAGAGATGAACTGTGCAAATGGGTCCTGACTTTTAGTGGAACCTAGCACCTTCCTTCACTACCCATTGGCTAGTACAGAGCTCCCTGTACCCTACATTAGTGACCTGGATAGACTATGATTTGGCCCTTAGAATTCACAATGAATTAAACATCTGCTAGTAGCTAATAGTGAAAATGATGGGGTGTGTTGCCAGACTCTGCAGACCAACTGAAAATTTTGTACAGACCTGTTAATTGATCCAAAGACAAAGAATGAACAGTTACAGCATCTGCATGAAAATAAATCTAACATGGTTAAGCCTTTTGGGGGTTAGGGAAACATACATGATTGAAAAGGTATCAGTTAACAATTCATCATGTAAAAATATTGGCATAACACTTAGAAGTGAAGGCATTTAGAGTCATAGGGTGCGTCCATACAAGCACAGTTGTGTGGTATGTGCCACACACTGCACAGTCTGGAGTTCTCTGCACTAAAAGGACATGGTGCTTGAGCATGTGCTGCTCCACCTTTTTTCCCCTGTGGTTTTTTGTTTTTTGACCCCCGGATATCCAGGGTTTAAAAAAAAAAAACAAAAAAACCCTGCATGCACTGCTAAAAGGTGGAGAAAGGACACTTGGTGCTGCACTGTGGCTGCCGGCCAGGTTTCACCCAGCAGGATCACCATGGATGCAGCTCTGGGAGGCTCCAAGGAGCCCAGGTAAGGCTGCTGGGGCCAGCACTATGCCTGCTGGTGCAACTTGCCGCATGCCAATGCGTGTATGGCATGGGTATTCCCTGGGGACAAGAAGCAGCGGCACAAGGCAGCCCCTGGAGAACCAAACTTCCACGCACATCTGGACGCACCCACAAAGAGCAAAATCATTCAAAAGCTTTGAAAATATTCAAAGATTTCTCCTTGAAAAATATGTTTATATGAAGGGGGTCACTCCACTTACCTTTGTGAATACTAGTTCAATATTTGGATCAAAAAGTAATAAGGCACACATCATACATTAGAACTTCCTAATATAGTCTCGTGAAGCAATTTCATCCATCCCAGTTCCCTTTATTTTGGCTTCCCAGAATTTCTGATTATCCCTAATTCTCCATCTTCTTATACACTTACATACATGTGAAGGAGGCATAAACAACATCACCTGGATTTGGTAGGATCTTGCTCTTGCTTTATTCTGGGTGCAGGACAATGAAGAATCAGTCTTATATACATTGTGGGCTAGACATTAATGGGCCAACTCTCTACTTGCTTAGTCTGGTGTCATTCCATTAACTGAGTTCTTCCCAATTTGCCCTCATTCATTTAAACACAGTCAGGTTTGAGTCATCTTTTCTCTAGTTACAGATGGGTAATTCCACTGACTCCACCAACTTCAGGTAAATATTTTGATTCCCACTGATACTAATTTTGTTGGCTAGACTAAAGAAAGGTATCAAACATAGAGCACAGAGTAGAAAGCAACCCCCCTGCTTCTGATATTCTTTCAAAGCCATCTTTGTAGAACTGCTTCTGTACTTAGAAGAAGGAAGCGTTTCTCAAATGCATTTTTGATCATGGCCCATGGTTCAGTGATGACCCATGAGTGCCCTAGTACTTTCTCCCCTGAATTGGGAGAAGAGAAGAAACTTGTTGGGAAAAAAAGAGAGTGCCTGTCTGCATTGGCAGTTGCCTTCCATGGCAGACAAGATAGATTTATTTCTGTTGCAATACCTATCCTTGAAGTTGCTTAATGCTCTCACTGTAGGTTTTGCACAGTTCATTCAAATGCACAATAAGCTCTGAGGTAAATAGGAGATAGTCTAAAATTCTTAGGGATCTTAAATATTGCAGATAAGTTCTGTTCCCATGTCCCTTGATGCAGTGAGGAGAATTTGGCTCTATATGACCCACAGAATAATTTTCACATCTTTGAGGAAGGAAGTGTACCAAAAAATATTCCAGTGACGCTATGTTTTAGAAAAGAGGCTTATAAAAGAGAGAGAAAATTAAATTTAAAAAAATCTGAAGTCAAAAGGAAAGATATTATAAAATTCTTAGATCTGATGTGGGTGCTGCTTATGGGGACAATAACAGAGTCTGAGAAGGCATGCATACCACTAACACAGAAAGAAATAAACCAACAATATGTCTAAATGGCAAGGGTCGGGAGGGTTACTCTAGCCAAACAGAGATCCTTCAGAAAGAACATAAACTACAGGAGGCAATATGTAAAGAGGAAATTAGGAGGGGTAAAATGGAATTTGAAGGTGTAACAGAGAGTCCTCAGGCCCCTATGTGTCTGTGCCCCTCTCTGGCATCAAGGCCTAGGCTCTCTGTTACTTTAAGATTAAGGCAGCCCAGCCGGGGAGCACTGCAGGACAGGCATGCAGCAGCTGCCAGTTGCCAGGCTACAAGGCAAATGAGGCAGTTAGCAGACACCTGCAAGTGGTCCGCTGATGGGATGGAGGCAGGGCCCTGGGAGCATAGAAGCCCAAGGCTGGGGCTAGCAAGGGAGTCTCTCCTTGGCAGCTGCCAGGGGAAGGAGCTCTTGCCCAGGAGAGCCACCCAGGGATGCTTGACTGTCTGCTTTGCTGCCTGCAGGTGTAGTGAGGCCCCGGGAGCTCACAGGGTACCCTGGCTGGGAGGCACGCTATACTAGGGGTAAAGATTTGCCCCCTTAAAGGGGAAGAGGGCTGTTTCCATTGCTATTATTATGTTATAGCCCTATAGTCCAGGGGCTTATGTTTATGTTGCTGTTTCTACCAGAGGTTTGGGATGGGGCTGTAAGGGGTGGTTAAGGAGGTCCCATTAGTGCCCACCGGGCACATAACTGCCTTGAGCCCTGCCAGGGCAGGCTCAAGGCTGTAGTGAGTATTGAGCCCAGAGTGGGCATAGTACAAGGCACAGACTTAGGGGCCTAGGGCTTAGCACCAAAGAGGGGCGCAGACACACAGGGGCTTGGGGCCTGGTGACCCGAAAGGGCAAATGAGAGCTAGTGCCTCAGAGCCACATCTGATAGGCCTTGTCTACAAGGCCTAGCTAGATTAACGGGGCAGAGGCCGAAGCCGCACACCCATGAGGCATGGGGCATGGTGTGGGAGAGGATGGATTTACAGCCATGCAATTAGCTCTTAAGGCTTGAGATGCCCTTTGGTGGCATAGTTATGGAGTGAGGCCCAGCAAGAGGCCTAAGGACCAGCGAGGCCTGGAGAGAGGCCTGGCAGACAAAGTCTGGCAGGTTCCAGTTGGACTGAGGCCATAGAAAGACCTTTGGGCAGCCTCCCTATTTATATTTCCATCAGGGCATGGTAGGTGAGACAGGAAAGCACCCTAGGGGCAGTCATGGAGCCTGCAGGGGGCATCACAGCCACCCCTGAGACACTGACATATTACAGAAGGGCAAATGGATAAAGGTATTAAAATAACAGCAAGAAGCTCTTAGAACATATCAGAAGCAGGAATCCTGCAAAAAAAAAAATCTTTTGGACACTAAGGTTTAAAAGAAGCAATTAAAATAAATAAGGGCAATACTGAAAATCAAAATTCCTAACGGAGGGTCACTCTCTTCTGATAACAGGTCAAGCTTCTATACAAAATGGAGCTCTGACACCCCCCCCCCCCCCAAAATTCTAGAACAAAAAAATTACTATCAAGGCAAGAAATCATTAGACGTATAAGCTGTGTTGGAACAGAACATAAGAATGAAGTGACTGAATTACTAGTACTGGGCTGTCCAACCTCTGTATGTCTGGGGGCTGCACATGACACTGGCGTGTGGTCCTCAGGCCACATACCCCACAGACAGTGTGCTGTGGGAGTGGATCCCCCTTCTCCTGGGCAGTACCAGTGGCACACAGCTTCTCCACCTTCTCCTGGGTAGTATTGTCAGTGCACAGGCCTGCCCCCATCTTCCCACCCAAGCAACATTGACAGCATGTGCTCTGCCCCAAATCCCTGGCCGTGTGGGCTGTGCAGGCAGCAGTGGATCCCTGTGAGCTGCATGTGGCCCATGGGCCACCAGTTGAACAGCACTGTAGTAGTAGAAATATGCAATCTCTCATTAGGGTAGCTATTATTCTGGAGGAGTGGCAGATAGAAAATGTCGTATGTCGATTAAAACAGTGCTTCTTGTGGGAGACAGGGAACAGTATGTAAATAAAGTATGAGTTGTGTACTTGGTAATTTGCTTAAAACTGTAATTGAAATAGAATTATAAAACCCCAAAAAGAACTTAATACACTAAGGCCTAATCAATCTGGCTTCTGCAAAGAAAAATCCTAACTCTTATTCTTCAAATAAATCAATAAATGGGTGAGTAAAGAAGACCAGGTTTATGTGATTTGTTTGAGCTTTAAAAAGGCCTTTGACAAGTCCATTTGTTGAAAGCTATTCAGTTCCTGCCTTCCTGAGATCTGGTTCTCTGCCCTTCTGCAGATAGCCCTATATGGGTACATATACATGTGATGCTACATCTCCGTAGTGATGTGCTATGGCGACATAGCGCCCACAGGTGTCTACATGTGACCAGCAGCTACTTTGCTGTAGCGATGCACTCCCCCATTATAGCACACCACTATGGCTAAGTAACTGCTAAAAATAACTGTGCGCCATGTATATGGCTCAGTAACAATGTTGCTGTAGGGCAAGGTATAGATGCGCCCCATGTGTGCTATATGGTTTTAGATTGTTTCTTAGAGGTTGACATTTGGACTAAATATTAGAGCTGTGCTATCACTGAAAAGCAAGGCTTGTTTCCAAATAACAGAATTTGTTGACCTGGTCCTGCTTAACGAGACAGAACCATTGTTTGACACTTAACTGCAGCTTTGACTTCATAATGAGTGTGGATGCAGAAGGAGAATATATTTGTTTCTGAAATCCCCAGAAGTAATCTAGTAACTCAGTCCACCTCTTCCTATAGTGGAAATATGAGTCAGACTTTTGCAATACACAAGCCTCACACCTACAGATAGATCCCATTGAAATAATTGGGCCATTTACAAGAGTGAAGGAACTAATAAAATATGCAGCCAGATCAAGACCGTGTCTGCTTTTTAACTGAAAGGAATGTGCCTTTAAATTTTCTCTTCTGCTCTCAGAAGGCATTTCTTCATCTGCCTGCTGCTAATAATCTCTGTAAAAGCTTGGTCATCCCTGTCAGATGTAACAATCTGCTTATCACAAATTGCCAGTGAGCTTTTATTTATTTCACAAGTTAGAAAGTTGACAGTATTGCATAAGAACCATAGGCATGAATATTTGATGAGCAGAATTCCCATAAGTATAACAAATCTGATATATTGCTGGAAACCATTAGATATTCTGTTTACTCCATAAATGTACATTTTTAGAAATCTATTGAGAGCCACTGTCCAAAGAGATTTGAATCTGGGTATTTAATATGGAGCTAGATTTTGAATATAAATTATATGCTTCCCTAGGAGTCTCATCAACATTTACATCCACAGTGCTTATTCCCGAATTTAATGAGCTCTCATGTATCAGCACTACTCTTGCTGCTTACTATTATGCGATGAATTGCAGCTGCTTTTCTGCATACGTTCCACTGGGATGTGTTTGTAAGTGTCATGAATGTACCTGTTCTGATCTACCAATATTTTAAATAGATTGCATCCTTTAAAAATGTATTTTATATTATAACAGGTAGTAAATACATGTTGTTACAATTTTTAACTTGGCTAAAACTTTAGTTGCTTTGGCTGTATGCAAGAAAATCTTCAATCCCCCCTGGATATGTAAGCAGACTGCATAGCACTTCACTAACTCTCCTTTAATGCAGAGCTGATTTATTCGTGCTGAAAGTACCCAAATGTGGGAGCATAGTAATGTTTCCTGTTTTCACTGGTACACATCACCAGTTCTCAGTCTGGAATTTGGATTTATTTACATTTTTTATAAATGTTCAGTCTGATTTGGATTCACAAAGTTTTATTATAATTCTTATTAATTTGCTAAATATAGCAGATAAAAAGTACTCCTCATCCACAGTTATGACCAGAGTGCAGCTCCATCTTTGATACCTAACTGAAAGTTGCCACACACACATCCCTACCACCAATTACCTCCAATGAGGAGAGGCTATTGAAAACCCATGCATTTGGGTACCTCAGTTGAAGTTATTGGGTGCTAAACTTTTTTGAAAACCTGACTGTTCATGAAACTATCTTGCACTTTTGTGGTGAAAAACTAGGAATAACAATGGATGCACACACAGAATCCAGCTGCTGATGGAACCCTAATTTTTTAGCGGTATCTGTCAATTAAAAAAATATAGACATAATGAGTACCCTCAGGGGATTTAGCTATTTAAAAGTAACCTCATTATTCCTATACAATATGTATGGATTTTCACACTTCTTGATTTGGAAAAGCCAGGCTTCTTAATTCATATTAATAATTTTTCCTCTGCTTTTTTTCCCTAGGCTTAAAAAAAAAAAAGAACAATGATCTGGATCTACCTGCCTTGAAGTGTTTTGCCAGAAGGGAGAATATGCTCCTTCAACCAGATCTTTTATATCAGTAGACCAACAAATTTCTACCAAGCTGGTCAGAAATTCTTGAACCCTCATGTACTACCTTGAATATTTCTATTGATTTCATTGGGACTCTTCATGAAAGGAAGCATTACAGTTAATGCTCCATGTCTGTGGGATTAGGACCTTAGCCAAATAAAAAAGTAACTAATGGCTTAAAATGTAATGTTTACATCTTTATTTTTTTTAAATAAGGCTCAGGCAGTAAGGTAACTATTAGACCTAATTTACCACAGCCTACACCTTATCTCTTTATGAATACAAAGAATAACATTCTGATAGGCTATCACGAAAGGCAGGACAATCAGTGGTGAATCAGAAACCCTCTCCCTAGATCTAATCTCACAGAAATACAGGCTGTTCATCGTCTATGTAAAAACATGAGGAAATAAGCCCATGGAAAGAACAAGAGGCAAAAACAAAAGCACTAGGAAGATCAACTGCTTTTGGTTTTAGTCTTAAAACAAGTCACTCACCCAGCACACTACTAATTTGCTTTTTATACGTACTTTGTAGGTGCATCCTAGAGGGTGCACTGCTTGACAGTTTGCTTCCCAGCACTGTAATACATGCTTTGATCTTGGAAGACAGTCTCAGCCTCTTACTGCCTCTTAGGCTAGGGACAGACATTACATACAAACCGGTTTAAGTGATCAGAAACTGGTTTAAACCTGTAACAGAACAGATATTCAGTGCACATAAACCAGTTTGAAAATGGCTCAAACTAGTTTGAGATAAACCTGGTTGAATGTAGTATCAGACTTAACTGATTTGGGTCAAACCAGTTTATGAAATGTCTGTCCCAGGCCTCTTGCTGGTTTAAGTTAAACCAGACTCCTCCAGCATCCTAGCATACCCTTTGGGCTAGGTGGAGCTCTCTGCTCCAAGGCTGGAGCTCAGCAGAGACTGCAGGCATCTGCCTGGCTTCCCCCTGCTCCTCCCCTCCCCTCCTCAATCCATGCTAAGCAGGGATTCCCCAGTCCCCTCTGCCTTACACAGACCCCTGTCAGCATTAGCTAGCAGACCACATGCTGCCTATGGTCCATGCTGTGGCAGCCGGGACAAAGACAGAATCAACAGGTAGCTGGTAATGTCCCTCTGTTTTCTTAATGGGATGATAAACACTGAGTTAGGGGTGATAAACACCATGTTATCAATTCCCTGCTGTCTGGTCAGAAGGAGGGGGGTGACCCCTCCCTAATCGGAGCATCCTGCTGGGGTCTGGCCATGCCCCCCCTCAGCCCAGCACTGTGGAATGGAAGGGAAGGCTGCTCTAGCACCCCTCCCCCCCCCCCATGTGCCTGCATTTCTGGGATGTCTATGCTGTTACAAATTGATTCAGCCTAGCCAGGTTAGACTAACCTGCAAAGACTGAATCAGTACAGTCTCAGGCTTTTTGAATGTCTGTCCCTAGCCTTAGGGTTGTCTTACAGGGAACCCCTGCCCTGTAACTAGGGGGACCAGAGAGGACAGGAAACCCAGGGTCAGGGAAGGCAGTTAGGAGTAGCAGCCCAGGTGAACCAAGCACAGGACTAATACATGGAGACCTACTTAATTTGTGGTTTCATGGATTTTGTGGAAACCACAAAATCTAGGATTGTCTGCAGAATCCATGAAAACAACAACAACAAAAAATAAATAAAATGCTGGCTCCCCAGTGGGAACCAGTAGTCCTCACTGGGAGGGGCGGGGCAGCATGAAGAGCAGCAGGCAAGATGGTGGCTACTCCCTCGTTCTTCCTCCCCCTGCTGGAGCTTCTCTGCCAATCAGTGCCAAGGGATGGGGCCACATGAAGGGCAGCCAGCAGAAAAGATGGCAGCTGCCCCCTTGTCCCTCCGCTGCCTGGGGTGCCTCCACCAATTAGCATGGAGGGATGAGGCCACCATGAAATGACCACAGAATTAGAGCTTTAGGCTTCAATCAATCTACAAAATTTGGTAAGTCTCTCGTGATATAAGCAGACCGCTACTAATAAGGCTAGGCAGCTAATGGAACAATTAGCTGCACCTGGTCACTGGGTGCAGGGACCCAATAATATGGCTGAAAGGAGACTGGGCTTGGGGGATTTAAGGCCAGTCTCTGAGCATGCAGGGGGAATCTCCTGCCTTCAGCAAGGAAAGGAGCTCTTGTGAGTGAGGGGTTGCTGGAGATGGACAGATGGGCACTCTAGCCACCCGGGGAGCTGGGGAAACAATTTCCTATGAAGGGATTAACCCCAGGGTGGGAGACTATTTTGTTTTATGAAACAGCTGGCTTGTGTTTTTGTTCTGTTTGAATTTAAGAGTGGAGGGCCAGGTTGCACCTAAAGGAGTGAAGAAGGCCATGAACAGGGGTGCTGGGGTATGCTCCAGGTTTTCAGCCCTATTAGGGGCAGGCTCCTGCTGAGAGGGCCGGGGTCTGAGCCCCAGCAGGGACAAAATGGGGCCAGAAATTGAGGGAGAGAGATTGCCATAGTAAAGCTGAACCCTTTCCCCCCACCACCAGGAGGGGTGGCCATTAAGACAGGGCCAATAACTGGAAGCTGAGATCTTGATCAGTGGATCAATGTGGAAGGTGCATCCAGAGGGAAAGGCTGTGATAGCTAAAGTCCCAACAAGCCGTCAGAAGCCTATTGGAGCATTCCCTTGAAGGGGAAGCACTGTGAAAGAGCAAAGGCCCCAGGTGTGGGGCTGGCCTGATCAAACGGACCAGGCTACCCACAAGCCCTCCCCCCAGCAACAAACAATGAGTCATGGCACAAGAGGAGGCTGAGAGGGGATCTGGTGGCTGTCTATAAACTGGCCAAGGGAGACCAGCAGGAAGTGGGAGTGTCCCTGTTCCCCCGAGCACCACCAGGAGTAACAAGGAACAACTGCCATAAGCTGACAGAGAGCAGATCCAGGCTGGATATCAGGAGGCACTACTTCACAGTCAGGGCAGCTAGGATCTGGAACCAACTTCCAAGGGAAGTGGTCCTCGCTCCTACCCTGGGGGTCTTTAAGAGGAGGCTAGATAGACACCTTGCTGGAGTCATCTGACCCCAGCATTCTTTCCTGCCTGTGGAAGGGGGTCAGACTTGATGATCTGCTCAGGTCCCTTCCGACCCTACCAACTATGAAACTATTAACTATGGCAGGCAAGAGATGGGAGGTGAAGTGAGACCAGGAAGGAACAGACAAGTGGGCAGACCCCTGTGTGTCCTACAGTAGGGAAGAGCAGCGTAGGATCTGCAGGTGTGCCTGTAATTATGGTAATGTTCTCAGAGGTGGAACACACAAGTAGCTTTCCTTTTTGTAATAGACAGTGAGAATGTAGTAATTAACATATTGCAGTACCATGTACTGTAACTAACAGTGAAATCCATCCTATATTGCACTACAGGCAGTCCTCAACTTAAGACATTTCGAGTTACAACGCATGGCATTTACGGCATTTATAAATTGACACCCTGTTTCAACTTTCTGACATCAGTTTCAACTTTATGACGCTTGATCCCACGCCACACCATGCCATGCCACGCCATGCCAGTGAACAAGTTCACTGCGTCTCCCATCTCCCTGGAGAACATCTGTCCAAACTTCCTTGGTCACTTTCTTTAAGAAGGTAGACAAGACTCCAGAAAAACCTGCAGCCAAGACTCCTGAGAAGACTCCAGCCAAGTACCCTTCAAAAATCCAACCAAGAGCCGTTCAAGAAGTCCAGCAAAGTTGCCTCAAAGAAGTCCTTCCAAATCAATATGATTGCTATTTGCAAGATGAATACATTAATGTAGCTATATTACTCATCTATAATAGATAGAGTACAAAATTCTGGGTTATTTTTGGTGAAAATAGGGTATCGGGCCTTGGTTCAGGAACCAATTTATTTATTTATTATTGCCAACACATAACAATTTTTCCTACAGGAAAACTGGTTCCGAGTTACAAGGTTTTGACTTAAGATGCTGTTTTCAGGAACCAATTGTGTCATAAGTCCGAGGACTGCCTGGATTCTTCCTCGTAGGCCATGTCTTGTGAGGTTGTGATTTCACTATTTCACATATAGAACAGTAGTAAGGCACCTACCATAGATAAGGCAACTCAGGGGGCTGAGGAAAAAATGACATATGGCCTCTGAAAAGGAGAGGCAACTTTGCATTGCTGTATTAGTCATCATTACAAATACTTTGTATTAGGATGGAACAACAAACCCAGGCTTAACAAGCAGAGACGATGGCTGCCTTCTTACAGTGGTCTATAATTTTGCCTACCTAGGGGAAAATTCAGCTGAGCAATGTCAGTTTAGAGAGCCTAAACTGCACTCCCCTTCCTGCAATCCCCTCAATGTTAATATTATAATCAACAAATTATAGTCTTAGGACTCCCTAGATCAAACTCTGGTGTAATTTATATTTATATGCAACTTACATTGGTATAAATCTTAAGTAGAACTGCTGATTTCAGGGGAGTTACTTCACACATATACCTGCATCGCTGAATGTGGAAGGCAGTGCTAGGTAGGACCAGTGCAGTCAATATTCCTTTACCTTCCCTTGGACTCACTGTACCACTCCTCCACTTCTTGGAATAGGTGTAATTTGCCTTGCAAGGAGATAACTGAAGCTGTAGAAAGATGCAAGTAAAAGCAGCACCTCCATATAAGTTTCAGGTTATATTACCAGCTCTACCACTGATCTGTGGTATGATCCAAGACAGATCATGTCATCCTCTGTTCTGCTCCCATCTTTTATCTGCCTTCTCTGTACAATATAATTTTGTCAGGGTGAGGACTTTCTTTTTACTATGTGTGTGTACAGTGTCCAACACACAAAGAAGATCCAGATCTAGTCAGGGCATCTTACTGCAATACACATCATGCCCTGGCTGACAGCTTCACTTGGCAGTGCCATGTGAGTATAGAGCAGGTGGTAATTTCTCAAAATCCTTAATAAGCCAAGGAAATCAGAACTCGAGGCAGGGCTGATACCTTTTATTAGACCAACTAGATATTTGCAAAAAAAATTCTTTATTTGCAAGCTTTTGGGCACAGTCACCCTTCCTCAGGCATAGGAGAATGCAAAGATTGTAAAATTTCTATTATGTGGAAATGAAAACTTCATATTTCACAGGAGAGCTGAAGGTGCTGTAAGATCTCCTGCGCCAGTGCAGCAATAATGTTCTGTGTGACTGGGTCAGGGTTGATCAACGACTTCTCTTTCATTGGAGCTCGTCTGCCATGGCTTGGTGTGATGGAAGAAGGAAAAGTGAATTCCCTAATGAAAGATTGTAGCAGAAATCACCCAGACAAGCTGGTAAAAGTGAATTCATTTTAATTGGTGCTCCCTGTGCAATAGCTCTGTGCTGAGCCCAGCCACGTGCTTATCCCTTACTTGCTCCCCGGCAGCTCCTGCTCCTAAAGTTTAGTCCTTATCTTTTCCTCTTCTAGACAGCTCAGATCCCTCTTCCCCAGAGCGTTTTCTCATCCTATGGACCACCCAGGTAAGTGTCCCTGTCTCACCTCTCTGGTTAGGACTCTGCTGTGGTTGTACCTTCACCCAGTGAAATCACTTCCCTCGTAGCTCTCTCCGGCATTCAGGACAGTTTCCGAGAGACTGCTCTGCCGTAGTTGTGCCCTCACCCAGCAGGCTCCGCTTCTCCTCATTTTTCTCAGGTGTTCCAAGCTGCTTCAGACGGGCTGTCTCGCCGTGGTTGTATCCTCACCCAGCAGGATCTGCTTCTCTGCAGCTTTTCTTTGGCATTCCAAGTAGCCTCAGAGTTGCTTGCCTCTTGTCTGGACGTGTCTTCTCTCCATGTGTCCCACGGGGCAGTGAGTAGCCCCCGCTGCTATCTTTTTATGGCTGCCAGTTGCTGGTTCCCCTAAACCCTGTCTGGTGTGTGAATTCTCCAAGCTGTGTTTGGTAAGTGATTATCCCTGCCCTGTCCCTGACCTATCCCTCCCCTGACTCCCTGAGGAGAGCCTGCCATGGCCAAAAAGGAACAGGGTCATCCCTCTAGCCATCTCTAGCTCTGTTATAGTTTGCTCCTAAAACAAGATCAGTTTGCTGTTCTTCTTAATCAGCTCTCTGTCAAGGCCTGGGTTCCTTTCCAGAGCAAAAAATAAATATGAATGAATCTAGTAAAATTCTTCAGGGTAGTTTTACAGTAGTATATACAAGGCTGTGGGCTAATTCTAGGCAGTCATTACCAAGAGAGTTAAAAACATCAGGCCTTTTATTGGCCTGCTCTTGTGACACAAGTTAAACAGAGGGGCACCAAGAATTTTCCCCAAGGCCAAGTAGACCCCACATAAATTATTACCCAGAGGCAGTGCTCAGTGTTGTCTTACAGGGTGTGTATACCTATGAAGTTAAAATATTTTAATGAGGACCTGTTTTCCAGGTACACAGCAGCTCTGTGCTAATGGGCAACTAAGCTTTGTTCTTTTGATTTTTGAATGGCTTATTGCTATGTTCCCATGTAAACAAAATCAGTACAGCTTGCTGCTTGTTTCTGCTACACAGTCATTTGCCTTGATACTTTTAAACGGCTTGGAACAGATCTTATTCACATTTCACTGGTGTCAGTATAGAGTAACTCCTCTAACTTCACCTTGGTTGTACCAGAAATGGTGGTGTACCTGAAAGAAGCTACTGTTTTTTCAAGTTCCAAGTTCATATTCTTTCTTCCACTTTGAATTCCATCCAGAGTTGCCAGCTGTTATAAAAAAAACCCCAAAAAACAAACCTCTCTTCTGCCTTTTAGGTTGCTCGTGCTGAAAAAAATTAATTTCTCTCCCAGTTCCCACACAGCTCCTAAACTAAGGATCTGAAGCAGCTAATCAGCCAACTCTCCTTAAAACACTCCTCCCTGAACAGATCACAGATCATTGCTTTGTATTCAGCCACCCACCAGTCCCCAGAGAAATTACTTTGCAGCTTCCTATGTAAACTACCATTCATGTGTAAGTTCTCTTGAACTCTATGTCAGCTGAAGAGGAAGTGAACAAAAGGTGTCTGGTATGAAAGGGCAAGTTAAATGGAATTGCCGCTGCAAACATTTGATTTCAAATGTTTATAAAATGAGCCCACTTACGTTAATTACTGTCACTTGTTTATCAATGTCCTTGCTCGTAATCAGGAAGCCTAATAGGATCTGGAGCTTAGTTGCTACCGCCACATGATTCGCACAAAGAGATTTTTTCCTGATTTGCCATTGAGCTAAATGAGATGAAGTACCAGGCCAAAATGTAAAATATTGCCCCAAAGATGACCTGTGTCATACTGTGTACACATTATGTGTAGGAAGATGCTAACTGACATAAAACACATTAATATTCCAAATCTGTATCTAGTGAATCTGCATATAACAAATAGATGTGAGTACAGATGGCACCAAACTTTCTCCCCACTTTTTTTTTCTTCCTCCAATACGCTCATGTAATCCAGCATAGAAGTTTAGAAGGAACTAGATTGCATGACTGCAGATCAAAATCACGCACATTGTAATACATAAGGAACATACCCTTTTCTTTTCCAGAAATATAATTTTCTTGGTTTATATTGTATTGATTTACCCTTGTCTATCATAGTTTAAGCCCTTATTGTATAGTTCCTCATTCTATCATGACCTCAGCAGAGTCAGTAAGATGAGAGTGAAGTAAGAACTATGCTTGACAGTTTGTGTTAGGAATAGGCATCTACTTCAATTGCATTAAGACTGCAGGGGCCTAAATATTGAACTAGTTACACCTCTCTTGGATGGAGGTAATATAGAGCTCACTGTGCTGTACGCAGGGTGGAGGATGTTGTATTAATATATAAGGTGACTGAAGTTAAATTATTCTAGATCCTAGAATAGTAACACTGGCTGGAGGCCAGACCAAATGAGTTTGAAGGAATTCAAATCTCCAGTGGATCATTTAATTAAAACTGCCAGACACATAGCAGTTTTGGAAATCTGCACATCCTGTGAATCATCAGCTACAATAAACATGCTGTGATTGTGAGCTCTTTTGAGCAGGAACCAGGGCTGCTTTTCTCTTTGGAAAATGCCAGCAACATTTGTGCTTGTGACTGGAAGTAAATAAATTAATAACAATAAATAATAGGAAATGTTGTTTTGTATTATCTAACTACCATCAGCATCCAGAATAAAAAGAGGGACATGCATAAGCGTAAGTAAGACTTGAACTTTTCTGAACATACAGAACAAAATGTGCAAGTTTCCCAGCATACTTCGAATGCCATTACATTTTCTGTAGCATCCCACCCTTCAGTATGTGTTTTTGGTTTTTTGGGGTTTTTTTCACTTCAGAATACCTTCTAGTAAAATAAAAAACAAAACAACAACAAAAAATAATTGAAAAAGGAAAACTATTTAACGTACAAAATCCTGTGTTAGGTCATACCAGAGTTTCCATTTTGCTTCTGCTCTGTGGTAATTTATGGCAATTTAATTTAAAGTAATAATTTTTTACAACTAAAATAAATGTGTAACGTCACATTTATGACGTCTTATAGCTTTTCTGCTTCAGAAGCATTAGTCTGCTGCATTCTCCTGTGCCTGCAGATATTAATAAAATGGACTTGTTCAGATCAGAGCATCAAATGGATTACCAAACTAACTGCAGAGTAGAATTAATTGAACCTTCCTTCCAGTCAAGTATCTTATCATTTATGTGCAATAGATAAATGAGGTGACTGCTCTAGAAACAGAAGGCATGTGCATGTGTTCAAAGGAGATAAAGATAAGTATTTATTGTAAAAAGCTGCTTTGTGTAAAATTCCTTCATTTACAGTATTTTCTCTGTCCTTGGCTTGTACTTTCTCTTCCCCTTCTTAAATCTAATACTTAAATGCTGCTGAATGAAAATATGGTGGTCTAAACTTTGATCAGAAATTAACAGCTACCTTCCGGTCACCCTAGCAACTTATTTGCAGAACAGCACTAGAGAACATACTGAAAACTTCTTGCAAAGAACAGGCAATATGTTCCGAGACCTAGAATAAAACCACTTTATCTAAAATTATTATTGCTTCTGTTGTTTGTTTGTAATATATTATTGCCAGAGGGCTCCAGCCAAAGCAATTGGAGGCCCCTTGTACCTGGGGCTATGCAAACACACAGTCAGAAACAGATTACACTTTAATTAGACAAGATAGGTAAAGGATAGGAGGGAGAAAGAGTAGAAAAGTGACTTGTCCCAGGTCACACAGCAGGAGACAAGAATATAACTTGTGTCTTCTGAGTGCCAGCATAGTAACCAATTCATGCTGCCTTTCAAATTCCCCCCAAAACTGCAAAAATGAGTGAAGTGGTTAATCATATTTTAAAGCAACAGGTCAGCAAATTCCAACTGAGATGCCTGTTTAAATACCTGAAAGTGTTTAAATGACTGCATATACACTGTCTACAAAAATAGGTTAAGCTGTGTAGCAAACGGTCATTTCATTTTGCAGAGAATTTTTGATATTTAAAAAATTGGTTTCATTACAGCCTGGAATGAAAATCAAATTTCAAAATTCTGCACGAAAAGGAAGCCTAAGGTTCACCACGCCAGTGCTCTTGGACTTTAGAGTGAGGGAGAACTGCATCCCTGATTCTGAGGCATTCCATACTGCTGGCATTACTGAAGCCACAAGTCCTGGAGCTGCTAGGTTCCCTGGCTCAGGGGCAGGAAAAAAATTGTAGATGCTGGAAGTCCTGTGAGCCTGGGCATCAAGGGGACCCAAGCTTGGCCACCAGCATCCCATCAGACTGTCCAAAGAGCTGTGGAGGAGCTGGAAGCCTAGGAGCCCTGTGTCACAACCTTAGTCAAGCTCTTCTTACTGGTCATTCACCAAGGTGTATTTGGGTTTCAGAGCATTGCACCTCTGTGCTTTAAGCTTCCTAAGTCTGAGGAGATACTAGACTCTAGCTCTGGGTTTATAGTCATACTCTAGTTGCAGAGCCTCTATCTACCACCCCTCTGAGACCTTTTGTTCCAACTTCCTAGACCCTGAAATTAAGCAGACCTTTGATCTATGACCATTCTGCCAGTTTGCTGCTCCAAGACACAGCCTAGTTTGAGCACACACAATATAACCTCTGCTGAAGGTTCTCAAACCAGTTAGTTTAAATAGCACAATAAATATGCATACTTATACTATACCCTGCCTCAATTTCCTCCCCACTTTAGAGGTGTTCTTACAGATTTCAGCTGCATTTCTTTCAGGATGACATGTTTATTCTCCTGGACATTCTCAACATTTCTTGCCTGGAACATGTAGTCTTTCTTCAATGGCTCTCTTCTATGACTTTTTCCCTGTATAATTTCCAGTAACTTTTATCACATGACCCCTTAATCTGATGATCAAAATACCCTATCAAGCAGTCCATTACTTGGTTACTGGTCCACTGACAGAGTCATTTTTCTTGACCCCCTTCTTTTAGCATATATGTCTGTCATATTGTGCCAGTAGACCTGTTCAAATGTCAGAGTCTTGAAAGTCCACTTAGTGCAGCCATAGCTACGAGGCACATGCACTATCCATGCCCAACCAGGGTCTGCCTATATATGTGCTAGTTCATATTCTAATTCGAATGTATCAGCAGAGCAGACTTAATGCATTGAGTCTGCTCCACATTCTAATTAGAACACTCCAACCTGGCCTCATCATCACATGCATAAGCCCCAGTGGGTTTTAAAATGGCTGCTGGGGTGCTTTATCTAAACCTTGTCTAATGAGGTTTCGATAAAATGTCCCACAGCCATTTTTAAACCTGCGGGGGCTTAATACATGTGACAGTGAGGCATTTTAATTAGAGCAGCTGTCCAGGAACAACTCAAATTAAACTCCCTGTGCCCCACTCCCCTCCCCCCCCCCCCAACACCCTTGAACACATTAATAGGCAGCCTGGATCTATGGAGAGCACTGGACTTCTTCAGAACAGGTAACCACAAAACACAAAACTCAGCAGGAATCTGAGTCCTACAATATCACACGAAATGAATGCAAAATCTCTCACATTTGCCCTACCTGGCTCCAAGTTTCGGGTGTTAGGAACTTGGAACCCAGGACATCAAGCACTTCTAGGCTCTCAGGTCACTATTAGCTGACCAGGCAGTCTGCCAACAAGCTCACAGCTTGGAAGTCTGGGCCCATCAGCAGCTCACCAGGTGGGCTGCCAAAGAGCTGGGTGAGGGAGCTGGCAGGAAACCAGACACGTTGCCAATGGAAACCTGCCTGCTTGCTTTCAGCTGGACCTTTGCTAAGATTGAGCTGTCTCCACAGAGTATTTCAGTTGACATGAGTCAGCATTCTCCTGCTAAGTCAAGGTATCTGAATCAGAGAGGAAGCATAAAGACTTAAAACACTGGCTGCATTCTGTCTTTCAAATGTACCTAGGCATCGGAAACATGCTGTTAAGGAATCAATTTGTGCTCCAAGTGCCTGGTTTTTGGAGGCATTGTGCACCTAGAGTTCAATTCAGTTGTGGGTTCTTGGCATTACTAACACTTAGGCCTTTAAAATACAGACTTGTGTAGGGAGGGTGTGTTATGGAGCTGCATCAGCTCAGAGCACAAACCGGGGGCACAACTTAATGCTATGGCTCCCTGGTGCACCAGGGAGTTCACAAGCTTAGACCAGCTATTTAGAAAGGGTGCAGCCTGATTTTCTGTTGATGTCCAGCCTTTTGACAAGCTAGAGCAGAGGTGGAGGAGCAGATTTGGGCCCCTCAAACCCTTTGTCTTATTGGGGCAATTTGCCTGAGACCACAGAGAAGAAACACTGGAAACAGTGGTATATTTTTCAGAGCTGGTATAGGGAGGCACAGATAGGAGCTTGAGCACTCCTCCCCACTTACTTTCTGTGTTGTTGGAAGACATTTTGGGCCAACTCCTATTTCATCTTTTAAGCATATAAATGGGTTTAGGCGTCCAAGTGTGATCCTATTCCACCGCGTTCACACCCCTGTAAAAAATGTTAACATGCCCACTATTGTAACATCTTATCCTCCAGCCTGGGGGCTGGAGTATACATGCAGTCTGCCTCCCTGGCTGGAGAGCTACACAAGCAAGCTCTCCAGCCAGCAGCCACTAGAGGATTGCTCCCTGGAACATCCCTGCCTCTAGGGGAGCCTACAACTTGAGAGACTGCCCTCTTCATTCCCTGAGATGGGGACAGGCTGCCAATAGGCATACCCCCCAGGGTTTTAAATTGCTTTATGTGAATCCCAAATGGGCTGAACATGGGGTGATTTAAAGCCAGAAGCACAGGGAAGCAGGTTTGAGGACAGCTTCTCTCACTCTGGGTCTCAGATCTCTGACTTTTAAATTCCCATGAATGCCACCCAGATGAGTGGCATTTAAAGCCCACAGGACCATGAAATGATTCAGGGATAACTTTCTCAGACACAGTTTTTGGGCTCTGGGACTTAGCAATCCCCATCTCTGCTGTCCAGCTGGGCAGTGGGGGCAACATTTAAAACCCAGGAGCTAGAAACTCGGTTTGGGGAAAGCTTTTCTGAGCCTGATTCCTGATCTCCAGGCTTTGTAATCTTGCACCTGCGGTATAGCTGTGCATCAGGGGTAGCAAAGGGAAGCCAGAAGGAGCTGACAATGCCCCCCCTGGAATGATCTGAGAGGGGAGGGAAGCATTGAGGTAAAGCATTCTGCCTGCTTCTCACACCAGGGACTCTGGTGTGTGAGGAGTTACCAGGGAACAGTGGGTGGCTGCTCTGCCTCTCCCCTCCAAACCTACAGAAGGGGAGGAAGTACTTGGCTTCTGTATCTTCTCCAGATCAGGGTAAACCCACTCTCTGGAAAAGTAGAGAACCATTCTCCATGACTGGACTCCTTGTGGTCCTGAGAAGGATTTAAGCCATGACAAAGGGTACAAACATTCATTCTTTTGGGAGAAACTCTTCTGGGAGACATTTCCACCTGGGTGGAGTTGGGTTGTTTTTTTTCCTGGAACCGCCATTTTTGGCAGTGGAGAAACCACCATGAGGCATTCATCTATGCAATACTGGAGACCTCCCAGACTGTGAAGGAAAAAATGCCAGAGGCAGTGCTAGAGAAGAGAGAGGACCTGGACACCCAAGAGGGTGGAAGCTGGAGGCTTGTAACTTCTGGCAGCAAGCAGAGATCTTCATCTCCACCTGCAGTTATTTGTCTGGAGAACAGGTATACAGCCCTAGCAACAGAGAGGGAGGAGCACATTCCATGGGTGGAGGAAGATGGGTCAGGCGTCACCAAGGTGGGAAGGATCAATATGTACACCACCAAGTAGCAACGAGTGGTGGTGGTTAGAGACTCCCTTTGGCAGGGGATGGAGGGAGCCATCTTCTGACCTGACCTTTTGTCTCAGGAAGTCTGCTGCTTTCCCAGAGCATGGATCCGAGATGTCACAAAGGGACTACTGGGACTCATTTGGCCCTCTGACTACTACCCCATTCTGGTCATCCATGTGGGCACCAGTGATACTGCCAGGGGAGACCCTAAGCAGATCAAAAGTGATTATAGGGCTCTGGGTACAAGTATGAGGGGGAGTGGGGCTCAGGTTGTGTTCTCGTTGTTCTTTCTGGTCAAACCAAAGGACACAGGCAGAAGCAGGTGCATCCTGCAGATCAACACCTGGCTGTGCAGGTGGTGTCGCCATCAGAGCTTTGGTTTCTTTGACCATGGGATGTTGTTCCAAGAAGAAAGATTGCTGGGAAGAGATGGTATCCACCTGATGAAGAGAAGGAAGAGCATCTTCACAGACAGGCTCAGTAACCTAGTGAGGAGGGCTTTAAACTAGGTTCGCTGGGGAGTGGAGACCAAAGCCCTGAGATAAGTTGGGAAGCAAAAGACCTGAAGGAAGAGCAGCAGGAGGAGAAAACGGGATGTGCACTCATACTTCCTGAGACATCAGAGCAATCGACTAGTTACCTGAGATTCCTGTACACGAATGCTCAGAGCCTGGGAAAAAAGCAGGAAGAATTGGAAGTCCTTGCACAGTCACGGAACTAGGATGTGCTTGCAATAACAGAGACTTTAGTGGGATATTTTGCATGACTGGAGCACTGTCATGGATGGGTACAAACTGTTCAGGAAGGACAAGCAGGGTAGAAGATGAGGAGGAGTTGCACTTTATATAAAATAGCCATATGATTGCTCAGAGCTCCAGTATGAAGCTAGAGATAGGCTTGTTGAGAGCCTCTAGGTTAGGGTCAGAGGGGAGAGCATCAAGAATGATGTCGTGGTGGGTGTCTGCTATAGACCACTAGACCAGGACAAAGTAGTGGATGAGGCTTTCTTCATGGGGTGGGGGGTCCGGGAGAGGGCCACACGCATGATCAGGGGGCAGGAGAACAGGCCCTGTGATGGGAGGCTGGGGGCCATGGGACTCTTCGGCCTGGAGGGGCGCAGGTTCAGGGAGGACCTGGTGACTACTTATAGGTATATATGAGGTGTGCATCAGGATCTGAGGGGGTGCCTGTTCACCGGAGTTCCCCAGGGGATGACAGGCTCAAACAGTCGCGGACTCCTCCAAGACTATTTCGGGCTGGTCGTGGGGAGAGACTTCTTTACTGTCCAGGCTGCCAAGGCCTTGAGTGGATTGCCTCCAGGGGTGGTGCAGGCACCTGCTCTGGACTTCTTTAAGAAACATTTGGATGTTTATCTTGCTGGGATCCTTTGACCCTAGCTGACTTCCTGCCCCTGGGGCAGGGGGCTGGACTCGATGATCTTCTGAGGTCCCTTCCAGCACTGATGTCTAATGTCTATTAAACAAGTACCAAAAGTTTCCCAATTGTCACAGGGCACTTTAGATGCCCGGCTCCTATAAGAGTGGGAACTGCTAGGGAAGGAGCCCTAGCAGTGAGTAGGGAGCCCCAGCTGGAGGTTACCAGGGTAACCAGAGTGAGCCAGCAGCACCCACCTGTTACAGGTCAGCTGACAGGAAGGAGCAGGGCCTGGCTCACATATAAGTCCCAGGCATAAGACCAGGAGGCAGTTCCCTGCTAGCAGCCAAGGGGGAACGAGCTCTCCCAGAGCAAGCAGAGGGGAGAGGCCAAACTGCAGGTACAGCCCCGAGACTGGGGAGAGATGGAGCACCCCTGGTGTGGCTGGAATAATATTATAGCCGGGTGGCTAGGATTTCTGCTATAGCCCAAGGGCTTGTGTTTTGTTTGCAGTTTTACTCGGAGGTTTGGGTGAGGCTATTAGGGGTTGGAGGAGGCCTCATAGGGGACCCACGGCAGCATGGAAACCCCAGCCCAGAGAGGGGGCAGCGATTGCCGAGCGCCAGTGAGGGCGCAGAGCGAGACAGGGCCACGGAGAGCCCAGGGAGGACAAGGGGGCCAAATTATAACAAGGCTCAGACAAACAACTTCAGTACCATCAGCGAGGCTTGGGCTGCAGTGTAGGGGAGGAAAAGGATCCGCAGATAGCACCCCTGGCATTGGGGCAGTAAATGGGCAGCCTCCCGATTAATATCAATTAATCAATTAACAACAAGGCATGGCAGACGAGAAGGCGGGGGTTGACCCATAACGAGTGGGTGGGGTCACCAGTAGACAGACCCCAGAGAGGCCCACCTGCCACACCAATCACAGGCCCTGGTTTTCATGAGGGACTTCAATCACCCTGACATCTGCTGGGAGGGCAATACAGCAGTGCACAGGCAATCCAGCAAGTTCTTGGAGAGTGTTAGGGACAACTTCCTAGTGCAAGTGCTGGAGCAGCCAACTAGAAGCCATGTTCTTCTTGCCCTGATGCTCACAAACAGGGATGAATTCATAGGAAATGTAGTAGTGGATGGCAACTTGGGCAGCAGTGACCATGAGATGGTTGAGTTCAGGGTCCTCAGGAAAGAAAGGAAGGAGAGCAGCAGAGTAAGGACCATGGACTTCAGAAAAGCAGATTTTGACTTGCTTAGGGAACTGATGGGCAGGATTCTCTGGGAAACAAGTTTGAGGGGGAGAGAAGTCCAGGAGAACTGGCTGTACTTTAAAGAAGCCTTACTGACAGTGCAGGAACAAACCATCCTGATATGCAGGAAGACGAGCAAGTATGGCAGAAAACCAGCTTGGCTTAGCAAGGAACTCTTCAGTAAACTAAATCACAAAAAGGAAGCTTATAAGAAGTGAAAATTTGTACAAATAGCTAGATAAGAATATAAGAGCATTGCTTTGGCATGCAGGGATGAAGTCAGGAAGGTCAAAGCTCAACTGGAGTTGCAGCTAGCGAGGGATGTGAAGCATAACAAGAAGGGTTTCTACAAGTATGTCAGTAGCAAGAGAAGGATCAGGGAAATTGTGGGTCCCTTACTGAATGGGGGAGGCAACCTTGTGACAGAGGATACAGAAAAGGCTCAAGTGCACAATGCCTTTTTTGCCTCCATCTTCATGGACAAGTCAGCTCCCAAACTGCTGCACCTAGCAACACAGTTTGGGGAGGAGGTGAGCAGCTGACAGTGGTGAAAAAATACATTAGGGTCTGCTTAGGAAAGCTGGGCATGTACAAGTCCATGGGGCAGGATGGGATGCACCTGAAGGTGCTGAGGGATTTGGCTGATGTGAGTGCAGAGCCACTGATCATCATCTTTGAAAACTCATGGTGATCAGGAGAGGTCCTGGGTGTCTGGAAAAGGACAAACATAGTGCCCACATTTAAGAAGGGGAAAAAGGAGGATCCATGACACTTTGGGTTAAATGCTTTTGCACCACTTTAATAGTGTTGGTGTTTGCACATGTTGGCGGTGTATTGCGTAGTAATTCCAGCTGCTGTAGCAAATTCAGTGGTGTAATGCATCTTAAATGATTTGGGGCGCAGCAAACTAAAACTCCTCTGAGGAGTTTTAATTTGCTGCCCTACAGCCGCAGACCTAAGCACCAGGCTCCATGCAGCTCAAGGGCTCTGCAGGAAGCCTGTGCAGGCACGCTCCATCCAAGATCTTTTTTTTTTGCCCCCTGGAGCCTGCCTACCTGCCTGAGCTGCATGGGGCCCCAGTGCTTCCCTCCACGGCTGTGGTGCCCCCTGGGACCTCCTGAGTCAGGTGCCTGCGGGCGGGTGCCGCCTGGTGGGGGCGTTACTACTGCCACGGAGGGAAGCACCAGTCCCACCCCACAGCTCAGGGACCGCTCCACCTGCCAGCAGCTTGCTCTCCCCTCCTCACCACCCGAGAGGCAGGTAAGTGGGTGTGTGCACGACATGGGAGTTTAAAGGGTCCAAAATTGAAACAGTGTTTTTAAAAACCCACTGCTTCAATTTAAGGCCCTTGTTTCATCTACACACACCCTAACTTTGCAATAAGATCACTTACATTGATGCCTTGTCCTTCCATGTGGCTGTGTTCCTCCACTTGTTTTCAGTTTCTAACTTCTTTTTCAATTCAGAACTCAAATTCTTTCAAGTTTTTTCTCATTTTCTACTTCTGACATGTGGTGACCACTGAGTTAAGTAAATGCAGGCATACAGTGAATGAGAAGAACTAAACCTACTTTATTGTGAAGCAGTAGGCAGTAGAGGTGTGCGAAGCGGCTGTATTCGATTCAGATTTGAATTGGGCCCAATTTGGGGACAGGGATTCGATTAGTTGATTCAGATCACTGTCCTGATTTGGTTTGGCCGAATCTGAATTTGAATATTCAATTCTGATTTGGAGAATCAGCAATTCGGCCATAGGCACAGGTTTAAATGTTTTTTCTACATACCTCAAAGTACCAGGTGCAGTTCGTGAATGCTGAGATGGTGGGGCAGATGGAGTGTCCCACAGGAGCGCAGGGGAGGTGGGGCCCACATGCTCGGTGGCGGACCCGGAAGTGGACTGGGAGTACTTTTGGTCCACTTCCAGATCTGCCGCCGAGCACGCAGGTGGCACTCCCCCCACGCATCCTCCCTGGTGTGGCAATCGGCCGCAGGGGAACCCCAGGTGCCCCCCCACAGACCCAGGAGGCAGCAGTCACTGAGCCGAGGGAGAGGGAGGTCCCCTGCGCACTCTGCGGTGGACCCAGAAGTGGACTGGAAGTGCTTCTGTTTCATTTCCGGGTCCACCACTGAGCGCGCTGGGGACCCCACCGCTCTCCCATAGGATGCTCCATCTGCCCCACCATCTCAGCATTCACAAGCCACCTGGTACCTTGAGGTATGTAGAAAAAACATATAAAGCTGTGTCTGTGTCCGAATCATCAAATCTCTTTGAATCAATTCTAAGGGTTTTGATTCTGTTTGGAGAGATTAAAGGGTCTTGTGATTTGATTCAGAGATTCGGCTGCTGAATGTCCGCTGAATTGAATCAGCAACTGAAGCTTCAGACAGCCCTACTAGGCAGCCTCTGCAGATGATTTGTCTCTCTCTCTCTCTGAGCAACTAACTGCTGAGGGACCATCTCCCAATTCTCAACCTCTGTAGTCTTCTAAGTAAGTGAACATCTCTAAATTATAGCTTCTACCATTACACTGCTCTTTTTTGGTTTAGTGTCAAGGCAAGGAAAAAGAAGGTGTATTACCAAAGTAGGTATATTTTAATGGCTTTTCAGGGATTCCAGCAGGATGTAATAGGTTCACACTTAGACATCTGAGTACCATTTAGTCACCTAATAGATGGAATAGGAATTGGTCCTATGTGTGACATGGAAAAGTGTGTTTCAGAAGCTTTACTAGATAGTACTTTCAGGTCAAGTCCTTAACCTCCAGGTCCTTCGTGACATTTTCCAGCTTTGTGTGAGGCCAGATCTAGTGCCCTGAGTCTAACCAGTTCTAATCAGAAGATCATGGCAGTTCATCCCTCAAGGCTTCAGAGAAACTGCTGCCACCTGCAGCAAGCCCAGATCATCATGCAGGGCAGAGCTGTTCCTAGTGAGGCAATCAGGAAAGCCAATCCCCTGAGGCCACAGGCAACAGGCTTCACCTGCTCCAGGCTTTAAAAGCTGGGGCCAGCTTACAGTCCTGTGTCCAGACAAAGACTGGGGTACTTGCTTCTGACCTCCATGTGCTTCCTTGCTTTCTCTTATTGGGTCTCAAGTTTTGACTTGTGGCTTCTGATGCCATTCCTGGCTCTGACTTTGGCTCTTGCTTTTGGTTTGACTCCTGGTATATCCTGACTCTGGCCTAGCTCCTGCTTCTGGCAAATCCTGACTCTGGCTTTGGCTCTTGATTCCACCTCTGATCCTGACTTCTGGCTCCCTGGGAACCCAGCTCTTTGACTTGCCTGTGTGTCAGGTGATCATTCCTGACCACCCAGTGTTTCAGTCCCTAATGCTTTGGAAGGAATTTTGACTACAGTTTTTCTGAAGAGGTAGAGCATCTAGTGATTTCAGACCTGAGTCTCCTTCCTCCAAAGCTGAAAAGGATGGACCCTCCTAATTGGAAAGGTGATCTTTCCTTGTGGTAGGAAGGAAAGAAAATCATCCGGTTATACAAATGTGCCATTTTGTGCATATGATCATGCAAGTCAAAATCACCTGATAGACTGTTTTCAGAAAGGGAACACCAAGTGGGAAGCCAGTTGGCCAAAGTGAATTCATTTGAAAATGTAAACAAATGGCCACCATAATCATTTTCAGCACTTGCCCACTGCTAGCTGTGATCTTTTTTTTGCGTTACATAGAGCTAGAATGAGTATTCCCCAAACCATCAGTGATAATTGACAGCGCTATGTAAACCTGGCCTATTGTTTCAAATATCACATGCACTTAATTGCTTGTTTCGGATACAAAATGGATCAAAAATGAAAAGATGAGTAAAGTGAGATAATCTTTAGAATTCATTTTGATGGTTGGATTTTTATAAATACTCTTGGGTATATTCTCTTCTCGCTGCATGCATGCAAGTTCCATTAGTGTTTAATGGAAGCTGTGAGAGAAGAATATCCCTATATTCCTTAAAAAGGAACATCCACATGGGGTCATACAAGAATGAATGGAAGAACATTTATATTGAAAGCAATCTTATTTGCCAGTAATTTCTTTGCTCCTTCTAATATTATTGCATATATTTATGATTAATAAAAGCACAGCATAAAACTGCAAGGACAGATTATATAATCAAAAAGAAAGTTCAAGGTGAGCCCTCACTGCCTCTGTGACAGTCTCCTTTTGCTTGTCTCAGAATGTAGCTGGCTCCACATGAGACTGGGCTCTGTGCAGACCCTAGGGATTGGGAGGATAGAAGGAAGGAGGCAATGGCTCTGATGGGTGAATGTGGAAATGGGACACATCCTCCCTGAAGAGATCATATGGGAAAGTTGCTGCAGGCTGGTGCTGCATATTATCATTCATAGAATCATACAATCAGAGAAAATGAAGGTTGGAAGGGACCTCAGGAGGTCATTCAGTCCAACCCCCTGCTCAAAACAGGGCCATCCCCAACTAAATTTTCCCAGCCAACGCTTTGTCTAGCCAGGTCTTAAAAACCCCCAAGAATGGAAATTCCACAACCTCTCTGGGTAGCCCTCTTAATAAGTTTTTCCTAATATCTAACCTAAACTTCCCTTGCTGGAACTTGAGACCATTACTTCTTGTGCTGTTATCTGCCACCACTGAGAACAGTTTAGCTCCATCCTCTTTGGAACCACCCTTTGGGTAGAGGCCCTTCAGGTCTCTTCTCCAGACTAAATAAGTCCAATTCCCTCAGCCTTTCCTCATAAGTTATGAGCCCCAGCCCTCTAACCATTTTTGGTGCCCTCTGCTGGACTCTCTCCACTTTGTCTACATCATTTTTGTAGTGGGGGGGCCAAAACTGGAAACAGTACTCCCAAGTGTGGCCTCACCGGTACCAAATAGAGGGGAATAATTAATTCCCTTGATCTGCTGGCAACACTTCTACTAAAGCAGGCCAGTATGCCATTAGCCTTGTTTCAACAAGGGCATACTGATGGCTCAAATTCAGCTTATTGTCCACTCTAACCCCCAGGTACAAAGCTGCTGCCTAGCCAGTCAGTCCCCAGCCTGTACAGGTGCATGGGATTATTCCATCTTAAGTGCAGGACTTTGTACTTCTCCTTATTGAACCTCGTGAGATTTCTTTTAGTCCATTGCTCCAATTTGTTGAGGTGTCTCTGAATCCTAGCACTACCCTCCTGTGTACCTACTACTCCCCCCAGCTTGGTGTCATATGAAAACTTACTGAGGGTACACAAAACCATTGAACAAAACCAGCCCCTGGACTGACCCCAGCAGCACAGCACTTGATACCAGCTGCCCACTAGACATCAAGCCATTGACCACTGCCCTCTGAGCCTGATAATCCAATCATTTTTTTTTATCCATCTTACAGTCCATTCATCCAGACTTAGCTTGCTTACGAGAATGTTTTGGAGCCTTAATGAAGTCAAGGTATATCCACATCTACTCATCTCCCCACAGTCACAGGGCCAGTCATCTCATCATAGAAGGCAATCAGGTTGGTCAGGCATGACTTCCCCTTGGTGAATTCATGCTGACCGTTCCAATTCACCTTCTCCTCCAAGTGCTTAGAAATAGATTCCTTGAGGATCTGCTTCATGATTTTTCCAGGGACTGAGGTGAAGCTGACCAGTCTGTAATTCCCTGGATCATCCTCCTTCCCCTTCTTAAAGATGGTCACTACATTTGCCCTTTTCCAATCACCAAGAACCTCTCCTTATCACCATGAGTTTTCAAAGACGATGGCCAGTGGCTCTGCAATCACATCAGCCTACTCCCTTGGCACCTTTGGGTGCATCTTGTCCAGCCTCATGGACTTTTACATGTCTAGCTTTTCTAAGTAGTCCCTAACCTGTTCTTTCACCACTGCTGGCTGCTCACGTCCTCCCCAAACTATGCTGCCAGGTGCAGTAGTTTGGGAGCTGACCTTGCCTGTGAAGACTGAAATGAAAAAGATATTGAGTACTTCAGTCTTTTCTGTGTCCTCTGTCACAAGGTCACTTTCCACATTTAGTAAAGGACCCAAATTTTCCCTGACTTCCCTCTTGTTGCTAACATACTTCTAGATACCTTTCTTGTTACCCTTCATGTCCCTTGCTAGCTGCAACTCCAATTGCACATTGGCCTTCCTGATTTCATCCTTGCATGCCTGAGCAATACTCTTATATTCCTCCCTAGTTGTTTGTCCTTATAAGCTTCCTTTTTGTGTTCTGGCTTACTGAAGAGTTGCTTGCTAAGCCAGGTTCTGCCGTACTTGCTAGTCCTGCACATAGGGATTGTTTGTTCTTGCACCCTCAGTAAGGTTTCTTTAAAGTACAGCCAGCATGCAAAATTCTATTGAGGCAAGCCCCCAAAAGTGCAATGCCAACAGAGATGCCAGTCCTCAACACAATGGAAAGCAAGATAAGGGTGGAGAAAAAAAGAGGGTCAGTGTCATGTACCACAGTCAGGAGAGAAAGGTAAGGAGAGCAGAAGGGGTGAAAAAAAGGCCGGTATTATTGAGGTGGATGTAACAAGAGCATTAACAAGATGGTGGATTTAGAGGGAGAAATAAGGGGGAAAGTTATTAACTGAAGGAGGATTCTTAAAGATAAGTTGGGGAGAGCTTGATTTCATCAGGGGATTTCTTACAAAATAGACTTCATGGGAGGGGAAACATTTACATTTAAGTTAAAATATATAGGATACAACCATTTGGCCCATTGGACTGGAGTAACCAGAAAATGGAGAGTAAACAAATAAGACTTCCCAAGATTTTGTATTTTGGTGGGCCCATGCTTGCAGCACCACTGCTGGCATGCCCTGACCACCTGGGTGCCATGCCGAGGCCTATTTGCTTGCCACAACTTGATGTTTTCTGAGATTGGTTGGAGGTGCTGCTCAGTGCTTTCCTCTAGCCCTAGACAGCTCAGCTGGTAGATCTTCTGTGAGTCTCCACCACCTCTACACCTTACCCCTTTCCACTCTAGTAGTCCACTCTGGTCTTGGTGATGTCTGCGATGGGCCACTGGCGCCACCTGTTCTCCTGGCATGCCTGCCTGCACGGTCCCCATGGGAAAGTGGTGAGGCCTTCTTGGCCAACAAATGCACAACTTAATAATAATGAAACATGCACATGGTATGGGCACACAGGGCACCAATGCTACCTGCACCCAACACTTTACTTCACTGTTCTGCATTCGGTGAGGCAGGCTTCAGCTGGCCCCCACTGGCTTCCCCTTTGTGGGCATTGCCCAGGTGAGCTGCGCTTCTAGGCCTGCTGGCACCTGGCCATGTAAACCAATACTTTGTGCAATGTCTCCTCATGCTCCATAGAGTACTCTGTGACCACTGCTGCTCTAGCAGTGGATTTTGGGTCTGTATCCACTCAAATGTGGCAGCAGTGGCTACAGGGGTGCTGGACAGGTTTCCCCCCCAGTGGGCTCTACCAGTCCCTCTCAGGCTGGCCTCCTCTCAACCTAGCTGCCCTCACAGTACCTTTTATCATTGTGGTGTGTGAGCAGAGGCTTGTTTGGGTCTGTTGGGTTCACCTGTCATGACTTCCACACCCATACCTGCTCTTTCTCTTACTGGTGCTTGGTCGGGCACAGCGTCTCCTTTTCTGGTGGGGCCTCCTGCTCCTGGAAGGATTCCCTGCTGTGGTGCCGCAGGTAAGTGTGTAGCTTGTCTCTGCAGGATGGTTCCCATGGCAACTTGGACTCCTGCAGCCTGGCTTGGCAGCCCGCCCCCGTGGGGGTGTGCTGGTCCCACTCCAGCTGCAGGGAGGGTTTCAGGTTGCACTTGTAGTGTGCCCTCTTTCTTCCTCCCCTTTGGTGGTGCTGCCACCAAAGAGTTCATTTTATCTCAGGAGTCCTCCAGGGCCAGACCACTATGCTGGCCCTCTCCTGGTCATGTGGTGCTGGCCAATTCCCCAGCGGACCAGCCACCTGGACACCATTCTTTTTTTAGTTCCTAATACTTTTAGATCCAAAATGTCCAATTGTGAAGATATAAAGAAGCTAAGTATGTCCAGCAAAAACTCAGCCATGCCTGCTGCTTCTTTCCTCCCAACAGCATGGGGAGAGCCCCTGAAGTTGCTGCTTCTCCTCATGGAAGCGTGGAGTGACCACTGCTGAAGCCTCACATCCACAGGCCAGATCCAATGGCTCTGTGGGGAAGATCCAGCCTGCAGGCCAGTTGCTGGCCCCTGAATTAAACTATATAATTAACTATTTTATTCTCTTTGGATCGTTAAAAAGTTCCTGGTAGTGTAGACTAGGACTAGAAATTTTTCACAATGGTAAAGTCATAAGAGTGCCATTTGACCTCAGCACACAAACTGTTAGTGTAGACTAAAACAGAACCTTGATTATTTCCAATAGTAGTAATTCAAGTTGATCAAACAGGAGCATTTCTGTTATTTAATATCTAATTAGTCTGTGGGGCAGAGATCTTGTTTTCTTCTGTCTTAGCTGGGACTGAGCCTAAAATTTGGTGCTTCACAAATATATAATAATACATATACATATAGATAATAATATATATACAGGTAAATATAAAGATACCATAGGTAGCAGCACCCATAATTAAGGTTGCCTGACATTGGGTGCATCTACACAAGACACTGACTGCACAATAGCCCAATACTACTGTACAGTAGTATCACATAGCAAAAACTGTGATGCGACACTACTGCACAGTAGTATTAGGCTACTGCACAGTAGTGCCACAAAAAGGTGTTCACCTGCACTACTGCCTAGTAACTCAGGTTACTGCATATTTATTTAGTACTTGTATAAACAAGGTACTTTCCTTATCACTATTCTAAGAAAAAGCTTACCTATTTTTTGGTGAAAATTTCCACAAAAAAAAAAGTCAGCCTGAGGCATGAAAAGTTTTTTACTTCAAATGGTTCAAGTTACAAGTGACTAAAAACAAGACTCTTATAAAAATCATAATGGCTGCATCTACACAAGACGCTACCGTGCAGTTGTTACTGCGCATTTATTTAGTATTTGTTCATACAGAGTCGACCCTAGGGGTGTTTGGGGCCCAGGGCACATCAGACTGTGTGGGGCCTGGGTGGCGGGGGGAAAGGAGGGTGGCTAGTGGCCAGAGTTGGGGCGGGGGTGTGGTGAGCGGGTGGAGCGGAAAGCTGGGGGTGCATGGAAGCCACGTTTAGTGGTGGCGCCCTCGGCATGTGCCAATGGTGCTATCCATGGGGCCCCTGAAAGTGTGGGGCCCAGGCCAATTACCCCGATTTGCCCCACCCAAGGGATGGCTCTGGTAGCCATTATGATTTATAAGAGATTTGTTTTTAGTCACTTGTAACTTTAACCCTTTGAAGTAAAATTTTTCATGCCTCAAACTGACTTTCTTGAGGGAATTTTCACCAGAAAATAGGTAAGCTATTTCTTAGAATAATGGTAGGGAAAGTACCTTGTTTCGCCCATGTTAAAAATTCTTAGAACCATTCAGTTAAGCAGCTCTATGGCCCTTATGCTTTGAAGCAGGGATTTGAAAATGTGAACCCCTTGTACACATGCTATTTTTACTCACAGTCTAAGGACTATATCAACCTTGAGAGTACTTGGGTTGACACTTATCAGCATAAGGAATGATTAAAACATTAGATCCTAAATTAACTGTACAAAGAGACAGAAGGAAGAGAAGAGACCAGCAAGAAAGCATGTGCATGAATATGTATTGTATTGTTGTACCTGGTAACACGATCTCTTATTAAGGTACACTAGCAGTTCCAATTGTAAGAGCCTAGTTTCAGTCCTTTATCTTTGCCAAACTTCATTATTTGGTATGCAACTTTCCTGGTAGGAATTTCACCCCAAAATTTCCAAAATTTGGCTAGGGAAAAATAATAATTTTCCTGTTTAATAAATTCAGGTGAGCTTTACTTCAAAAAAACCAGAAGGATCCCAGAGCTTTGGAAGAGGAACTTGAAATTTGGCAGGACTGTGGAATTTGCCTTAGGACGTGCCATTTGCCTTCCCCACAAACATCTGTCCAGTTTGGCCAAATTATAAGCTTTTGAAAAATCAATTTGCACATAGTAGGAACTTCTTCAGCAGCTAAAACCACTAAAGAGTCTCTCCACACTTGGCATATTTAAGTCTCTCCTCGCTCCTAGCACTAACTGTGCATTTACTGTCTCCACAAATGGCATGTCTACATGGCACAAAGCAGCGCTGCCTCATTTAGTGTCCTATCTAAATTACCCTGTTGACAGTAGGAGTGTGGTGGGAGATTCACTCAGCCAAGAAACCTGGAGGGGGACACTACAGCTGGCTGGTCAAGGAGGCTAGGATTGAGAAGACCAAGGAGTAGAGACTAGGAATCAATTGCCAAGGAGAATGGAACTGGAAAAAAGAGCCAGGTGTGGTGTGTGGGGGAGAATCAAGACAAGGACAAGTTGGAAGGACTGAAACCAAATGAGTGACACACATGGGGCAAAAGGCAGAAGAGTCTATTCCCACTAGAGCACACTCCTTTATAGCACTCAGAATGGAAACATGATATCTGATTTGAGGCTGTTTTTACTTCATGCCTTTGTAATCAACTAATATTTAGGACAAGATGCATTTCTCATGTCCCTCCAGTATAACACCATACAGCAGATGACCATTTAATATTGCTACCAGTTACTCCATTAGGTTAAGTGACAAATGTCTGGGCATTTGGCTTTAAATATTCTGACCCTGCTGATACCCATGATGATATGATGAGGCCATATGGTGGAATATATACATATTTTTCATATATTTTTTCTTTTAATAAAAATCACATGGACACGCTCATCCCTACATTAAAAGATCATGATTAAGGTTACAAGGCTAGGGATTCAAAAGATAGGAAATGCCAGAATTAAGGTTGACTGTAAAACCTTAATTCAGTCTCTTTGTGCATATACATTATGATATAGTCCAGTGCTTAATTACAGGATCACAGACTTGTTTTCCTCCTCCTTCCCCATTCCCACAGGACCCTTCCTTGCTGAATACACATACTCTGGGGATGGATCAAGATTTTACAGTGAAGGAGTTTGTCGTCTGTTGGGCTGCTGCAAACAAGTAAGTGCCATGCAATATGAAGTACCTAAAAAAACAGATTGCCACTGTCAGGCATTTGGGTGTAGACAGAAATGACATGTCGTGCAGTTGGTCCCTTAAAAGCAGTCTAAAGCCATGCCCAAACAGAAGAGCATGGATGCAGAACCTTTCAATCACGTGACAAATTAACCCTCATTATATGAGGGTTCAAATGAAGCTGCTCCTAAGTGGAGTGACTTAATTAATTTTTGTCTGCTCTGGTTGCAGGACAGAGTTGCAGCTGATGTCTCTGGATGGGAAGGGGAGAAGGCAGGGGAGGGCGGTCCCTTCTGGGGTTTTCTCAGCCCCACTGGAGTGGGGAGCATTGGATTGGAGCCCTTCACCTCGGGGGGGGGGGGGGGGCGCTCCAATCTACCCGCACCCCCACTCCAGCCGAGCTAAGAAAACCCCAGAAGACTTCCCTCCCTTGCCTTCTCCCCCTCCCATCCAGCGACAGCAATGGAGCTAGGAGAAGGGAATGGAGCCAGGGCAAGACATAGCCTCTCTCCCTGGATCGGCTACAAATTAACTAACATCTGTTGGATTGGAGGGACTAACTCATGGTGATTTCTGTGAATTGCCATGAGTTAGACACGGGAACTGTACTTCTGTCTGTGCCCTTTAATGTTAGCTTATCTCTCAGGGCATAATCTCTATCTGTGCCTCAATTCTCCATCTGTAAAATGAGGATCACACCTCATAATGCAAGGGTGTTGTGAGGATAAATGAATTAGCACCAGCTATTCTGAAGTGATGCATGGCACAAAGGAAAAGAAAGAGAATTCTGTCTCTCCAGTAGGGTTTGAACAATATGCCATTAGAAAAGCAAAGGCAATTGAACAATGTGAAGAAAACAACAAAATATTGAATGGCTTTTAATTAAGTGGGCTCCATTCTGTGCTCTGCATGAGGCAATAGCTTTGCAAAAAAATTAAGTAACTGTGTGTCATGATGCTAATGTACAAGAGGCCCAAGTTAAGGTTGCATATGTGATCCTAATTCTAGCATTCCCTAATTTTTAAGTGTCTGGCCTTGTAAGTGTATTACTTTTCTCTTAACATAGTTTTGTTATGTATCACTATACACTTTATAATATCCTGTATATAAATAATGCATTTGTATGTGTATAGTTTTATTCAACCTTTGGCAAGTTGTATTTTTGTTATGTGGGTTTTGTTTTGTTTTGGTTTTTTAATGCAACTCAAGAAATACTCAAAAGCAGATGAGCCAGTCTATAGGATGGCCCATTCATGCTGAATTTATCAAGTAAGTCTCACTTTGAATCCTTCCTGTTGTATGTAAGGGAGACTAAGCAACTTCTGGTAGCTTTTAAATAACAGCTGCTCTGGACTGGTGACTGAATGGTATTTTGAACAGCTTTCTTTGCAATCCATGATGGAGCGAGTTTGACACTCCAGTGCCACCATTTCTAAGCCAGCTTTCCAACTGTTTTGCCCTATAAGAAGAAAACAAAGCAGCTGGGTCTGAGGTTGAGGGTTGTAGATCTAAGGGAAAATTCTGTTTGATGAAATCAACATGATTCTGATCATCCTGTCATTTGATTCTTTTATCTTTCAGCATTTCATAAGATGCATAGAAAAAAACACAGTAATGAGATACACTGCCCAGAGGTGACTGCATCTCGCTTTCAGTGCTCTACCTTCCAAGATAGAGCATAACAAATACAGTAACTGTAAGGGATGTTATTGTTACTCATGTATACTTGCTGCATAATTATTCCCTACTTAAAAATTCTCTAACCCAGCAGATTAGTCAGCATTTCCACAGACCTGCTGTCTTGAGCTAAGACAAAGATGCCAAATTGCAGTTTATGAGGAAGCTATACTAAAAGCAAATGTAATCAACATAGTGTCAAAATGTTAATTCCAGAAAGAGTTTTACTATTCTATTTTTTTTACAGTTGTGGACTTGCTAAACACTATGTCCCTAGTCTTTGGCTATAGCAAAGTAGTGCAAATAGTTTTGGGGTAGAAAGGGAAGAGACAGAATTGGCTTTGACATATCTTTTTGCTCCCACAATGCTCGGATAGGTGCACAAGGCCCACATCTTAGCATAAATTAAAGCAGCCTGAAGGCTGCTGTAACCTGTCACCAGCTAGTGACCAAGAGCAGTTCTAATGGTACCAAGTGGAAACAGCCTCAGTGCAGGTGTCAGCTGGATGGGACATTCTCCTGATCATACTGTTCTGCCAATCTAAAGAATGGAACAGTGATGTAAAACAGTGGTTCTCGAATTTTTTTGTACCAGGACCCATTTGTAAACATTGATGGCCAGTCCCAGCCCAGTAAACAGTTTAAGTAGAAAACAGCCCCCTGGCTCTGCTGGTGCCCCTCACTCCTGACCCACTGACCCCTGCCCCTAGACCCCAGCACCCCAGTGTGTGGGGCAGGGGGTGAGTGTGAGGTGGGGGAGTGTGTATGTAGGGCATAGTGGGGCACATGCTCCCCCCATATGTGTGCACCCACAGTGGGCATGGGACTGCAGCCTGGCTGGACCAGCAGGGGCAGGAGTCACCTCTGTGGCCCAACAGGCAGACTCAGTGTGGGAGGGTCAGAGCAGGGTGGCCAGACTCATTGCTGCCACCACTCCTGAGATACCTGTGCTGCCAGTAGCTCGAGGAGTAATGTTGGGGGGCAGGGGGCTACACTACCCTTACTTCTTCCCGCTGCCAGCTACTCGCACTTTGGGCTGTGGCTCTACCCCACCGCCATAGCTTGGCTGCCACCGCCACTGCTCCCCTCAGGCCGCCCATGCTGCCCGCCCCCCCACATCCCCTCCAGGGTAGAGCTGCAGCCTGAGGGGAGCAGCAGCGGTGGCTGGACTGTGGAGGTGGGGTAGAGGGCGAGCAGCTGACAGTGGGAGGAGATGAGGGCAGCAGGCCCCCCCCACCTGTCCATTACTTCTCATGTTGCTGGTGGCATGGCAGGAGTACCAGTGGTGGTGGCAGCAATGAGTCTCACTGTCCTGCTCTGTGCTCCCATGCTGGGTCCTGCCTGCTGGGCTGTGGAGGTGGCTCCTGCCCATGCTGGTTCATCCAGGCTGCAGCCCTGTGCCCATTGTGGGTGCACAAATCTGGGGGGGAACATGCTCCCACATACCCCTCTGATGTGTTGCCTGTGCCTTCCCACCCTCTCTGCTATACTGTCTATGCCACCCCCCACTCCATAGACTTACCTGCAGGGAGCTGCAGAAGCTGCTTTCCATGGTGCCTGGCTGCCATGTGCATGTGTATGTGCACACATGCATGTGGCACCCCTTGCCTGATCACCGTTCTTCTGTTCCCCGCAGCCCTAAGCAGCCCCTTGCAGGCTGGAACTCTGGCCCCTGCCCTGCAGTACTGGTGGGGACCTGCACTGCACAGTCTCGACCCCATGTGCCCCGTACCTGCTCTGAGCTTGCCTGCCCAGGTTGAGTGGCGGCAATGCAGGACAGAAGCTGTTGCTCAGTGCAGGGGAAAAGCAGCCCCTCCCCCTCACTGCTGCCAGCCTTTCCTGCTACAGCCACCCAGAGCCCATGCCTAGGCTTTCCTGTGACTCCTCTGCACTGCCACTGCTGCCCCACTGGGCAGCCTGGAGGTGGCGGTGATGGTGGCATAGATGCAGGGGCGGGAGCAGGTGCTGAGCAGCTCAGAGGGGCATGCACAGAGGGCTCCCATGCACACCCCCACAATACCCACAAAATCTCCCCTGCAAACTCCACAATCACAACCTCCCCCACACACAAACACACACCCTGCAAACACCACATACCCCCACACCCCCCACAACCATCTCCACATGCAGCCCTCCCCACACACACCCACATGCCTCTGGGGGGAGTCCCACTCACTACTACATACCCACACACCCCCATGCACACCTCACCCACACCCCCTCACGCACCCCCAGCCACCCTGCCCCTCCACACACCCCACAGCCCCCCACAAAACCCATAACCACCCACCCACCAACACATTCCCACAAACACACACCCCACACCCTTCCCCCACATCCCACATACACACAGCCCTCCACAAACCCCATACCGACTCACCCATACCCTCTTACCCCTCCATACCCCACTACAATTTAAAAGAGTAAGACTTCATTTGAGCTATTATGTTATCACCTCTATATAGACCGCAAAAGCACACACAAATCAGGAGAAAAATATTTACAAAAATTAAATTAAAATGTTATTGAAAACATTTTATTTTTAATATATAATTTGCTTTTTTCCCAGTTCAAAGATGGCAAATCCCACTCCCAAGAGGAGTACTTCTGAGGACAAGGGGAGGGACTTCTGGTGGCAAAGGTCAGGTGCTATGGGGCGGGACTTCCAGGCCCAAGATGGTGACCAGGGGGTGGGGCCCCTGTCAAGGGTGGGGCTACCCTTGCAGCCCTTGATAACTCACCAAAACTTGTTAAGTGGCCCTCCACCTGAAATAATTGCCCACCCCTGGTTTAGTTCCTCCTAATCTGATCCAGACCCAATATGGGCCAGATGCAGCCCATGGGCCATATTTTGCCCACTCCTGAATTAAACCTTTGTTTAATGTATTTAGTGAAAACAAGTAATTCATATCCCTTTAGAAAAGAACACCCTGTTTAAAGAGAAAGCATTTAGTTGATAAACAGAGTGTGTTCAAAGGCGAGATAGTTAGCTTGCTCCAACAGTTCAGGTCTGCTGAATTCTCATTCCTGGCGTGAATCTATATAATGTTCAGGGCTAGCCTCACACACCACACATGAGGTGCATAACTGATTTTTGCAAGCCCTGACAAAAGTAAGCATTCTTGCATGCTGTGAAAAAGTTCCTGTGTGTGAACTACAATGATGTGGCCAAATTCCAGCTTGGCAGTCTATCTGTTATGTTCCATCTCCTAAAATTGCCGTTAGAGGCTAAGTTAGAAAAGACATTTTTCATTTCGTGCCCCACACTTATGTGGAGAGTTTCTGTGATTTTTTTTTTTTTTTAAGCAGCTGCCTGTTTTCACCTCAGAGCTGGCTGTTTTTCTGCAGTGAGTGATGGTAGAAGGACTAAATTCTTCCAGCTTTTCCTAGCTCTGCAAGAGAAGAGGCCACAAGAAGCTACCCACCACCATCACCTGTTTCCACAAAACAGAGTTCAAGAGGGCACCATCACACTGTCCCCTCTAGTACCAGCATCAGCATTGGTTTATCAGAAGTGAGGCCTCTCCCTGCCAAGAAAACTGGCCCAGTTTGAAGGGATACACATGCTTCATCTTTCCAAAGGGTTATAGGGCTCTGCTGCAACAGCATGGTTGCCCAATCTTCCCGCCCTACAATGTTATCATTGTGTACCTATACACATGCCTGATGCCTGCTCTAACATGTTCTAATTAGTACGCTCCAGGAGCCTCAGTGTCTCGTTTATTCAGTGTCCCTGCATTTCAAAATGGCAGTTGGGGGCACTTTAACTAAAGCTTGTCGAGCAAGCTTTAGTTAAAGCGTCCCTGCCACCATTTTGAAGTGTGGGTTGCTGAATACATGAGATGCTGCAAGCATTTTAATTAGCACGTGTAAAGATGCTTTAAGCTCCTAGAGATCCTCCTAGGATCCACTTTTACGCATTGAAATGCAGTTACAGTATATCACTGTTAATCTCTGCAAAGATATTCAGCACACAAAATGCTACTTACTATAGCTGGAGTTCAACATGTATCCAACATGCTTGTCTCAGGAGTTGATTCAAAAACTGAAATGGCCCTGCCCTGCTTCATTTGAGCAGTATCTTCCTCCTCCCAAAGGAAATAAATCAGAGGTGTCTGCTAAGTTGATTAGATCTTTCAATACCCTTGACTACAGATGATCACCAGGTGCTGTTGAATCATCTCTGGGACCTAGAAGGGATTGTTTTACAGTGGTTCCACATGTAGAAGACTAGGAGTGGCAGAGAGAGGGGGAAAGAAAGGGAGGAATTGTGATTGCTCATTCTGTCCTATAATTCTCATGTGGAGCCTTTTCCACAGTTCCATTTTGTCATTCCTGTGCAATGTAAGTATGTGGCCAATACAGTGAGTTTGTGTGATGTATCTGGCCTACAATATTATTCCTTTTTAAAATCCAACCCAGATTTTCAGTATCCTTATTTCTTAGTACTTAGATGAATTGGGTTGGTGGATGAAAAGTCACTGGCTTAGACTCGGTCAGTTTGGTGAAGGTAATGATTGTGGGCAAGGGAAAGGATGGATTTATAAATACTAAATAATTCCAGCCCAAACTGAATTTTAAAAAAATGTTTAAATTTTCTTTTATAAAACTAGTGGATGAAGGGAAGGGAATAAGTGTAATTGTAGCATCTACATTTAACTAGTGCATTTGTTACAATAAGATTAGTTGCTAAATTAAATGCTTCAAAAATTAATTCAGTGTGTTTTGGGTGTGAACAATTAGGGGTTGAAACCATATTGTAAACAGAGAGTAAATTGGATTAAGGTGAAACATTTAGTCCCAGAGGTTTTTCATAATTATTATTGTTTTATGTTTAATGTTTCTATTGTTATAACACCCAAAGGACTAGGTGATACACAAGTATGTTATGAGGCATGATCCTTGCCTTGGGATGTTGGCAGTGAACCATTTCACTAGAAACTGTATATGAGCACTTTATGACAAGGTAAACAGCCCATTTGGAGCTCTGCTTCCAGTACAGGGGCTAGCTGTGCGGTGTGGACATAGATCAGGATCAAAACCTGAGAAAGGAAATATAGTGTGAAGAGTTCTTCATGGGTTTAAAGGGTGCACATGGGAATTCTGGCCCTGTTGTCTTCAGTTTGGAACTGTCACTTAGAATGAGGTCTACTTCTATTAGAACAGGAACTTGCCATAACTTTTCCGACTTTCACTTGTGTGGGGTCTTGTAAATCTTTATAGTGTTAATTTGGTCTTGAAGGTCAAGAATAATGAGGCAGAGACTTAAAAATAATGATGAGATGAGTTACTAAATAACAGTTTTGGAAATTTTCCTGCCGTGTGTGTGTGTGTGTGTGTGTGTGTGTGTGGGAGGGAGGGAGGGAGGGAGGGAGGGAGGGAGGGATTCAGTGTGAAAGCTCTCCTAAATATAAAGAATAAGGTGATTATGGCCCTTACTTCTTCAGCAGTCACTGGCAGTGTGTCTGTGCACTGCAGTCCTTTCACTTCCTCCCCAAATTCTAATGAATTAATTATGTATCCTTAACTCCCGCTTGCCCCTCTCCCCGTCCCATCAGTTTGGTTATGTCTCCACCTGGGTTTCTCTCTGACTTTCACTCCTGACCTATACAGCTTCTCTTTGCCCTTATTGTATTTCTCCCCTTGTAGTGTCCAAGGGTCCTTTGCCTATCTTATCCATGCCTGATGGCAGCTAGGGCATGATACTTTTGTCCCTCTTCCCAGGTCTGGAAAGGGAACACTTCTTTAATGCTGACACTGCCCCTCTCCTCCTCCCTCCCCTCCCACCTTAATCTAGTGTTACCAAGATGAGATGGGGGAGACTGACTCAGTTGTCCCAAGTTGGAAGGGAAAAGGAGAAAACAAAGAAGCATAGATCTGCAGGGCTCTTTTTGTACTTTTACCACTTTCTTCTCCCCTACTGGCATGGGTGACTGGTGCCTCCTGAGTTGGGGAGGGGGGGCACTTCCCCCTCCCCCCCCCCCATGGACAGTCAGCAACCGGGGGGAGGGGGTAGTTCCCTGTTTCTTCTGGTGCACTCCCCGGCCAGTACTCTCAGGGGTGGCACCTGTGTTGTCATCTGCCCCACCCTGCCTGGGAATGCTGGCTGTCAGGGGGGGTCACCACTGCCTATTGGAAAAATTTATGCTCCTGAGGGGAAGGGAAGAGTTCTGCCTGTTATTCCTCAATATGTGGGGAAGATGAAAAAAACACCCAAGCAAAGGTTGGGGGAGATAGACATTTTCAGCCAGGGTGCAAATTGCCAGCCTAGCTCCAGGAGCAACTGAAAATGAGGTACACTGGGTGAAATCACAAGAAATTACAACACTGCTAATGATGGACATAAAAATCATATTTATAACAATTATAACACTGCATAAACTAGGGATGTATTGCAAACTGCAAGAATGTCCCACTCACGGAATAGTGCCTTAGACAGAATGCCATTATTGCCCCTACCATCACAATCCCCACCCAGCCCTTCATTCCCCTTTATGTAAATAGGAAACTGTTTTTATTTACAGATGAGAAAGTCCTCAATTTGTTTCTGTCTAACTGATTTCTCCCCAGCTAAGGATAATCCATCACTGGACATTTCACTTCAATGGCTCAAGCCTGCAAAACTCAGATGCACAAGTAAGAATGACTCATATGGGTAGTTCCTTTGATGTAAGAGAGACTGCCCATTTTGAGATTAGTCATCTGAATGCAGTCAGGGTTGGGACCTCAGTTACTGTTCATTGGTTTTCTGCACTGACCACATCACACTTTCCAGTCATAATGTGCTCAGACCAAAATGCACTTATGCATTAGAGAGATTATTGGCCAACAGAAACAAAGGCCTGTGCTTGACTTGATGGCTTGCCAGTTTTTGAGTCTGGGTGTATCATAATAACTATTGAACACGGCATCCAGTCAGTTCCAGATTTTTTAAGGAATGGTCTGAACCACCAGAGGCAGAACACTCTTGATTTAGGTGAAAATCAAAACATTAAATAAAAGCATTTACATGTAAATAGTTGCTCTTGTTCAATTAGCTCAGAGCCACCATACTGATATGAGGTAGATACTCATTCAGCAGGGAGGTTAAGAACTACCTAAGAGGAAAGGAGGGTTCATTCTAGCTTGTTAATCTGCTGTTTCCCCAAGGGTACTCCATCGTGTGCAGGACAGAGGGTAAAAGAGGAACAGCACAAGCCATCCACGTATCCAGCCTAGAAGGGGAAGGAAGTTCAGGAAGGTAGAGTGGGAAGGGTAAGTAAAGACTTTTTTTGCATGGACAGAATGGCAAGCAACATAGGCCTCTGGTGTGGGGATGAAAAATGGGGAAAGAGTGCAGTCAGCATGAGAAAATGGGGGTAAAGAGAGGAGGCCTTAGAATGGGGGAGGTGACAGAGTCCCTGGTGTGGGAGAAAGCGGAGGGAGGAAGTAGGGGGGAGAGTGTTGCAGGGAAATGCTGACATGCAGGATAGTAGAGCAAGACAAAGTAAGCTTGAGGAAAAGGGTAGAACTATAGAAGGAGCCCCTGGCCTGTGCAAATAAAACAATACATGAACTAGGGATGTGTTGCAAACTGCAAAAATGTCCCCTTCCCCCTGTGGGTCTTGGCCCACACAAGCCTAATGTAATATGCAGCTCACTTGTTTATTTTACAGTAGGATCTCAACTATAACTCTTGCAAAGTCATTCCTTCATTTCTTGACTTCTATGATTAAAGGCTTATGTTTAACAGTGAGTTAACGAAGGTTTTGAATTTAACTAATTAAAAAAAATACTTTTCCATTCCTTTAAAAAGTTGTTTTAAAAAACCCGAGGAAATTAAAGAAAGGTACAACCATACTTCAACCAGGGAAGAACTAAAGCAGATACAAGATAATCCTGCCTCAGGCTTGGAAATAACACCAAACTTGAGTAAGAGTCCCAGAATTGAGCACTGACCTTTGCACCTGATATGTCCCTGATTCCATGAAGAACTTAATTATGAGTTTAACATTAGACATGGTCATAATCCCCTTTAATTGAGTGTGCAAAATCTTGCAAGGGCTAACGTCTCTGCAGGACCACACCTGTGGTAGAGACTGAGTGGCATTGTACTTACTCAAGAACTATTTTTTTTTTTTTTGTGGACATTTATTTATAATGTTCTTTTCTTTTAGAAGGCAGGGTAGATGTGCACCTTCCTTATAAACTAACTAAATAAGAGGTATAGAGAGAGAGAGAGCACAATCTTTCATGTACTCAAGTTTACTTCATCAGATGCTAAGAAAGAACAGCACACAGCAGTGCATGAAGTGGAGTGAATGGTTTGAATACAAAGATGGGAAAAGAGGAGGGAGAGGGAAGCCGAGGGCGAATGCTGGGAGAAGCAAACAAACACAGATCCTATAGGAACAATGGGGTCACAAAAGCTAATCCAGATAATGGGATAAGAATCTGTAGTCCTTGTTTAACCCACACTTAACATGGTCCAGTCTGCAGATGATTCCTTGTTCTGCAATTTCCTGTTCAAACTGTTTTTTAAAATTTTGCTGACTGTGAACAGCAATCCTGAGGTCAGCAATGGATTGTCCATGAAGGTTAAAGTGTTCTTTCACAGGCCCCGTGTCTTTCTGCAGCTGATGTTAGGCCGGTGTTTGTTCATTCTTACATATAGATACCTCCCTGTCTGTCCAATGTAGACAGCAGATGGGCATTGTAAGGTGTTGGTGTATACTAGGAGTGCTCGACCTCCAAACCATGGGCCTGCAGAGCCATAGGTATTTGGCCTGTGGGGCTCCTCACAGATCAGGAAATTTGGTGGCAGGGGAGCAGTGGCAATAAATACGGCCACCTTCCCTCACTGCCAAATTCCAAACCCCCAGTCCTGTGCAGCAGGCTAGGCCAGGTCATGCCCCCTCCCTTCACCCCTGCCACTGGATTGCTTCCCCAATGGAGCTGGGTTGGGGCTGCATCAAGCCCCCTTCCCCCTGTGGGGCAGGGAACCCCTTCCCCCTTTGGGGCCAGGTTAGGGCTGGGCCATGCCCCTTTTCCCTGTGGGGCTGGGCCACACCCCTCCTTCTGCCCCCTGCTGGACCAGGTTGGACCTTGGACACCCCTTGTCCTCCTCCACATGGCCAGATGGAGCCCTGCTGTGACCACACTATGCTGGATCAGGACCCCCAGCTGGATCTGACCTGCAGACATCCTGGGCACTGCCCATCCAGCCCTCCAGCCACAAAGGTTGAGCACCACTGATATATACAACACTACTAGAGTTGCAAGTGAATGAACATTAGATATTGTATGCCTTGTTATTTGATCCAGCGATGATATTATCTGTATTGATGTGGGGGCACAGCAGGCATTTGGATCCATTGCAAGGCCTGCTGCCTTGGTGAGGATGCGAATTAGTTGGTCTGTTGCTTGAGACACCATTTGAAGTTAGGGGGCTGCATGTAAGCCAGGACAGATTTGTCCCCCATGACTACCTTGAGACAGTCCTCCTTCAAGAGGAGTTGGAGGTCATTAATGATATGTCTTAGGTATTCAAGCTGGGGGCTGTAGGTGACAACCAGAGGGATTCTGTTTTTCTTGTCCTGGGGTTGGTATTGTACTAGGTTGGAGCAAGGTCTGAGCCTGGATTTGTTGATTTGAGTGGCTACAGTTTTGGAATTGTATTGTAATTCTAGGAATCCTTGTTCTAAATCCTTAAGGTGTTTACCCCAGTCGGTGGAATTAGAGCAGATACAGTTGTAGTGCAGAGCTTAGCTGTAAACCATGAATGACTGGTGCCTCCCAAAACTGGGGGGGCACGATTTGTAGGCAGCAGTGGGGATTGCCCACAGACACCGGTAGTGGTGTCGGTGGCAGGGGAGAGGGATAGCAGGTGGCAAGCAGGGACTACCAGCAGATGCCAGTGGTGGTGTTGGCGAGCAGCGAGCAAGAACTGCCCACAGGTGCCAGCAGTGGTGTCGGTGGCGGGGAGTGGTGTTGAGCAGGAACCGCCTGCAGATGCCAGCGGCAAGGTGGGGGCGGGTGGCAAGCGACAACTGTCCACAAAAGCTGGCGGTGACTTTGCTGGCAGCCAATCTTGGGGGGGCACATGCCCCCCCACCCCAACACGCTCCCCCTACTCGTCACCTATGCTGTAGACGATGGATCTAGTGGCATGCTTAGGGTGAAAGCTAGTAGTGTGAAAGTAGCTGTGTTGGTCGATAGGTTTCTGATATCGTGACAATGTGGCCACTGCAAACCTGCATGATAGAAATTATCTTTGAATAATTTTTGTCTAAGAAATTATTTTGTTGGGTGGAGTATTCCAGAATTAGTTTGATGAAGGGGTGGAAGTTGTTAAAGCCCTGGTGTAATTTCTCCAGAGAGTCCTTATTTGTTCACATTATGAAGATGTCATTGATGTACCTAATATTCCTGTATGTACTAGGGGGATGAGAGGGCAGTTGTGAAGGAAATGGACTTCAGTCTTTCAAAAATATGTTGGCATACTGGGGGGCCATTCATGTGCTCATGGCAGTATCTAGTTTGTAGGTACATGGAGTCCCCAAATCTGAAGCAGTTGTCTGTGAGGACAAAGCAGGAGAGTGTAATAGAAGCTGAAGAGGTTTCTTATCAGGGGTAATGTTCCTTATGGCCTGTAAGCTGTATTTGTGGGAGATGCTGATATACAAAGACATGATATCCATGGTAGCTAATATGATGTTTTCTGGAAGCTAGTCAGTGGAGCCCAGTTTCTTTAAGAAATCTGTGGTATCTTTCAAATAGTCGGTGGCTCCAGTGGCATATGGGAATAACATAGAGTCTAAAGCCAGAAACTCCCTCTGTGATGGTGCTAGTGCCAGAGGTTTGTGCATCTTAGATAATAAGTAAAAGTTGTCTGCCCTAGGTTCCAGAGACGTGGAAGCAGGAATTCTCTCCCCTGTTTCCAGAGGTAGTTTCTTTAAAAGTTTATTTAGTTCCTTCTGGTATTGTGTTGTGGGTTCCTCTGTCAGGAGTTTGTAAAGCTTGGTGCTGGAAAGTTGTCTTTTGGCTTCCTGTATGTATGCTGTTTTGTCATTGACAACATTGGCACCACCCTCCTATCAGCCTGTTGTATGATAATATCCTAATTGTTTTTAAGACTTTTCTTTTTCCACTTACTTTTTTTCTAAAGTTTATTGCATGTTGTAAGCCTGCATACCCTCTTTATACCTATGAATGGTCCCACTGAGTCATTTGTAAAACAACACATAATTCCATAACGGAAAGCCTTGTAAGTATTTGCTATAAGTCCATCCCTGTTTGGGAAATTACTTATATTCAAGTTCTTTCCTAAGCAGACATGAAAAGAGTGGAGTATGGATTATTTTCCAAAGCAGGGATGCAGAGCTGCAATAAACTTCTGTAACTCGTCCTAACTTCTCTCAGGATTTTATCTGAATCTTTGCAGATCCTTCATAGTGTCTTAGAATCTCAAAGTGACTAAAACCTGTCGTATGTGGTTCATACGACCGGGACTTCATCCCCAGCAATCACCTTTGATTGATCACAGGCTTAGGCCTCATCTCAGTTTAGTTGTCTTCTGATATGACATCACCCCTGGTTAACTCCAGTATTTTTAGGACATGGCCAATCATGCCTTTCAGGTTATTTGGGATGGTCAGCAGATCCTCCTACCTGAAAGAAGCTTCCAGTTCTAAAGCCATTTCAGTCATTTTACACATATACAGCATTTTGGATTACTTATCACAGCCTGGCCAAGTTACATTTCTAGTGAAAACTTGGGTCAGATTCTCAGCTACTCTAAAGCAGGATAGACCCACTGAACTATGAAACAGTGGAACTGTGCCAATTTGCAGTAGCTGAGGATTTGTCCCTCTTAGCTTTTATGTTTCGTTTCATTGTCATTACACCCCTAATATTGCATTATGGTCCTCCTCAGTGTTTAACAACTAGGGGTAGCTGTATCACAGCTGTACCCAGGTATAAAATATGCTGTGTATCTGTGACATAGATGTGACACAAGCACTTGCAAAAAAAGAGGGGGCTGCAGCATTTTCCGGAAGTACATTCCAGGGAGATGAAGCATACATTTAAAAACACAGGCATTTTTCTGCTGTGGCACATAGTAAGTCAACTGTTTAGTAGTCCCAAAGGCATGTCAGTGTCACTTACTGTAATGTTTTGATGTTGCCTTTTAAGTTATTATTCTGTTTAAACAGAAAGTACAGTGAATTTCTAAATTGTTTTCTCTTTTCAGAGAAAAGGCACCTAGCAACTGAACACAGTATGCAAAAAGCCCATGGCACAGCATCTTCTGAATGGGAGTGTTAGAAACTGAGCCTGAAGAAGCCTCAGCAGAATGCATCTGGGGTGGTCATGAAGAACTGGGCAGGTAAGTAAGAGCACAGAGAGATGCTCTAACTTCTTAACTATGAAATAGATCAAAGATCATGCTTTGGGGTTACCAAATCTATTCCTTAAGATAGCTAAACTGAAATTTGGTTACCTGAGCAACTTAGAGACAGTTCAGTGGGTTCTAGATTTTCATTTCAGTTGCATCATTATTCCATTGAGCCTAATTCTCCATTGCCGTTTACACTGACATTTATTTGCACTTGTGTGACATATGTTTTATGACAGCCACTCAGTTTTGGTAGCATTTTATACCCTATGCACTCACTTTCTATGGGTATAAATAACTAAGAGGCATAGTGGTGGAACATCAAATCTTCAGATTTGCTCTGCCATGCAGATCTTGCAAATCATTGTGTCAACAAGTCTGAATTACAAGCTATGACCTCAAAGAAAGCATGCACGTGCCATGCCTTGTTGCACTTCCACTTGTTTGCTAAGATACTTTGACATTTCTGAAATCTTCTAGAATGGAACCTCTATCTACCTCTAGCTAAAGGTTTAGGGAACCCTTCCATAATTTTTTGGAATCTGCTGGGCCCCAGTTGAGAACTACAGTCATACTGCCTCTGCTTACCTCAGTGGTTCTCAACTGGGGCTTTACTGCTTCTGGGGTATTACCGCTTCTGAGGCCAGGTGGGACTACCCTGCATACCTCATGCACAGCTAGATTGGGAAGCAGCTGTGGCAGGAGCCCATCTCAAAAGCCTAAAGCAGGCAGGAACACCTGCTCTTGCTGCAGCTCTTTCTGGTCCTACTGCTGTCTCCTGAAAAAAGAAGCATGAAGGACAGTTTCACTTGCTCCATGCACCTTTGTTTCCAGGAGACCTCATGCAGGGTCAGACTGAGAAGGACTGTGGTAGGACTGCAACCTCTTGCCTTCTTTAGGCTTATTGGATAACCCTAAAGCAGGCAGGAGTGTGTGCTCCTGCCATAGTCGCTTCCTGATATGGCTGTGCTTGCAGCAGGCGGGGCAGTTGCATCTGGCTGCAACTGTAGTTCTGGTTACACTGTGGCATCTCTGAGAAGGTCTTTCATCATCGGAGTTGAGAGCCCTGCTCTAGTTTCTTAGAAATGTGGAGTTAACAAAAAATGTCAATAAAAAATATATATGAGCTTAGCAAATATATATATGAGCTTAGAAAATCTGGCCACAGCTAGGAGAACACACAATGAGGAGAAAGTAACATTGGCTTGAGTCTTGTGAGGAAGAGACACCAAGATAGTTTAAAACAAAAGCATACATTCACTTGTTGCTTGTCTCCTTCGATTAATCAGGAGACTATCTGCAGACTAAGATCAAAACAACGGAAAATGTTACAAACTGTGAGAGCTCAACACTACTAAATGTTCTAGTCCTGGGTTCTGACTCACCATTGCAAAGAACCCAGTCTGCCTTTCACTTCAGAGAAATTTAACACACATCATTTTATATAGAGAGAGATCTATATATAGATATTTCTATATATTGATATCTAGATCTAGATAGATATATATAGATATATATTACCCCAAAAGAAAACCTTCCTTACATATTCTCTATTCATCTGGCAGTTTTAGATAGGTTTATGCAAAATGACTTTACACTTTCTGGTAGTCCTGGGTAAGTGCAATTTTAAACGAGATTTTTACACCCTCTCGAGTAGTTTATCCAAATTTTGTTTAGGGAAAAAAAAGAGCTGTCATGAGAAGCAAACCTTGACCTCACAATTGTTGAACTGTCAAACTAGTTCATCTGCATGGTAGGTTGCAAGGGATATGTAAAAAAGCATATGTATGTATGTATGTATGTATATGTGTGTGTGTGTGTGTGTGTGTGTATATATATATATATATATATATATATATATATATATATATATATATATATATATATATGGCAGACGTGTGTATCTGTATATGTATATACGTATGGCAGACATGTTAGGGCAGGGGTAGGCAATTATTTTGGGCAGAGGGATGCTTACTGAGTTTCAGCAAGCCATCAAGGACTGTGTGACAGGCAGCCCAGGGCAGATAAATATTAATTTTCTAAATTTTTTAGGGGCCCTGCTGGCCAGATAGAATGGCCTGGAGGGCCCCATCTGGCCCCCGGGCCGCATTTTGCCCATCCCTGTGTTAGGGAGTAGTGTTGAATACCAAAAATTGTTCTGAAAGAAACCACTGGGCAAAATAAATGCCTTTCAATTATTTAGCTGTGATGAGATGGCTATTGAGGGATAGAACAAAAAGAGCCCTTGCCATTGAAAATATAACGATACCTCAAGCATGTGTTAAGTTAACATACATTAGTAGGCTTTTAAAAGGATGAAATAGAAGATGGTTATGAAAAATTCAGGTGAACCACGTAGTATTTGAAGGAGATGGCATGAAACCTATAGTTGAGAACACATTTTGAGTAGAATGAATCAGAAAGCAAAATGCTCTTATCTCCCAGTGTAGAGACATACCAATAACAGAAACTCATCTATCTCAGTGGAGGCAGTATACAAAAGTGATATTAAAAACAGAGCTTGAAGAGACGTTCCTCCCTAAAAAGGCAGCAAAAATGCAATCTAGTGGTTCTGTGTTTCCAGTATAGGGTCATCAATAGTGATAAAACTCATTTAGTTTCATGGTTTACTATGGTTAGTTGGGCAGCCTTCTGGGAAAACTATAAAAGATAAGGCAAGTGTTTAAGTAAACTTATTAAAATCTATTGAGGTCCCTTCTGACCCTAACAACTATGAAACTGAAAAAACTTGGAGAGTTCTACCAGATAGGTTAGGTAAGCAATGGGCTAATGTAGTCTTGGTGGTAGTGTTTGTTTTAATGGTAATTGAATAACTTCAAATACTGTGAAGTCCTGACATGCTGTGACAGGAATTGTACGTCAGTCCTTCATGTCATGTTTGTGTGCTTGTTAGAAAAAGGATTTCTAGGTGGTGGATTGCAAGTATGATTTAAGGTGTATATGAAGATGCATACATGAATACTCGCTAACCAGGATGGGGTGGCTAGCAAACTGTGAGAAGTCAGCAGCGTGCACCAGAAGTGAGGTTGAGCAGGAACGGTAGGGAAATGGAAAGGGAATTTTGAAGTGTGCTCCTTAGGAATTACCTCAGGAGGTTCAACACAGACTTCTGGGAAATACATGATACCTCATCAGCTTTAAGATGCTAGTGCCTCCTCTGTACTTCAGATGTTCTAGGCCTATACCTAGCCCTGGCTGTAATGTCATGAATATGGTATAAACATTTAGTCAGGTAGACTTCTGTATTCCAAGGGCTAAATGAATGTCTGTCTGAGGAAAGGTCCAGTTAATCATTTCCTGAGTTAGGGTATAATGAAATATCAGTAAATTACACCATACTCTCTTCCCAGTCTGTCCAGATACCATTCTTCCAATGACCCCATTTCGTAGCAGGAATGGCCATCAGCGGATCTCTGCGTGACTGAGTTCTTTGAGAGAAATACTGAACAGAACTGGTCGGAACTTTTTTCAGTGGGATGTTTTTTACCATCCGAAAATGCCACTTCATTGAACTGAAATCATTTCCTGGGAACCCGCCAATTTCCTATGGAACACAGGCAGGTTTTTATCAGAAACCTACCTGGTTTCTTGCCAGCTTGTTTCCCTGATCTTTGGCAGCTGGCCAGACAGGCTGCCTCCAAGTTGGGACCTGGGTTTTCCAGGATCTGCAGCTGCACATCAGTCACCTGGGAGACTACCCCAGGGCAAGCATTGTAAAGCCCTACCCCCCCTGCCCCTCCGCCCCACCCAGCCTTTTGCTTCCTGTTATGAAGCCAGCCTAGCAGCCCTGCAGTGGCTTCAGGGCTTCCAAGGTCCTTGTCAACTGAGGGATCTCCAGGCTTCCAGGATCTCTGATGCAGAGTAAGAATCTGGAAACCTGGGAGCTACAGCTGAGCCAGGAGCCTCAGATCCTGGGCTCCCAGACATCATTTTGTTGAAAATGTTTTCATTATATCAGTACAAAATATTTACAGTATTTCTTTCTTGCATTTAGAACTTTGTACCCTGGTTCTGAAATTATTATTTTTTCAGAACTTCAGAATTTCCCTCAAAACTTCCAACCAGCTCTAATAATCAGTCTAAGCTTTTCTCAGCTCCAGGTCATGGTGCGGTGGACAATATAAAAAAAATCTGTATTTGCTGCCCAGATTAACCACAGTGCCCAATTTTACCACTATGCTTTATGATCTTGGTATCTAAGAGCTGTGGTAAAGTCAAATATCGTATAGTGAGTTTTACTACAGTGTGGTAAATACTGAATGATTTAAAGACCCCCTCCTGTGTTCTGATTTTTCCTACTCCTATTTTATATATCTACCTGTTTGGCAGAAGGAAGAACAGCTTTAAATGTGCACCGCTATGCAAAAATATCTATTTGAAAGCATAAATTTAGTGTGTGTTTGTAGATAATCCTGAAACTGGAGTCCCTTTGGAAAGTACTGCAAACATTCAAGAGATTTGTGTTTTAGAAGTCTGTCCACCACTCTCACATAGGTTCATCTGAAAGGAGATTCTCTTAGATGGGATTAATATTAGATGTAGTTTTTAAAATATCTTAATTTTGTGATGAAAGAGGCTGCAGTGTGCATTTCAGTGAATAAAAATTTTTAAATGTCACTGCTTTTTTTTTTTAATATCCTTCCTTCTCAGGGTTGGGAGAGTACTTAGACACCTGCTAATAATAACCATATAGAGCACCATTCCTTGCATCTCAAAATGCTTTACCAGGTGATTGTATATATTGGTTTGATTTTACTAGTAGCAACTGAGACAGAAAGAGGTAGCGCCTTGGCGAAGACCACACAGGCAGGCAATAACAGACAGAAAAATAAATCTGACATCCAGTCCTTCCAGTTCTGTCAGCTGTGCCACACTAGCCCCCTGTATTCTAGAGCTGTGAGGGTCAACCATTTTGGCAAGTGTGCCATGAATTAGCCCTCCACGAGTACCGTACTGATCCCCTTTCCCCTACTTGATCAGCTAGGCTGCTTTCTGCTTCCTGTCCAGTGCTCCCTGCCCGATCCGCTGTTCTCCTCTTTGGTCCCTGGCCTATCTACCGCTGTGCTGGCTGTCCCCTTGCTGATCTGACATGTGCGGCACAGAGGCTACTCATTCCGTTTGTGGTGTGCGTACCACAGGTTGGCTGCCCCTGTTCCAAAGAACTAAATCTAGCCAATAATGGATACGAAAGATGAGAAGGGACCTTACCAGCAAGGTCTAGAGGCAAATCCCTGCAAAAAATCTCACTTCGCTTCTATCTGATGGGAAATGTCTTTGAGTCTCATCAGTGTGTTGCACCAGGACACTGTTTGCCACTTGTAATTAGTCTTTTAATATAGGTATATGATAAAATTCCAAATACCACCCTGACCTCCAGGCAGAAAATGGAGCTAGATTATAAGAAGTTGAGTATCTTTTTTTTTTTCTCCTTCCCTTGTGACAAGTTCTGTTGCTTCTACTGCATGTGATACAGATAGCTTCACCAATAATGTGAAGCTGAGGCGTGACTGTGACACACGCTCATCAATGTGCCTTAGCAATGTGAAACTAGGCTTGGAGTAGCAGTAATGAAACAGCCTTGTGCTTTACTCTGCTGTTTATATAAGCTAGGAGCAGGACAGAGACACTAGAGCTGTCTGCAGACTCGGAAGTATATCACTGTATTGGTTCATACTTGAAATTTATTATAAGGGTATTCAATAATGTTTTGCTTTTACAAAAGCGGAAGTTCTTCAAAATAGCGATGACTTAGGCCCTGCAGTCATCAGAACAGTTTTTTATTCACCACAGGCAAATGCATTGTTAAGCTCCACTCATTCCAGCTGGCACCAATTGGAAAAAATCATTTTGTCTGTACATAAAAGTGCCAAAATCATAATCTTGTAAACACGCAGAACTTCATATCATATGTGCTTGTGAAATTGAGATTTGGTTAAGCAACATATTGTCAGGGCTAAGAAGGAACATTTTTTTAAAGTTATTTTTGTTATTGTTCAATAGCACATCTGCCTTTTAAAGATGTGCAAGGGGTACACACAGATTGGAGCCCAAGGGCAGGGTTCGAATTAAACTTTGACTTTTGTTCGGGGGTCTGCAAAAAAAAAAAATGTAAACGGGTTCATTGATTAACATTCCACCTAAGTGAAGGAGCAATCTGATTGGAGACCCTCCCCCCCATGTTATGATTTTCAAATCTTGTAGGGAGCTCTTATCCCATATGGGGGGGGGGGGGGAGGGCTCAGCCTCCCTGAGCTCCCCCTTAATTTGCACCCTGCCCAAGGAAACACTGAACCCAAGCAAGACATCATTAGAGATCTTTCAAGTGGGTTTGTTGTGTAAAGACATAAACAGACAAGGTTTTTTGGGTAAATGTGATATCTTTTGTTCGACCAACTGAATAGTTGGAAAACTTTTCTTTGCAAGCTATTGGGCACAAGCACCCTTTTTCAGGCAGAGGGAGGGGCACCTGAAGAAGGGCATTTGTACCAGAAAGCTTGCAAAGAGCAATTTTCCCAACTATTTAGTTGGTCTAATAGAAGAGATCACATCTACCTGAAAGCTTGCAAAGAACAATTTTTCTAATTGCTTCATTGGTCTAATAGAAGAGATCACATAGTTTCATAGGTGCTAGGGGCTGGATCACTGGGTCCAGCCCCCCTGTACCTGGGGCTCCCCAAAGAACCTTGTCTACTTAGGTCCAGACCCAGATACAGGCATGGACAAACCGGGCAGCTGCCCAGGGCCCGGACAGAAAGAGGGCCTGAACATGGTAATTTGCTTCCCCGTTGTCTGATTTATTCTTATCATTATCTTTGGTGAAGGTGGCCCCGATACTAAAAGTTCACCCCGGGGCTGCCAGGGGCCTGGGGACGGTGCTGCCTGCGTTCTTAGCACACTACCCCCAAACCAGCAAAGGCACAAGGGCACGTGTGTGTGCATTCAGATGCAGCCTGAAGGGTAACCCAAGCTGCAAAGATCCAGCTGGGAGGGGACCCTACGTAGCAGTAAAAAAAGACGTGCCTTGCTTCTTAACAAAACAAAACAAAGCCGAGGCAAAGGCGTGTGCGAGAAGAGGAAGCAGGGATCCCTTGCCACCCGCTTCCCCATTCACGATGACCCGCACGCAAAACAGAGCGAAACAGCTGATGTCGGAAACCAATCACCGCGGCACAGCGGAGAAGCAGCAAAACCCCAGCAGCAGCAGCATCAGCAGCAGCAGCAGGCAAGGGCCAAAAAAGGGGAGCAGCCGCGGAGAGCATTAGGCGCCTCCTCCTCGTATTTCCTCTCACGCCCACTTCCAAGAGTGGAGGGGTTTTGCTTTCGGCGCCCGTCGCCCGGAGATGAAAAGTTAAAGCTGGGAAAGGAGTTGGCGCCGCGCGGGGTGAGCTGCTGCTTTTGATCTTCGTGTATTTTTTTTGGCCGGCGGGGGAGGGGGGCCGGTGTGGCCCCCCGCGGTGCGCGGAGGAGGGGACGGAGCGCGGCTGGGAGCGGCCGGGAAAACCCAGCGCGAGAGCAGGGGAAGGAGGACGCGGCGCGTGTGACCTGCCAGCGGCAGCGCGCAGGAACCTCCGGGATCTCCGCGTCAGCAGCAGCAGCAGCGGCAGCAGCCCCGGCGCTGTGCACGCATGGCAGTGCGTGTGTGTGTGTCTGTGTGCGTGTGTGTGCAAGGAGACGGGCCGCTGCAGGGGGGAGCGCGAGGCGCAGCCGGCGGGCCCGGCGCCCCTGGCTGCCAGCCGCCGGGGGCAGAGCGCAGCGCGGGGACTTCTCGCTGCGCGCTCGGCCCGGCTCCGCCGCACTTGTTTTTTGCCCTTTGTCTCTGCCTTCAGGCCCGGGGGGGCGGGGGAGCAGCGCCGGCTCGGGGGCTCCAGCTGCTGCTTCCCGGGGGCTCCCCCGCCCCTCACACGGGTCCCAGCCCGGCTCGGGGGCAGGGCCGGGGGCTGACGTGACTTGGACACCTGCACTGACAGGACCCCCCCCCGAGCTGGGGGGAGGGGCAGGAGGCGGCGGCGGCTCTTGGGGGAGGAGGGGGAGAGAGAGGGGACTTTAAAATTTTAGTTTATTTTATTTGATTTTGTTTTTGGTTTAAATGCCTGCTCGGAGCAAGGCTGCGCGCTCCCGCCCGCGAGGGAACCCCCTCGGTGACCCCTCCCCCCGCGGTGACCCTGTGCCCCCGCCCCGCCAGGCAAGGGAAGGGGGCGGTGCCGGGAGCCCCGATGACGTCACTGCCCCGGCCCGCTTCCTGCAATAGAAAGTGAGAGAAGGTAAACCCCCCCGCCCCGCCCCCCTCGGAACTGCCGCGTTCCCCCCCAACGGCCGCTCCGTGCGGGGGGTCCCCGCGGCCCCGCCCCTCCGCGGGGGTAGTTCCCTGCGCACAGACGTGTCCTCCCCGCCCCTCCCCCCGGCATGGCGGGGGCGGGGCCGGGGCAGCCCGGGCCGGGTCATGGTAGCGCTCGGCGCTGCCGGGGCGGGGAGGAGGTGCCGCCGCGCAGGGGTCGGGGTCGCCGCGGTTCCCGGCTGCCGCCATCAACCGCAGCAGGTTTGCAGCGGGCGGGGGGCAGTCGCCCCCTCTCCCCCTCCCCCCGCGCTGCCGGGGCCGCCCCCCGGGGGTGGGGGAGGGGCGGCCGCCGCCGGGGGCGCGGCGCTTTGTTCGGCGCGGCGCTGCGGAGGGGTTTTCCCGGCTCCTCCTCCCGGGCCCCGTTCGCGGCTGCTTTTCCCTTCGCAGCTCTACTCCGCTCCGCTCCGCTCCGCTCCCCTCGGCCGAGCACAGCAACCCCCTGGCCTGGAGCCCTCGTGGGGAAGGAGCCCTTTCACGCTCCCCCGGCCCCTCACGCCCCTGGGGCAGCCGCCGCCGCCGGGCCGCGGCGTGGGCGGGGCAGGAGGCGGTGGGACGGGCCCCCGGGAGCGGGTCTCGACCGCCTGGCGGGAGGAGCCGCGGGGCGTCCCCGGGCCCTGAGAGGTGCCCCCTGCCCGAGGGATCCCGGCCTCTGTTTGAAGAGGGCGTTTCAACATTCGTTGTTTGTTTTTTGTGCAATGGAGGTGCTCCCATGGGGGCGGTGACAGAAGTGGCAGATGAAGCCTTTGGGTTTTGAAGCCACCTTGGGCAGCAGCTTAACAGGGGGCCAAAGGGAGGCTTCGTGCTTAGAAGAAGTCGGGCTCCTTGCAGGGGTGCCTCACACTGGGATAGTAGAGGGTCCTGCCACCGGCTAGATATTTGGGGGGGGGGTGGGGTTATTTATTTATTTATTTAGCAAATGCAGATCTGTAAAGCCAAGTAATAGCCTCCTCCTTAACTGGTTTCAAAGCTATTAATCCATCTCTTAGTCTGTAGAGGGGATGCTCCTAGGGAAGGGTGGCATTGTTTGTATCTCTCCACAAGCACAGGGCGGTTCAGCGCTGAGGCCCCAGCGGTGAGGGTTGGCTGCACAGAGGCCTTGGCCTGCCTTGAACCTATTTAGCAGGGAGGTGATACCTTTTATTGGACTAACTGTATATGCGGAATAAAGTTAGAGGAGCTTTCCAAGGCTAAGTGCACTTCCATGCATGGTTGTTGGGCCCAGCTATACAGTTGGTCTAATAAAAGATATCCCCCCCCCCCCCCCGAAAAAAAGTAAATGCAATATCTTTTATGAGACCAACAAAGTAGTTGGAAAAAAGTTCTTTGCAAGTTTTCAGGCACCAACACCCCTTACTGAAGGTTGACGTTTTTGGCCACTGATATTGCATTCCATGTCACTTAGCTTTTTGAAGTGTAATCCCCTTCCCTCCCCCCCCCCCCCCAAAAAAATCATCACACTACTGGATGTAGTTGTTTTTATCTGGTACTTTATTATCATGACTCTTAGGAAAAGGGACGGTACAATCCAGCTTTTGTTTCTATAGCCAGTTCTTTCCTTCACACAAAGACAAGCATGAGAAACCTTTTAAAAGGAATGGCAACCTGGCATTGTAAATGCACAGCAACTTGTAGGCAACAAACTCTTGTAAACTGGTTTATTGATTTGCAGTAATGCAAATTGATGATGTCCTTAAAAAAATCAATTGGAAATCAAATGCATTATTTGTAATACCTTGAATGATAAAGATTCCACCTGCCTGCATATGCTTGCTTTCCCCTTTTCATTTGGAGCTGCTCTTCTGCTAATTACTCCAATTAAAGGGAAGTTGACAAGTCATGCTTATCTGTATTTACTTCTTGTATCTTAGGTTAAGCCTGGTTTTAATATTAACTGACTACTTGTGTAGTTTTTCATTCTCTTCAGTACGAAGATTGGGCTTATAGGAGTCAGTTTCACTTTTTAGTTCCCCTGAGACTGCAGGATACTATTTGTAAACAGCACAGGGAGTTGTAAAAATCCAAACACATTCATATCATTAAACTGTGAGAGTGTTTCTCTAGTCTTCAATTTCTTTTTTTTCTCTTAACAAAACTTGGAAAGAAAATCTGAATCTTGGCACTCAACTGAACCATGTAACTTTAAATATATGGAAAACCTTGCAGGATATTAAAAGGGTTCCAGTTCATATTAGTTGTTTGCATTTGGTAATGGTAATGTAGTTTCTTGCATGTGACTGGACTGCTGCACAAAGGCAGAGCTCTGTCGCAGCAGGAGTACTGCCTGTGTGCAAGAAAGTACCAGTTTGGGTCCCAATTCATGTGTCTTATGGTAAAGTTTGAAGCAAAGCCATCAGCAGAATCCTGCTGTACTTTGTCACCGCTGCAGGCTCCTGAGGGAACTGTGGAGGTGGAGGGTAAGCTTATGACCTTTCTGACCATCTCCCTTCTTCATAACTGAAAGTTCATTCCTGAGACTGAGTTGAGTGTAGGGCTTTTTGTAGGGGGAGGCAGGTGGGAAGATGCAAGTGACAAGTCCAATACAGGACATGTGATATTTTGAAGGAACTGATTAAATGGGAGAATTGTCATTTCTTAGCCTGGCAGTGACATCCTGAGTAACCTTGAGCACAACTTGTCTTATTTTTCTTATCTACAGGGATTAAAACAAGGTGTTTTGGGGAGTGTAAGAAAAGTGGAATAGATTTAATTATACATGATTATTTTGTGTAACAGTTTAGGTTTAAAAACCTTGTGTAACAGTTTAGGTTTAAAAACATTGGGATGAGTATTTCCATATTAACACTGTTTCAACTTTTATCTTTTTTTATTTTATTTTTTATTTATTTTTATTTAGCACATGGATTAATTGGTCTCCTGAGAAGATTTATGGTACTGCTTGCTTCACATTTCTGAGAGGAGAAGGTGGTCTACGAAACTAGAGGAAAATGCCTAGGACAAAACAAATACATCCCAGAAATCTGAGGGGTAAGAAGCTCTTAAGAAAACTGTGTTCCCAGAAAATTTGGAACTGGCTTTAGATTGGTTTTGAATTATCAATTTATTTTTCAAAGTTACTGTCAGAAAATATTTTATTTGCTAGCTTTAGGAGTAATCCATCAGAGGGCTGTAACTGCAAGAAATTAGTGGACTTTGTTCTTGTTGTTGTAGTTTATGCTCTGGGTAGCCTGTTTGTGGAAGTGCTTGATAGAGGCAGGACACTGTGAAAACAAAGGAAGGAGTGGTTCCGTGCACCAAAAAGTTTTTAGTCTTAAAAATACAGAAACAAGGGAGTGGGAGGCAGGATGTAACATATAAGCAACATGATCAGGGTGATGACAGGTACTTGTCTTAATAGATAGCAGCTTAGTAATTTTCTTTCAAGTTAAATTAAGTAAATTCCCCTCCCCTTCACATTCTTCAGTATTTATCATCCCTATCACCCACTCCCTTGCAGTAATCCCCTGTTTTGGGGTCTTGGGCCCAAGCTTCTACATAGACAAGTTATTAATTTCCTCAATAAATGAAATAAATATGTGGATGACTTTGGGCCCCAGTGTGGTTAGCTCATGTATAGGGGTCTTCCTTTGAATTGAGTCCCACTAGGGTTAATGGGGCTGTATATGGGCCTAGGGGTCTGCCCAGCTTGTCAGATTGGAGCCTTAAATGCATAATTAATCTCAGAAGTTGCTTTTGAGGAGGTATTAAAAGAGAGGGAAGTAGTTGGCTTTAAAGGTCAGCTCAGGAGGACTTACACTTTGCTTGAAATATGCTTGTTTCTCATATGTAACTATACCCTATATTTTGTCTTTCACAACATATTAAAACTGATGATAAAACCACAGATTTCAAACCTACTAGCATAGAAAGTCAAGGACAGATAAGGTACTTCAGACTGCTTTCAACTACACTTTAAAAAAAACCAAACCAAACCCCTCCACCTGATTTTTTAAGTTCATGATGCCCCTTTAGCAGGAAAAGACTGAAAAACACCCGAAGCGGGGGCGTACTAAGCATCCTATGCTAATTAGTCAGATTTGTGTTTAAAGGGCTTGGGTTCAGAGACGGTGAGAGTGTGTGTGTATATATACGTGAATTCATTTCATAGTAACATTTGTGCATGAAGGCTTTGTGACCATTGGGACTAAGAATCTCTCTTGCTGATTTACTGTATCAGTGTTATTTATGAAGTAGCCCACTGTATCTGATGTATTTTGTTTAAGCCTTCAATGCTAATCTTTAAAAAGGGCAGATGTGAAGGGTATTCAGCACCATTTCAAGATGATGGTGGTGGCTTCACTGCTTTTAAAACTTAAGGTTACCACATTTGACTGTTTTCTTGTTTTCTCAAGTCTTTTTTGTACACTTGATCAGAGCCAAAAAGCTGAATTACTTGTATAGCTGGAGTAAATGTTTTTCAAGTAAATGTTTAATATTAGTGACTTATTAAGAATTGTTTGATAATGATAAGTTTAGTACAATTGCAAAGGTAGAAAATGGCCCCTTGGATAGTTTTTTGAGTAACATGGTATTCATTTAAGTAAATGCGTTTAAAAGAAAAAAGCAAATTAAACTTGGAAGAGTGCAAGCAATGCATTAGAAAGGAAATGAAACCTTTGTGGTGTTCCCCATTCAAGTTGCCATTACTTCCACTTGTAACAGCCATTATTATCAAAGTTTCTAGTCTTCTGTAAGTAACTGAGTCTCTCAAATTAAGCTAAGGAATATACAAAGTGTAAAAGAAGTCCAGAATTCTTTTAGAACTTAGGTTGAAATATAGCACAAATCATCTTCACTGTATTAATAAGTATATGTACCTATGTCATCTTAAGTTATTAGAAGTGAAGGAAACTTAGTTTAGTCTACCTTTATTATTCAAGCTCTGCTTTTTCTTTTTTTCTACCCAGGTAATGAAGAAAACAAAAAGAAAAGTGTAAATTGTTAGATTAAAAAAAAAAAGTTTTTGAAAGAATTTGCAGGAAATTCCTCCTTAAAAATATCCATTGTAATTGGAATTTTAAAAAGGAGAAACTTTTTGTACTGTCTTGTTTTTCCAAAAGTTTGTTCTCATATATTTAATTTTTTGGTCAAATTAAAGTTTACAAACTCTTGTTTATTCAGAAGAGCCTCTAAAAGGAGTTGCTATGTTATAACCCATGGTAATTAGTCCAGTTAATGATTAAAACTGGAAAAAGAAGTTTATGGACTGCAAGGTTAAACTTCATACATTTTTAATAAATTACACTTTTATTGAAGGATATATTAAGATATTTTTACAGTGTTGTATGGAGAATGCCAGGCATGTTCTTTAAATTGCTTATAGCAACAGTTATATTACATTACTCAGCCTCTAAAGCAGGGAATCTCATCCATGCTACCATGGTGATCTGGGCTGACTTGAAATCCTTTCATGGGTGCCATACAGCGTTAGCACTGAAACACAATTCACAGAGTAAACTTAGAGATTTTAAATAGAAATCCATATTTGTGGTCTTTCTAAATTCTTTGCAGCAGAGAAACCACCTTATTATTTTTCTGTCATCAATATAAGTGAAAATTAAGAGCTGGCATTTTCTGAGGAGCACCGTGACTCCATCTAGGAGTGCCTTGGGTGTACCAGTGGTGCCTTGAATCTAAAAAGATTGAGAACCAGTGCTCTAAAGAATACACAAGTGCCACATTTGATTACTCACTTCCCTATTTCAACTTTGTGTCCTGCATGCCTCACAGCTGCCATCTGTCTTTTAGCTCTAACTGGACTTCTTCAGTTGATCAATATTTAACTAGTTAGAAGGATCACCACTGGACAGCTCTTGATACTGTTTTCTTCAATGCATCAAGCGTATTACTGTTATTGAACTCGCACACCAAGCCAGCTTGGAGTGAGCAATCACATGCAAGAATATAGCATTTATGTTGCTTAGTTTAAAAAAAAAAAAAAAAAAAAAAAAAAAAGAGTATTTCCAGATCTTTAATACTGGACTTCTCATATCTTGAGTTAACATGTGTTTTTAAAAAGTCGGTTGATTTATAATGTTGAGAAAATGACATGGTATCCATTTATATTATTTTAAATCAAAATTAAGGTAGTTGGTGAAACACCCTATGGTTTGTTTTTTTTTATGTTGAGGTCACTTTCATTTTACTCATTTAGTATTTTTGAGATACTGGGCAGCCATTTGCAGACTAGCAGAAACTCTACAGCACCCCGTGTTGAAGCATAGGTTTCTTTGTTTTGTTTTTTGTTTTGTGAGGAGTCTTTCTTCTCTCTTTTTTGGCATTCTCTTTTTTTTTTTATTTATAGATACATCAGTATAGTGTTTTACTGGTTTCATTTTATAGAACGGGAAAAATATAGCAAGAGGGCAGGACATGAAAAATACTGTGGTCATTCACATACCACACAACCCTAAACAAGATGCACATCTTGTTCTGCCTTCTCAAAACAAAGGAAAAAAAGGACCTTTTAGTCCTTAGTTTTTTTAAACAAACCATCCTTGTGTAAAACACTCACCCTAATTTTCAGTTGCTAATTTTCAGGAAAAAGGTGTATATGTGATGTGAATGACTAAGTTATTTAACAAGAACGAGATCATATAGTTATTTTCCTGATTATACAGCATTGGCATAACTGTGTTTGTTTTAATGGCGATGGCTTTGTTATACCCAAACAGTTTTAGTAAGGCATCTGCTACAATGTGCTTGTTTTTATCATTTAATTTCAGAACATTAATCTTGTTCTTCCTGAGTCTGTTTAGGATATATTCAAATGTGAAAAATATTACTACTATTTCTCAATGTTTTAGTCCGAGGCTAAGCTCGTGTCTGGCTAACTGTTGCTGATATATTCAGCACTGGAGATGAACGAAGTTGAGACAAATTATGTGTTCTTGCATCTCTAAATGGCATGGCTTGGATGTGTACACTACCAAAAATATATGATGCCTAACAAAATAAATTCCAAAGGCAGGCCTTGAATAAAACCCAACTAACCTCGGTTCCTGTTGGATAAACTGGAGGAACAATTCACAAACAATTTTTTTCAGCACCTTTTTAGCCTGATGAATGGTCCAGTGGGATATCATGACTCAGACCAAGAAACATCGGTGCACTAAGCAAGTGTATTGGAGAAAACAGCATGTTTTCCTCTAACAAAATAGGAAAAAAAGTTAAAATCATTAGGTGGTATACTGTAATTTCTAGGCATCTGAACAGCCCCATTGTCTTACTTGTTCCGTCTTTGCTATCATCACCATGATCATAGTTTAATTCATGTTGGTATTTTAGTCAGTTAAGTTAGAGAGAACCACTTTATTTGAGTTTACCCTGTATGTTTACACGGGGCAGACCAGGTTAGCCAGTTGTTACACAGATATAACAAACATTTTACAGAAGCAGTAATATATTCCCAGAAGTATGGTTCCACTCACTTTTAGCAGTATTTGATTGCACTTGGTTTTGCAGTCACAGAGCTGTGATGATCTACAACGAAAACGTTCTTTGCTTTTTGCTTGCTTAATTTTGTCATTAGTGGCTTTTAAAAATGTAAAGCTCATTGTGACCTGCATTGTGACCTGCATTGTGACCAGGCACTGTACAAATATATAACAAGATATTAAAACTTCGGTCAGTTCTAGAAATAATGAATTAGCTTCTTAATTTTTCAAAAGTATGAATTTGAAGTATTGTTAATGCCTTGTCTGCACAGTCAAATATTTTCCAGTTGAAGCAAATGACTATTCTGCCCATGAAGTTCTACTCCCAGTTGAGGTTTTAAGTTTGCATTTGAAATGTGACTGTAATTGGAAGCTGGATATATTATGCTGTAATCTAAATAGTAAACAGAAGTTTACCGGAAAGCTGGTTTTTCCTTTGACCTCAGGAGAGTTGAACATGTGTTCTGTTAAGTCATGAAACTGTAATTTAGTGGAGGTTCTTTTAGAAAGATTGAAATTAGAAACTTTTTGTAGCATGCAAATCGGCTACTGTGCCAGGCTTGCAAAGCTTAACTAATGGTATGTTTCAATCAAGTGCTTCGTACATACTTTTAGTTAAGAATAAATCATTAAAATATTCTATATTTGTATTTGTGGGTGGGGGGATGAATCATGTTTGGCTTCTGCATCTTACTACTTTTACTATCGCATACATATAATTTTGTTTAAAGGTATTTTTGTGAGGTGCTTTTTCTAGAGTTTGGGTACATTAATTATATTTTAGCCCCACACTGTACCTGTGCATAAGTGAGAGGTAGGAGAGCATTGCTGAGAACAGTGAGGCAGAGAGCATTAACTGACTTTCTTCTCTCATGTGCATGCCTATGGCAGAGCCAACAATAGAACTCTAAGCCACTGATCTCTGGTCTTGCGTTTAGCCGGAAGACGGTACTTTGTGATTTAAGTGTCCATAAACTGTACAACATTTGGGGTTTTTAACACCTTGGGTCATGTTGTAACTTTCTGTACTAATTGTGTTAAAATCTCTATGGAATTGGGGAATGGATGGTCTAGTGATTATAGTACAGACCTGAGGCCCAGGAGAGTTATGTTTAGTTTTGTGATCTATGAGACCTGAAACTAATGAGTTAATAGCTGTCTTTCTCTGTTTATTACTGGAGTATGGGCATGATGATGCTTAATTTTTTCCACTTTGTATTTGTCTTTTCTTTGTAGATTGTTAAGATCTTTGAGGCAAGCATAATTTCATACTTTGTATAAGTACAGCTCTTAACACAATGGGGCTGAGCTTGCTTGGGGCCTCCATTCATTACTGTAATGAAAATAACGTGTCCAATTGCATATGAAAATCTGTTAAAAGAGCACAAATGTTATTTTGTATTTTGAAAAATGAGATATGCTAGAATTAAAGCCTTAATGTGTGTCCCCTGTATGTATGCATTGGGATGGCATGTGTTCATGGCATTATAAACATCTTTCCACCAAATCCTGTCTCATTCAATGCATGAGATGTATGCTACTTCTAAAATGTAACCTTTGCCTAGTGAATCAGACTGCCTTGTGTTTGACTTCTGCATCAGTGGTTTCAGAAGTGGGAAATTACATAGGGAATTGTCAGGGGACTGCATGAGGGGAGAGAGAGAGCCTCGTAGTTAAAGCAGTTGAATGCTGGCCTGAAGATTTTGAATTCTTCCTTCTGCCTTTTGAGTTTCCTTGTGGTGCTGAGCAAGTCTCTTGGACCAAACTTTTCATAGTAGGCCATTAATTGTGTTTCTCATTTGTTCATGTACCCCAGCTGAGACACTGTGGAGAAGTTTAAAGTTATTCCAAGTGTAGTTGATCGATTGGAATTATGATTTGGGCACAAAATAGAATAAATTTACTAACTATTCTGAAAAATCCAGCCTTGTGGGACTCAGATTGGGGAACCATGACTAGCTAACACTTTTGACAGTTTTGCAATCTCTGTGCCTTAGTTGTCCCCCTCTAATGCACAGATGACAGTTGCACATTAATTCATTAATGTTTGTGAAGAACTCAGGTACCACAGTGAAAGCACCATATACAGTTGATGAAAACATTAATAACTTTTTTTATTCAGCATAGGATGTGCTACAAATAAAGCTTGGAGCACAGATCATCCTGTATATCAAGTTTATTTGCATAAACAACTTTAATTTTGGCATTCACTAATGTTTAAGTGCTCTACCTTACGTTAGCAATACATTGAAAGTGTTAAGACTGCAGTATCATAGCCTTTAAAAAAGGAAATGGAAAAACAAGCCGTTCTGTTACGTTGAACCGTACTTTTCCCTGAAGTGTTATTCACATTGGGATTGCTAGAATTGTATAGCACAGGCTTCTATCACTTTAGCTGAGAAGCTGGCATCAGTGGTAGCTTGATGTCATCTGTGAAGGAACAGCTAGAGAGGGATGAGACTTTGTTTCTTGTTGGTGAGTTTTACAGCTAGTTATTGACATGGTTTGTTTCCCATGTTTAAATTAGGGAAGCCTAGTTTAGTTCCAGGTTTTGGAAATGGTGTTTTTATTTATTTTAAAGCCTTCTGCCTATTCCAGTGCCTGACTGTCATCTCCTCCCCTCTCTCCACATGCATGAGCCCTGGCTCCTTTATCCTTCCTTGCCCTGTCTCTTCCCTCTGTTCCTAACCACTCTGCATGAAGTCTGAGAGCCTTGAACGGAGGAGACAGTTTTCCTGATCTTAAGTCCTTTGATTGGCACTGTGGAACTATCATGCACAGCAAAGGAGAAATTGAAGGGAAAATCCTGGTCTTGCCCTTGTACCTCTGGGGTGGCTCAGCCCATTCTGCATGTGGAAGTTGTGTGGAGCATGCTCAGAAAGAGGCTTTTTTGGCTAATAAGGTCTTTCTATTGAGCATGTGCATGCTACAGTTTTCTGGGGGCGGGGGTGGAGGGTTGTTGTTTTGGTTGTTGTTGTTTTTTGTTTTTCCTGGGGCCTTTCACCTGACCAAGTTAAGTTAAAGCACATTTTATGCTGGGACAGCAAAAAGCCAGTTTCTGATTCATGTGTGTCAAGTTTTGCTGTAAATTGTGGAGTCCTTTAGAGCTAATCAAGTGGCTGTAAGAATTTTTAACCTTTGGGGAAGGTGCTTTGTTTTACTACACTTAATTCTCAGGAAAAAAAAAAGAACAGCTTTTAACTCAAACTTAATGCAACAACAGAAAAACAGCTTCAGGTAGAAACCGAGCGTGGAAAATTTCAGTTAGAAACTTGGCAGTTATAAGCAATTAAAAACATAGAATGTGTTGGGTAGCTTTGAGTAGAGCTCTCACAGTGCTATCTTTGAGTGTGTGTCAATTCATATAAATTGCAGGGGGCAGGGTGGCACGGGCACTAAGGTGCACAGTTGCCAGCCCAGAAATCACAAGTTCGAGGCCATAGCAAAAAGTGTTCACTGAGTGATTCCAGCAAATCTGCAAATTCTGCTAAACTGTCACAAGGACACAAGAAGGGAAGGATGTAAGTTATACATGCATGCACTAACTAACAAGAGAAGAATGTAATACAGTCTAATATGATCTAATAGCTATAGGCAATGGAGGAGGTAGATGTTTGAATGAGACTTTAAAATAGTATGGGGGAGATGTAGATTAAAAAAAAAAAAGAGTAGTCCAGACTGTAAAGAAGTCTCTTGTTTCTCATTCTCAGTTTACACTCAGGATAAATGAACAAATTTACCTGATGTTATAGAGTTTTAGACTACTGTAACAGTAACTAAAAGACCTGGGGCCTAACTTTTATGACTTCATGGAGGAAAAAAAGAATAGTTGCAAACTAGGCTTTGAATACTTCTGAACCACGTGAAGTTATCTGAGAGTAGGGTCAAGAAGCAGTTGCTGCTTGTATGTGTAAGGAGGAGTGTGATAGAATTCAGCATATGCTGAAATCTGGAGATCTGAGAATTATGGAGGCCAATGAGAAGGGAGTTATTGGAGAAAATGAAAGCACAAATGAGGATTTCAGCAGAAGTTCTATGAGTAGTTCCATTAGAACAAAGAGTTTGCTCTGAGATCAAAATTAATTCGTTAAGCCTCTGTGCCAAGAAAACATTGCCTTGTAATTTATGACAAATCAGTAAATTTTTATTAGAGTGTTTAAAAGAAAATGGTCTAGCATAATATAGATGAAATGCTAGTTTAATAAAGATGTTTTAATGCTCACAACTCAAATAGTTTCTATTTTAGCAGCTAGTTGGTATATGACCTAATTATGTTGATATTTTTGGGAAAAATGTTATTTGAAAAGTAGCCACTCTTAATATGTAGCCATTAGTATTTATCATGTAAATAATGAAGTACCCAATAGAGTAAAACAGCTACCTGGAAACCTCTATTGAATATTATGAGTATCTGTACTTAACATCTTTCTGAAAAATAGCTAAGGTTTGTGATCTCAACTATTCCTTAATGGAAGGTCTTTTTTTCCTACTTTATGTTGGCTTTTCAGTTTTCAATTACATGTGAAGACAATGACCTGAATGAAGGTGAGTAAATTTGCAGATGAAGTGTAGACTTAGTCTGTTGAACTGTCCATTTGCACCTAGCTTAGTGTGTTATTTCACGTAGTTTCTGTGGTACTTAGCTTCAGCAGTTGCTGAACACATTTATCATTTTCAAAAACTTGTGACTTTAACTATTGTAAACTTTATTCGTTTAATACTTTTTTTTTTAATGTGCAGCCTGCTGGAAAAAAAAAAAGATTAGGTGTCAAAATGATGATGCCCAGAAGGTGTTAATTTGCAATGTAATTGTCTTGTGCAGAGAACATCCCCCCCCCCCCCCCTCCCTTCCCCATATCAGTTAGGAAAATCCTGGTTTAGATGATAAAACAATATGTGTATGTATACAGTATCCCTCACAGATACATGTATACAATACTAATGTATGCTCTGTGATAAAGCATCTGTCTGATACAACACACAAAACAGTAGCTGGGGAAATTAAAACCATTTTGATTTAACAGTAGCCCCACTTTGAACTCATCACAAAACTCCTTCCAGCTTAGTTGTTTATAGTCAAGAGCCTAAACAAATGAATATTTTTTTCACATTCTACATTTCTATATTTATTACATTTTAAATATAGTAAACTTCATTTGAGACTCTTCCAGTGTTCAAAGGATTTGACTTTCCTATGAGTTTACTAATGTGAAAAATGTTAAAAGTATTTCTGCTCAGAAATGTTAAAAGGAATTTCCAGAGCTGCTGTTCTTTCAAAGAGCTTGTTTCACTAATCTGGTAATTAAAAACAACAACAACAAAAAACAAACATACTCGTATTGGTGATCTCTTTTAGAGGAGTTTTAACTCTTATGTATTTAAAAAAAAAAAAGGAAAATAAAGATTTGAACTGCTGTTATAAATAGTGGATCTCAAGGTTTAATAAATTAAAATCGGTGAATAATAAGTCTGAAGTACTGAATAAAATGAACTTGGGAGAATGTAGTATTTTTTCTCTTCTATTCATTCCTTAAATATTCAGAATATTTCCAGTTTTTAAAAGTAAGAGCAGGTCAGGTATTCAGAATCTTCTGACACATTTGTGGGGGGAAATGGGGAAGCTCTTGTTTAGGTTACTGCTAAACAGATAGGAGATACTCTTTGTCTTGTAAAATATTTTAAATGCACTTTAAATTTCCTGTAGAATGATTGGCTCAGTGTATGAGGTGACTTAAGTAATTCTTTATGAAAGTCAGTAATGTAACCAGGGAATTCTGTTAATAATGCTGCATTGTGCCATGGAGAGTGGTGGTGTGTTTGTTTGTTTTTTTTGTTTGTTTTTTTTAATATTAAATGCAAGTGGACTGTTGATTCGGAAATCTAGGCTGCAGTGTGTTTGAGTCCTGCTCTTTATACTCAAATAACAACTGATTACTGGATTTAACAAATTTGAGCAGCCTGTTATGTGTATTCCTTTTAAGAGTCAACATAAACAAGTGATTGGTGGTTTAAGTAGTTGACAGACATTATTCTTTTGTAAACAAAAATATAACTTTTACCATAAAAAGTACATGACCGTATTTAGTTCCATCTTTGTATGGTCCAGTGCAGGCTGGATGGGCTGAAATTGCATGGTGAAAGATCTGGGGAGGAAACATTAGTGTTGTGGTATTATCCTATGACATAATATAGTTACCAACAGCTATAAAACGTGTGTGTGTGTGTAGTTATATATGTCATTGGATGAACCCTATCAGAAGTAGTAGTCATGGAATGACCTATCTGTACAGCATGTTTCCCTCTGATTCTAGTTGGCTTTGGGGGTAAGGAAAATGGTATATACTAATGCTGAGTACTGATGTTTTAACTAGTGAGCTGTATCAAATTGGAAGGGAGGTCAGATGGTTGCCTTAAGTTCTAGAGATGCTGGTGACAGAGCCAGATACTCTATAAAACCAAAAATGGTGTTGCAGTGTTTTCTAAATACTTTGAAGCTAAGCCCCTACCTGTTCAGTATTACCAGTGACCTTATCTAGTGTGGAGTAATATGTTTCTACAGAGGAAGGTACATAGAATTATTTTCCTTTTTTTTTCTAGAGTATTTTCCACAGAAGGGCTTTTGTTTCATCTGTCCAACAAACAAAACAAAATTCTAAAACAACCCCCCCCCCATATTAGTTTTATACTGTTTTAAATATATATCATAATACTTGCTACAGTTTTTGGACTCAGAAAACGTTTAGCTTTCTTTTAAATAGAATGAGATCGGGGCGACATGTAGGGGGTGCATGTGGGTGTATGTGCACAGACTGCACGTGGCGGTGCACCCCCTGCATGATTGCCCCTGGCTGCCGCTGCAGCCGGTGATACCTGCGAGTGACTGCTGCCCTGTGGTTGGTGGTTGCTCTCCCCCCCGACAGTGCCGGTGGTGCCTGCGGGAGCTCCCCATTTTATTGCAGCCGTGCCTCCCCATAGCTGCCGGGGGCATGTGCCGTTAATGAATGAGATCAGCCTCTGAGATAGAGGTGGAACAGAAACCAGGTATAGTTAATGTTTCTAAAATTCTAATACGGTACAGGACCTCCACCTGACGCAGGAGGTACACAGTCCCACTAGGGGGAATGCCTTATTGGACCTGGTATTGGCAATGGGGGATGATATGGTAGGGGACCTACAGATTGGTAGTCACCTGGGGGACAGTGATCACCAAATAATAGAATTCATCATAAGACGTCGAGTGGGTAAGGTAACTAGTAGGGTGAAAGTGCTAGACTTTAGGAAAGCTGATTTCAATGAGCTCAGGCAATTAGTCAAGGGCGCACTGCAGAGTAGGAGTTTTGAAGAGATGGGAGCCCAGGAAGGGTGGCTGTACCTTAAGGAAATGATCCTTCGGGCACAGAGGGAGATGATCCCGATGCGAGGAAAAACAGGGAAAGGGGCCAGGAGGCTTTCTTGGCTGACCAGAGAAATCCAGAGCAGCCTGCGGACTAAAAGGGGAGCATATAAAAAGTGGAAATGGGGAGAGATTACCAAAGAGGAGTATACCTCCTCCTCTCGCGCTTGTAGGGAGGCAGTTAGACGGGCCAAAGCTACCGTGGAGCTGAGGATGGCATCCCAAGTAAAGGATAACAAAAAATTGTTTTTTAGATATATAGGGAGCAAAAGGAAGGCCCAGGGAGGAACAGGACCCCTACTAAATGGGCAGAAGCAATTGGTGACGGACAGGGGGGACAAGGCTGAACTCCTCAACAAGTTCTTTGCCTCAGTGTTCCTAAGTGAGGGGCAGGACAAGTCTCTCACTGGGATTATAGAGAAGCAGCAGCAGGACGCCAGACTACCAAGTGTAGACCCTGAGATGGTGCAGGGTCACTTGGAGGAACTGGATGCGTTTAAGTCGGCAGGCCTGGATGAGCTCCATCTGAGGGTACTGAAGGCATTGGCTGACGTCATTGCACAACCACTGGTGGGAATATTTGAGCAGTCGTGGCACACGGGCCAGGTCCCGGAGGACTGGAAAAGGGCCAATGTGGTCCCCATTTTCAAGGGGAGGAAGGAGGACCCAGGAAACTAGGCCAGTCAGTCTCACCTCCATCCTAGGCAAAGTCTTTGAAAAAATTATCAAGGCTCACATTTGCGAGAGCCTGGCAGGACAAATTATGCTGAGGGGAAACCAGCACGGGTTCGTAGCAGGTAGATCATGTCTGACTAATCTAGTCTCTTTTTATGACCAGGTTACAAAACGTCTGGACGCAGGAGTAGGGGTTGATGTCGTATACTTAGACTTCAGGAAGGCCTTTGATATGGTATCCCACACCATACTGGTGAAAAAGTTAAGAGGCTGTGACTTGGATGACTACACAGTCCGGTGGGTGGCGAATTGGCTAGAGGGTCGCAACCAGAGAGTCGTAGTGGATGGGCCGGTATTGACCTGGAAGGGTGTGGGCAGTGGGGTCCCGCAGGGCTCGGTCCTTGGACCAATACTCTTCAATATCTTCATCAGCGACTTGGATGAGGGAGTGAAGTGTACTCTGTCCAAGTTTGCAGATGACACAAAACTGTGGGGAGAAGTGGACACGCTGGAGGGCAGGGAACAACTACAAGTAGACCTGGACAGGTTGGACATATGGGCAGAAAACAACAGAATGCAATATAACAAGGAGAAATACAGAGTGCTGCACCTAGGGAGGAAAAATGTCCAGCATACCTACTGCCTAGGAAATGACCTGCTTGGTGGAACAGAAGCGGAAAGGGATCTTGGAGTCCTAGTGGACTCCAAGATGAACATGAGTTGTCAGTGTGACGAAGCCATCAGAAAAGCTAATGGCACTTTATCGTGCATCAGCAGATGCATGACGAACAGATCCAAGGAGGTTATACTTCCCTTCTATCGGGCACTGGTCAGACCGCAGTTGGAATACTGTGTGCAGTTTTGGGTGCCACACTTCAAGAGGGATGCGGATAACCTGGAGAGGGTCCAGAGAAGGGCCACTCGTATGGTTAAGGGATTTCAGGCCAAGCCCTATGAGGAGAGACTGGGGCACCTGGACCTTTTCAGCCTCCGCAAGAGAAGGTTGAGAGGCGACCTTGTGGCTGCCTATAAGTTCATCACAGGGGCACAGAAGGGAATTGGTGAGGTTTTATTCACCAAGGTGCCCCCGGGGGTTATAAGAAATAATGGCCATAAGCTAGCAGAGAGCAGATTTAGACTGGACATTAGGAAGAACTTCTTCACAGTTCGAGTGGCCAAGGTCTGGAAGGGGCTCCCAAGGGAGGTGGTGCTCTCCCCTACCCTGGGGGTCTTCAAGAGGAGGTTAGATAAGCATCTAGCTGGGGTCATCTGAACCCAGCACTCATTCCTGCCTATGCAGGGGGTCGGACTCGATGATCTATTGAGGTCCCTTCCGACCCTAGCATCTATGAATCTATGAATATAATAAAAGGTTCTGTCTGCCTGTCCATAACGCTTCTGGGCAACTGCACATGCACTGCCAAAAGGGCAGGCAGTGATTGGCTGGGCTGTGTGGCTGTCTGAGCAGTGGGGTTTCCCTCCCGCCTCCCTGCCAGAGGGCAAAATGGGATCATGGTGGTGGCACCCCCCATTGCCCAGCTTGGACAGCCTGCAGGGAGGGGGAGGTGGTGGGCAGGGACGTGGGGAGGCAGGCAGACGCAGTCCAGGTGGACCCAAAATGGTGGGGGGGCGGGGCTGGACCTGAAATGGCATGGGGGAAGGAGAGGAGTGGGGTTGGACCAATGGGGGAGCAGGGTCAGACTGAAGCAGCAGGAGGGAGGAAGCAGGGTCAGACTGAAGCATGGTGTGGGGAGAGTGGTGTTGGACCGAAGTGGCGGGGGGCTGGGGGGGGGGGGGAGGAAGGGGTGGAGTGGGGTCTGGATTGAAGCAGCGGGGAGGGGAGGGAGATGGAGGGCCGGATTGAAGTGGCGGGGGTGGAGGGGGACAGGGCTGGACCTGAAGTGGCTGGGGGGAGCTGGGCCAGACCCAAAGCTGCAGGGTGTGGTCGGGGTAGAGTGTGGCTGGACGAGGAGTGGTGGGGGTGGGGGAAGGGTGGGAGGGGCAGATGCGGGGCTCCATCCCCACCATCCCCCCACCCAGTCATTGTTGACGAGCAATTTGCTAGTCTATTAGAAAAGTGTTTTCATAACTTTCTGCTATTTCTTTTTTGATTCTATGTAATAAGCAGTATGAGTTTTCCTTAACTATTATAGTTAGTTGTTTCTCGGAAATAAGATCTCAGAGGTACCTTTTTCTGTGACGATGCTTTACTAACTGGCTTAGCCAAAAATCTGCTGAGTTTTTTTTATTTTATAATGTTTTCCTTTTTAACTAAGTGTGGTATCTTGGGCACACTTACATAACAACTACATATATAATTTTGTGTGTATGTATATATGTAATTTTTAAAAAAATTATATGTGGTTGTTGTGTAAGTGTGGACATGTGCATGCACATTTCAAATGCCATTGTACAAATACATTTTGTTTTCTTCCTTTCTCTGAGATTTAATGTAGTAGCAATGTAACCTAGCCCAGTGATATAACTTTGATATATAGTAGTAATTATTACTACGTTTTGAGTGCATAACACATTTTTTTTTCCCCCTCAAATTTAATAAATTATAATTTATTGTGTGGGGTGTGTTATAAATATTCATGATCCTGTAAAACAACATTTCAGATTAGCATCACAGTTGAATTTGAGCATGTTTGTTATTTACTATTCTGCCTAAGGGTTCTTGTCCCACAATCAAAACTCTTTTTGTACTGGGTGCAGCATAGGCCTGCAACAGAAAGATTATCCATGCCCCCAGAGATCGCTTGCCGTGTAACTACTGGCTGATTATAATTTTTAAATCTTGATCTGCACTCATAGTAAAAGTTGGATCTTCCATTTTTTTCAGTGTCTGTAGTTGTTTGTTACTAATAGTGGGTATTCTTAGAAGCACCAAGATTTGTGTGCAGGTTCATAATTCCATTCTTATTTTGGCTCTGTGCTTCTTACACTTTTACTGACGCTTACTGACACTGACACCGTTACTCTTTCGTACACTTTCATTTTGGAAGTATTTGTAAAGTTCATTCTGAGATGTATCCATATTTAAAGTATTTTTCCTAACATTCTTTTGCATCGACGTACTTCTATGCACCCAGCAAGGCAAAATAACTCCGGTAGGAACAGGGTGGGATGACAGTGTCTGGAAATTCCTGGTAGTTTTAATGAGAGGTTTGGACTAAGATCAAGGACAGAATATGGCCTTTATGTAGAAACTATACTTTTAATTGAGATTATTTTTGTGTTTTGTTTCATTTTCTCTGCATCTTTTTTCAAAGTATGTATTTTCCTATTCAAAGACACTGCTGTATTTGCCCCTTGTTCCTTTTCCTTTCCAACCTGTCTTCTGCTTTTCACTGTTTCTCATCTCTGTCTGTTCTTTCTCTGATTTTTTGCAGTAACTTCCAGTTCCCTTCTCCCTGTGGGCACTGTGTCTGCTCCTTTCCTGTTCTGTCAGCTAAAGTGATTGGCATTGTTGGTTTAATGGGCATCTAGTAAACAGGGAAATCCACTGTGCCTGTTTATATATCCTTCAAAAACTTGTTTTAGTTATTAGAAAATTTACTAGAGTAAGTCTCGTTATGTGGTTCGTCCTCCTTTAAAATATGAGATATGCATATTGGTTATTCATATAGATGTTCATATTTTTATTTATACATGGTTACTTTCCACATAAAATAATTCTTGTCTGGTAATTAAATTTGTTAAAGGTCTTGTTGAAAAAACAAAGGAATACGCCAGGAATAACGTGGCCGTAAAATATTTGGAGAAAGTAGGACAAGTAACCAACCAGACAACAACATGCTATGTTAAGAACTATAATTCAAAGGCCTGCGGAGTGAAATCTGTAACTTGCTCAAGAGGCAACAAGGAATTCATCTTCACTATAGTTCAAAGTTAAATTAATTATTCTCAGTTTGAACATATATAAGCTAATTTATTTGGAGGAAAGAAAAGATCAAATATGCATATGATTGCATTTAAAATGTATGTGTAGCTGGACAAGCATCTAAACATGCTTATTTGGATGTATAAATTAACAATGACTGATTTTTCAAAATACAGTTATGTTTGTTTAGTTTATATAAGGCTTATTTATTTTTTCCTTCTTGTGAGTTATTTTAGTTCTAACAGTTTCTGTTTGTATGTGCAAAATATCTGATCTTTTAAAATACTGACCAGATATATACCACATTTATGTGCCTGCATTATAAATTTGCTCCTATTAAAAGTTCTGTCTCTAACGCTTATAGTTGACTTTATATAGAAGAGAGAACATCTGTTAGATTTGGGTGCCCCTACATCTGATGGCCTTCATTTCTTCCATAGGATTGTGTTAGAGTGAAGTCAGGCAGTCTAGATATTTTCTAGTGAACCATGGTGAGTGTATTTGGCTTAGCATTAAAAGCTTCTAGATGTTTAATTTTTTTTCAACTGAGAATTCAAGCTTTGCACGACATTAACAATAATGAGTAACATATTTGTCTCGTGTGTTTCAAGATTTTAATTTTAAACGAGATCTAAAAATCCCCGAACGCAGGTTGCACCCTGAAGGTTAATGCTTTATTGGCAGAAAATAAGACCTTTAAAAAGGAGTTTGCAGTGGGCAGTGTTCCCCAGAATGGAGTTCTGGTTAACCATGGCTTTTTTCTCTTCCTCTGTTTTAAAAACAAAAATGGTGGACACTTAGAATCTTTCTGGTCTGAGGAAAAGGACCAAAAAGAAAAAATATTCTTCTTATAGTATGAGCAAATTGAAAGGGTTAATTTAGATACAGAACCATGTACTTGTACCTGTAAGTTAATTTGAATGCTATGATTCTAGTAAACACTGACGTAAACATGTCTCTTGAGCCAGTACTATAACTAATCAGTTTTTCTCCATCAGGCTTTAAAAACACAGTTTTGGCAACAGTAACTAAGACAAAAAGTGTAAAGGAGAACCTCTATTAAATAGAGGGAAGGTTGTAAGCATTTTTGATTAGTTAGATTTGCATTCACCTTTAAATGTTTATGCACTGAAAAACTGCTTATTAGAATATTAAAAATGCAGTGTATCTTCTTCTCTTAAAAATTTTTTGAAAGGTGGGAAGTGCCAGAAGCACTAAGTATGAAAGGAACAGTTGTGCTTTGTCACCCAAATCTGGCTTTAAGGTTAGGTTTAGCTGACATGCTGAATGCACTTGTTTGCTTGAAGCTGTACTTCCATTGCTGTAGTCACATCCACATCTACCAATGCAGCTGCCACTTCAGACAACACTTGTGGGTTTTTCTACATGATATTTCCAGATTGTCTTCCTTCTTTTAAAAGCAAAGACCTTACAAATGTTTTTAAAGGTCCCAGAGTATTTTGGTCTACTCTGTAGCTTATTCACATTGCACAGTTAATCCTTATGACCATAAAAATATCTACATCCCTCTTGGTTCTATGTCCAGGCTTCATTAAAGGCTGACTGATTTAACAGAAAGGTTGGCTTGCAGTGTAAACATATAATAAAAAATGAAGATTTGACAGATCTGTGGCTAAAGGTAGTGGAACTGACACAAGGGTATGGAAAATCTATGCAATAGGGATATAGTATCAAAACAAACCCAGTAGAGAGGCAAGAGGAATTTGTCACCACCTGCCACTCTTTTTTCCCCCCCCCCCCCAGTGTTTTGTTTAATAATTGTTCCATGCATCTTTTTTTTTTTTTTTTTTTTCATGGTAAACTTACTCACTCTAGGAGAAAGTTTTATATGAGATCACTATACAGCTCACCAGAGATTTTTGGATTAAAAGGTGGACTTTGGAAGCTAATATCAAAATAGAGAAGGCATCATGAGGAGGGACAGTGAGAAAAGTCATAGCTCCTCTTCTGTTGACATGGAAAATAAGACCACAAAAGGGAGGAGGGTTTTTTTTTTTTTTTTTTGTTGGGTGGTTGTTTTTTCACCTATAAAGCCTTAATAAGGAGCCCACACAAGGAGTAACTATTACCTTCCAACTTGCCTCAATACTGTCTGCTTCATCCTACTTTGGTCTTTCAACAGTTATTTTTCTTCCCTGCCCAAGGTGATTTTAGACCCCTTATTTTTCCAGTATTCTCCAACGTATTCATTTTTGTCATATTGACCTTGCTATGCCCTACAGAGCTTTGGATGAGTCTTCCCTTATAGCTTACAAAAGTGCAAAGTTTTCTCTGTGTATTAATACTGTTTTAGGTGGACAGGAGAAGATGGATAACAAACGGTTCAAGAGCTGTGAAGATACCACAGATAAGTGGTAGACGATAAATGCAGCCAGGCAGTAGAGAAGACTTAAGCTCCTGTACCCTGAGGAAAACTGATCCTGTCATGCTGATATCTTGGTGTGGGTTTTTTTTTGAACCTCGCACCTTTCAAACCAGTCACTGCCAGCTGATTAGTAATGCAAATTGCATCTTTGTGGCCATAACTCAAGGTATTTTCCAGGCTGCTTTTTGTCCTATCGTGTCTGGTGCACATTCTGCTCTATGCTGTTGCATGTGATCATCTCGTTGGAAAGTCATGCATGCCCGCTAGTTTTCCCCCATTTCTTCTGAAGGAAACAAAGGAAAATCAGTTACTCGCTTGGGCTGAACTAAAAATTGAATCTTATGTTTTTTCATCATCCTTGATGTACTTGGGAATGGATATAGTTCAGTGGTACCTACCATGGCTGGCCCTGTGGGCTGGCTAGATGAGGGACATGGGGTTGGTGGGTCTATGGGTGGCTCTGTGTCTGGGGCAGCCATGACATATAGGTTAGAACCAGTTACTGCTGTGCTAGTGGTGCTGGTGGCTATTCTGGTGCCGCCTCCCACAAAAGTAGCACCTGGAGTTGCTGCACCATTTACCCCCACCCCCCTCCTTATGCTACTTTCGCTTCCCATGGGTCTAGAAATTTGGTGGTTGGGGGAGCATTGGTATTATCAGTTGCAATTAAGACTGCCACGGCTCTTCTGCCACTAAGTTTCTGGATCCTTAGGGAGCCCTACATGTGGGATGAACACTTTCACAGGCTGAATCTGTGGTCCATGGGCTGTAGGTAGAGCACCAATGATGCTACGGAAACTTAAAAACATAGACCACCTTCCCAGCAGCACACTCCTAGCCACCATGGACGTTACCAGCCTATACACCAACATCCCACACCAGGATGGCATCCATGCCTGCCTTACATATCTACAGGAACAAGATTACAACCCAGAATACAGACCCAAAGATTGAATACAGAATACAGACTGAGCTTATACATTTCATCCTCACACACAACAATTTCACTTTTAATAATCAACACTTCCTCCAGATGATGGGAACAGCTATGGGCACTAAAATGGCCCCACAGTATGCCAACCTTTTTATGAGCCACCTGGAAAAAGACTTCCTCAAGAACTGCACCATCAAACCCTTGCTGTACTTACGATATATCGATGACATCTTCATCATTTGGAGTGAGAACCTGGAATCTCTAATTGAGTTCCACCAGAAATTCAACAGACACCATCCCTCCATCCGACTTTCTTTAGAATACTCCAACACCAACATCCCCTTTTTAGACATAATGATCAGTATCCAGAAGGGTAAAATACAGACCACAGTATACAAGAAACCCACAGACCAACATACATACCTGCGCAGAACCAGCAATCACCCGAAACACACCAAAAAAGCTGTGATATACAGCCAAGCCCTCAGATACCACCGCATCTGTACTGAAGAGATCACCCGGGATTGCCACCTCACCAATCTTAAAAAGGCTTTCACCCAGCAAGGACACTCCTCCAGAGAGGTAGATCGCACGTTTGAAAGAGCCACCTGGATACCACGTGAAGAACTGCTGCAGTACAGAAGAAAAACACCCACAAATCGCACACCGCTGGTTATGACCTATCACCCATCCCTTGAACCTGTACGGAAAATCCTCAAAAAATTGCAACCCATATTAGAAAAAGACCCTATTCTTAAAAAGATCTTCCCAGAGCCACCCATCCTAGCCTTCAGACAAGCACCAAACCTCGCCAACCTCATCACCAGAGGCAAACTTCCTCAACCCCAGAACACCAAAAGGATCCAGACCGTGCCATGACAAGAAATGCAAAACCTGCCCCCACATCTCCACCACCTCCACTATTACTACACCCCACAACAGAGCCATCAGCATCCCAGGATCTTACAGCTGCACCTCCAGCAATGTAGTATACCTCATCCAATGCACCAAATGCCCTGATGGAAGATATGTAGGAGAGACCAGACAACAACTGCGCACCAGAATGAACGCACAGTGGAAATCCATCAAAGACAGAAACACCCAATTACCGGTGGGGGCACATTTCTCACAGGAGGGCCACTCTCTCTCCAATCTCTCAGTCCTGATCCTCAAGGGAAATTTACACAACACATCCCAGAGGTGAGCCTATGAGCTCCATTTCATCAACCTGTTGGATACTAGAGATCAGGGACTAAACATAGACATTGGATTTTTGATACATTACAATCTGCCTGGCAACTGACTCCCAGCCCAGCCCAGCCCCTGGCTTCTTTACTTTTCATTCCATCCAGGAAGAGCACGCAGCAACTGCTGCAGCGTTCTTAGCCTGACGAAGGGTTTTTGAACCTGAAAGCTTGCATAATAACTATTCTCCAACCACTTGGGTTGGTCTAATAAAAGATATCAAATTCACCCAAGGAACCTTGTCTAGTTAAATTTAGTCTAGTTAGTTTTATCATCCTGCTCTCTAAAAAGAAATGGAGCGCTAGGGTCTCCATCAACGAATATAATATCCCCGACTTAATACTTGATTCTTAGTTGGGGTTTCCAACCAAGCTTGTCCCAGCAGTGTGGTCCGCGGTCTGCATGGGGCGAGCCCCACCTGGGTCAGCCTTCGCCGCGGCACTCCTACCCGCGCCTGGTGGCTCGGCCTCAGCCTTGGCCAGCGTGCAGCTTTTGGTGGGGCTATTCCCAGTGTGGCTATAGCTGGCTGGGTGCTGTTCTGCTCCCTTTGCCTCCAGCAGGATCTGTCTGGCTGAAGTTTCCCTTCCACCCACCCTGACCAGTGCAGTATGGGCAGGAGTGGGGAGAGCTGCTGCTGGAGGGGAGGGGAACAGAGCAGCTCCCAGCCAGCTGCAGTCCCACTGGAAGCTGCGTGTGTGGCCAGGGCTAGTGGGGCTGTTCTGCTCCTGCTGCCTCCAGCGTTGGCAGATTGTTCTGTTCTTACCCCTGCTGTGTTGTTCCAGGTGGGTGAGGGGGGGAGCTTCAGCCAGGTGGCTCCTGCCCCAGTGCTTAGTGCTCTGGCTTCAGCTTCTACCTGCTTTGCTCATCTGCATTGCAAGGCATCTGGGAGCTGGAGCCTGGTGCACTAAGACAGGAGCTGCCCAGCTGGTGTCCCCCTCTCCCTTGGAGCAGTGCAGTAGGGGCAGGAGCAAGAGGAGGATTCACAGCTGGAGGTGAGGGGAGCAGAACAGCCCCGCTGGCCCTGCCAGCATGTACAGCTTCCAGTGGGGCCCCTTCTGGTGTGGTTGCAGCTGGCTGCTTGCTGACTGCTCCCCTTGCCTCTAGCTGCAGCTTTTCTTCTTGCTCCTGCCCCTACTGTGCTGTTCTGGGTGGGCGGGCAGAAAGCTTCAGCCAGGGGGCAGCTGTGGGCCAGATCTGGTGTGCAGGCTATATTTTGCTCAGCTCTGTGTTATGCAAACAGTCCATTTGCAAAGTATGCCATGTTCCTCACCTGGGCTACGTGAAGAAGGCATGTTTTACCACTGAGTAAGAACATCTGTAAGGAAATAGGTTTTTTTTTTTTATAGGTTAAGTCCTAACGTTTATGTGTATACACACACACCCAATATTGTGTGATTTACTCAATACATTACTAATTTTGCACCCTTGTAAAGTATGTTAAGAATCTATGTACAGCATTAGGAAATGCAGACCTTAATAAAAAGATTCCCTGGAAAGAGCAAAGGATTTTTCAAAAGGAGAATCCAAAAGAACACTTTCTCTTCTGAAGCTAATACAGATTGTCACAGTAAAGCTGTTTCCAGTAATTTTTTTTCAAATTCTTTTTATAGTAATTCCATACATCATTAAAAGTCATTCTATAATGCCTGCTTAGATGCTTCTGTTTCTGAAATGACATTTTTGGGGAATTATACTAAAGTGTGAATTACTATTTGGTTATGCTTAATGTACAAAAGATTTATGATTTTGTTTCTATTTAGAAATGTTTACTCTCATTCTTCCCCAATAAGAAGGCAGTACTGTCTGAAATGCAAATCTGTGATGATTTGTGTATGTTAACGTAAAGGTGGTTATCAGTTTAAGTGCCAGGTTGTTTTAGATACATGGATAAAGCTACCAAACAAGGAAAATGTTATGAAAATACTTAACTAACCAATATACAAATAGGTCACGCACATTGAAAGGAAGAGATGAGCAAACTTGCTGGCTAACTCTGATACTTGTTCTTGGCTGTTTTTTAAATTTTTTTATTATCCCTTTCTCTCTTACATAACATCTATGGAAATAATTTTATATATATTTATCAGAGCAAAATAAAGGATTTTGAAGCTAGAAAAACCTAGATTCATCCTGCCTATCCATCCCATGTCAGTTCTTTTCTGTGCCTCTGTCCATGCAACACTGCCTGATAGGCAGGGATCCTGATTTTCTCTGTTTAAAAATCCCAAATTATCCGGTTTAAAAAAACCCCAAATCTATGTTTTAGCACTGTATATGTATATGCATCAGTTAAACACAGTGTTTTATTGATATATTTACCATTAGAGGTGCACTGATGCCTTGGTTCGATATCAGATCGGCACCGATATAAAGAAAATTGACTATCGGAAATTGGCCTGATGTGGCTGTGCACGCGTGCAGTTGCAGCGCAGCGTGTAGGTGGCAAGGACTGCAGCCTGGCAGCTTGAAGAGCTGCATGCAGCTGGTAAGTCTGTTGTGGTGGAAGGGGATGGGGGAGGGAAAGGGTGTGGGGGCAGATCAAGGCCCCCTTGGTGAGGGAGGGAGTGGGGCTGGGGCTGCCCAGGTGGGAGAGGGCTACGGCGGGGTGGCTACAGCTACCCCAGAATTTACCATAGCACAGCCACCCACCCTGCCCTGAGCACAGCCTGGCATATCCCCTCTGGGAGGAGCCCGGCACAGCCCCAGGCTCAGCCTGTCCCACGCAGATCTGGGGGCATACGTCCCCCCAGGCCTTCCCAGGGTGCACACAGCTGCAGGAGCCACTCCCCTCGGCTGCTGCCTGCCCTGAGCACAGCCCCATGCATCCCGCTCCCCCCCTGCCTCAAGCAGCCCCTTGCAGGCTGGAACTCTGCCAACCTGCAACGGGAAACCCACAGTTAACCATGTTTTTCTCCTTTAAAGGAGAAAATGCATGTTTTTCTGCGGTGAATAGAATACCCATATCCCTGCTGATAAGTATTGTTGATTGGGATGTGAGGGGGTAAGGGGTATGTGCTCCTTACAGGTTGGCACAGAGGTCCTGGCTACTTTGAGTAGGACCTGTGCTGAATCATTCCTGATGCTCTCTACTTCAATATCCATTGTAAAGAAGGTCTAAAAGCCTCAAGCGCTCTTCATCTCCAGAAACCCCATGAATTGTGTTGACTAATACAGATTTGCTAAAAGAAGAACTTCTGTAGACAATTTCCTTACTGAACCTGATTGTCCAAACTAAGCCAGCTGTCTGACTGGTTTATTTTCTTTGGTTTTGCTTCTGTATCAGTTTTGGTCATCAGGCTTCACTACAGTGATTTAAAATAAGAGGCAAAACCACTTCTTCCCCTGCTGGTTCTAACAAATCCTGTAAAACCAGTAATGGTGACAACCTTGCCAGGGGGGATGGGGTGGAGGGGTAGGTTGTTTCCTTTTATACAGTGTAGCTGATGTGACTTTCCATTAGTGCCCCCAAAACATACAGCCATCAAATGTACAGGTTTAGACCTGAAAGCAGAAATGGTCAGACTTCTTCCTAGGTAAATATGTAGTGTACCTTTCTTGTGAAATGCTTGACCTGTGTACTTGAAAAATAAAACTATTCAGTGCCGCCTTGCAGTGAGGTGCTATGAGAAAGGAAAACAAGAAAATGTAAGGATCTAATTTTTAAAAAGTAAAGAAAGTAGTTGAAGCAAGGGCGGATATGGGGAGTGCAGTGGCCTGGTGCTACCCACTTTGGCTGTGTCAGGCAGGTACAGTAAGCTATGAGCTCACTGTCTGGCAGTGCCAGCTCTGCACAGCTCCAGAGTTCAGGATGTAAGCGTTGCTGCTGCTGTTGTATGTGCATGTGTTTGCAAGTAGGTGTATAAAGGTAAATAATTTAGCTTTGCCTAGATGCTTGCAAGCTTTTTCATTACCCTTTATGGTATATTTTGTGTATAAGCTTAGTTACTTGTGATATCTTATGAGGCACTTTTACATGGTACTTTTCTTGTGTCTTTATTGGCTGATCTAGGGGGGCTGCTCATCTCTGCTTTGTAAAAGTCATTTTCAATAGCTTTGTCAGTGTGTCTTCACTTCCATTAAGTTGTCTTTCTCTGCTTGGAGCAAACAGGAGGGAAAACCATTTTCTCTAGTATCCTGTATTTGCCTGTTTTTTAAGTCTACTTATCACCTGGTATATTTATAGATTTCATAGATATTCAGGGTTGGAAGGGACCTCAGCAGATCGAGTCCAACCCCCAGCCCTGGGCAGGAAAGAGTGCTGGGGTCATGACCCCAGGCAGGTGTTTGTCTAGTCTCCTCTTAAAGACCCCCAAGGTAGGGGAGAGCACCACCTCCCTTGGAAGCCCATTCCCGATTCTGGTAAACCTTACCATAAAGAAATTCTTCCTAATGTCTAGTCTAAATCTGCTCCCTGTCAGTTTGTGGCTGTAGTTTCTAGTTACTCCAGGAAAACAGAGTATCTCCTATTCCTTGCTGCTTCCCCCACCAACCCCCGCCGTCAAATTTGTAGACCCCTGCCAAATCCCCCTTCATCCTTCTTTTACGGAGGCTGATGAGATCTAGGTCCCTCAACTTCTCCTCATAGGACTTATCCTACAGGCCCCTAATCATATGAGTGGCCCTCCTCTGGACCCTCTCAAGGTTATCCACATTCCTTTTGAAGTGCAGCACCCGAAACTGAATGCAGTACTCCAGCTGCGGCCTGACCAGTGCTGCATAGAAGGGAAGTATCACCTCCCTAAACCTGTTTGTGATGCACCTATTAATGCATGATAGCTTTATTGATCATTTCATCAAATTGCCGACTCATGTTCATCTTTGAATCAACTATGACTCTGAGATCCCTTTCTGCTGCTGTGCTGCTTAGAAAGTCTTCCCCCAATCTGTATGCATGTTGGTGCTTTATTCTCCCTAGGTGCAGTACTCTGCACGTATCCTTGTTAAACTTTATTCTATTTTGTTCTGTCCACTTTCCCGCTTGTCCAAGTCCGCCTGAATCCGGTCTCTATCTTCCAGAATGTCTGTTTTGCCCCACAATTTAGTTTCATCTGCGAATTTGGACAGTGTGTTTACTACACCCTTGACCAAATCACTGTTGAAAATGTTGAACAGCACTGGCCCAAGGACCGAGCCCTGAAGGGCTCCGCTGCCCACATACTTCCAGGTCAATAATACTGACTTGTCCACCACCACTCTCTGGGTGTGTTCCATTAGCCAATTTGCCACCCTCCTGACTGTGTAATCATTTAAGTCACAGCTGCTCAGTTTTTTTATGAAAATGGGATGTGACACTATATCAAAGGCTTTTTTAAAATCCAAGTATATGACATCCACCCCAACTCCTGCCTTTGCTTTGACAGTGTTTTTTCTGTTGTGTATTTCTCCTGACATTAATATATCCCAGTTTTACAAGGGGATATTAGTTTCCTTGAATTCCCTTATGCTATCAACCAGGGAACTATGGTTTGCTATTCCTGATATAGGCCTACACACACTACACTTCCTAGGTAATGGGAAATTTCTGAACATTATTAGAATCTTAATTTAATGCTCTTCCTAAAATAACTGCTTCTTGCTGCCACAGAGTATCATATTTTACTGAATGCCTTTTCTATACCTCCAACAAAATTCTTAGTAATGCTACTCTTTGGCCAGCTGCATTTATGGTAGAAACAGTGGGACCCCAAGTATAGACAGAGTTAAGACAACTTCCAGCCCTTTTGTTAACACTTCAGTTAAACCTGCCTTATTTAATTAACATCATGGTAAAAATGATGGGAGCTGACAGACTTGCCTGTACTAGAACTCTTTGCAGTAGTACTGAAGCAGTTTATAGCACTAGTTATTCCCTGGGGTAGGCATAGGCATTTTTCTCTCGCGTCAGAATCAAGCCTACTCTGTGTTATTCTTGGATGCAGGCCTATACTTTTAGCCTTGTAAAACTGTCTGGGATTCCCTTAGTTCTTATCGACAGACTGCTTTACTACCTCATGTTACCGTATTATGCTGGCTTCAGCATCAGTCATTACTCTCATCATAAAGAAGGTCCTACCCAGTAGCAGTACAGCACAAGTCGTATCTGAAAAACAGTGAGGTACTTCAAGGATCATAGTTAGCTGGGGAGAGACAGGGGTTGCATAATTTGTTTATTAATGATCACATTCTAACCAGACATGCTACCTCAAAATCTCAGTGCTGCTTTTCCCAAACTTACTTTTAATATACCAGGTATGCCTAAGAAGAATTGATTTAGGCAGACATTTATCATTATCAAAGACTGGAGGAAGCTAACACAGAGGGATACCAGCCGCTGCTTCTTAGGCTAGAGAGGACTCTTTGTCAAACTGAAAATTATTTGGATGTTGAAAGAGTGGCTGAGAGAACATGTGATGGAGAAGTAGGAACAAGAGCAGGAAGTGTGCACTCACTCATGCAAGAGGGAAACAACATGCTTTGGATCCAGGTGTAGGAAGTGGAATCTGTGCCTCTCTAGCCACGGGAGAGATTCTCTCACTTCAAGCCTGCTTTCTGTTACATAATAGTTACAGCCCAACATGAAGTCCTTTATTCTTCATGAATTACTAGAACTGAGAATGCCCCAGGATGTCATAAGGAAAGCGGTCACACTTCTGATGCTCGTATCTCATGTTTTTCCCAAACCCTTAGTGTCACTGGTTTTCCTTGCTGCCAGGAGAGGCAAAGTATATTCCTGTCCACATTAGTGGCACTGAGTTGGACAGTTAGCACAGAGTTTACAAATGAAGTCCCTAAGCATTATGACAGAGTGGTTTTAGTTTTGTAGATGGTAGAAGTATCGGGGCATTGGATCACTTTGGACAAGGGTGTCTGTCTATCTGTTCTACAGGATAAATGCAGGAGTGAATCATCTCAACCTAATCAACTGTTGGGGCAGATGCCAGTTGCTCAAAAGCAGGCCAAACTGAGGGACCATGATCCATCCCCACAGCACTGGTGTAAAAAGGTGGAAGTACTTAAGAACTTGCAGAGATGTGATATTCTGCTTATGCAAATAGGTATCACCCCATTCAAAATGTTGTGTTGTAACTCTCAAGTTAACTGGATTTACAAAAGAGTTTTTTTAAATGCTGCATGCTCTGGCAATGTTTGACAAACTTAAGAAATAAACCTCTTGTAGTGTTAGGGTGTGATCTTTTCAAAGCTGTGGAAACCACACAGCAAACAAGTTTTTGTTGCCAGATTTGCAAAGGAATTACCAGCACAATACCTTGTGAACTGGGTGTCTTTCTTTGCTGTAAATAATACAGTTCCCTTTTGTTAAGAATATGCTATAAGTATGAAAGTGTCTTTCTTCGTTAACTAGAATGCCTCTCATTTCAGTAGAAGGTTACACCTAGAGGAAACTCCAAACAGCTGACAAGTTGGTAATTTTTCTTTGGAGTTCGGTGTTTGATGGTACTGAAAATATAGACTAGAAATGTCACGGCACAGCTGGTCACATTCAAGGGATGTTGGTAGACATCCCTGAGTTTTCGCACTCTACCTTAGGTCATGTCTGCAAGTGGGGGAGAAATCCCCACTTGCAGATGAATGCCCTGTGTTGGGGAGTGGGAGAACCCCCTGCAGGGGATTTCCCTGCATGCACCTGCAAGTGTAGATCAGGGAGACTTGAACAGGGGTCCCATCCCTCCACATTTCATTTTGTAAGGGATTTCTCCCTGCATGTGTCTGTAAAGCTTGCGGGGTGGGGGGAGGGACTTACATTCCCCCTCTATGCTTGCAGATCCGTGCAGGAAAATCACTTTGCAGGGACATGAACCCTGAAAGTCCTGACTTTCCCTGTGTACCAAGGTGTACCCTTGGAGCTAACACACGTAGGCTGCAATAAAGCAGCTCAATTTAATCCTATCTTCTGTCATGGACACAAATTTAAATATTTGTGGTGCAACAGAAGGCATAGATGTCTATTTGCTTTTCACTTTATGCTACTGTAATTTTTATAGCAGCATAAAGGTAACGTCTGTTTCCACCCATATAGTTCAAGGAGGCCTGGATGTTGGCTGGAGAAGAGATAATGTATAAAACAGGTGGGATGCTCCTTTTGTTAAAAGTATAGATTACTAAATGTTGTTTTTTTGCGATGAGTTGCAGAAAACCATGTGAGATTTCTTCTTTTGTTTTTTAAGTAAAATATTTGTATGTGGAGATGGCATGGTAAAACTATAAATATTGGCAGAGGGAGATCAACAGCATGTGTATTACCTAATTCTTCTTTTCCTCTTTCTTTTAAATTGACTAGATTTCAGGTTGACTCCCTTGTACATTTGTCAGTTTATTGAAACTGAGACATTCTCTATTTTTAAGCTCTTTATTAAATAATTGTATTATAGGGCAGAACAATAGCTTCTTAAGCTATGAGAGAAAGCACATTGAACATTTATTTTCTTTTCTGATGAGGAAAAATAGACTTTGCATAATAAACTCTGAATTCATATATAAAAGTTGAAACATGATGTTCTTAGGCTTTTTTAATGTTGATGTATATTTTTTAAAGTTGGACTTGAGGAAGTATTTTTGTAGATGCATTCCAGGCATTTTTAGCACTGTGAGTTAGTAATATGGGGTCCACTGTGCTCTGACCTGCACAAGTCCTATTCAATTCAAAGAGTTCAGTGCTTGGATTGCTTCAGAATCGAGCCTTATGAATGTGTCAGCAACTAATACCGTTTCTGCACATACGTAGTTTGCTATAAAATACATTGCCTCATAAAACTGTGTTCCAGGATCTAAGTTTCATTAAAAAGTATCTGTTATTATTTTAAAGATACTCTTGAACAGGTGAACTGAGTGTAATCTCAATATAGTATAGTCTGCTTTGGTCTGTAGATAAACTGAAACAACAGCTCTTGAATGTGAGTACTTTACACTTTCCATCCTAATATGCTGTTGACACGGCATCTTAATGATATGGATAAGAATGCTGCCTTATAAAATTGTATTTCATTGCTTGTTGTTTTAGCAGAATTACCAGACTATAGTAATGAACTTGCATGTCAATGTGTGATACTTTGGAAGGTGTTGATGTGGCAAATATTAAGGGAACTGAGAGTTACAAGGAGCTCATGGGTAGAAAACAAAGAATTCAGGCCTCTAACAAAGTTGTCAGTTTTAGCTTGCTTAGCTTATTTGAGGTTTGATCCAGCTTCCACTGAAGTTGGTAGGAAACTTTTGATTGACTTGTATGAACAGTATATTAAGGCCACTAAGGACAAGAGCCATGTTCTTCCTGGTGCCAGTGATTTTAGTAGTTTCCCAAATGTCAAAATCTGAACCACTTTCCCAGGAGCAATTATGTAACTGTTTTCTGTACTGCTGTCTAAATTCCAGACTTCCCTCACTGCTTATGTTCCCTCTCAATGCACTTCACCAGGATGAAGAAAAAAATGATGTAGGGCACCATGTAGCAAGCCAAATGTCAATAATGACCTTGAATGCTGCTCTCATGACTTCCTGTCGTTCTATGGTAATTAGTATTGGTGAGGGTGGTGGATTGGGAGACTGGGAAATGGAATTATTTAGTTTTCCACAGATAGGTGCAGCAAGAGAGTGTGGCAGTGCAAGCATTTTCCACTACTTTCTATGCCTCTTTCCCGAGATGGAAGCATATCTTTTAGAACACAAGTGGAGATCATTGTGATTTTTTTTTTCAGGCCATGGTCCATCTGCTAAGGTTTCCAATATTACTGGCCCCTTATGGTATGCAAGGAGGGGAAGAAATGTTTGCATCTCTCCTATTAGGAGTGGGAGTGAAGATGCTCATTTCACTTTGGTGCAGCCCATTGAAAATTTTGAGTACAACATAAAATAGATTAGGTTATAATACAGATTAATAGAGGTAAATGGTGCAGCTGATATTGCCCTGATTTTTGCTGTTTATTTTCAAATTGTTTTGGTAAAAACATTAACGATAAAGTATAGTAGAAATATATTAGTTTTGCCAGAGAGCTGCAAAACACAGAGTCTTTTGGGTCCTTCACTAATTTAGGTCCTTTTTGCTGGCAAATATAGGAAGCTCTGGATGTGATGCTTGGTTTTTTTCAAATTGCAGGCTACATTATATATTCTTATTGTAGAATAGCAAAGATACTACTGCATCTTCTTATGAAACATTTATACAATAAAGTTCATTTTTCCTTTTAAATTTTCAAGAACAGGTGAGAATGCGGATTTGGTGCGTCAGTGGTGGAAACTGAGGTTGGACAAGGTGGCAGAGGACAGAACTGAAGAGCTCAAGATTAAGGGGTAATGGGCAAAAATGTCTGTGCCCACTAGACCATGCTTATTTCCAGAGCCTGGGACGGGAACCCAAGGTTCCCGAGTCTCACCATTTTTGCTTCTGTTGTTGGTTACTTTAAAAGCTCAGTTTGATGGAGGTCTGTGTGGTGGATGAAGAGGGTTCCCACCAAGCTTGCAACTTAAGTAATGTCACTGTGATTACCCAGGGTGGAATTTGTAATTTTTTTAAGTTTGCATTTTTTTAAAACCTGAACAGTTCTATAACCTTCCCCCACACACCTTTATCTAAAAAACATTATTACGTTTAGAAAGATAAGCACTCAAAAGTTAGGCAATTCCAGAATGAAGGTTGCTTATGCAACTTTAATTGGGCACCTTTCTATAATGGTATTACAACACAGTCTTTACTTTTATGAGTACAAATGATTTTTTCCAGGGACCCCTTGCTTCATTAGATACACAGGACAAAACTGCTATGAAAATAAACCAGGGTTGTCTGTTGCAGAAAGTTCTTGTTTCCAGGGCCCTGGACTCATTTGTTGCAGAGTTTGGAAGCTGTGAATGAGACAGGGACTTGAAGAAAGGGAAAGAAAGAATGGTTTCACTGGTCAGACATATTGGGTTCTATCCATAGTATTTCCATGTAATGCTAACCAGGTCACTTTAAATTACATTTTTCATATGTGGTCTGAAATGGAGTGTTTCTCCTTTTCTGGACATATGATTTGAGATCCTGAGATCTGATTTGCACAAGTGTGAAGGTTTCAGAAGTGTAGTGGATGTTAGTGGCAGCTTGGCTTTGAGATGGTATATGATATTGAAAAATCAGGTCCTAAGAGTCTGAAAGTGGGCTCCGAATGAATAGGTGTGTTTGATTTTAATCACTGTCTTGATCAATAAGGCATGGGGTCAGACATTGAGCCACAAGGGGAAAAACAGAATATTGAGTTTCTTAGTAAACAGTATCCATTCTATGTATTGAATGAGGCAGGCTAGAAAAAAACCATATGCAATCATGTAATGAAAAACTGTATCACTATATTAATATATAAGAGAACCAAATGAAGGCTGCACAGGCAACCTCGATTCTGACATTTCCAACCTTGAATGCTTGATGGAACAGCCTTAATAATGTACTTATAAATTTTTTTTGTGTATAATTACAGGGTTATACAGTGTGACAACTTTGCAGCAGTTTGTCTTGCCTTGAAAAACTAATTACTTGGAATTTTGGACACCTTGATTCTTTCCTTCTAGCTATAAACATTGCTTCTTAAAAAGGACAGCATGAAAGACGACAAGCAACTCAGCTCTTTTTGAATATGGATTTTCTTTTTAATAAAAGAGGTTCATTACCTTCATAGTAGATTTGTAGAGTTCATCGTCTGTCATAAAATCTGAAACCAGGATTCCCAACTAAATTCTTAAGATACCTAGTCCTATAGCATCCAAGTACAGTCTACTGCTCCCAGCTAGTTTAGTTGACTTGCAGTACAGTTTAACCAAGTCATTCTTTTATATCCAGCAACCATATTTTGTTTCTGTAGAGTGTTTTAACACCTTCATGAAGTGTGTGGGTGGGGGAGAAGGGGATTGTAAAATTATTGTCAGGGGCCCTTACGGGCAGTTCAGCCAAAACTAATTTCCCAGTTGGCTAAACCTGCCAGAGACCAACCTGGCAACCTCCCACCGTAGCTGATAACTGTCTGGCCATTATTAGGGGATCCTGAAAGGTGGGGAGAACAACCTCCCCTTTAAGTCCATCTGTAGCAGCAGACTGCAGGCCAGCCAACAGTTCTTTATGAAGGCCTGTTGTGGTAAGCCTCCCTGGATCCTGTGCTCTTAGTTTTCTGACTGCTGACATCGCCTGACTTGGTTTCTGGACTGTGGCTGTTTGGAAATTCCCCTTGGCTTTGGTAACTTGATCTCTGACTCCAGAACCCTGACTAGTCCTCTGACCTGGCCTCTGCTCCTGTAATTCCCCCTTGGTGTGAGTGCTTTGGACTCTGCCTCCAGCTTCTGCTCTCCCCCAGTGGACTAATCACTAGACCAGTGGTTCTCAAACTTTTTTTTTCGCAGACCACTTGAAAATTGCTGAGGGTCTCGGCAGACCACTTAAACTTATTTTTGTTCTACAAATCAAAGCACACAATTCATATTTTAATATCAGTAGTCTTACCTTACAAGTACAGGTATTCTTGATTGTTCTGCAGCCTTTCTGTGGACCACCTAAATGGAGCTTGTGGACCAGTGGTGGTTCGCAGACCACAGTTTGAGAACCTCTGCACTAGACCACACTGCCTGAGGCCTAATCCTTTCAATTACTGTTGTCAGTTTTAAAGTTCTCGTATATCAAATATTCAGTAACAGAGATTTTGGCAGCACATGAAATTAGTGGAACATACATTGCAAGCACCCATTTTTAATACAGAAAGTAAATGCTATAGTGAAAGGTAAAGGTATACTTGCATATGTTGTAAGTAAAAGGTTTAACTATAAATAACTGAAGAAGTTCAGGGTAGTAACAGAAAAGCAACAATGTGTACGAACTTCTTGAGGATTGTATTTCTAACTGTGCTTGTACTCTTTTCATGTCTGAAGACTGACAGATTCCAAACGCTATTCTTCCTGGGAATGAGCCAGTGCTCTCTGCCATGATTTTAACTTCCTCTTATGCCTGTATTTGATAAAGCGTATATGTAGTCACTAACTGAATATAGTGGTTAACAAGCTGTAATTACAGCCCACAAAATATTTTCTAGAGTTAGTTTCATAATGTCTAATATAGAATGCTTTTTGGAAAAAAATATGGGAGCCATGAAAACAAGACATTTTCTGTATCAACAAAATCATCTGTGTATGATGAGAAGCTGAATAAGAGTATAAAGGACCAGTGCATTTTATTTCTGTTTTTTCTTAAACACCACATTTTATTTTTATTCATTTTTGTTCATAACTTAATACTTTGGGACAAGAATCATTTCTTCATTCATTTATATAGTGCATTGTGTAATGGGACCCTGCTGCTTGTCTGGAGTCACTAAGCACTAGCATTGCAAAAAAAAAAAAAAAAAAAATCATTGCTTCCTTCTCTGTTACCATGTGTGGAAGGTAATGCCTCTTTAGAATGGCATCGCTATAGAAAAGTAGCTCTGCTGTACATAGATCCATAGATGTTAGGGACTGGAAGGGCCCTCACAAGATCATTGGGCCCAGCTTGGCAATTAGAGGTGCACCGACTGACATATCATTGCTGGCATTGATAATTTTTTTTTTTTTTAACATTATCAGCTATTGGCTTTTTTTTGGCCGGTGCAGATGATAATGTACTGATAAATAAAATATCCTTTCTGGGCAGGGTACCTGGATGTCACGTGCATGTGTGCAGCCGCAGCATGCATATGGCCAGGAGAACAGCTGGGCAGCGTGGAGAGCAGCTCCCTGCAGATAAGTCTGTAGAGGGGAAGGAGCGTGGGGGACAGATTGAGGCCCCTATGGTGACAGAGGTAGTGGGGTTGGGGGTGCTGCCCAGCCAGGGCAGTGAATGGAACTCAGGGGCTGGGACAGGGAGTAGAACGGAGCCACAGGCAACTTGTCCAGGGGGCTCAGGTGGGGAGGGGGGGCAGCTCCCCACTCCTGCATGCACCCCCCAGGGGAGGCACTGAGGCATGTGCCCCCACAGATTTGTGTGCAGCGTGTGGGTGGAGGTGAGCTGCAGGGCTCAGGGCTTTGAGCCCTACTTCCTTTGTCTCAGGAACCACACATTGCCTGCGCATCTCTTGCCCATCCGACAGCAGTGGAGGTAGTGAGTTGCATTTCCCACGGCCAGGTGGGCGGGGGATGCAGTGTGGCCAGCACAGGGCTCCCAAGGGAAAGGCAGCAGGGTGGAAAGCCCTGAGCCCACAGCGAGCAGGACACCTTTGCCCTCGCCCTGCTTGGCGCCACTCCTAAAAGCGTCCCCATGCTTAAAAATGGTGGTGGCGGCACTTGAACTAAAGCTCATTTGACAAGCTTTAGTTCAAGCACTCCACTGCCATTTTTAAATGCCAGGACACTGATCCCCTGGATTTGCTGCCCCCAGCTCTGTCCTGCTCCCCACCCTGGCCCTGCGGTCCCATTCACCGCCCTGCCTGGGCAGTGCCACTAGCTCCAGTCCTGTCCCACTTCCTCCCTTACCGTGAGGGGCCTTGATCCGCTCTTCCTGTCTCTCGCATGGGCCCCCCCGCCCCCCCACCTTCCCCTCTACAGACTTACCTGCAGGGAGCTGCACTCCATGCTGCCTGGGTGTACTCCTGTAAATCAGCTATCAGATTGGTATCAGCTGATATGCCTGGTGCATAATCGGCTATCCGTATCAGCCAAAAAAATCTCTATTGTTGCACCCCTAATTACAATATAGTAATGATATGCTATGCTTCAAGGTGCTTATGCTACTTCAAGGGAAGCCAGGCCACAGAAAGTGGACTGCAGATCAGGCAGAGGTCAGTCGAGGGAGCCACATGACCCAAAAGGGGCTGGGCTTTCAGGGTAAACCCAGAACCTAAACTGGGCAGGGAGTTTGACCTGGAACCCATGGAGGGACAAGATCCTGAGCAGAAGGGCTGCAACAAGATTCCTGACTAACACCTGAGCTGGGGTGGTCAAAACTGGTGGTTTAGGGATTGAGCGTAGTGGCGGTGGAGGTCTCAACTGGCCTGGGAGTGGGGCCAGGGTCTGAGGGATAGAGGCCAAGGCTGAAGAGCTGGGCCACAGCTGAAGAGTGATGAGAATATGCAGGATCAGCAACCTGTAGCCTGCAAGGGGTGAGAACAAAGCAGAGCGAGGGTGCCCATAGCCCAGGTGTTGCCAATGTTATTGGGACAAATACCAAAAAACCCCACAACCTTGACTTAGAAGATGTTGGTCTGCCAGGGGCAGATGGCAGGGGAGCTGCGAGGGGCCTGATCCTTGTTGTGGCAGTGTAGCCTTAGCCCCTTCCCCGCTGTGGTCCCCAAAACATGCATGCAGCCACCACTGGCAACGAGCCAGGCCAGACTTCTGGATCCCAGTGCAGCTGCTTGTAGCCTGGCAGGCTGCCTGCTACAAACAGGTTGGGCTCTGGGCAGGCCCCTGCCACCTGCAGTGGAACCTGGGTTGCTCACAGCAGGGCTTGTAGGCTCTGTGCTGTGGGCACTTGTACCCAGTGGCAGGGTCTGTCCAGAGTTGAGGTCAGCTGTGGTGTGCCGAGCAAAATGGCTTCACATGCCATGCTCTGGCATGTGTGCTGGGGGTTGCCAACCCTGCCATAGCACATGAGGGGTGAGAACAAGCAGAGCCAGGGAGCCCATAGCCCACAAGGGGTGGAATCTGTTGGAAGAGGCAGAGGCTTAAGCCCAGGAGGGGTGGAGTTTATTCAAGGTACAGAGGCCTGAGCCCAGGGGGCATTACGATGGTCAGAGGCACTGGGGCTCCAGGCCCCAACAGTGGCAGAGACCATTCCAGGTTCAGAGGCCCGAATTGACTGGAGTTGACACTGGGACTGAAGGCCCATGGTTGACAGTGACTGGATAGGACAATGGGGCTTAATGCCCAATGACTGGTAACCTCTGTGAGGCTTGAGTATGGCTAAAAGGGAGATGAAGAGGCCATGTGATTAGCCCCTAAGGCAGGAGCAGGCAAAACATAGTCTGCAGGCCAGATTTGCCCTGCCAGGCAATTTTTCTTCTCCCCATCTGGCCTGTGAGTGCCCAACAATTAATTATACCTTGCCCAGCCCATGGATTTCCCATCCTCCCATCCTCATGCCTCAGCCCCAGCCAGCATGCACAGCTTCTGGATGGGGTTGCTTTTGCTGATGAACCTGCTCAACTTTCTTGGCCTCCAGTGGCTGCTCCTCGTGTTCTACTGCAGCACTTGCTCTGGGCAATAGGTAAGGAAGCTGCAGCTGGGCAGGAGTGTGGGGTTGGGGCTGGTGAGAGCGTGGAGCTTGAGCCCATGCCCAGCAGAGTGGCAGATGGGCAGGGTGTGGGGTTTGGGGGTGTAGGGATCCCCATCCCCACATGCGCCCCCAAGGTGTACAGCCCTCGCTGTAGCACATAGTGGGCCTTCGGGGTGCTCATGCCGCATGCAGGTGCTGCTACCTGGCAGCACGTTGACTCCAGCCAGTTTCAGGAGCTGCACATGGCAGCAAGGAGTGGAACCAGGTTGGCCAGTCTCTATCACACGGGCCTCGCATGCAGCTCCCGACACCTGTGCATCACTGGGAGGAAACCCTGTGCGATGGAGCTGGCAACCTGGCCCTGCTCCCTACTGCCCTGGGGCAGGACCCTGTTATAGCTTCCTTAACTATTGGTAAAATATGTGGGACAGAATGTTCCTGTCTATTAAGGCAAGTGTGTTCTCTAAATGATCTTAAGGCAGCTGGAGGAAGCCAGTGGAGAATTCCCCCACTACAGGGGAATTTTCTGCAACTGGAGAAACCCCTTCCTGACAGATGTCAACCTTACTCTTTAAGTGCCACAAGGTACTTCCCCTATGCAAGCCTATTTCTGCCAGATTTAGGTAGCATTGCATGTGGGGAGCCACAGCTGGAAACTTAGATATGGTGAAGAATCAGAGCTTTAATTTGGAAATAATACTTCCATCTATATCAGTGTTGTCAGCTAACTCAACTTGAGTTGGCGCTGCCTTATCTATTCAAATAGGCGTAAAAGTCACCCCCTTTCAACAAAAAAAAAATATCGGCCTTTTTCTTTTGTCGTCTTATTTTGCAGCCTTCAGAATTCACTTGTTTTCATGCTTTATGCAAATACGAAGGTTAGAAAAATACAAAAAATAAAAACTGAGGCTGCATAACAGTCTTGGTTCTACCATCTTAAGAAATTGTTGGATATAGTCAGACTCAGGATACAATAAGGAGAACTGATTAAAACGATTTGTAATTAACTTCAGTAGCCTATAACAGGAAAGAAAACTCCTGTAAATAAATATTTAGCCCATTGGCCAAAATTTTCAAAAAGAGTGGCCAAAATCTAAAGTACTGTTTATATTTCTAAGAAAGTAGCCTGATTATAAAATGTCCCAAGCGCTGTTGAATTCAGTGAGGATTGTTAGATTTCTAAGTTTAGCTTCTGGGGTTTTTCTTATGAATTTTGGAAATTAGCTGATCATAGGACTTTTGTATATTAGTACACCCCTATGTTTATAAAACATAAAGGGAAGTGGATGTTTTGTGGCAAAGATGTTACTTTGTGATGAAGCAGCTACTATGGGACAGCTACCCCGTGTCAAAACTAAGCTTGTGAAGCTATTTTGGAAGATTCTCTATTTTGTGTTATGTAACATCCTGGTTTGTATGCACACATCTAAATATTTTTTCTTCCTCTAATATTTATTAGTTACTGCTGTAGGAGGTTTTTGAGATGTGTGGTTTCCTGATAAATACTTCTTTTATACAAATGAAGAGGAACTGATCTCTCGTTTCAAAATGAGTTCAGCCATGGTGCTTAGGTACTTTCCAAATGAGTAGAACATGACATCTTATGTGGTTAACCAATACAAATCTAACACTGTAACAGCTGTTATTACCCTATCACGTGTGTGTATTTGTAGTCAAGGGCAATAGCTGGAAACATTGCCTTTAATTTGTATAAGCGTTTGACTGTTTTGAAAAAAGAGGACCACTGTAACCATATATAAAAACAAAATGGTTTTGACTGAAGACAAAGGTACTTTTTTCCCTTTTTACTCCAGATTATGTGTTTGAATAGAGCAAAGGCCAACATTAGAATAGTGTGATGGGCCTAATTGAAACAGCCAAAGGAAGTAAAAGAACAATTCAGAAACACGTCTCTTACAAAAATGTCTTCTGTATTGATTTTTGATTGTCTTTTGTCTTGCAAAATTGGTTACGATGATGGCTATGGGTGGGGCAGTGGCTCTTTCAAAAAGGTTGTTAAAACTTGAAAACACTTTCAGGGCATGTACTTTTGTACCATAGACAGAACTCTAGAAAATGACGACTACAAGCCCTGGTAGCACTTTATCCCCTGGAGCTAGCTGGAGAGAACTCTCCTGGAACAAAAAGCAGCTTAGAGTTTCCTAGTAAAAAGGTTGGTTTGAGCCACCTGTGCTCTGCCTTCCTGTGTACTGCAATCCTTTAGAAAGTATAGTACCCTGTGATTTCATTCTCTGAAGGGGCACTAACGGCACTTTTTAAAGTAGTTGGTTTAGTCAAACGTTCCGAGTACAATTCTTTTACAGTTTTTAGACTAAATTTGATCGGGGTAGGAGTTAAAGTGAAGGGGAACCCAGTTCCCTCTGACTGGTTTAGGCCTGACTGGTTGATGAATGAGGATGTGCTGTGTGGGGGGCATCTTTAGTGGGCTTGCTGAGTGGAGCTTCTTCCTGCTCTTAGGTGTATCACCAGAATCACCTCTTCCTCCACTGCTTCCACAAGTACTAGCCTGTATTATCTGTTCTCTGCCACCAGCACCTTTCACTCTTCTGTCTTTCTTTCAGTCTTTTACACAAGGAATATTCTTCTGATTTGGACCTTGAAGCTATTAGGATCCTTCTACAAGACCAACTTCTGTCATAAGATGGCTTGCAAATTGGCTGAGGGGTTGTACTCAGAGAGTGATGGTGGATGGGTCATATTTGACCTGGAGGGAAGTGGGCAATGGAGTCCCCCAGGGCTCGGTCCTTGGGCCCGCACTGTTCAATTTCTTCATTAGTGATTTGGACAACGGGGTGAAAAGCGCCCTGTTTAAATTCACAGATGATACCAAGATTTGGGGTGAGGTGGGCATGCTAGAAGGGAAGGACAGATTACAGTGGGACCTGGGCAGGTTACAGGGGTGGGCAAATGAAAAGAGGATGGGATTCAGTACTGACAAGTGCAAGGTGCTGCACTTAGGTAGTAGGAACCAGCAGCATACCTATAGGCTGGGGAACTCCCTTCTTGAAAGCACTGTGGCAGAAAGAGATCTTGGAGTCATTATTGACTCCAAGATGAACATGGGCTGACAATGCGAGGACACAGTCAGTAGGGCTATCCGTACCTTGTCATGCATCCACAGATGCATCACAAGCAGGGCCAAGGAGGTGATCCTCCCCCTCTATGCGACCCTAGTCAGGCTGCAGCTGAAGTACTGCACCCAGTTCTGGGCGCCGCACTTCAGGAGGGATGTGGACAGCATTGAGAGGGTCCAGAGGAGGGCCACCCACATGATCAGGGGTCAGCAGGGCAGACCCCACGAGGAGAGGCTATGGGACCTTAACCTGTTCAGCCTTCGCAAGAGAAGGCTGAAGAGGGACCTGGTGGCCGTCTGTAAACTTACTAGGGGGGACCAGCAGGGATTGGGAGGGACCTTGTTCCCCCAAGTGCCTCCCTGAGTAACAAGGAATAATGGCCATAAGATGTTAGAGAGTAGGTTTAGCTTAGACATTAGAAGGCACTACTTCACAGTCAGGGCGGCTAGGATCTGGAACCAACTTCCAAGGGAAGTGGTGCTGGCTCCTACCTTGGGGGTCTTTAAGAGGAGGCTTGACGTTTTACCTAGCTGGGGTCATTTGAGCCCAGTTTTCTCCCCTGTCCAGGGCAGGGGGTCGGACTAGAAGATCTACAAGGTCCCTTCCAACCCTGCATCTATGAATCTATAATACCTTTGTGGAAAGTAGCAGCTGACTATGACGAAATGGATTGGTGGAGGGGATGTGGGATTTGTAGAAATTACGTTTTTTGATGTACCTGAACTCGTGTCCCAGTAGTTCATCCTTTCTTCCCTTTCTGTCACTAGTTGTCTCATGTCTTAGTTAGATCATGGGATCTCCAGGTCAGGGATTGTCTTTTATTCTGTGTTTGCATATTACCAAACTCATTAGAGCCTCCACCCTGGTTTGTGCTTCTAGGTACTGCTGTAATAGAGATGATGATTTTACAATAAAAGATCTACTTTTCCTCTGAGAGGAGGGCTGAAAGAAAAAAGAAGATGCATGTTGACACCTGTTGTGGGCATCCCCTCTATGATCATGTGGCTGGGTTTCTCTTCCTTCTAAGGGTGTTGGTGGAAGAAAGGAAGATTCCCCTGCCAGGAAGATTCCCCTTCTCAGGGGACTTAAAGAACAAGCCTAGCCAAAGTTCAGGAGGAAGAAAACAGCCCTATTTTGTCTTTCCAGGCTTTCCACAGTGGGTCATAGACAAGTGGGAGACAAATTGGGGGAGGTTCTGATGAGGAACGAGTTGGGAAGAAGAAGAGAATTTAGAGGGGAGGATGAAGAGAGAGAATGAGGTGAAGAGAGATAAAGACCAGGAGATTATTTCTCTCTTTCTTTCTATTTCCTTATGTTGAAACAACAAGCACAACTGTAGCTACTCAGTTCTAGCTGACTGACCTTGTCACAGCAATATTGTTTCTAGGGTCCAAACAAAAATGTGCCCCACATTCTTGTTAAGGAAGTGAAATAATCACTGCCCCAAAGAACTAATATTTCAAGTAGACAAGAAACACAGAGAGGAAATTATTTTACGTAACCAAAGGAACAAAGAGTGGTCAGCAAACATTACATATTGGCAAATTTGTGTGGAAGTTGAAACTAGGGAGGGCATCTCTCCTCCCATTCTTCCACCACTGACCCCTGGCTGACCCAGGGGCAGGGGGAGCTCCAGCAATGCTCCTGCCCCACTTCAGGCAGGCTGTGTGGGGAGCTGGGCTCAGTTAGGCACAGCAGCAGTAGTGGTGACAAGAAGGTTCCCCCTCCCTACTGGTCTCCTTGCACATCTGCTGCCAGGCCAGACGCAGGCCCAAGGAGTTGGAACCCCTCCTGCTGCTGCTGTCTCTGGTTGAGCCCAGCTTCTGCTCAGCCTCCCTTCAGCCCGGGTTGGAACAGTGAACAGTACAGGAGTTGGATGGGTCTCTCCTTTCTTGTGCCCAGAGGTGTAAATAGAGAGGGGGAATGGGAGAAGAAGGGAGGGGATGTTATAGAGAAGGGATGGAAGAGACAGGAGGGGATGCCAAAAGTTGCAAGGCTGGTTCTTGGACTAAAAAAAAGTCCCCCAGCTGCCTCTCCCACTGTGTGGTCTGCTTGCCCTGGTGGGAAGCTACAAGTGTGGGAGTATTTCCACTACTGCAACACCTAACCCACACCCTCGTTTTTAAAATCCTGGATCCCCCTGTGGCTGCAATAGACAGCCACCTGGAATAATTGGCTACTTAGTGCACTCTTACCTGCTGTCAGTAGTTTCACTTTTCAAAGCGCCATCTTTTACTGTTTTCATACAGGAGTGTAAGGAGTAACATGGTTTAATGAGGCTCTGTCTATTCTTATGTTTTTGCACAATGAGGCTGGAGAACAAAAGCACTGATCCTCTCTAGTGCCTCAGTGTAAGAGAGCAAAATGAATTGGGGCCCCATCTACACCTTACAATTAAGGCAAATTAACTGGTTATTCACACATTTAAGTGGTCCCTTGGCCACACATTTGTTCAATTAATGGCATGATGATACGAGTAATAAGCTACAAAGTTATTCCACAAAATATGTGCAATAACTTTGTAGCTGCTTTCTATCATGCCATTAATTGAACATGTGGCCAGGGGCCCCTGTGACTGGGAGCCCTGTCTGCTGATTAGAGTTCCTAGCTGGGAGTCCCTATGTGCATCCCTGAATCTGGGAGCTCCCAGCTGATGCTGTTTCCCAGCTGCAATAGCACATGCCTCCACAGCTGTGAACTGCATCAGTTCTCAGCCATGGGGGCACCCCCATGGCTGGGAGACGGCAGCTGATGTGATGTCCCATGAAGCACCCCCACAGCTGGGGCACCACATCACTGTGGCACCCTTGTGGTTGGGAGCCCAGATCAACTGATGGGGCCCCCTGCCACAGGAACACATGACGTGCCCTTGCAGCTGGGAGCCCCATTAGCTGAGGGAGCTCCCAGCCAGGGGAGCTTGCTTCTTGCCCATGCAGGAGGAGCCTGGGATTAATAAGGCTTGATAGGATCCAATTCATAATCCTACAGTCACACCTCTTGCCATGCATGTATGGTATAGTAGGGGGTGCTATTGTGTAGATCACTCATTAGATTCCATCCTGCCTTTACCTCATTGTGTAGAGGGACCCTGGGAAGCATCACTGGAAATTGGAAGTAAAGCGATTGACAGAATGAGAGGAAATTGGACCACAAGTAAAAATGGAGGAATGGGTAAAGAAATTTAACAGAGGAACAAAATAGACCATAGGAAAGAGATCTTGAAAACATTGCACTGAATTAAAAGAAAAAAGAAAGCAAAATACTTGGAGCACTTGGTAAGTACAAGAGCATGTATAAAGCTTGGTAGCAAAAGGATTTCAGCAAACATGTTGATGTTTGATTTAGACATCAGGGGACACAACCAGGGGTCTGCTGAACTTGAGGCACCCAGCTGATTTCATGGGCCTTTTTTGTGGACTGAGTGCAATACGCATCCTAGCCTCATGCTGCAAGCAACTGCTCCCCTCCCTCCCTTCCCTTCTGCCCCTCTTCCTCTGCCCACCCCTTCCTCCTTCCACCCCTCCACTTTGCCCTGCCTTCCCCTGCTCCCTGCCACCTCCCCATGCTCCAAGATTAAAGAGCTTCCCACTGTTTTCTTTGCTTGATGGTAAGGTTTTTTTTGTTTGGTTGTGTTTTGGGGTTTGTTTGCTTTTTTGTTTGTTTTCTTGTGAGCCCATCGTTTTTTGAGAAGCCTGCCATTTTTCATGGAGTCCATCTGAAGTCAAGTTTCCATGAAAATTACTCAATTGCAAATTCTGTACGTCTCCAGACATAACCTGGTTGTGGATATTGGATGGCAACGGCAACCCAATATTCTTGCTTATAAAGAAATTAATCTGCAATAATGTTACAGTGTTTGGGCTTTTCTAGGTTTTGTTTCTACAGTCTTGATGGTGACATTTGAGTATATGCATTTTATATAATGCATGTCTAAAAAATTGTGAAGTTGGGTTGAAATAGTATTCATGTGCATCTTACTTGTAATTAAATACAACAATATTCTGTTGCCAAGTTGCATTTATGTGCTAGGTGATTTTTATGCCTTAGAATATTCTAAGTTTTAGGAAATTGCAATGTGTATTTAAATTTTCATAGGAAAGTATTATAGGACCTCATTTTTTTTTTAAATTTGCTGTTTTTTCTAGCCTTCTATTTCTGTCATGGCTAAAAGGGGGGTGTGTGTGTGTGTGTGTGAGAGAGATACACTGCACATTTGCATAGACTCTTGTTTTAACCGGCATTCTGGCAACTATAATTTATTCAAAACAACTTTATTTGCCTCGTTCCTGTGGTCTTCTCAGTCCTTTATTCTTTGCTATGTGATGCCAAAATGAGTTAGGGTAGTCAAAATTCATGAGCTTTCCGTCTTGTTTTAATGTACTTAAACTGATTCCAGGGTATTTCATATTGTTCTCAGAAGAACGTACAACCACTTGTACTAACATTAATTTTTTGATACTATGTGGAGCCAAGGTTGTATGTAGAGTGCTGAAAATTTCTTCTAATGTTTAGAATATTTTATAACTTACCATACATGCGGAATAAGTCCCCCCCCTTAAGAAAAGAGGGGAAATCCCCTTCTCTGTATTTCTGATTGGGCCTAAAAATCCCAAACCAAAAACCTGTTCGTATTTTTGTGGGCTAAATGCCTGTAAAATTTCACCACTATAATTTGTACCAGCAATCCCCACTATTATTTGTTCAGCTGGTTTGATTCACTGTAACACTTAACCATGGCTCTCTTAAAAGACGTAAATGTCTAAACTATATGAAGTCCTTTATGCTTTAGCTCTGTAGTGATATTTGTTAGTTAGTGGATAAGGCATCTCAGGGTGAACATTCCACAGAGGGACACTGGCAATTTTTTGTTTTAGCAGCATTGTATTGTTGAGTCAGCACAAGTTGCTGGAAATGGAAGAGAAGTAATTAAGTACCATGGAGAATGTAGCAGTTCACCTATTGTTTGAGACTGGTAATTGGCTTTGAGCCCATGCTGACAGGCCTGATGCTCTTGTTTATGAATGTGCTTCTATGTTTTATCAGCCCTGAAGTACGCAGAGCTATAAAAGCATGAAAATGCTTGTCAGAAGTTCCTTATTAGTCTTAAAGGAGCTCCTTAACAGCCCCTACTGCGCACTCAATATTTTCCTACCTGATTTTGAATTAACATTTAATGTTGTTTGGGCCCTTTCCCCTGCTGGAGTCCAGCTCCTGGGACCTGGGGCCCAGCTGTGAGGGAGGAGTGGCCTGGTTTCTCCAGGCCTGGACTAGTCCCATGGCCCTACCCTGGGCAGAGGGAGGAGAGCGGGGAGCCTGGCCCAAAGACCACCCATCCCGGGGCAGCTAGGAAGGCTCACATCTTCCCCCTTAGCCTTGGTGGACAGGCTCAGACTGCTGCCCCTTAACACTTTTACATGTGCTCTGGAGGTGGGGAGGCGGTGCTTTTAATTGGAGTGGTTCTCAGAGCTGCTCTAATTAAAGTGCCTCAGTGTCTCGTGTATCAGCATCCCTGCACTTAAAAATGATTGCAGTGGTGCTTGAACTAAAGCTCATTCAGCAAGCTTCAGTTCAAGTGCCTGCAACCCTGCTTTTAAGTGCTGGGGCACTGATGCATGTGTGATGTAGGAGGCTGCTGGAGCGCACCCAAAGAAAAAAAAAAAGTTTATTTGTGTCAGTTGTTTAACATGACTTGCTTTATTACTATTTAACAGTTATTGGTTTGGCCAATATGGTTGGTTAATAACTGGCTATCAGTATTGGCCAAGAAAATATTGGTGCACCCCTAATTTTTAAAAGCTTTGGGTGCTTACAGCTCTTATTTTACCTTAATTTTAAAGGATGTGTATACAATACTGTATGGGTCCTAACATACTCAATACTGCAACAAAATCATAGCAACTTTAAAATAATTATGCAAAAAAAAAACTTTGCTAGCTTGTCCTCTGTAATGAAAGTCTTTTTCCACCCTTTCATCATTCTGGGAGTATATCTTTAGTCCTCTCCAAAAAAAACCTCTTGAATAGAAGGCCACCAACTGGAATCAAGGAAACAGGGAATGAATGGGGTAATGTTGAAATTCTACTGAAGGAGCCCAAAAGAGGCAACAGCAGAAGGCCTGGGTAGGTGGAGTGAAATCCTGCTCCCATTAAAATCAGTGGCAAAACTCCCATTGGCTTCTGTCAGGCCAGGATTTTTTTCCCCTTGAATTCTAATGAAGAAACAGATCTAGGGCATGTAACAATATTGTCTATGGAAAGCTGCAAGGGAAAGGGAGCAGATGTTGCTAAGGGTTTAGTTTGGTCTGTAGAACATGCCTTGCTGGAACAATATACCAAAAAAGGGCCCAGCATGAACTCTAGATCACAGGCTAAAACATTAAAAAATATATTTGTAGTTGTACACTGAACACATTTGGTATAGATGGTAAGAGAAAACGAATATTGATTCCCTTGTACAGACCTTTTTGAAATGGCCCTATGCATATATGTAAATATATACATTAAAACTATAAATTCTGCTTGTAAGTCTATATTATTAGCTATTTTACATATCTTTTGTTAAATATCTGGAGGAGACCACTTTGGATGCTCTTACTGTTGTTGTCAGAACCTAATCCATGTTTTTAAGTATTACTTATAAACCCTCCCCGCTCCCAGTATTTTGATGCAGTTTGAGTGAGAATGTAAAGTAGCCTTGTTCCTGGTTACCTGTTCTTCATTTCATTTGAACAGACTAGAACTCCAAATAGATTGTTCAGTCCCTCTTGCAGTGATTCCAGCTTATTTATGGTTCTCTTGCCATTTGTGCATTTTTTTTCTTCTGACCTTGTAGAAGTGATATTCCCTATTTCCCTCCTTATCTACTAGCCTGAAAACCTACTTCTACCTAGGACCTCAGTATGGTTTCCAGAGAGTTCCTTCTGAGCCTCTTTCAGAAGGCTTCCTTCACCATCTCTGAAAATGTACTACTTTGGCTTGAAGAGTTGAAGGAGCTTCAGGTATTCTTATGCAACATTTTACAGGCATAAGGTGATGGTAAAATCTGATCTGAAATTTATCTGAACAACTTCCATAATTTTACCTCTCTTTTTCCCAGAGCCAAGAGAAATGGAATGTTATATGTGGATGGATCCAGACTTCTGCTTTATCTTTATTGGCAAGAGTAACGCCATTCAGACAGTTCTGTTGTTTATTTCTGAATGTAGCTTGGACATTCAAAAGGCCAGAAGTTGACATGAATAACATTATGCATCTTTTTGTATTATCAATTGGCTGTGTACCTTTCCCACTGAATTTCCCTAGAGCTGAAGAGACTGTTCACTTGTTTCAGACACGTGTCTGTATTAACAAGGTGCTAATTATTATCACAAACGTTTCTCCAGAATTGTCTCATATAGTAGTTAAGTTTGATCCTAATTTGGAAGAGCAACTGTACAATCTCTTGACTGCAGCGTATTTTTTGGACTGCAGCATATTTTTTATGTTAATATATATGAAACAAGGGTATTCACCTTGAGGATGTTGTTGAATCATACAGAAGATGATAATTATTTGCTTCTCAAATTAGAGCAGGTAAATAGTAGTAAGCTAATAGATGGCACTTAGTTAGCACTTGGGAATTTTAGTCATGTTTGGGAGAAGAGAGTTCGACTTAAGGCACCTTCTCTCTTAAATGAAGTTCTACTTAAACTGATTAGTTGCATTAGTGGATTGACAGTGTCTCAAAAAAGTAAATGGCATTTACTGTTCAGTTGTTGAATTCTCTCCACTGCAATACATTGAAAGCAAGTTCGTTCTCCATGAGGCCTCATTTTATAATGTTATCTTGGATTTACGTGCAGTCTAATTTTGCTGGGACACTGTTTAAATATGATTCAAGCACAGTTTGCATTAAATCTGGATATAACACTGAAAAGGGACAAAACTGTGCCAAGGGCTACTTTTTTAAAAAGCCTTTTCAAACCCACATAGAAGTCTGCATTATCAAATATATTAAGTGGTTCTAAAACAAAATTTGGTCCTTCTATAATGGCAATTTAGACTGCATTACAAGCTGGCTTGTTATGAATTCTAATTAAATACAGCTGCCCTGTTTCTCCCGAATAGTTTTGGGACATTGTTATATAGCCTCTTTCATCTGGAAATATCTTAACTCACATGGCATGCATTTGTGCTTTCCTCTTCTTCCACAAATAACATGCAGCGTCTTCTGGAGTGAACCCTGGCATCTGGTTAACAACCCAAATTTACATTGCACAACAGCCTAGAATAGAAATAAAATTTTATCCAAATGAGACAGCAAGTGGTGTTTGAGATATAGCCAAACGGTGACTGGCCCTGACCAGATATTAGATGGGGTAAGTGGCATTGGTCATTCTTTTGAAATTTGAGAGGGTCATTTCTTTTTTCTTGAGATTAATTCTGGTGTAAAAACTCTGCTTTCTCATTTATCCTGCTCATTATGTATTGGAGACCACTGGAGGAGCTATCAGAATTGTTCAGGCTGAGGTATCATCTGTGTGGATGACAAGCAGCAGCTGTTATGTCTTGTTTTCTTCAGATCTAGATGGTGTTGTATGTGACCTTTCCTGGCACCTACTCCTGAACACTGTTTGGAAGCTATTGGTGATGCAGAACACAGCTGTTTGCTGGGGAACATTACACCAATATTATTCCAGTAACTTCCTGTTTGTTTCCAAGTGCAATTACAAGTGTTGACTTTGATGTGTGAAGAGTTATATAGCTTGAGTCTCTGCTGTCTGAGGGATTTCTGTTCTTTCTATGTATATTAGTTCTGTTGCTCATATTAGAGGAGATAATGTAAAGTGCCCAGACCTAAATATTGGGAGCCAGATATTCTCAGTATAAGGCCCTTAAGCCTGGCTAGTAAATCTATTTGACTAGAGCTGCTCAACTGTGTTATATGGCCCATGGGGTTTGCCACTGGTCCAGAATTTGGTGTCAGGAGAACAGTTGCATTGCTTCCCCACTGCCAAATTTCTGGACAGATGGGGAGCCCCAGGTCCTGTGCACTGTATCTGGCGCCCACTCGCAGTGTGCAGGTGGGGTGCCAGGACCCACATCTGGTATGGAGGGTTGGGTAGCAGTAGTGCTGGGCCCAATCCCAGCAGGAAGGGGCAGTGCTGGCCCTCTGGGACCCAGTCCTGGCATGTGGGAAGGGGTGGTGCCAGCTCCCTGGGACCCAGTCCTGGTACACAAGGCAGGGAGGGAGCAGTGCCAGGTCTGCAACCCGATCTGGCCCACAGGTGGCCTGATCTGGCCTGTAGACAGATCCCATGCTACCCATCTGGCCTACAGGGCCAAAAGCTTGAGCACCACTGTTCTAGACCCATGTTATTGAACAGTTAGGGCACAGTTCAAGGCTTACTCTTTCTCAAGGAAAAGGGTGTAATGCATTTCAAATTTAGAAAAATTATTTTAATGGCTCAACATTATGGAAATACAATTTTTTAAATATACTATGGGGTTTAATCAACCTTAAAAGTATTCGGGTAAAAAACCCCACAACATTCCTGGAGGGGAGGCTTGTAATCTTCGATAATTAAAGGTATTTCTGTTCTATAGCTGTCCTCAGCTATAGAAGGGCAGCACCTCCAACAAAACAGAGCTCCCAAATGCACAAGTAGCTCTGAATAAGAGGACAGCCAAGCAAACCTCTGTTCTCTGCAGCTCTAACAGTTGCTGAGAAGTAAAGACTTTCTGGCACTGACTTGAGGACCAAGGTATGAGGTTCATGGTTCAGGAAGTCATGTTTGAAACCATTTGGTATACTGCCATTGTCTCAGGTCTCTTAGTGATGTCTGACAAACTTGGGGACCAAAGAATTCATGTTGATCTTTCTTTTCTTTGGTTCCTTATTTACCTTTACTTCACTTACTGGATTTATTTTGCTTATATATATATATATATATATATTTGTAGTACATTGAATTGGCACGTACAGTGCTCTGCCCTGCTTTCTAAATACATAAGAAAAGGTCCTAACCCTAAAAGTCTTAGTTGAAGGTGCCAGTATTTTCTTGAGATTCATTAACACAGGTCTGCACTAGAGCAATGTGAAGTAGTGTAAATACAAAATAGGCAAAGGGTGGAAGAAAAAGAGAAAATATAGGTAAATAGAAAAGGGTTGCTGTTTTTTTGCCTTGCCGCCTCCTGTTTTTGAAAGAAACCCTTGTTCCTTGTTCATTTTGACCTAGGAAAACCATACTTGATTGAGGGCAGCAGATATAACATATGCAGTTCTTATTTCCAGATCAACTCCAGGGGATGGTGGAGGGAAAGGTGGTGGTTCAGGATCTCTACAGACTGAGGCAGACATCTCTGAACTGGTTATGCTTGAGTTATCTTTTCAAGCTTTTATCCACAACTACCAAGAGAAAATTCTTGCTTTCAAAACCGTTCTGAGGTTTTCATGTACTTGCATGATTCAGCCTTGCCTGGTTATGAGAAGCTGCTGCTTATTGCTTGTTCTCTGTGAAAGAGAGAAGCAAAGGGATTGGCACAGTTGGTCCCCCTCCTACCCTTTTCTGCTGCAGTGCTGCTTACATTGAACAAGGTACCTTTGGGGAGTCCCTTTAGTCTTCTTGTAAGAGGCAAAGATGCTTGTGGGAGTTTTGCTCTGCATGATGGGGCAGTTAGAGAACCTGAAGTTCATTGAACTCATGGTGCTTCCTCTCTTTCAACACCTCATGGATTTTCTTTGCCATTTCAGGAAACCCAGGGTACCAAGTTAGAGTTGATATTGCCAAGTCAACTTTTATGGCTTCTAGGGCAGGTAGGCTCAATTTCTATTTTCACAGAAAAGTTTGCGTTTAATATAATTGAGAAACTGTGTTGTCCACCTCCCAGTCAGTTGAAAGATTAGATCTGGATGAAGAGATCTCCTCTGCCAAGAGGGCTATGATAAAGCTCCCACCATAGAGGGAATAGTTCCCCTGTGCACCTTTCATGGGTCTTTGAATCTTTGGTCTCAGCTGTTTCCAGAATAATGTAGACAGAGGGACAGGAGAACTTGTCTAGTACAGTATTCAGCCAAAACAGATTAAATAACAAAAAGACCTACTCCTGACAGAGTCTGTTTCCTAGCTCCTGTTCTGTATGTGCAGGAAGAAAATAGAAGAAATGTACCACATACACAGTGAATCTGTCTTTTTATCCTTGCTGCACTTCTCCATAACTGTTCATAATGTATCTGTATGCTGACTGAGAAACATTGAGCTAGAATATAGCTGGTGCCAGGTGAGAGTGGTAGGGGCAAGATCTCACGCCATTGTGCCCTGCCTTTTCTACTGTCTGCTCCCACCCCATACCTGGAAAGGGGGGAGGAAGGAAAAAAGACAAGCGGTCCAGCAAACTTGCAATTGTGATAGATGCATTATAATGATAATTCAGTTACAATTAGGTAAATGTGTTTTTCATGCACAGAGAGCTAACTTCCGTAATTTCTTTGTAACAAGAAAAAGTGAAGTCTGCAAGGTAGGTAGCACATTATATGTCACTTGTAATGGGCTGTATATGAACTTGACACACATTGGTATCTTTATTCAGCAGTCTTATAGAGTGTAATCACCACAATTGTAGAGAGCATCACCTCTGGGCTATTGATGTGAGAGATGTCATAACACAGAGAATGTGCCTATCCTCTCGTGTTGCTGAAGAATGCATTTTTTGAAAAGATTTGAGTGGCACAGATAAAAATGGTGGAGACTAGAGGTGGACAAACCAGCCCTGATGACCAAAACACTACCCAGGGGCCAAAGGCTGTCCTCCACTGCTTTGGCTCCTACTTCGGTGGCTCGCAGGCTGGTGACCAGAGCCATGTGCACCCATGGCCTTAGGAGTTTGTAGGGCGTGGTGGTGGTGGGAGAAAAGCTGGTCTAAAAAGTATGGTCTGGTGGCCTTGCATCCGCCCACCTGTCTGCCTGTGCATGGCAGCGTGCTGCTGGTAGTTGGGGAGGGAGGGGGTGCTGATGCATAGGTTGCCAGGGGATAGGGAGCAGCTGTGAGCACTGCTTGTCTGTGGTGCGCTGGGGTGACCACTGCTAAGTGGGAAGAGGTGCGGTTGTTTACCTTCTTGGGCCAGGCGCCACAGTGTATTTGGAAGGATCTCATGGTATCAGTGCCTTAGCATGTTAAATACTACTATGGATCTGGAACAGGAACCATCTTTGGAAAGAGACAGACCTGTTTCTTCAGAACTTGTGGACTTATCTCCCTGGGTCAAGGAAGGATTTTCTGGAGCCCAAGTAAAATCTGTGTGCTTTGGAAGAGAAACTGTGATACTGGTTTGTCTAGTTATTTACCAGTATAACATAATGCTAACATGTTAGGCCTGTAACCAAAATGACCCCACAATATGCTCATCAATAAATTAAGAGACTGTAGCATTGATGCCTACACAGTTGGATGGGTAAAAAATTGGCTGATGGGGTGCACCCAGAGAGTAGTGGTGGATGGGTTGTACTCAACCTGGTGAGATGTGAGCAGTGGGGTACCCCAGGGCTCAGTCCTCGGGCCTGCACTGTTTAACATCTTCATCAGCGACTTGGATGAGGGGGTGGAAAGCACGCTGTCCAAGTTTGCTGATGACACCAAGATGTGGGGCGAGGTGGACACATTTGAAGGGAGAGAGAAGCTGCAACTAGATTTAGACAGACTACAAAAGTGGGCAGATGAGAATAGGATGGGGTTCAACGTAGACAAATGCGGGTGTTGCACCTTGGGAGAAGGAATCCACAGCATACATACAGGCTGGGGAGTTCCCTTCTTGAAAGCACAGAGACGGAAAGGGATCTTGGAGTCATTATTGATTCCAAGATGAACATGAGCCGCCAATGCCAGACCGCAGCCAGCAAGGCCAGCCATACCTTGTCATGCATCCAAAGATGCATCTCAAGCCAGTCCAGAGAGGTGATACTCCCCCTCTATGCGACTTTGGTCAGGCCGCAGTTGGAGTACTGCGTCCAGTACTGGGCGCCGCACTTCAAGAGGGATGTGGCTGGCCTGGAAAGGGTTCAGAGGAGGGCCACCCGCTTGGTGAGAGGGCAGTAGGACAGGCCCGGTGAGGAGAGACGGAGGATCCTGAACCTGTTCAGCCTCAGCAAGAGGAGACTAAGGGGGGATCTGGTGGCTGCCTACAAACTCATCAGGAGAGATCAGCAGTAAATAGGTAGAGCCCTTTTTCCCCAGCACCACCTGGGGTGATGAGGAACAATGGTAATAAGCTGATGGAGAATAGATTTAGGTTGGCGATCAGAAGGCAATATTTTGCAGTTTGGGTGGCCAAAATCTGGAACCAACTTCCCAGGGAAGTGGTCCTCACCCCTACCTTGGACAAATTCAAGAGGAGGTTGGACCGTGTCTGGGGTCTTGTGAACCCAGCATTCATTCCCAGCATTCATTCCTGCCTGTGGCAGGGAGTCAGGCTAGATGATCTGTTCAGGTCCCTCCTGACCCTAGCTACTATGAAACTATGCCAACCTTTTTATAGCCCACCTGGAAGAAGAATTCCTCAGAACTGTACCATCAAACCCATGCTATACCTGAAATGCATAGATGACATCTTCATCTTGTGGACCAAAGCCCTGCAGTCTCTAGTTGATTTCCACCAAAAATTCACCTATCATTAACCCTCCATCAGACTATTTCTTGAATACTTTAATGCCAGCATTTCCTTTTTGGACACCACAATCAATATCCAAAATGGTAAAGTACAGCCACCATATACAAGAAACCCATGGACCAACATACATATCTAGACAACCATCAGTCAGCCTAAATGCACCAAAAAGGTTGCAATTTACAGCCAAGTGTTATAATACCACTGAATTTACACTGAGTAGAATACTCTTGATCACTACCTCACAGATCTCAAAAGGGCCTTCACCCAGCAAGGATACTTCTCAAGAGAGAGATTGTACTTTGGAAAGAGTCATCTGGATACCACACAAAGATTTGCTGCAGTACAAAAAGAAAATCTGCATGAATCACACACCATTAGTTATGGCATCCTTTCCTGGAACCTACACGGAAAATCCTCAAACAATTGTAACCCAGACTAGAAGACTACCCAATTCTTAAAGAGATCTTTCCAGAACCACCCATCCTAGCCATTAAACAAGTACCAAACTTTGTTAACCTCATCACCAGAGGCAAACTCTATATGACCCAAACCACACCTAATGGATCCAGACCATGCCAGGACAAGAAATGCAGAACCTGCCAACACATCTCCACCACTCCTACAATTACCACACCCCACAACAAAACTATCAACATTCCCGGATCTTACACCTGCACTTCCAGAAATGTAATATATCTCATCCAGTGCACTAAACGCCCTGATGGAAAATATGTAGGTAAAACCAAACAACAACTGCGCACCACAATGAATGCACACCGAAAATCCATCAAAAATGGAAATATCCACTTACTTGTGAGCACACACTTCTCATAAGACAATCCCTTCCTCTCCGATCTCTCAGATCTAATCCTCAAAAGGAACTTGCAAAACACCTTTCCTAGATGAGCCTATGACTTTCGTAGACTTCATAAATCTACTGAATACAAAAAATCATGAACTCATTATAGACATTGGATATATGACACATTTCAACCTGCCTGACATCTGATACACCAGGTACCTGCCTGACCTTACCATTTACACTTTTCTGTCCCCCGCTTCCTCCCCTACTTTCCTTTTCTATCCTTTGTTCTCCTAATTTCCACCTATTTACATTCTCAATGACATCTTGTCACACTTTTAGCTTCTTTCATTTCTTGGAGTTCTCAGAGCAGCAGAGACTCCCATTGCCTGAAGAAGGGTGCATGTGCCTGAAAGTTTGCAAAGAACTTTTTTTTCCAACTAAGTTGGTTTAATAAAGATATTACATCTACTCAAAGAAGCTTGCCTGCCTATACTTGTACTCATTTAGGCCTTAAAAGTAGACTGAAGCCTTAGAGGTAATGGTGCCATTACTTGAACTAGCACCCCAACCACCCATAATAGCTATAATACAGTTTAAGTTTAGAATGTTTTGGAGCTGTATGTAATCCTGTCTTGTTTTGTGAGCAAGCTGTCAAGGGGAATTCCAGATATTACTAGAATGTTAAAGCACTCTTATCCCCATGTGCTAACTTCCTTTCCCATGAAAGAGACTCTTTTTCATGGGGACACACTCAACTATATAGTAGGGGTGCACCGATTAAAGATTTTCTTGGCCAGTACAGATGCCAATCTGATAAACAATTTACTTTAAAATGCTTTGCAAGGAATTTTAAAATACTGACATAAATAAGCTTTTTTTTTTTTTCTCTTTTTTCTGGTGCTGTCCAGCAGCCTCCTGCATCATATGTATCAGTGTCCTGGCACTTAAATATGGTGGTGGCATGGGGAGGCTTTTAAGCAGAGTAGAGCCACATGGGGTGAGGGCTGAGGCGGGCTGCCTGCTATGGGCTCAGGGCTGTCTGCTGTGCTGCCTTTGCCTGGGAGCCCTGTGCTGGTTGCGTGCCCCCTGCCCACCCAGCAACGGAGGGCACAGTTTGCCACCCCCACTGCTGCCAGGCAGGCAGGGGGCTCACGGCCAGTATGGGGCTTCCAAAGGAAAGGCAACAGAGCAAAGAGCCCCAAGCCCACAGAGAGCAGCCCACGTCCGCCTCCCACACAAATCTGGGAGGGCATATGCCCCCCCCCATGTCTCCCCTGGGGGATGCATGCAGTGGAGAGGAGATCCCCCACCTCCACTGGATAAGCTGCCCACAGCTCCATCCCACTCCCCACCCTGGCCTTGGATCCCATACACTGATCTGGCTGGGTAGCACCCCCAGCCCCACTCCCTCCCTTACTGTGAGGGCCTTGATCTGCCCTCCTATGCCTCTTCCTTCCCCCATGTCCCTTCCTCTCCATAAACTTACTTGCAGGGAGCTGCTCTCCATTCTGGCTGGCTGTATTCCTAGTCATGTGCTTGCATGTAGCTGCGCACATGCATCTGGTGCCCCCTGTATCTCATTCTCAGCAACCCCAAGCAGGATCCTTTGCAGGCTAGAATTCTGCTCACCTGTAAGGGAAACTGCCCTTTCCCAAGGGAACCCTGGCATCCGGGGGCCCCAGCCCTGCGGGGAAGAGGAAACCCAGGTGTCCAGGGCCCTGGCCAGAAGACATAATTATTGGTAAACATTATTGGCTACATCAGCCAAAAAAAAGCCGATAGCTGATGATGTAATTTCCCCTCTTACCAGTGTTGATCCAATAGGCATCTGATATAGTGGTGCACCCCTAGTATATAGTCTTTGTATAAAAGAACATAATGTATTTGGAAGACTTAAACATGGTTAAATATACACTGCACCAGATGGGGATGGACTTAAAACATACGTAGATGCTTTCCTGAATGAGAACGTAAGGACATTGATAACTGTTGATATGTGCTTACTTTACATACATTTACAGCACAGAAAATTATCCGGTTTGTTGAAACATAGAAGACAGGGTAGATTTGTACTTTACAGACTAACCAAAGTAGAGAGAGACGGCGCACAAGCTTTTATGCATGCACAAGCTTGTGCATCTCTACTTTGGTTAGTTTGTAAGGTACAAATCTACTGTGCCTTCTACTTTTTATATATATGTAGCAGAAGCTTCAGCTCACAAAAGCTAAATGTATATGTGTACGTATATATGTGTATGTGCTGGTTAGGCTAGAAGGTGCCTGCCTTCTATTTGATTTCATACTAACAAAGCTAACTACATCTCTCTGCTTATTGTTGAAAGGTACCAGGTCTTACAGATTTTTTTCCGCATATTTTTGCTTCATAATTCATATTTTAGTTCTACATTGGTTCCACTCCACCTTCATGGCACAGATTCCAGTGTCAGGGCTCACATCTTTTTACCTTTTGAGAGTCTTGGTTGCTAATTTAAAAATGGTTTTCAAAAGTTAAACATAAAGTCAGTTCAGATGTAACATTATCCTACCAGGGAGTGGAGGGAAGGGGGGTGGGGAGGGATGGAAATAGTAGACTGGTGTGTAACTGTTCCCCCTACAGTTGATTATATTCTTGTGGATGTATTTTGTGGATTAAGTCTTTAACAATCAGAAGGGTGTAGGAGGCAGATGGAGATCCTGAAATTCTTGCTTATTCTGTTGACGTGCTTGTTACAAAATAATCTGGAGAAAATTCCAGATATTACTAGAATATTAAAGCGCTCTTATTCCCATAGTATATAGTTTTGGATAAAAGAACGTAACATATTTGGAATCAGGACTTGTGGTAAAAGTGATATCTTTTATTAGACCAACTACATTTTTGCAAAAAAAGATCTTTAATTGCACATTTGGAAGAATATGTTTGCGGGGGGTGGGGGAATCTATTCCAGATATTTTTGAAGACTTTGGTGTCCTATCCACATGGAATTGTTTGCATCTGTAATTTCTAAGTTTGTGTTGAGATGCTGCTCATCCACCAGAAGTGACTTGTTAATGAAATACAAGGGGAAAATATAGGCTGTGGTTGCTTTAAGGAAGACATGAAATGAAGAGGGTAGGGAGTGCTGTTTTGACTGCTGACATTTGTGGCCTTTTGGCAGTGTTTCATATTCTTCTTGCTTGCGTAAGAGGTGGACTGTCTTTACTGTAGCTACTGTTGCCATGGAGAGATAGCGGGGGAGGATTCCTAGGATCTGTAAGCCTGTGAGAGATTACGTCTTAGAATCACACTCTGAGTATAACGTGATGTGGCAGGGTAATGCAGGTGTGCTGTGGCACACATAATGGGAGATGACCTGTCAGCTGTCTGGTAACGTGACTGTTAAAATGTTCCTTAATTATTACAAGCAGAATTTAAAAAGAAAAGAAAAAAAAGTGCAAAGCCTGTCAGTTAGCTTTGGGCATAAAAGGATTATTTTTACTTGCATGTGGGCTAGGTTGCAAAATGTTGCATCAGTTTTTGTACCAGGATTGTTTGCACTGTGTGGCTGGATTAAAGGAAAGGACATTTATACATACTGATGCATATTTATAGGGCTGCTGGGGACTGATTCTTGTATAGTAGAACTGGATTCCTTTAACTTGGATCTGCAGCCTTGATTTATTGTATCTGTCTCAACTCTCTTGTTCAAACATACAACAGAAACTGTTGTGGTGCTGCTTAATATGGTTCCAAAAATACGGTGCTGTAGGAGAACACGCGGCCAGCAATAAATCTGTAACTGTTCTGTGCTATAGGTAAAGTTACCTCTCAGGTTTAGTTAAAGGCGAGTCATTGACAGATATTTTTAACGTGAAGGGAAGGAATGACAAAAGATGACAGCATTATCTGCTTGGGTAAGTTTTTTTAGTTATTTGTAATTAACATCCTTTTGTAATTGACATCCTCCTCCTGAGCCTCAAAACAGGAGATATTGTTGCTACTGGGGTCTTTTAAAGCTTTTGAGACCATTAATATTTTATGAGGTTAATTTCTAAAGCAAGTGATAATTTGTTGATTTCCGTCACTGTAGTCTTTTCATTTGTTGCTGCCAGTGTAGGGGGAAAAAACTTTATAAATAATTTGCTTTTAACATTGAAAGAGATCATTTACACCTTGACAGCAGGTAGTAGAAATGTTTAATTCTGGTTTGGGTTTTTGGGGGGCTTGTTTCAATTTTGGCAGGTATACTTTAAAAAAAAAGAGATGAGGGAGCAAACCCTACTTTTTTTTTTTTCCTGGTCTTTCGTACTTTGTTTTCTGGCAGTAAAATGTACTAGGAAAAATCTAAGTAAATGCAACGTGCTCAAATTGTTTTACAGCACTGAGGTGAGAAATGGGTTTGAATGGAAGAGAGTACATTACTGGGAAATGAGCTTGCATTACACCCACAGAGCATTTACTGTACATTAGTTATTACCCTGTTGTTTTTGTTGTCTGCAATTAATTGAGTAATTTCTTCCATGACTGAAACTGCCGGGTAAGCATGTTTGCTTTGAAAGGCAGTATCCTAAATCTAGAGAGCTTTTGCTCTCATTATATTAGCAAACTCTAGCAAGGCACATTTTCTGCACGATAGGTATGAATTCTTGAAAGGTAACAGTGGGGGTTAATTCACTGTTACATAAACAGCCAATAACAGCATTTCATTATACTAGAATTGCTGTAATATAGCTATTAGGTACTAAGCTATTGTTGAGAGAGAAGCCTGGTTTTGGTATGCATGGATAAAGAAATGCTGCCTTTTATGAATTTTGTTTGGATGATGAAGACACCAAAAGTAAATTAACAGAATGTTATGTCTGTAAAATAAGGACATGTATTAAACAGGGAAAGCCTAACTTTCAAAATATAGGTTGGATTTAACATTCAGCATTACAGTCAAGATAAAATCTCTCCCTCTAAGTTGTACTGAAATAATCTACCAGACAATTTTTGTGGAAGTTGAGCATTCATTGCCTGAAAAGTGTGGGTTATTTAAAAATAATTATTAAAAAGAAAAGGAAGCCTTCATTTCTGCTTTTCTGTAAAGAGTTCTAAGAAAGCTGAAGAAGTTGGTGTATGAAATGATTTTTAAAAGGGGCAATAAAGCTTGGCCAAAATATAGGCATATGAATAGGACAGTGAAACATAACAGCAGATTTTATTGCAGCAGTGTTATGCAATAGTTCATCATAACCTGGGAAGCAGAGTAAAGAGATGAGAGTAGCTGATAGTGATGAAATGCCTCCGTAAGGTATTGGAGCCAGTTCTCAGAAATGGAATATTCAGTATTAGTAGCTGAAAATGTGCTGATGCTTTTAAAAAGTTGTATTCTAAAAGCATGCTACAACATCTGATTAGATTATTGTTATGCTATTTGAATGCTTATTTAGTGAACTTGGCACATTTTCAGTAGCAGGTATCTTCAAAACTAGTATTTTATTTTGATAAATTTTTTAAAGTATAGTAAGCATAGTTACCCAAGGCATTTAATGCTGTTTAGACATTTGAACTTTGCTTGCTTAGATACCTCCTCAGTTGTCTGTAGATTAATTTGCAACTGTTTCTTTTGCAAATGGAACCAGAAAAATATTGTTTGTACTGCAGTTCCATACAAAATAGAAGAGTACTCTTTAATGAACTGTTATGTATGCAGTAGATTTTTTAAATGAAAAGCCAGTTGTCTTTAAACAGACATTTATATGTTGATTCTTATAATTTTACAAACTTGTCTGCTTTTTTTTAAAAGATGCATCATTTTTCAGTACCACCATTGTTTCTTTGTAATGCACACCAGTTAGTTTTTATTAGCTGCTTTTTTTTTTTTGTGGAAGTGTCTTTTTAAATATTTGAGCCTGAAACTTGATAAGCTAATAGTAGTTACCTTGGCAAACTACAGAACAAATGAAGATGGATGATACTTGACCTTAAAACTATTTTGGGATGGACTGGGCAGATGCAACTGAAAGTGGAGAGTTAACTGCTGTTCTTTTGGCAGCAACATTTAACAGTGTAGAATTTCAGTAAATACTTCCTTTGGAAAAGGAAGTGACACACATGCCCCATCTTCTGATTTGATTCTGAAGTTTTTCTAAAGCCCTGGGTTTGCAAAGAATCACAATTTTTAATAGTTGCAGTCAATATTATGTAGATCCAGATTTGAGATGTTTTGTACTTCCTTGACATATAAACTTAAATATACTTATTTCTGTATTTTTGTACTGGCATGTGTGCCCTTGTCATTATATGCAGTGAGTTAAAACTATTTTACAAACATTTAAAATAGGAGACCTTTGCTACAGTCAATATAATTATACCAGAGTAAAAGTACTATAAATCAGAGGAAGATTGTTGGCTCATTTTGCTCTATGCACTATGATTCAGTTATAAACCGTGGTACTGTACTACTTGAAAGCGTTGGTGAAGTTGGATGACAGAACATGGTACTCATTACTGCACGTGTGTGTACTACTTTAGAGCAGCGAAGATTAAATACAGTATCTGCATTGGTTTATCTGTTCTTGGTTTGCCTCCTGAAACTTATGACAGAACCATGGCATTTATTTTGGAGGGGACTTACAAAAGTACAGGGGGGAGTTAGGTACCAAACTGCCCTTCAGAAATTTCTCCCTGACTATAAACTTATTAGAAAATTGCTTGTCAAGATTTCATAGATTTCATAGACATTAGGGCTGGAAGGGACCTCGGAAGATCATCGAGTCCAGCCCCCTGCCCAAAGGGCAGGACATCAGCTGGGGTCATAGGATCCCAGCAAGATAAGCATCCAGTTTCATCTTGAAGGTGTTCAATGAAGGCGCTTGAACGACCTCCGGTGGCAGGCTGTTCCAGACCTTGGGGGCTCGGACAGTAAAGAAATTCTTCCTTATGTCCAGCCTGAAACGATCTTGTAGTAGTTTGTGACCATTCGTCCTCGTCATCCCTTGGGGTGCTCTGGTGATCAAACGTTCCCCTAGATACTGGTGGTTACCCCTGATAAACTTGTAGGTGGCCATCAGATCACCCCTGAGCCTGCGGTTTTCCAGGCTAAAGAGCCCCAGGGCTCTCAGCCTGTCATCGTAGGGTCTGCTTCCCTGACCCCTGATCATGCGCGTGGCTCTTCTCTGGACTCTCTCAAGCTTCTCCACATCCTTTTTGAATTGTGGAGCCCAAAACTGGACGCAGTACTCCAGCTGCGGCCTCACTAAGGCCGAGTACAGGGGGAGAATGACGTCCCGGGATTTGCTTGAGAAGCATCTATGGATGCAAGCCAGCGTTTTGGTCGCTTTACTAGCCGCAGCATCGCATTGCAGGCTCATGTTCATCTTGTGGTCAATGATGACCCCCAAGTCTCTTTCTTCCATAGTGCTAACCAACATAGCACTGCCGAGCCTATAAGGATGCTGCGGGTTTTTTTTCCCAAGGTGGAGAACCTTGCATTTATCGGCGTTGAACACCATCAGATTCTCATCCGCCCACTTGCTGAGCCTGTCCAGGTCAGCCTGGATCATCTGCCTGTCTTCTGGTGTGGATGCTTTGCCCCAAAGTTTGGTGTCATCGGCGAACTTGGCCAGTCCGCTTCTGACTCCAGTGTCCACATCGTTAATGAAGATGTTGAACAGTATGGGTCCAAGGACAGAGCCCTGGGGGACCCCACTGGTCACAGGACACCACGATGAGTGACTTCCATCAATTACTACCCTCTGGGTCCGACCCCGGAGCCAATTTTCCAGCCAGTGGATCGTGGGGGACCCAAGGTGACAATTGGCCAGTTTCTCCAAGAGACGATCATGGGACACCAGATCGAAGGCTTTTTTGAAGTCAAGATATATGACATCAATCTCATCTCCCTTGTCCAGGTGATAGGTCACCTGGTCGTAGAAGGAAATGAGATTGGTCAAGCAAGACCTACCCGCAACAAACCCGTGCTGGCTATCCCTTAAAATGTTGGCGTTGGCCAGTCCATTAAGGATGGCCTCCTTAATAAACTTTTCTAAGATCTTCCCCGGGATAGAAGTCAGGCTGATGGGCCTATAGTTAGCCGGATCCACTTTCCTCCCTTTCTTGAAGATAGGCACCACGTTGGCCTTCTTCCAGTCTTCGGGCACTACACCAGAGCGCCAAGAGTTTTCAAAGATCCGCGCTAGAAGCTGGGCTATGATGCTCGCCAGCTCCTTGAGTACCCTGGGGTGAAGATTGTCAGGGCCGGCTGACTTGAAGGTATCCAGCTTCTCAAGATGTTCCTTCACAAAGTCAGCATTAATGGAGGGCAGGGGATCACCCTCACCCGGACTTCCTGGCCCTGTAGCGGGCACGGGCGTCCCATGGGGCTGATGAAAGACTGATGCAAAGTACCTATTTAATAGGTTGGCTTTTTCCTGGGCGTCAGTTGTCAGTTGCCCCATCTGGTTCAGCAGGGGTCCAACGTTGCCCCTGCTTTTCCTCCGGCTCCCCACATATCTGAAAAAGGACTTTTTATTGTCCTTGATGCTCAAAGCTAGCTGGAGTTCAGTTGCAGCCTTGGCTTTCCTGGTCTGCTCCCTACAGGACCGGACCAGTGCAGAATAATCCTCCTTGGAGGTGACTCCCATCCTCCATCCTTTGTAGGCCTTTCTTTTTAGCCTCAGGAGGTCTGCTAGGTCCCTGGAGAGCCAGGGGAGCTGCTGTCCCCTCTTGCTGCCTTTCCTCTGAGATGGAATAGACTTAGTTTGTGCATTGAGGATCACTCCCTTGAGGAGCAACCACTCTTCTTGAACTCCCCTCTCCCTGTGGTCACAGTCCCTTAGGGCCTCACTGACAAGCCTCCTAAGCTTGTCAAAGTCGGCTTTCCTGAAGTCAAGGACTTGCGTGTTGCTGACTGACTTGCCAGCTTTTCGGCGGATGGTGAAGGTGATCAGCTCGTGGTCGCTTTCACCCAGCTTCCCATCGATCACTAGGTCTCCGACTAGGTCCTTCCCAGTAGCCAGCACCAGGTCGAGCAGCGCTTTGCCTCTCGTTGGCCCATAGACTTCTTGAGTCAGGTAGAGGTCATCCACGCATGAGAGGAAGCTCTGCGACCGCTCAGATTTTGCTGAGTGATCCTCCCACGAGATGTCATGGGTAATTGAAGTCACCCATGACAACCATGGTCCTGGAGCAAGCTGCCTCAGATAGTTCCTGGGCAAACTCCTGGTCTAGCTCAGGACTTTGGGTGGGAGGTCTGTAATAGACTCCCACCATTGTGTCCCCTGTGCCGTGTTCCCCACGGATTATAACCCAGAGGGTCTCCAGCCGTCCACCCTGGTCGCCAATATCGGCTTGCAGGGACGCGTAGCTTTCCTTAACATAGAGAGCTACACCCCCGCCCCTTTTCTCTACACGATCCCTCCTGTACAGGGTATAGCCATCTATCCCCGTGGTCCAGTCATGGGTGGAGTCCCACCAGGTCTCCGTGATCCCTATGACATCGTAATTGCTTGCACTGAGCAGGAGGATGAGCTCCTCCTGCTTATTCCCCAAGCTCCTGGCATTTGTGTACAGGCAGGCAAGTGCCCCCTGGGGGGCTCCTTCCTTGCCCACAGATTTTACCAGGGCTGGGGCTGGGGTGGGCTCCCTTGAGTGCCGTGATCCGCTGGCTTTGCAAGGATTGTTCAGCGGGCCAGCAGTGGCGGTAGTCCCCCCGTCCCCCAGCGGGCTTAGTTTAAAGCCCGGTGGAGCAGGTCAGCCAGTCTGACTGAGAAGAGCCTCCTCCCTAGGGGAGAGAGGTGGAGACCATCTCTTCCCAGCAGCTCGCTGCCTCTCTCGCCAAAGAGCGGGCTGTGGTCATGAAAGCCAAAGCCTTCCTGACGACACCAGCGCCGCAGTCTTTGGTTGACCACATAGATCCTCCTGTCCCTTCTCAGCCCATAGCCTGAGACTGGGAGGATCGACGAGAACACCACCTGTGCCCCCAGACCCTTAAGCCCCGCTCCCAAATCCCTGTAGCGCCTCATGACCTGGCTGGGAGTGCTCCGAGCCGTGTCATTGGTGCCCACATGAATAAGGAGCATGGGATAGTGGTCTGTGGGTTTGAGGAGCTTGGGGATCCTCTCTGCAATGTCCCGGATGCGGGCCCCTGGGAAGCAGCAGACTTGCCGGGCTAAGGGGTCAGGGTGGCAGATTGGCCCCTCCGTCCCCCTCAGGAGGGAGTCTCCCACAACAAACACCTTACGTTTTGTCTTGGGGAGAGCAGGGGCGGGAGTTGCAGTTAAGCCCATGTTGCCTGTGGGGGCCGGCAACTCAGCAGGCTCTGCTGGGGCAGCAAGAGGTGCATACCTGTTGCTCAGTTCTGGCGGGAGAGGGGCCTTGGTGCGGCGGGCCTTAGGGCCCTTGACCACCTTGGTCCATGCCCCTGGCTGGACACAGCAGGAGGTCCCAGAGTCCTCCTCTGGCCTGGAGGGAGACTGTGATCTACCCTCTGCCTCCCGGGGGAGAAGGGCCTGGCAGTAGGAGTCTATCTCCTGCTCGCAGTCCCTGATGGCACGCAGTCTGTGGACTGTGGCCTGGAGCTCCTCCAGCTGGCGCGCCAGAGACCCCAAAAGGGAGCAGACCCCGCAAGGGGAGGTCGCCATGCTCCCAGGAATAACTGGTGGGCAGGGACGGAGCCCTGCATCTGGCCCCCCTCCCCCCCACCACTCTGGGTCCGGGCCTGCTCCGCCTCCACTCCCATCGCCAAACCGGGCCCAGCCCCGCTCCCCCCACTGTGTCAGGCCTGGGACTGCTGCCCCTACTGTGCCAGGCCAGATCATGGGGCAGTCGGAGCCCAGTGGGTCGTCCAGGGGTGCAGTGTGGGGTGAATGTGCCCCCCTCACCTGGCTTCCCTGTGGTGTGTGCAGTGGCAGGAGCTGCCTGCCCACACCCCTAGAGGAGCCACTGGGCTCCAATTGCCCCTTGACCTGGTCCAGCCGAAGCGCAGCCATGGGGGCTTCTCTCGCGGCTCCTCCGGCTGTGCCTGCTTCTGCCCCAGTGTGGGGGAGCCGCAGGAGAAGGCCCTGTGGCTGCCCTGCCCAGCCCCATCCCCCCGCCCGGCCCAGACAGCATGTGAAGGGGGATGCAACGCAGGGCATAGTTTTGCCAGTTGGCGCGGGATGCGGGCGCAGGAGTGCTGGGCTGTGCTCTGCTGCTGCTTTTCCCCTTCTGCTTAGAGCGAGCTGTGACTGCATCCTGCACCCTCCCGGCTGGGCAAGCAGCAGCAGGGCATAGCCCCCGCTCCCAGCACTGCTGCACCTGCACCCTGTGCTCCTCCTACCCCCCTCCCTGAGTAACGTGCTCCCCCCACATCAGCTGGGCAGCTTGTCCCAGCCCCCGCCCCAATCCCTCCTTCCCCTATGCCCGTTCCCTCCTCCCTCCCCAACTCCAACAGACTTACTAGCTGGTGTCAGCTGCCTGTTTAGTTTATGTCCGAATATTTCTGAAGCTTTTTCGAATTGATTCAGAGCTGTTAATTGGTCTTCCGATTTGATTAGGAGATTCAGTCCCTGAATCGGGCTGAATCTCCTCTGAATCGAATTGGCTACCGAAGCTTTGAACAGCCCTACTTCCTAGGCTTGTTTATATTTTCATTGCTAAAGGGAGCAAAAATCAAAGAAAGCTAAGGCCAAGATTTTCAGGAGTTTAATGATTTTGGGTATCAACTTTGGTGCCCAATTAGGGTCATCATAAAAGTGGCCTGATCCTCTGAAGATGTTGAAAAACCTTGTGCACATTAAGATATCCCAAACTAATAGCCCTATTTGAAGTTTTGGGCCCAAATATATACTGTAATACTACAGAAATTTCTGTAAGGGAGTAGTTACAGAAACCAGAAGGGGTTCAAAAGTAGCATCTGGTCAGTATGTGAAAACAATACAAAAGATTAAAACACTCAGAAGTGCAAATAAGGAGGTAATAACAGAAGTCTGTTCCTTCTAGTTGGATGGCCATAAGCTGCCTGTCAGTTGGTATATATTTATATAGCTCCATCTCAGTAGTAACTGAACTCAGAAACATTAATTAATTTGTCCTTAGAGTAACCCTTTGCAGTACGGAAATATTGGTTATAGGAAACGAAGACACAGAAAAATTAGGGTTTTTGCCCAGCATCACGAAAGAAATCTGTGGCACACACTGGTATTGAACCTAGGTATTAAGACCTAGTTTAGTGCCTTAGCCTTGCAACCATATTTTTTTCATATTCTCATTATAGATTCATAGATTCATAGATGTTAGGGTCGGAAGGGACCTCAATAGATCATCAAGTCCGACCCCCTGCATAAGCAGGAAAGAGTGCTGGGTCTAGATGACCCCAGCTAGATACTCGTCTAACCTCCTCTTGAAGACCCCCAGGGTAGGGGAGAGCACCACCTCCCTTGGGAGCCCGTTCCAGACCTTAAAATGCTGCCAGACAGCCACCACTGCTGGTTATCTTTTCTTTCTCAGTGTAACTCCCCCAGTTTCACTCACTGGGCTGCTTAGTCAAGAGCAGTTGCCCACTCCCTCCTTTTCTTGTGTCTGTGTAAAAGAAACACTGCCATTGGGTTGCTTCCTGCCACCTGCTTTCATTGCACTATAAGTTTGGAGGGTTTCCAGTGCAGCCAGTCCTTACTCCTGTCTGCACCCTGGGATTCTAGAGGAGCTCTGAAGAAACAAACCATTGTGTGGTATTTGGCAGGTCTACAGAGCTGCTTGCCACGGGGCAGCGAAAGTAATAACAAGGTAGTTCCCACAGATAACTAGATGTTATGAGGCTAGAAGAGTGAAGCTACACCAGGAGGTTTTATCAGGTAATAAAGCTGTTGGATGAAATCTTGGTTCTATTAAAATGCGTTGGAACTTTGCCATTGAATTTGTTGGGGTCCTGATTTCACCCACAAAGTATGGGGTTTTCCTGGGTTAATGATTTCTGCAACCTTCTATTATTTCTACTGGCATGTAGGTTTTTGGATCCCAAAGCATGCACTGTGTATCATCTGCTATTGGTAGGGTATAATAAAGTTGGAGGGCTTATCAGAGTTTGGGGTTTGGAATGAGCAAGGCATTTGAGTTTGATCCAATTAATTCCAAGCAACAGAGGAGACTCAGAGAGAGCTTTTTCTGGGCAAAACCAAAAATTCACAACTTTACCTCTATATATACAATTTTGACATAGTTATTGGCTTAAATTACATACATATTATATACATATGTATGTGTGTTTTGGTATATGCAAAATTATCATTTGCATGCATATATTTGTCAGTGAGAGAAAGAGGAGGATGTTAGAGAAGCACTATTTGAAAAGCTGTAATTAAGTTTGAGTTAAATTTGATACTTAAAGCAGGGAGCCTTTTTCTTTATATGAAAAATAAAGCATTTCCTTCCAAAATTTTAACATATTTTGTGGAATGAATTCTCTGAAACTTTCACAAGTAAATCCATTAATTAGTTTAACTTGCTAAACATTTCACAATGTTGCCCTTAAACAACAAGAAAAATATCATCAGGTGCCAAACCATTGCTTGTGTATATATCTAATGATCTGTTAACCCATTACTTCAAGCTTCTGTAATTAAAATTCTCTGAAATCACGTTCATGGATTACATTTGATGGGGTTTTTTAGAACTACAGGAAAACCTTGTTAATTCAAAATGCAGGGAGCCAAAAAAAAAAGTGACTTCTAAATAAACAGAAATGAGAAAGAAAGGTGTGCTCAGCTGTGAGCATAAAGAAGAAGTCAACATCTAGTTGATGTAGTGGTTCATTATGACTTGAAAAAGAGTATGCAGTGAGGCGGACTGAGCACAATGCCTACTATGTCTTATTCAGATGAGCTATACTAAACTAACTTTGTGGTAGGTTCCTACTGGCATATTTGACAAGCATGAGCCTCAGTCTTGTGCCAGGTGCCCTATGGGCATGCTCAGTGCGGGCTGCATTCAATCAACTTTGTAGTTGTTTCCCATGACTGAGCATGTGCTGCTCTTGGCAGTGGTTTAATGATAGACAAATTATTTAATGAGGTTTTCCTGATCCAAAGGACCAGAAAAGGACTTTGAATTTCAGAGTGCCTGTAGTTTGAATTCTCTGCATCCTAAAGCATACAAAAACATATCCTTTTGGCTGGGGAGTGACAATAGCTTTGAAGTATCTGATACTTTGAACTATCCAATATCGGACTAATGAGGTTTTCCTGTATTGGGTTTTTTATGCATTTTCTTCGTAATGGAAAATTTCTCTTTCATTGGAGCTGATAAATAATCCTAAAATTTCCGTGAAATATTGTCCTCTTTGAAAATGGCTGCTATGTTTCACTGTTTTTAGTGGGGCTGAAAATCCAATCTGTCCTTTGCAGTAAAGGCCACAGCTTCCATTCACTTACCCCTTGGTGCATTCCTTTCCACCAGAGCTATATGACAAATGTTCCAGGAAATTGTAAGATGTTGACTTTTTTTTTAATCTTAAGAGAAAATGAGAAATTGAAATTTCCAAATGTTTACCAGCTAATAATCTGAAAATAAAATTTTAGATCAAATCAAAGAAAAAATTCATTTTGGTCATTTTTAAACTTTGTTTCTATTTGACTTTTTAAAAGTTTTTTAAAACTCTAAGTGCAAATAATCTCTTTTTTAAAAGAAAATTCATTTTGGAGGGGAAAAAAAACCTTGTTTGTTGTTTTGTTCCAGAAAATTTGAAAATGTTCTGGCTTAAAAAAATTAGGTTTGGCAATCTGCCAAAATGGATCCTTTTCAGTGAATAGCTTTGGTTTCAATGAAACAACTTTTTCTAAAGAAATATATATATCCATTAGGCCTATGTGAAGCAACTAGTATTCGCTTTGAATTTGCCTGATTTGGGGGACAGTGATTCTATTCGGTGATTCAAATCACTGTCCCAAATTGATTTGGCCGAATCTGATTCAGAGATTCAGCCACTGCCAAATTGGCTGAATCTCTGAATCGAACAGGCCCCATCCTCTTCCTGCTCTCCCAGCCCCCAAAATGGCTGCCCCATCCAGCCCCAGCATCCTGGCACTTTAAAAAAACACAAAAGAAGACCAAAAAAAAAAAAGCCCTGCACTCATCAACTCCTGCCAGTGGGGGTGCGATCCCTGCTGCTCCCCGCTGCCCTATGCTGCGGTGGTGGGGCTCTGCCACAAGCCCCCTGAAGCCTCGATGTCCACTGTAGCAACCAGTGAGTGTGGGGCTGTTTATTTATTTATTTATTTATTTATTTATTTATTTATTTTTAAGTGCTGGGATGCTTTGGCTGGTCAGGGCAGCTGTTGATGGGGCTGGGAGAGTGGCCAGGGGGTGCTCAGGGGTGCTGGGGGAGCAGGCAGGGGATGGGGCCTAGCAGGGGTCCCTTCACAGTCCTCTCTCCCCTGCTTCAGCCCTTCCCTCCCCTTGGCTCCTTACTTACCGGCCTGGAGGCCAGGTCTAGCTGCCTGTGCTAGCAGGTGGGGACTACCCGAATCTCTGAAACTTCTCTGAATCAATTTGGACCTTTTTATTGGTCTCCCATTTTGATTTGATCTGGCCACTGAATTGGGCCGAAGCTCCTCCGAATCAAATCGGCAACCAAAGCTTTGCGTTGCCCTAATATCCATGGTAACATATGGAAATGCACAGTTAGGTGATCCACACAACATTAAGTTTACCCTTTTATTGATACTAGAAGTCAACCTATCTTTGAATATCAGTTAGATTAAAGTAGTATGCTAAAATACCTTAAATCATTATGGGATTATTGCCTTGTTGCAACACTATGGAAGTTAAGTTTGTTTGGGTCCCCTACCTGTGTGTTTGCAAACCTATGTTGGAATTTTCATTTTAAGTTTAACAATGCTAGCTTTGAAGATGATCGCAATGTCCCTACAATGCATTTTATATCATTGTATATCACTCATATACACTCTTAACCTTAACCTCATTTTGGTATAGTTCTTCTTGCTTTGACGTTTTAAAGAAAGGTGTGTTTTCTTGCATTGTATTCATTTGGTTTACAGAAGGGGTGTTGACTCATCTTTGTAGGCTGTATGTTTTTCTGGTTCTTAAGGTTTCATGGCATGGCTGTAAAAACTGCTCTGTTGGCATGGTCAGTTCCCAGTGAATTAGCACAGCTGCTGCAAGAGGTAGGTACTTTTCAATTTACCACTTTCAGTCACCGCTGGCAGCAAAAATTGACAGCAGTCGGCAATGGGGGTGAATGGTGGTGGTGTTAATACCCCTGAGTACTGGGACTGTGGCCTGCCAACTGATCTGAATTTGACACTTCTTGTTTACAGTATAATATTTACAAGCTGCCGATCATCAAAAGAATGTTCAGATCCCTAATCAATCTGTATAGACTATTACCAGTGTATGCTCAGAAATGGGATTTACTTGAAGGTTGCTACTGCTTTTTTGCCATCATTTATTATGAAAACTTTGCAAAATCGCAAGTAATTTTTGCAAGGTATTTTAAACTGTAGTTTTAAAATATATTTTAAACATGAATGTTTTTATAAAGCAGAATCCTGTAAATATGTTATAGATGACTTTGACAAAAATGAAACCAGACATCTGCAAAACAAGCCAAAATGAGTTGCATTCAGTTGTTTGATGTGACACTTCATTTCTCCTGTATATTTTATATACAGCTTTGGCACTATTCTGATAGTTACTGGGTAAATGGCTTTTTATTTTCCCTTATATTCATCTTGTTTATACCTTGTTACTTATCTTCTAGCCACTTAAGAAGCTTGGAGTGGCTATTGTTTAATTTGTTTTTAGATTACACGGTTTGAACATGAGAAAATTCATGGAAATTGAATATTCAAATTACGACAGCTCCTGTTTTGCTCCAGTTTGCATTGAATATTCAAGTTTAATGATTTTTCTTCCACTCCAGTAGTAGGAAAATTACACTTGACAACATCTGTTCTCTTAGACTTTCAGTATCTCTGACATCTTGAAGATTTGACAAAGTTATTCTGCCCCTTTCTACATCTAGCGTGTAAATTCAGGAGCACCAATTTGTATTTCGTATCTGTGATGATGGGTCTGCAGACCTAGAACAGATAAAATGTTATCCTCAGTGCCATATAGGAAAGTAGTCTCAAGGATACTTAAAGTAAGTTCTTTAAGTAAGAGGCACATTGTAATTTTAGAAAACTGAATTTTTAAAAAGCCAGGGAATAAATATAATTTTGGAATTTTTGCAGTTAACTGGTTTGCTGCCTCCTAGGCTCAATTTTTCTTTCATTTTCAGGTAGCATCAATAGAGTATTCTGATTGCAGCTTCCAGACCCTTGTGAGATAAAAGAGCTCCTCTGAACTTTCCTCTACTGCACATCACTGAGTAGCCAAAGGAATAGTGCAAAGAGCAGAGCTGTAATTTAGTTGCATAATATATTCATTATTTTCTGTCAGCTACTAAAATGTTTATTACATTTGAGCAGATGTGGGACAGTTTAACAGTGATTAAAAATACACTGTGTAGTTAAAAATTATTAAAACAGGGTTTTTTTCCCCTTGGAGGAAAGAATGAGACACCATTTTTTAATCTATTTGGATAGTAATAGTGATGGCTTAGCAAGCTATTTTAATAAGAGTCTACATAGTGTCAGCACAAGGAACATGGAGTGCAACCAAAATTATCCAGTATGCTCCAAAAATCTGTTTCTAAGATTTGAATGTATTTGGACACTTCAACAACAGGTGTTGGCTTTTAAAAGAAATTTAAGCTGAATTATTTGCTTTTTCTTATCTTACTCAAAAAGAACACCATGTTTTGAATACTGCTTTTTAAGGTAAGTTGTTTTTAATACAATTCATGGTATTTAGGACTGCTAACACAGGTAGGTGATTTTGAGAATCCAGAATTACATCTGGTGATATAAAGGCCTTTGTTGATATAGCTTTGGGAACAGGGATTGCATTTTTATATGGGTAGAGTGCTTAGTACAGTGGTTCCCTATCCTTAATGGGTGGCCCCTAAGTAGTATAATATGAACAATAACCTTCTGCCTGCAGTATATTAATTCAGCCTTTGGGTCTTTTTGGAGTCCTTGTTGCTTTGTGATACCTAAAAACCTTGCTTTCAATTAGACACAGTTAGAGCATTGTGCCACATTTTGTGAGACAGTTCTGTCTGTGGTGATCCAATTGTTTGTCCCCCAAGTAGGCTTATATTGCACTTGCCCCTGAATCTATATCCAAAGCCTATTGAAGTGAAAAGAAAGTTTCCCATTGTTTTCAAATGGACTTTGTATCACATTCCAGTTTCTAATAATGGAACTACATACCTTGAAAAAGTGGCAAGTAATGCAAAGCACAACAACCAATTGACAACTGTGTACATGCCACTCTGGCTGGTGCTCTTTTTTGGTATGCAGGCTGCTCTCTAAATACAAAGTTTAATTATGGCTTTTGTTTTAGAATTCAGTCGCGTTGTGACTTAATATGCTGGATCACCTTTATTGGAAATTATACCTGTTGCAATCGACGCATAAATCGAATTTGCATAAAGCAAACCTACTTTATAATGTAACAAATAGGGATAGGTTCCCATGGCATTGAGGGAGGGAGGGAGTGAGGTTGGGGCAAGGGAAGGGGTGGGGAGAGGGGTGCTGCTTCCAGGGCTGCGTGACGGAGCAAAACAGAGGGAACTGTCAGTGGGTGCGGGGTGGTGGGGGCACAGCTCTAGCTGCAGCAGAGCTGGGGTGAGGGGGAACAAGTGGAGCTCTGGGTAGCGTGAGGCCACTCACCCCAGTCCCTGCTGCAGTCACCCCAGGAGTGACCCGTGACGGCTGCCTGCAGCTGCTGGGTTTCACCATGCTCTGCTTGTCCCCCCCATACCTGGGCTCTGCCTGTCCCCCCACACCACAGCTCCTGGGCTGTGTCATGCTATGGTGAAGGCAGCTGGTGTTGGCTGCTCCTGGGGCACTGAAACAGGGGCTGGGGTGAGTGGATAGAAGCGGAGCCCCAGGCAGCACTAGGCACGGCACTCGCCCCAGCCCCTGCTGTAGCAGCTCCAGGAGTGGCCCACGCCAGCTGTGGAGGAAATTATCAGTGTGTGTGTGTCGGGGGGGGCACCTCTTGCTGCACTATGCCCCTCAGGATGACTGGGTTGGGGGGCTGTGCTGGGCTGTTCCTGGGGGGGGGGGGGGGGTGTCCACAGATCTGTGCACGGGACAATGGCAGGCTGGGGCCAGTGGTGACACTGGGCTCTTCCTGGCACTTGGGCCAGACCACACTGAGCACCAGGAACAGCTGGGTGCCGCCACCGGGCTGCACCATGCCCTGAACCCCCTGGGGCTCCACCTGTCCCAGTCACACCAGCTGCAGCTGTTAAGCTAAGCTTATCTCCTACCTCTCTCCTTGGTCCATCAGTGAACCGCAAGAGAACATCACTAACACTGGAGACAAAACTGGAGATTTTGAAATGCGTAGAAGCTGGTGATGGGCCTGCTGCACTTGGCCGTGCATCCACCCTGGGTGAGTCCACCATATGTGCCATCAAGAAGAATGTCGACAACATAAGCAGTTCTGTGATCCATTCAATACCACTTACTGCCAAGATAGCAATGAAAGTAAGGAACCTGCTGTTGGAGAAGATTGTAGGGATGTGGGTGGAAGATCAGACCTAGAAGAAGATGAATCTTTCCTCCACTGCGATAAGGGGTTAAGGCCCTGCAAATTTATGGCTGCCTGCTTCAAGAGAATGGTGGCCCTGAAGAGCCCATTATGGCTCGTAAGGGTTAGTTTGACAAGTTCATTTGGCGTACGAGATTACACAGTGTTTAGATGACTGGGGAATCTGCAAGTGCTGATCATAAAGCTCCTGCAAAGTTTCCTAAGGGGTTTGAAGCAATCATAGCTGCTGGGGATACAGTCCTAAGCAAGTTTTCAATGCAGATGAGATGGGGTATTTTGGAAGCAGATGCCATCTAGGGCATGCATCTCCAAGGCAGAGAAGGTTGCAAGTGGGATCAAGTCTATGAAGAACAGGCTGACTGTCCTAATGTGTGGCAATGCTGCTGGAGATTTTGAGTGCAAGCCACTGATAGTCTACCCCTCCCTAAACCCATGTGCATTAAAAGGATTGAGTAGGAACATGTTACCTGTATACTGGGCTGCAAACAAGAAGGCATGGTTGACAGGCCAAGTTTTTGAGGACTAGTTCACTCAGTGTATTATCGCGGAGGCACAGTGCTATTGCAGGGAGGCTAACCTTGCATTTAAGGTGTTGCTCATTCTTGACAATGCCCCTGGACACCCTAAACACCTGGAAATTATCAACCCCAATGTGAGAATTGTGTTCCTCCCCCCTAACACAACCTCACTAATCCAGCCTCTTGATCAGGGTGTGATCAAGTACCCAGGAAAAAGCTGGGTTCCCAGGTACTGGTGCCATGCCAGGTAGAGTAAAGGATGAGCATGGTAAGAATAATCACATTCCTACTATTACCGTAGAATTGGTGTATGACCAGTTAAAAAAAATTAGATGTGTACAAGTCAGCGGAACCGGATGATCTTCATCCGAGAGTGCTGAAGGAGCTAGCTGAAGTCATTGCAGAACCCCTGGCAAAACTCTTCCACAAATCATGGCACCCTGAAGAAATCCCTGAGGACTGGAAGAGGGCCAATGTTGTGTCCATCCACAAGAAGGGCAGGAGGGAGGACCCGGGTATCTATAGGCCAGTCAGCCTAAATTCCATTCTAGGGAAAATCATAGAAAAGTTCATCAAGGAGCCTATCTGCGATAACCTTGCAGAAGGTAAGATTCTGAATGACAGCCAGCATGGCTTCGTTGCGGGCAGGTCTTGCTTTACTAACCTCATCTCCTCCTATGATCAGGTAACTTGCTACCTGGATGTGAGAGAGCAGGTTGACATTGTATACCTTGACTTCCAAAAGGCCTTTGATCTAGTATCCCACAATGTCCTCGCGAGAAAATGGAGGATTGTGGGCTTAACTCCAAGACAGGTGGGTGAGAAACTGGCTGCAGGATACAACCCAGAGCCATAGTGAATGGATCTGTGTCATCTTGGCGAGAAGTGGGCAGCAATGTCCCTCAGGGGTCAGTGCTTGGTCCAAGATTTTTCAACATCTTTATTAACAATTTGGATGTGGGGGTGAAGAGCTCACTGGCCAAGTTTGTGGATGACACCAAGTCATGGGGGAGCGTGGTCACACTTGAAGATAGGCTATAGTTACAGGCAGACCTAGACAGGCTAGCAGGTTGGGCAGATTGGAATCTGATGAAGTCCAATTTGAGAAATATAAAGTGCTCCACCTGGGGATGATCAACCCCCAACACATGTACAGGCTTGGCAGCACTAAACTGACTAGCACCACAAATGAAAGGGGCCTGGGGGTAATAATAGATCACAGTATGAATATTAGCCAGCAGTGCGATGCTGTAGCCAGTAGGGCAAATAATACTCTGGCATGCATCAACTGATGCATCTCCAGCAAAACCAAGAAGGTGATTCTTCTGCTTTACACAGCACTGGTGAGACCGTAGCCAGGATGTGGATTCCGACAATGAGGAATTAAGTGTTGATGAACTGATAGAGATTGCAGCTGCTGATGAGGAAGAGGAGGAACAGGAGCAAGAGGTGGTCCTTGAGGTCAAGGATATGATTATGAAGAAGGTAGCCGAGTTTTTTTGCTTGGGCTGAGACTTGCTTAGTTTGCCCTGGATATGGGCCCTAGCCTGGATAGGAGCCTACAGTTCAAGTGTGGTTTGAACTCTCTCCTTTGTCACTACAAGGAGGTGCACACCCAGATCCAACTACACTAGGGGAGGTTATATTGGCAAGGTTATGAGAGCCCCATGCCTGTTGATTCTCCTATGGATGTTACCTTTCCTGTATTTCCTACCAGCGATATGGAGTCTGACACCTGAAGACCCTTCACCACTCTCTTTTCATACCAACTAAGCATTCTCCACTACCCTGTGCTTGTGTGTACTGTCTGCTGTTGTTGACTACTATACCAGAATTGTCTTTGTAAAAGTGGTAGAAATGGGTCTGGGGGTCAGTAGTGTATACAAGGTCAATTTGGTTTACGCGAGGTAAGTCTGTAGGGGAAGGGACAGGGGGAGGGGTGCAGTGCAAAGCAAGGGGAACAATCAGTAGGTTAGGGGTGGGGGGGTGAGCCTCTTGCTGCTCTGAGCTCCCCATGACGGCTGGGGGGCTGTGTCAGGCTCTTCCGGGGGGGCTGCCCCCAGGACTGCTTGTGGGATGACAGGTGGCTGCCGCAGCAGGCTGGGGCTGATGGCGGCACTGGGCTGTTCCTGGCATTCGGCGCAGCCTGCCCCAAGCACCAGGAAGAGACCGGTGTTGCCACCAGCCTCAGCTTGCAGCGGCAGCCTGCTGTTGTCCCACGCGCAGATCCGGGGACATGTGCCCCCGAGGAAGAGCCTAGCACAGACCCCCAGCCTGCAGCCATCCCAGGGGACACGGAGCAACAAGAGGCATGCCCCTCCCCACCCCCACTAACAGTTCCCTCTGCAGATGGTGCAGGCTGTTCCCAGGACTGCTGCAGCAGGGGCTGGGGTGAGTGTCTCACCCAGTGCTGCCTGGGGCTCCGCTTGTTCCCACTCACCCCAGCCCCTGCTGTGGTGGCCCTGGGAGCAGCTGACATGACCTGCCTGCACCATGGCACAGTGCAGCCCAGGAGCTGGGTTGAGTGGGGACAGGTGGAGTCCAGGTGCGGGGTGACAGGCAGCACAGTGCAGCCCAGTGGCTGCAGGCAGCTGCTGCTGGTTGCTCTTGGGGCTGCTGCAGCCGGGGCTGGGGTGAGTGGGGCTCTGGTCCCATGGCCCTTTCCCCTCCTCCTACAGACTTACCTGCTTGGGCAGGGTGGGGGAGGGGGCACCTATGCTGATTGCATAAGAGCAAATCTACCTTGCCTATAGCGATTTATGGGTCTAGAAATGCTCATGGCGTAAGAGTGAATTTGTATATACAGAACCCGCATAAATCGAGGGAAACCTGTATTTGTCGTTCAAAGGCAAATTCCATTTTGAGCTATTGAAACGGATTTCTGCATCTGCTTGTTTTCTACACTTCTCCCCCCTCCCCCCCGAACCAGAAAAAGAGAGAGAGAGAGAAAGAGAAACAGTTCGAGAAGCTGATTTTGAGAGAATAGACACAACCAGGTGTGTGGCAACATGGACAATAGTTGTGGCAGTGATTCTAGCTTGTATATATGGCTGTATTTTTCAAGTCTCCATAAGAAGGGTCAGTGGAAACTTGAGAACCTACCAGGAAAGGAAGAAATTTTCTTTGGAGGCAAGGGTAGAAATGGAGGAGGTTCTTGTGAAGGTCAGGGTCTGTCGATCAACTTCCCTTCCTGTTGGAAAGAGAAATATACTGACCAAGAGGCTAATTTATGCTTCTGTTGGGATTCAAAGCTTTCTAACATATTAGTGTCAGAGGCCTCTGTCCACTTTCCAGTAGCAGCCAGAGAAAAACACAAACTTTGAATGTCTTGGTTGTATTAGATCCAGCAACTAGTGGAGTTTTAAAAAATGGAGAAATTCCTTTAAATCACACTTGAATTTAGCAATACCAGAAGGAGATAGCTGGATTACCTGAACTCCTTGGAATCTTTCTCTCTCTCCCTCTGTTTGAGTAAGGGGTTTCTTTCTTTCATCTCCAAAGAAAAGAGAAGGGTAGGTTGCTTCATTTCAACTTTTTTTTAGTTTTCCATAATTTTGCAAAAGGGAGTTTGCTGCAGGAAGAAAGAGAGGCTGTGGAGCTCCTCCAAAGGCCGGATGGAGCTAGTGATAAAAACACAGATGGCAGCAGCATTGTTACTCTCCCAACATAGTGGGAGGAAATGTTTGGAGACCTGGACAGGTGTAGCAGCAGTCACTAAGGCTAGGAACAGAAGTTACACACAAACCAGCTTAAGTGATCAGAAACCTGTAACGGACCAGAAATTCAGTGGATATAAACCACTTTCAAAATGGCCGAAACTGGTTTAAGATAAACCTGGCTGAATAAAGACTTATCAGACTTAACTGATTTAGGTCAGACTGATTAGAACTTCTGTTCCAGACTCTTCCCTGGTTTAAGTTAACTCTCAGTCCCCCAGCATCCCAGGATGCTTTGCAGCCCTGGGCTGGGTAGGTGGTGCTGTCTGCTCCAGCCGAGCAAGGTTGACCCCACTTCTCTCCTCCTTATCACTGCTCCGGCTGGCTGAGAAGGGTGGGGAACCCTGCTTTGGAGTTTCCCCCTTGCTGCTCCAGCACAGGAGTGTGGGGGGGGTATGGCCAGATGCCTATAGCCTGAGGGGAAGGGGAGGTTTAACCCCCATCCCTCCTGAAGGGAACCACAGCTGGGGTCTGCCTGGCTCTGCCCCACCCCCCACTCACTGCTCCAGCAGGGAGAGCAGGGACATGGCCAGACACTGGCCCCAGGCCTGAGGCGAGGGTGGGGGGGGCAATCACAGAGGCAGGGCAGGCAGGGACCTCCGGAGGTCCTCTAGTCCAGCCCCTGCCTGAGCCCTGACCACACCTGCCCGTACAAGGGTTTATTCTCGGTGCCCACAACTGAGAACACCTGCCAGAGGGTCTCTGTAACTACTGGGGAAAAAGCCATCAAGAGCTTCCTGAGGGCAGTTTTCCCTCCCTGCTGTACAGTGGGGCCCAGCACTGTCCCACTCCAGTGCTGTGCAACCCCCACCCCCCAACCCCATGGTGGGGGAGGAACAGGAGGGGAAGAGCCCTGCCCGCCGCAGAGACTTTGATGGCCTGGCCTGGGTGCAGAGAGGAAGGAGCAGACTGGGCACGCAGCTCCCATAGCCCAAGCCTGAACTGCAGCTGGCTGGGAAGGGCCCTGCCCCCGTGGCCTGACCCAGCCCAGCTCAGATTTTCTGCGTCCACCATCAGCAGTGCCCACAGGATGGTCCAGCTCAGATCAGTAGCCCTAGCCTGAGTGAGGCATGTGGATTGCAGGGCTGGGCTGCTGGGGCAGGGTCCTTCCAAGCCGGGCTCAGTCTGGGCAGCTTGGGCTGGGGCCACGAGAGCTGTGCACCTGGTTTGAACCTGGCTCTCTACTCCCAGGCTGCACTGGGCTGTCACAGAGCTGGTGTGGCAATCAGGGCCTTCCCCACCATGATGCCTGAAGTGGGGTGGGGTTTGTGCAATGCTGTCTTGGGGCTCAGGGCTGGAGGGGCACAGCACTGGCCCTGCTGTGGAGCAGGGGGGAAAACCAGCTGCAGGAAGCCCTCGGTGGCTTTTTTTACCCAATTGTACAGAGCCCCCTAGCAGGTGTTTTTGGTTATGGGTGCTGGGAGCAATCCTTGTATGGGAGGGTCTGGCCAGGGCTCAGGCGGGGGCTGAACTAGACACTAGAGGATCTCTGGAGGTCCCTGCCAGCCCCACTTCTCTAATTTCACCCCCTCCCTCCGCTCCTTCATCCTGGGGATGCGGTCTGGCCATGCCCCCGTTCTCACTGCTCGACACTTCAGTGTCAACTAGGGGTCAGATCTGGTCATGCTCCCTCCTCCTCCCTCCAAAAAGCCTGACAAGGGCTGCTTCTCACCTCACCCTCCAAGCACACCCTAGCTGGGGTCTCTGCAGGCCAGGGTAGGGGTTTAAACCCCTCCCCAGACATAGGCCTGCCAGGGCCTGGCTACCCCCTGCCCCTCCCCTCCCTGTCCAGCTTCTGGCCTGAGCCACTGCAGGCAGGTGGCTGCATTACCTGAATCAAAAGTGAATGTCTATTCACTTGCTTCTCACTTCAGTCGATGCAGTTTAGACTAACTTGCGAAGATTGAATCAATTCAGGTTCAGGCTTTTTGAATGTCTGTACTTAGTTTAAAGCAGCATGGGATAGTGCACCTGATATTCCCCCCCCCCCCCCCAAACCCCCCAAAAAACAAAAACAAACCATCAGTGCACTGAGCATGACATACATATGTGAAAATGATGCCAACTTCTGGCATTGGCCAGTGGTAATCTTGTCTAACTCAGCCTATCTTTGTATGCTTATAAGGCTTTTAAAAATAGGCATCATGCCTGAAATAGCACATCAACAGATTTAATTCCCTGCTCTATCTTTCGTTGTGAGGTAGTCTATGTCTCTTTTTAAAAAGTCAGTAGTTTTTCAAACAATGTATTCCATGGTAATAACAATTACTGAAATACAACATAAATGGACAGTAGGGGCACATGTGAGAAACTCCCAAATATATTAATTCCAGCCAGTGTATTACAGCCTGTTCCCTAGCAAGGCTGTGTTCTGGCTTATTCTATTATACAGAGCTAAATAATGAAGAGTTCCCCCACTGGCATAGTGACTCTAAGCCAGGGGTTGGCAATCTACACCCCCTGGGCTGGATCTAGCCTGCCAAGAGATTGGATCCAGCCTGAGAAGGTCTGACCCAGGTGGGGGGAAGGATAGGAGGGGATCAGGCAGCACCCTCCTCCACAGTGCTGCCTGCTGCTCCTCTCTCTTGCCTGTACTTACTCTCACTTCAGAGGGGCCAGCTATCTGTAGTGTGGGTAAGCACAGACAGTTTGAGCTCTTGGAGGAGGAGGGGAGGGAAGGCAGCAAAGATCTGTGGCCTGCTGCAGGGAGCCAGAGTAGCTAGGTCTGGCCTGGGGTGGTAGGGCTGATCTCTGGGCTAAGCCATCCACTTCCAGTCTCCTTCCTGTTGGGTTAGGAATGGGTCAAGGCTGGAAGGAACATGCGAGTAGAACAATACTGCATTCTTATAATCCACTCCTGCCAGAATGGCCAGTTGGGGATTGTTTTTGACTGTAAGTTACTTCTTATGTCTGGATCAATGCTTGGTAGTCTAATACTCGGGGAGTCTCAGTGACTGATGCAAAACCACCTCTGTGGTCTCTCCCTCCAGGCTTAACTGTGATGGGCTGAGAAGGGCTGCTTTTTAGGATCTGCCATTGAGATTTAAAAAAAAAATATTTCTCTTAATATAATTATATTTCTTCAAAACTTTATTTCACCAACTGTGTGCATTTAAAAATAAAAATGAGTATTTTTTGTTAAGATAAATTTGGAGCATTTTAGAACTGCAAAGGTAGTTAAGTATTGCTTCATTTAGCAATGTGGTCTTCCATAGAAAAATACTTTGCTTATTAGAAATATACAAATATAGTTTGTATGCGTGTGCACGCATGTGGACTTTACAAGCCAAGTCGTAGATAATACAAACTTTGTTTTTTTTATCTCAGGTGTATGTATATGCATGTGTTCTGTGCCTCTGGTAGATGACGTTTCTTTATTTGTCTGTATACAGCTGGTTTTACAAGATAGGTAATTAAAAGAAATTTGTAATTAAAATTAAAACCACATCCAGTATCCTGGCACATAGCTAAACCTTTATCTAACTGGCACAGATGTATCCAATTTGAAATGACAGCAAGATTGCAAGGTCCAAAAAAACCTTTTGATCAGTACTGATCTGAGAAGAAATCTTTGAAATCTAATCTAATTATATTTTTGTCCTGATTTTAAATGGTCCAAATAGAAACCATATATGTGTGAGTAATGCTGTAATTTTATAAGAAGGACACTAAAAAAAATCCCCCAAATTCTCTTATCCCTACACTTAATCCACTGCTGTTGGTAAAAAATATGTATTGTTTAGGCTAAGCTTTATGCTTCTTAAGCTGATGTACTTTTAGAAGCAAATATTGTACCCATATAATTATAGTTTTTGTGTGTGTGTGTGTGTATATATATATATATATGTGTGTGTGTACCCATATAGTTATTCTCATTAACTCTAAGGGATTTATTTGTGAGATTCTGAATGAAATTTATTGTTCAAGTTAAGTTTGTTAATATAACCCAGTGGAACGGACTACTACTTCAGTTTTCTTATACAAATATGGTCCATTGCATTGATCTGTGCTAACATCTGTGTATGACCTTATTCCAAGTGTCATTGGCTGTTTTAGGGAAGGTGATGGCAATTTGGTTAATCCAGATAAGCAAGGATGACCTTGAGGTCTTGACCGAGTTTGTGAAGGTTGTCTACCTTATTTGAAGTTGATAATGAGCTTTTTAGGCTTTTTGTGCAAAGGTAGCTTATACTAAACCTATGATATGTTTAAAGAGTGCGAGTCATCAGTGACTGATCAATGTGTCGGTGTCTTCCCATTTTCTGGTGCTCTTGATTACCTGTATTGCATATGAAGCCATTTAATTCTGTATCAACTAAATGACATTGGCAACCCATGTGGAATGTCTCCAGTCGTTGTAGTTCTCTCTTTATGATTATCCACATCTTGTATCCATATACTTGTGCAGGTAGGATAAAGATCTGGTTTTGACACTACTTGCATGCCAAGTTTCAGATTTTCTTGTTTATAAATGCTTCAGAGCAAGCCAATTGCAGATGAAGTCAGAACAATTCATCTTGTGACATATCTGACAGACCCCTGTCCAAAGGACATTGCTTAGAGCCAAGATAAATAACTTCAACCCCCTCAACATTGCTTAGAGCCAAGATAAATAACTTCAACCCCCTCAACATGATAAGCATTAGATTTGATGTTTTACATGACTTGTCCAGCTGTCAGATTCTGCACCTTGGTCTTAGTATGAGACAGGTGGTGAACAAATGTGGCATCTTTTGTCTTCAGAAGCATTCCATGTAGACACCTGTCACCTGACTGATGAGCCATATCCTTTGAACGCCTAAGGTGTGTGTGAGCATCATATTGCTGATGATGATTCCCACGGTACATGCTGCCTATTTTAAGATCCAGTCTTTGGTGTAATATACCATGGGGGAAGGATGCAGCCTTGCCAGATGCCCATTGTAGTACTGAATGTGATGGCCTCCTTGCCACTCTGACCCTGGCTTCTGTACCGATGTAAAGTAAGTTCAGTAGCATATTCAAGATACTGATGCCACACATACCCTTCCTCTTTATCTGTAGCAGGAGTGTCAAAGATGTGGTGTACAGGGCAGATCCAGCCTGTGGAACCCCATCATCCAGTCCCTGGTGCTGCGCCTTAGTCTCAGAGTGGACTCATGCACTCTGTGGTGTGTGCTGGGATACACACCACGTGGTGCCCACACTGGCCAGTCTGGGACCTGCCCTGCACACAGCACCTATCCTTAACTGGTTCAGAATTGTACCACACAGCACTCGCTCCAGTTGGTCTGGAACCCATGCTGTATGCTGTGCATGGCCAGGTTAAGGACTACATACAGCATGGGTCCTAGACCATCTGCAGCAGGCACCACAAGCACCATGGATTTTGGAGTAGGTACTGTGTGTGGCACAGTCCCAGACTAGCCAGAGGAGGTGCCATGCAGGAGGTTGGAGGATTTGTGGGCTGGCCCTGAGCCATTCATTCAACTTGTGCACCAGCCCTGTGCCACTCATCCAGCCTGCAGGGCCAGAAGAGTTTGGCACCCCTGGTCTACAGAATCAAAGGCAGATATCAAGCAAATGGAAGTAATATATATAAGAGAATTGATTTCCCAGTGTATTGCTGTCATTTGCTATAGGGTGAAGCACATCATTCTTGATTGAACAGCCAGTTGTGAAACCAGTTTTTTTTTATTGTAGGTGGCATTTATGAGTCAACAGCACTTGAGTTTTGGCAAGGAGACAGTGGGGCAAAAACTTTGCCGGGAACTGACAGTTATGTGATTGGATAATCGATGTTGCAGTCTAAATGCTGACCTTACCTTTGCCCAGTGATATAATAATATGCTTTTTCACTCAGCTGGCATTTTGCCAGATTCCTGGCTTCATGAAACAGTTTGTGGAGTGTGATGGTGGTCACATTAACAGCTCTTGATACGAAATCACATCTGGCTGCTTGAATAAACCTGAGGTTCTGTATAGCTGCCTTCACCTTGTCTGATGAGAGAGCATCTTTGGGCACATCCAGGTCTGATGAAGCTTTGATACCCAGCAAAGGGAACGGTATACCTATTGGGTGGTATATTCAATTGATCTTTGTATTGCCTCTTTAACACTTGAGCCAGGCATCTGCCTTGTGTAGAAAGATGGAGCTGCAGCTGAGGTTCAGCCGTCACATCTGTTGTATAGTTCTGTAAGCCAGATAAAGGTTATGAGCCAGCTTTGTTTAGAAAGCCTCAAGGTCTTATTTTAGCCTTTACCCTGAATAGTCCTTGTAAGCATTTGGCTATATCTTTACAATGGCAGGCTCTGACTTTTTTGCTTCTAATACATAGCATACATCATCAGTCAGTTGTGGCTGTTAAATGGTGTTTTAAAATTCCATGATTTCATCTGTAGAAACTAACCTCTTAACTCAGGATGGTCCATGCTGCCTCAGCATCATCCATTGAGGGCCCCTACTGCAGCAAATCTCTTGACTTGTGTGACATGTCTAGTAATCATGGCTGTTGTAGAACAAGTGTGTTCTATGTTTTTTGAGGCGTTTGGAAGTCTACCACCTACCCTCTTTCTTTCCCCATTTTGTTTATATTCCTATATTTGGAAACACACATTTTAAATTAATTATTTAGTTTAAACTTTACAAACTTAAAAAAATAAACTTAAAGTATGCAGCTCCTACATCTCTCGATGCAGAAGATCTTGTTGATAGTATTGAATTGGTTTTCTTGACCTAAGCTTACGGTTAGGAGAATTGGTTTCTGTAATTCTTTGGTGGACTCAACCAAAAGTTTCAGATGAATTGGTTATAACTGATATTAAAGCTGCGGTGGCAACACTGTGATTAATCACAGACTCTTCTAAGACACAACTTTCTGCCATCCACCTTTGGTATTTTTTCAGAATCAGGTTATAAGGTTATTAATGAAATGATGGCACTTTTGTACTGCTTGTATCTAATGCTACCTCATCCAAAGTAAAAGAAAGGATGCTGGTTTCTGAGGCAACCAAAACGTTCTATTTTCCCTGCCTTGTTCTAGCACAGGAATGTCCAACTGGGTTTTCTCCTCTAGCTTCTGCTTCCTGTCCCTACCCCAGGGGCAGGACAGTGTAGCAGAGCATGTGTCTGGGAGTTAAGGATGTGCTTGGGGACATGTGAACTTGCTGTTCAGTGTAGGAAAGGGCACCTGTGTGAGTGTGTATAGTACTGTGGTGCAGTTGCCCATATGGGTACATAGTGAAGCAGCTTTAGGGCAGAGCATTTGCATGCCATTCAGCCCAGGAGGCTCAAGCGCTCTAGTGCAGGCCATGGGCATGCAGCCCCCACTGATGCTGTCCATGGGGTGCACAGCGCCTGAGAAATTGGACAGCCCTGTTTGAGAACAAAAGCAGCAATTTATCTCTAGCAGTCGCTCACACTAAATATTTTAAAGAAAAGCTGTAAATTGTCTGTGTAATAACACAGCTGTGAACAAGGATTTCTTTTTTCCCCCTTAAGCCAAGGCATTTAGTAGGTGACTTTTATATCCTAAAGTATGAGGGTTTATATGGCCTGAAAATCTGTCATAGCTAGGGTAATTGGATAGTCTTATCACCAGTATAAATGTCCAATCTCTTTTGGTGTTTTAGTAAGTTTGTCCTCAATATCATGTGACAGTGATTCCCACAGGTTAATTTTGTGTAGCGTATAAGTGGATTTACTTTTAATGCTTTTAAAGTAAAATAGTTGCACACTTAAACTATTAAATCCTTAAAAACGTGATTTATTAATTTTCAGATTTTTTTCTTTTAGTGGGACTGCATTTGACCTCCTGCATCACAGCTTTTATTTTTTATATACCTGTATCATCTATATACCTATCTTTTTCATCTCCTCTGTAAATGATGTTGCTCTTATGTTTAGTCTAGGGCTGTCTAATTTCCCAGGTATACATGGGCAATTGCCCCCCCCCCCCCCCCCAACTCCACTGTGTGTGGATGGCCTCCTCCACTGCTGCATGCAGGCAACTCCCACACTGTTCTACTACATGTGTGTGAGTAGTCCCCCACCCACCTCTCCACCATGTTCCCAGGTGGGTGGCTCACATCACTGTCTACTGCATGCACATAAGTGGCTCCCCCAACTCATCAGCCACAGGCTCCCACATCCCATGCCAGCTCGTTGGGCAAAGCACAGGAAGTAGAAACTGAAAGGAAAACCAAAAGACTCTAGTTGCTACTGCAGCCTGTACAATAGGGGGGAAAAAAACAGGTGGGAGCCTGGGGGGCTGCAGGTTAACCCTTCATAGGCTGCATGCAGTCTGCAGGCTGCTGGTTGGACAGCCCTTTTTTATTCTGTTGTAATGACTAAGTTTTTCCTTGCATCTAATAACTTATATTGCTGTTCCATGGACCTTTCATATTTTGCTATGTTCTGGTTAAGATAAGGTGGTCACCATTAAGTGCAATAACTCATTATACAGTGTGGGCATGTGCATCCCCTCACCTTGTGTCCAGTTATGATCACCGGGACTTTTGTCTCATCTTCCCTCCCTCTCGTTTGCCACGACTTGTTATGATAGTCTCTGGGAGGATGGATGGTATCACACGAGTTGGTCCACCTGACAAGAGGCCGGTCTTCTGCAGGGCTCCTCCAGCCCTATTCTCTGCCCCTTTCCTCTCAGGTGACGAGTGTTCTGGTGATGGTATGTAGGATCACTGGATCTAGATTTCTCTCCAACTCGGTTTGGTTACTTGTCTTGTTTACAGAGTAAAGCCCAATAAGCTATAACTCTAATGCAGAGGAGATCCTCCTTCCTCTATGGTCTCACCCTCACTTGGGAGTACTAAATAAAAATAAAAAGAAACAGGCTCTTGTTTACCTGGCTTATGGTAAATACTCCATAAGACTATAAAGAAAACCCTAGGCCTCTGGATTTGAACGTTCAGCTCAGTTTCCTGCAGCTGGTTCTAACGGGGTGACTATTTATTTCCAAATAGTGACCAAAAAAAAATCCCTCCTTTGTCTGGGTTAATTCGGGGTTCCCTCGAGGCTAACCCTGACTCGGTGGTTTGCTGTCACTCTCTTCCCCCGGGGCTTGGCTGTCCCTCTCCTGGGAACTCTCTCTGTTTGTTCCCTGCCTTCTGGCTTGTGGGACCACCCACCACTACCCTGCTGTCTGGTGTTACTTATCTCACTGGATGTGCTGGGTGGGTCAGTCACTCATGGTTGCTGGATCCTGGCGTCCCACAAAGGCTTGGCTGGCTGGGTCTGTGGTGCTGCAGGTCTTCCTCCCGATCCTGCTGCACTGCCTTTGTTCCTGAAGAAGACAGACACCATGCTTCTCTTGGTGTCCCTCTTTAAACATCCTGGGCTTCCTCCTGGCTCAGTCAGCGCTGGCTCCCAGGAGCATGTGTTCCTCAACCCTGGAGCCAGTGTGCTGCTCCATTTTCCCCAGGGATCTTCTTCACCTGCATGCTGGGGAAGTGCAGCTCAATTAGACCCTGACGAGCACTTTTCTCCCCGGAGTTCTCCTTTGGCATGCTAGGGAAACACGGCTCGCCTGGTTCCCACCGGGTGAGTTTCCCCGCTGACTACACCAATCCCATGGGGGTCTAGCAGGGGCTGTATCGCAGCCCCTGCTACATACAACCTAACATCTTGTTTACTTTTTGACTGCTGTGTGCATTTTGCCATTTTTTTCAATGAGTTGTCTGCAGTAATATCTGTTTTTTTCCCTTCTGTGGTAATAGTTCATTTAAAATCTCAGTGTACATGAGTAGTTCAGATAGGTATTGTGATCTGCTTTCTCTTTATTTTAGTCTGTATTTCTTAATGTTTTGATAATGGCTTCTTCCTTTGCAGATCAGGTTGTAACTTAACCATCCAGAAAAAAAGTATTTTTCATGCAAACAGTTTGGCTCATAATGTACAGGGAAGAAAACATTACTTTTGTCATTCTTTGTGTGTGGAAAATAGGCAATTGCTAAACACTATACAACATAGGTTTTTTAATGTAATATTCTTTAAATTCTAGAGAAAGCTGAGTACATAAAGTCCTGACCTGCACAGAGATGATTCCTAGTGGAATTCATAGACTGTATCTATTTCATACCTCTTCCTTCCCCTCCTTCCCCCTCCTCTGATAACTGCCACTAGCTCTGTCTTTGGGCTTGAGCTAAACTTTGTGGGTAACGATCAGTCTTGTTCTATTACCCTAACATGAAAAGCAATTAAATTGCAGCTACTAAATTCATTATTTCCTAGGAAGAGGAAACTTCAGTTTTTAATGATGAAATTTTAGCTTGTCTACAGTTAAGGAAGGCCAGATCCTTCTGTCTTCACCCAGGCTAAGTAGCACATAAATCTGACTTCTGTTGAAATACATGTACAGTATTCATTTTAGGTAAGGGTGAAAGTCACTCTTCAGAAATTATTTGAGAAATTTTATGTAAAGTAATCACTTGAAGGGATTAAGAACAGATGGGAAAAGTAAGTTTAAATGGAGACCAAGCCACATTCCTGGCATGATATTTTTAGTTAATTAGGTATCAAATCTGTTAGTCAGTGAAATAACTTCAGCAACTGGATGTAATAAAGCCTTTTATGGAGTACTGTTACATCCTTGAGATGAGTTCTGAAGGATGATGCTAAATGCCAAATACCTTTGAGTATCCAACAAGAATGGTAGTTTTAAAAACTATAATACCTTATTTCAAAATTAGTTTGTGATTGTGAAATGCAGTTATTTACAATGGGGGGCGGGGGGACTCATTGATGAGAATAGCTCCATATGTTTATCAGGGTATTTGGATTCACTGATATGTTTGCCCAGTCTAGTTCCCTTCCCCTTTCAAAGGTACAGGTTGAGACTCTTAAGAGAGGCTGCTTGAATTGGACAACACGAGATACAGGTGTTCCTGCATAGTGTCCACTAGGGGTGTGCGAAGCTTCGGTCACTGATTTGGTTTGGAGAAGGTTTGGCCCAATTCAGAGACCGAATCACCAAATCTGAATCAAATCAGGAGACCCAAAAAACCCTCCAAATCAATTCGGAAAAGATTTAGAAAAAGATTTGGAGACTCAGAAGGGAGTCTTTCAGGGGAACAGAAACTGAGAAGAGGGGGGGAGGGGGAATGGGGTGGGGGGGGCGGAAAGACTGACATCTGTAGCTGGCCAGTGACTGTTAGCTTTTCCTGAGTCTCCTTCCAGTCACAGTGCTCTGGAGGAGGGACATAGAAACAGCACATAAGCCTCTGTCTGCAGCCTTTCGGTCCCTTTTGTGAGCTGTTTCTGCCTGAGCACCGGGAAGGCCCCTTTACAAGCTACCATCCCTGCTGGTTTCATCCTGCTCTGCCTTGCGCGCGCGCGCACACACACACACACACACACACACACACACACACACACGTCACGAGTTTTGCTTTCAGCAGTTTAAGGTGCAGTTTCCCAGAAACCCCTCCATCTGTCCCCTTGAAATTTAGCAGGCTTCATGCCTTCAGAAGGGTCTGCCATCCCTGCTGTTTTCATCCAAATCTGCCAAAAAATGACAGTTACAGGTAGTTCAATGTAATAGAGATGTTTGCAGAAGATGCAAGTCTAAACTATTTTAGAAAATAAAGGGGATTATTTCTTAAAGCATGAAAGTTAACGGCACTAAAACGTACATGGTTGGAAATATTGGGTCCAGGACACCATACCAGTTCTACAATTTCTAGTGTTTTAGTCAAACAGCATATTCTGATTTATTCTTCTACCTAGTATATTTTTTAGAAGTAGCTACTTAAAAATGAAAGTTTATGAACTTGAATCTAGTTCTTTCTACTGTGTTCTGGCACAGTATTGATTTGTGTAAAATCCTTTAGTTAAAAGGACAGAATTCTATTTGAAGATATACAGTCCCTAGATGCACACTTTTAAAGTGAACTCCCTCCAGACTTTTTTAATTGTTCATTTCCAAATGCAGTATGGAATTATGTGCATGTGTGGCAGCTTGCTGTGGCTTTCTCCCACGCATCCCTTACCACCCCCTCATCTTCAATCAGACTATACAAAATTGAGCATGATTTCCAAATAAAAAAGGAAAAACACACACTTGATGTCTGGATTGCATAGTATCAGTATTCTGTCGGCTTTTAAGATGATGATAATTATTCTTCTAACTTGTGAGTTGGCATAGTCAGTCTTAATGAATGTTTGTTTTGGAGTTTTTTCCTTGAAAAATAAAGCTTTTTAAAGAGAGATAATGGCTGCAAATCTAGGAGCCGAATTTTTGCAAGATGGTATATAAACTGAAGATAAGTTAATAACTCAAATGTGTGTATGCGCTTTATTTTTCATAATGCTACTTCTTGATTATTTTGTTAGATTATTTGAAAACCATAATTTCATGTTTAGTTCTTGATTTAGAAAATAAAATATGGTTTTAGTTTCATATGACGAGTCTCTTTATATTATAAATGCTAAAATTTAATGCACAGGAGTTTTCATCTTTTTTTCTAGGGGTTATTTTGTAAACTGTTCTTTCATTGTAACCCACAGGTAATGAAAAGAGTGTACCAACAAGGCACCTCAGCTTTTCTCCCTCTTGTTTCTCTTCATCAAAAAAATCCCTAGTCTGTAGAGTCTGCCAGATCTGCTCTCCCTGTGGATTCTGTAACTCTTTAAAGTCATTGACATATGTGGCAGATATTTTGCTTTTAAAATAATAAAATGAAAGAAGACATTGCCTTATTTGGAAATTCTAGCTTTGTTCAAAATCTTTTGAGTGACAATTCAGAATTCACAGTTTATTTACTTTTCTTTTCTACACAGTCTTAGCCACACAAACTGGTCTTCTACAATATCTTTGCAACATGTTGTTTGTTATATTTTTCATAGTGGTTAAAACGTTAAAAGTGCATGCTGATTTTCTTTTCTCCTCCCTGACCCCCCTACTGCTCTCTGATACTGGGCATGATGTTCAGCATTTTGACTCTGTGTTATCTTAATGGTCAGACAGTTGAATTCTTCATCTCATTGGACTCTACAAGAACATGGAACTGAAACCGTCTTCCATAAACATAAATAATCAGCATAGCTTTAAGACTATCCAGTCATTCCAAGAGTTTTTCTTTAATACATTTTCTAAACCATACTTTAAATTATTTCATTTCTGTTTGTTTTTGAAACTGCTATAAAATAACTGGTTTTGTTTCCAGCAGATGCATCCATTTCCAGCCTAAATGGTTGTTGTTAATGATCAATGGTTGTAATAATTAAATTTGCTAATAGTACTTAATAAATATAAAGGATGTTTTACAGATGAATAAGGAAGTAGTCAATACCTGCAATTTATTAGTATAAGTACTTATCGGAAAAGGAAAAATATTACTAAATAAAATCTCTTTGAACAGATGTCAGAGATAAACATGAGAAAGATCTAATTCATAAATAACTGTACTATCACAGAAGATTTCATATTTTAAAATTTTCATATAAATTGGTGTTTTTTCCTATAATGCCTATTGTAATATTTGCAATATGTAAGTAAAAAAAAAAATGAGTACGTTGATGAAGAAAGTGGTACATGAAGATTACATGCATGTTCTAATCTTTTTTTAAAATGTGAAGTTATAAAGAAATTCATACCCAAATTCTGATCTAGGATGACTGACCATAAAATATCTTCAGAGAGTTAAATTAAAAGCAGTTTCCAAGACTGGAATCTCTTACGGGAAATACAATTTTCCATTATGTTTTCCCCCAGATCCTACAGGCTTCACCTCTTATATATTAAAAAAAAACAAACAAAAAACAAACAAACAAAAAAACAAACCAAACAAAAAACCCCCAAACAAATAAAAAAAAAACCTTCCAAGGCCACCCCCCTCCCCCAAAAAACCAACAAAACCCTGAATTTTCACTAGAGACAGAGCACAATTCAGTCTGTTAACAGGTTCAGATAGAACTGCCTAAACTATCACAAATTAAGAGGATATAGGCGCTCTCTCAAAACTGATATATACAACTTTCTTAAATTTAAGCATGTGCTTAAATGTTTTCAGGATCAATGTCTTAAAGTAATTAGTTTTTAAATGGTGAGTAAATTACTTCCTGGCTTCCCTGGTTACAAAACATTAAATCCTCTCCGAGTCGAAGGAGACCAGTATCTGTTTAGCACATGATCCCATAAGGTACTGGTTACCTTGCAAGAGCAGCTCCCTCACTCTGTCCTTGGTTACAAGTTCAGTTCTACTAGAGTTAAATTTTAAATATTTTTTTCAATTAAGCAAAGTTAAGTAATTGCCCCTTCTAATAGCGCAGATGCACTTTGCATCCTGTGGTGAATTTTGTTAATAAAATGTAATTTCCTTTTATTTTGATCCAGGCAGAACTGGACTTCTCTGTTATGTATCTAATCTTCATTTAAGTGCATGCCAAAGTTTCTACTTAATTCTCATGGTAGTAAGTTGGGAAGTGTCTGGTTAAGTCGGATGGCTTAGGTTAATCATCCCACAACTTTCCTACTGATTTCCATTTTCCTTGATTAAGGCTCTCCTCCTGCCCTTCCGGATGCACAGTACTTTCCATTTGGAACTGTAATGCCATTCTACCTTAGCTGCCAAAGAGTGTTTGAGAGTAATATAGTTAGTACTGCTGCACTCTGCATCGTCTCAGAGCTCTGCCAGTTTCCATCCAGAGACTTAGATTGCCTGAAGATCATCAATGTCTGGTTTGAAGCCCAATCTTCCCACACAGCATTCCTGCCTGAAGTCTGAGTTAAAAATTGCTATCTAAATTCTAAATTTTTAATAGGTTTTAATAGTTTTTTTGTTCAATGTTCCTTGAGGCATGAGCACCTATCAGAAGGCTGCAATCACTAAAACTTTTCCTTTGATGTGAATTGAATAGGGTGTGAGTAAATTCAGTCCATTGTGAGACACTGGTATACCTCACACTTTTTTGTTTTGTTTTTTTTTAAACTTTTCTATATATAAGATAGATTGAATAATTAAGGTGTGAGCCTAATGGATCACTTTTTATTCTTCTAATATATCCTTGTCTAAGGATAGAGTAAATGGTGTCCTTTGGCTCTTTTTTTGAGGTCCTTCTTAAGAAGGCTAATCCCATGTTCACACCTGGAATTTTCTATTAAGAAAAAAGAAATAGATTCTTGTGCTTTTACTTTATTTTTTACCTCAGTTATTCATGTTCCTAAATCTTTCTTTATTGCCCAGCTGCAAGCAGTTGTAATGTTGATAGAAGTGTGTGTATCTAGGACACAGTTTATTGATCCTGGGAATAAGTTAGCTACCCCTATTCCCCATTTTGAGTTTGTTCATCTTTTGCTCTTGTCATATTTAGTTTTCATTTATTAAAACTAAAACCCTGATACTGAATTATATATAGAGGAAATATAAAGCACAAATTAAATGTTGAATTGTAGATACTATGGAGACTCTTAAATAATTATTAGGCACTTTTTAGAGTTAGTTGTTCTGTTCTATGTATATGGATGGAATATGGCTTTCTTTGCAGAACAGGCATGAGCCTAGCAATGTTGTAATTTATTTCTCTAGGTGGCTGATACAAAACTACACAAATGTAGACACTATATTATCATTATCTATATTTGTACTTTGTTATTTAAATGAAAGATCTATAAATAAAAATGTGTTTCATGTCCTAACCTCTTTCTGAATTAAACTTAGTAACACCTTTGTGAAACAATAGCATAGTGACTCTAATTCAATGTAAGGAAAAGTAAAGCTGTTAAAAAAGGTTCTTTTTTCATACAGTGTAAAAAAGTTGCCTCTATGAGGCTACTCAGCTGGTGATTTTCTCCTTTTACTTTTAAGTGGTTTTCTTCGTAGTTTTCTCCCCTTTCAAAAGACTAGTAGGTATTTAATTCCTAGTTGTTTTCTAACCTAGCAGCCCAGGTAATCATTACTCAAGGATCTTTCTTTTCAGAGCAACTGATTTTTCATTGTGTTTAATAATTTGATTATAGAAATTCTCACACTGTGTAATGTGGAGGACTGAATACAAGTAATCCATGAACGCATGTACTGTGTATTCAACAAAAAAAATCAATGCTGTGTGTGTGTGTGTGTGTGTGTGTGTGTGTGTGTGTGTGTGTGTGTGTATTAGATACATACAGTAGCTCCAATCCTGCAATTTCAGTCATTTGTTTGTAGTTTTCAGTTTGATGGTAGTCCCATTCAGCATGGAGGGTATAGGTTCATAATGTGGAGGACTAACAGTAGCCTTAATTTTTCAAATTTGTATGTAATTTAATGACTCAGTAGTCCCTCTGAGCTCAACAGGACTACTGTCAAGATCAAAGCAAAACAAATAATTGCGGGATTGGAGCCACTGTACATATCTAATATGTATGACACAAGTATCTCAGAAGCATGCAGGGGGAAAAATAGGAAGGGCAAGGCACAATTTGACATACAACTGGCAAGGGACATGAAAGGCAGCACATGGACACACAGACTTGTCATTGATTTTTTTTTAATAGAATTCACAGTACATATGTTCATGGATCTCAAAGATTCAGCTGCAGATAGTGAAATATAATTACTAGGGCTGTGCAAAATTTTGACAGGTGTTTCATTTCAAAGCTGTTTTGACGTGTTTTGAGCTTAAAACAGCAAAATTGAAACTAAACAAGTCTTCGAAACAGCTTTGAAATGAAATTAGGGCACTCAAAACGTTTTGAAAGTTTCAAAACATTTCGAGTTGTGAAGCTGTGCTTGCTTGCAGCTAAACAAACTAAGGAAAGGTAGCAGGAAGAGGAGAGGACTGCTCTGATATTGACATGTGTAGCTGGACAAGTGACTGTGATCCTTCCCTGAGGTCCCTTCCAATCCCAGTGCTCTGGCGGAGGGACAGAAAAACAGCATAAAAAGCATTGTTTGAACTGAGCTTTCTCTGTGCTTTGGGATCAGCTTACTGAATGTGTCTTCCAGCAGCTCAGCATTATCAGAAAGGCTATCACTTCCTACTTGCTAGCCTGTTCCTAGCAAGTGGAATCCAGTGCCTTTTTCTTTGCTAATACCCTTTATTATTATGCTCATTCCTTTCAATTTATTCCTCCCCCAAAATCCTCTTTTTGTTTTTGTCAGTCTATTTTGATTCTTTTCCCCCAGAAAAGAAATTTGTGCTTTCCTGCATAGTGTGCATTCCATTCACTGTTAAGGGAAGCGCAGCATATATTGCATATTATAATATACAATTTATATAGGAATGCATACTTACATGTATATATTTTATTTATTACATAAATACATACATACAATTATCTCTGTATATTACGTAAATACATATTACGTTACAGAAGAACACAGATTTTCCAGCATGCCAACCAGACCATGAAGTGTGCTGAAAAGGAATCTGTCAAGCCTTCAGGGAGTGGTGGAAGAGCGGGGTAGAGGGAGAGCTGTAACCCCCTCCCTCCCCCCCCCCCCAAACTGAGATGCAGCCCCTTTCCTACAAATAGCAGGCATGAGACTTCTGGTTCTACTGAAGAGGGGAGCAGTGCCACTGCCTGAGTCTGCATCTCCTCCGAGAGCACCAGCCATAACGCCCCCCCCTTGACACAAGTGGCACCAGCATGACAGTCTCCTCCATCCCCATTTCACTTCCCAGCCTGAGCCTTCCAGTGCAGGAGGAAGAGCTGGAGCTGGATCTGAGTGCCATAACGAAGGAAGGAGGGAAGAAAGGAGAATCATCTGAGTTTGTGCTCCACACCCCTCAAGTTTCCCCTAGAGCCAGGTCTCCTTCCCTAGAAGGCACTTTGGAGGAGGTTGAGGTAGACGTTGTGGAGGCAAGTGGCTCTGCTGAGTTGACTCCTCTTGCTGTGCCTCTGCCTGCTGAGGAGGCGGAAAAGGCAGCATCTGCACGTGTACCCACACCCCAAAAGTAAGGGGGTAGTGTGGTCTGGGCTCATTTTGAGCTGGCAGACGATCCCACATATGTTATCTGCCTGCACTGCCGAGCCAAAACCAGCCGGGGCAAGGGAACAAAACACATGAGCACCATGGGGATGCTGATGAATCTCTGCAGGCACCACCCCCTCACCCTTGCTCCTCCTCAGCCTGGCACCACTGGAAGCGTGCCCAAAAAGAATTCCCCTCTTGCCTGAAGGCCCCCCACCCCACTGAAGCAGAGGCAGGTCACCCTGGAACAGTGGAGGAAAGGCTATTCCCTTTCCCCCACAGGGCGGGGGGGAGGGGGACGTTCCGAAAGCGAGCAAGGTCACCCAGAGCATTGGGGAGATCCTTACTGTTGATAGCCAGCCCTTGTTTGAGCGGCCAGGATTCAGGCGGCAGGGGCTACCAGCCCTAAATTAATTACCCTATTTTCTTGCATATAACTCACCCTGGAAAAAATGGTTTTTTTTGTTTTGTTTTTGTTTTTGTTTTTTTTTGAAAGACAGAATGAAGAAAAAAGATCATTCCTTGTAGTAATTGAGTAGCAGCAACTAGGAGCCGCCCTGCTCCTATGAGGTCACATGCAAATTGTAATTTAACTTTTGCCCAGCAACCAGAAGAAAATTCTCTTACCATATTTCTCATATATAATGGGCATTGAAAAAATGTGGTATTTTTAAAAAAGGAAGGCCCTCTCTCAAAAAAAAACAACCCAAACCCGTTTTCTTAGACTGAAGAAAAATTAGCAACCTTTTTTATTAACTTTTGTTACTTTACATAACTTTTTTTTTGTTAATTTTACATGTCAAATAATTTATGCCATATAGTTTAGTGAATATTCTAAATGAAAAGCAAGGAAAACTGAATTAAAATTTCCCTGAAAAACAGTTTTGTCTAATTAATTAATGATCAAATATATAATGTCCGGTGGAATACTTTAAATCATTTAAACTTTAATTCAGAATAATTTTAAAATGTATTCATTGAAAATATGTACCTGCTTCTGAATCCTCTTGCCAGTTGTTAAGGCTTAAAATTCAAATATTTATCCCCCACTCCTTTCCTACCCTAGGAGGTGGCCAACATGTAGCACGCATGCCACAAGTGGCATAAGCAACCTGTGTGTGGCATATGATAGACTGGGGAAAAGATAGTTGGCACAGGTGCAGATAGGGCAGGATGCAGAAAGCAGAGTGGTAGATAAGACCCGGAGCAGATACCACATATTGGGCAGGAGAAGGGGTTTGAAATGACCCTCAGGAAGGATGCTTAGCTAATTTGTGGCATACCTGCCAAAAATGTTGTCCCCAGGTGATCTACGCAGTCGGAGACATCACTGTACTGGGTACCAGAGGAACTGAGTTTGTCAAAACCTGTCAAGTTCAGAATGTGGTGGTTGAGGTAGAGAATGTGTCATTTTTCCCCTCCATCTAATCTTTCTTGGAGGTAAATGTTTTCAGACAGAAGAATGTTTTTAATTACTCTATTTGTGGCAGTATGAGAAGGATGGTTTTATAACTTTTTTTTTAAAGACCTTTTGTAACAAATTGTTACCTTCACAGGGTTTAATTCTGCAGTAGGAAGGCAGTGGTGTGGGAGCTTGCTAATCAAAATAGTCTTCAGTTTGATTTACCATTCTATCACTTACTACACCTACGTGCTCATAAATTAACTTGCTCCAGGCACTGAGGACCATCACAAACCTCCTACTCCCATGTAGGATGCAGTTCTTCAATGTTGCCTTCTCCAAAATAAATATGTAGAAACATGTATTAAAAAAATACAAACCTGCCCTACCAAAACAAGGCACACTACTGTACACACTTCTCCCCTTAGGGAAAACATGAGAGAACGAACAACACTTGGCAGATGTTAGTCATATTGCTTAATACATTACTGGAAGGTGCTTGGGTACAGTTGTGATGAGCATAGTATACAAGCCTAAGTAGAACAGAAGTGGTCTGTAAGGAAAACACGGTCCATATTTTGAAGATGTCTGTTCCATTTAGTTGTGTAGCATTTAGCTGTAGTATGTGTAAAGGAAAAAAAAAGTGTGTAATGGGGAACATCCTCATATTGGATGTTTCTGAAATTGGGAAAGTTTAATTGACAGGTATAAAGAAGCCATGTCTTAAAAAAAAAAAAAAGAAAAGAAAAAAAAAGTAATTTTCCTAAATTAGAAATGGAAGATAATATTTGTTGTCCAGGGAATGATGCTTTTATTAAGGAAATTTGGAATGCAGACATTAAATATAGTTGAAAGTTTCAGTTGGCTTACATTAATCTCTCTGATTTTTCATGAGTAAATTTTATAAAGGCGTGTGTGTGTACGCACATGTACATATGCATACATAAACACATTTGCTCTATATTGTGTGTGTGTATAAAACGCATATAAATAATATATACATTTATATACTATAGTTATTGTGTATTGTATAGTATATTGCAATATATACATTTATAAATGTATGTATAATATATTTACATTTATAAATAGATAGTGTGTGTCTGTATATGTGTGTGTATATATGTATAAATGCATGTATACACACACCTCTTAGAGGTGCTTGAACATTATGATAAAGATGGCGATTAAAAATAATTTAAACTGAAATAAAGATGAGTATTCAGATAAAGGATGAAAGAGAAAATTATTCAGAATTCCCTTCTATATTTTGTATCCAGTAATGCACGTTTTCAGGTTTTGGTGTATGCAGTAATAATAATAATTACACCAAACACTAAAATTTATTATTACACACAGCAAACACTGAAAATAATAACAATAACAACAAATAATAATAACAGTTGTTGTTAATGATAAAGCTGTGCTTTACAAATGATGACTGAGCTCAGTTCAGAATTATCCACATGGTATTTTGCTAGTGAAATGCATCTTAAGAGTGGCCTATATAGTTTTGAGAAGTTAGAAGAAAATTGCAGGTGACTTTTGGTCAGAGCAGCCTTTGTAAAATTAAGTTCTGTTTTTCATGGAGCAGAAGCAAACCCATCAGAACCTAAATCTCTTGCAAATTGCAAGAAGGGAAGGAGCAGGTGTTACTAGTATGAAGCTAATCCCTGGTCATAATAGAAATTCCCCAGTATCTTAATTCCCATAATAGAAGTTCCCCAATATCTTAATTCCCAAGTTTAAAGTATGTCTGCAGGTCAGAGAAGGTGCAGTATGGGTGCATTAGTATGGTAGTGCTGATGGACCCTGCTGATTCACAAAGTAAATTTGACAAGTCTAAGTTTAATAGATTTCATAGACATTAGGGCTGGAAGGGACCTCAGAATGTCATCGAATCCAGCCCCCTGCCCCAGGGGCAGGAAGTCAGCTGGGGTCAAAAGATCCCAGCAAAATAAATGTCTGAATGTCTCTTAAAGGAGTCCAGAGTAGGTGCTTGTACCATCTCTGGCGGCAGCCTGTTCCAGGCCCTGGGGGCTTGGATAGAAAAGAAGTTCTTCCTTATGTCCAGCCTGAAACAGTTGTGGAGGAGTTTGTGACCATTTTGGAGGAGTTTGTGACCATTTAAGTTCTCTGTTAACAGAGATGCTTTAGGGCTAGCTTGGGATTTTTGATTTGTGCTGCATTTGTGTCCTATGCACATTGCTATAGACCAGCGTTTCTCAACCCGTGGGTTGCTACCGAAAAGTGGGTTGCAAGACTATCTCAAAAGGGTCGTGAACAAACTTTAAAAATGGATTCTCCTTTAAAGGAGAAAAACGCAAGGAATTGTGGCTTTTCCCTTGCAGGCTGGCAGAGTTCCAGCCTGCAAGGGGCTGCTTGGGGCCCCCCTGCCCCACATCTCCCCCACCCCACACATAAGGTGGCTGGGGGTGAGGGGCAACAGGTTGGGAGCAAGGGGCACTGGGTCGGGACTCACCACTGATGTTTACCAATGGGTCCTGGTACAAAAAAGGCTGAGAACCACTTCTGTACACCTCTGTGGAGTTTGCCTGCCCAAATACCTTTAAAAATACTTCAGGTGTGAGTGACCAAGCTAAATCTGGATTGGTTTTTTTGTCTGCCAGTTGGTTAGCTGTTTCACTTCCCTTTGCCCCTCTCAGTACTTCCTCTTCGGTCTACTCTGTCAACCCATCCTGCCTTCTATCTCTAACTCTATGGACTCCTTCATTTTCCTTTCTTTGCACATATTAACTTGCTCTGCATGCCCTTCCACACATCTCAACTCTGTTTTTTATGATATAATAATAATAATAATAGTAATAAAATAACTAACTAGCAGTATGCCAAACTTCTTTTTATAACTCATGTTCCTTTTAAAATCTTCTTATCCTTTTGTGGTTTTCAGCCCCTGTTTACATAGAGAAAAGGGTTTATTTTAAATATGTTAAATACCGTTAAAAAATGTAGACAAAGCAGATCTAATAGTACATGTGTTTAAATAGCTGAAGTAAACCTAAGGGTTGCTGCAAGTAGCTAAAATGCATTAAAACTACAATTTGCATTGTCTGCGCTGGGATTTTAATGTACTATAAATACACTATATTTATTAATTACAACAAGACCCAATATTGTAAGCTCTTAAAAAACAGGTTCTGTGCCTCTGGGTTTGTACAAAACCTAACAGATCTTCCTGAAGGCATTTGGGTTGTACTGCAATAGAAATGAAGATAACATTTCTTGAACTGGGAAGGATTGACAGACACCCTGCCACTGTCACTGGGTGGGTGGGTGGAGGGTAGGTGAGCCTGTGACCTAGGGAAGTGGTCCAAGTTTGCATCACTTTCACACTGCGTGACTGTGTTCTTCCTGTCCGCACCACTAAGTAAGCAGTACTGGTATGAATATTTGAAACGTGAGGCTTCCCTCTGGAGGAGGTATAAAATTGCAGTAGTTGAGTGTGGGGGTGGATTCTGGTTATTCCATGTTGAATTCATTCACTTGCTCTGTAGGCAGCATCTGTCTGCAAAGTTCATACAATTTTCTTTGCATATCTCTTCCCAGAATTAATGCTTCTCTGCTTTTATCTTAAAACTTGCCTGCATGTTAGCACTCACAATCTGTTTTCTCATAATTAAGTACCAAAAAATAATAGAATCTTATGAATCTTAGCACGTTTAGATAATGCAGAAATAAATGTTCCTACATATAACATCCACACACCAACCTTACACCTACCATGTGCATTGATTAGTATATTTCACAGTTTAAATAGTATTGGAAAGTAAAATATTCTGTAATTTGGCTAACATTTTAATTTTAAATTATGTACCTGAAGGCAGGCTTTTGGCTTCTAGTCCCTGCTATAAGGGTTATATCTGGCTTAGCTTCTTTTTTTTTTTTTTTTAGCCAATGGCTAAAAGAAGATATACACAGAGTGCTGCCAGCAGTGGTGGAGCTCATGTTTCCCTCCTCTGGGTTGTGGAGCCATGTTGCTTGTTCTCTTTCTGGCCCTGAGAGAGGTGCGTTCTCAGTTACCCAGTGGAAAAGCTTCAGCAGGACAGGTAGAGGGAGTCCTCCGACTCTGTCTGTTCTAGAACTTTGTGGTTAGGATACTTTTTTGGGAAGTGGGGACTGTGGGTTTGAATCACTTCATGCCAAGGAGCGTCTGTGACCTTTGTCTCCCATTATAGCATGTGTGTTTAACCACTAGCCTTTTAGGCAAAACATACACCTCAGCTGGTATTTCTAGGTACTGTCTATTGAAATCAGCTCTGTTGTTGGTATATATCATGCACCCATGTCACTTAAGTGCCTATTCTCCAGGCTCTCTGCATTCTAAAATGTTAAAGGTACCTAACATGCAGCCCTAAGTCAGGTATCTTAAGGCTGTTTAGACATGCCCCTGTGCCTGTCTGTAATTACCTCCTTGCTTAGAGTTTTTACATGCTCTATAGCTCAGTGGTTCTCAACTTTTGTACCAGGACCGATTTGTAAACATTGGCCAGTCCCAACCCAGTGCCCTTTGCTCCTGACCCATTACCCTCCAGTGTGTGGGGCGTGGGGGGCCCCAAGCAACCCCTTGCAGGCTGGAACTCTGCCAGCTTGCAAGGGAAAACCCACGGTTTACCAACATCAGTTTGACCCGGCTCTTCCAGGGTCTACATAGATTATGCGCTTCAACGAGGCATGCCAAGCTGAAAGTTAAACATCCTTTTTACCCCCCACCCACATCTGTCAGTGGCCTTGATTTTGAGACATGCTGAAGTGCAGTGGTCTATGAGGACAATGTGTGTCTGGCCCTTTGTGTATGTGTACTAATAAAATGTTAGAGATTATTTCTACCCTTGCATATCAAAGATGAAGAAAATAAAGACAATGAAAGTTTGAGTTCTTTATTTAAAAAGGAAATCTAAATCTATTGGAGTATATGCAGCGAGTCTTCTGTGATAGGAGTTGAGAAGAAATCGTAACACTGATAATTGTTGAATTTTACAGAAGCTGAAGGAAATAAAAAAGGAAAGAAAAAGCAGTTAAATGATGATGATTATCAGTTAAATGATCAGATGATTAGCAGTTAAATGAGGATGATTATCTTGCTAGGGTCGTGTGACCCCAGGTGACTTCCTGCCCTTTGGGTTGGGGGCTGGACCCAATGATCTCGTGAAGTTCCTTCCAGCCCTAACGTCTATGAAATAATGTAGTAGAGAAAACAAGGCATCCAAAGTCTTTTCTATATTATAGATTTCTTATAACCTACCCGTGTTAGGGATGTGAACAGGTGTGATCCCTGACCAAGACAGCTAGCTAGACAGAAATCCCTAGCACGGATAGATATGGTTATGCTTGGTTGATACATTGCTAAAATAAATGCTAATGTCTATGAAGCAAATCCTGAGGTTTCTCTGTTCATGCAGTTGTAGACACATTTTGAAATGTAACTGCCCAGAATTTATGAAGCGTTCTTTGCAAGTGTAATAAATACTTCCTAAATTAAATTAAGGATGAGAGAATTCTCAAGGGCTGCAGTTGTCTTTCAAGCCATGTGACGGATGGCCTAATACATTATAAATTTACTTGAACTATGGGCAAGTCTGGGTTTTCCATCTGTGCAGATAGTTAAATCAGCTGAATGAATAAATATGAAAATTTTTCTTACTCATGTCTCTCTCTTTATTTCCCCTCTCTAGTGGGCTGTTAGTGAGAAGTATCCTGTCATAATTTAGTGTTTTTTATGAATCTGACTATTAATAACTATAATTTATTTCTGGATAGAAGGTAGTTCAAAAGTTCATTTTTTAGAAATTAGGAATATGTTAGATTAAGTGTTTATAGTGAAATTGTAGGAATCAAAACACATTAATTTAGTCTTTTCTGAGACTTTATAAAGCCTCTGGGTAAAGATCAGAGGGGAGAGCAGCAGAGATGTTATGGTGGTTATCTGCTATAGGTCACCAAACCAGAAGGAAAACGTGAATAAGGCCTTTTTAAACAACTGACAGAAGCTTCTAAATCGCAGGACTTGGTCTTATGGGGGACTTTTTATTATCAGGACATCTGGGAGGGAAACACAGCAGTGCACAAGTAGTCTAGCAGATTTCTGGAGGGCGTTGGGGATAACTTTTTGATACAGATGGTGGAGAGGTCAGTTAGGGGGGAAACTCTTCTCGACTTACTGCTTACAAATGGAGAAATTGGTTGAGAACGTGAATGTGGAAGATAATTTGGGTGACAGTGACCATGAAATGATAAGAGTTCAAGATTCTAAAGGGAGGAAGGAAGGAGAGGAAGATCTGAGGGGAAAAATTGTCCACCTTCCAGCAGAGTCTTGGGACCTGCACGGCAGGGAGTAGCGAAGGCAGCTGGCTTCATTGTGTAGGATTTCCCCCAATGGCACATGAGTGCTGGGAGCAGCATGTGCACCATGCGGAGCCCTGCACCATAGGTGGGCTGGCCAGGCTGTTGATCCTTGCCACCATGTGCAGCACTGGCCAGAGCCGTGCACCACTGAGCGGAAGCGCCTGCATGGGCCGTGAGCACTGGCTCCCCGCTGCTTTTGCTGCCACTGGTGGCAGGGGTCATGAGCTATGGGGGAGGGAGTGTGTGGGGGGTCCCTATACCCCTCACTCAACCCCCACAACCATCCCATATATATATCCTCCAACATACCCTGTTGCACCACCCACACAGCCATACCCCTTCACAAACACCCCACCACACACACACACACACAATATACAAGAGTAAGTTTTTATTTTTGAGTTATGATGCAGTCATCTCTATATACAGTATGCAAACATAAATCATGAAAAAAACATTTTTTGCAATAAAATTAAAATATGTTTATAGTAGGTCTTTGACTTTTAGTATATGATTTGGTTTTTTTTTCTGATTCCAAGCTGTTGTCGTGGAAACACACACAGAGTACTTTTGGGTCAGGTCAGCAGAAGCTTTTATTCAAAAGAAACTACAGCTGTAGGGGGAGTTCCAAAGTGACATGGATTTCCCAAGCACTTGGAAGGGGTCCCCCCCCAAGAGCAAAATCAGGAGGCTTATATACTTTTTAACAGTCGCTTACAACTCACGTGATCATATAGTGAAATTAGCATGAAAAGCGGCTATAATATTACTTCATTATTTCTTTGCTGTTATCAGGATGGGAATTATGGGGGAGATAGGGTTAGTTCACAAACCTCCTTCTTGCACCTGGAAATCTACTTTGTACATACTTTTTTTTTTTCTACCTTCAAGGCCGCGGTGAGCGAAGCATTTGCAGAAGAGTTACAAAGAACAAACACTTGCCCTTATCTGTTCTACTGTACCGAGCCAGCAATTCTACACAAAGCGGTTATGTCATCTTATAACTAAAATAATCAAAGTTTAAGGCATATATTTTTTCTGATTCCACAGCCCCCCCCTTTGAGACTATTTAGTCTCACTTTAGCCTTAAATTTCCATTCTCATGAGCCCCTCTATTTCATCATGCAGCCTTTCATGTTTTCTTTCAATCTGCTCGCACTTTTGTAACACCATTATTCTAGACTCTGCTGTGGGTTTTCTTGCCTTGCTAAAGCTTCCCCTGCTGGCTTTCACGCAGCAGAGGATCAGTTGCATTAAGACATAGAACATTATCAGAACTATCAAGACAAACAATATTCCATACAGGATTTTCTTGCCAAGGGCCCCGAAATCTGGGAGCCAGGAGGTTAGCCAAGACCACATTTCTTCTAGACCCCAGTCAGTATTTTCTGAGGCCACTTGATGTAGGACCCTTAACTGATTTCGGATTTTGCGAATGTCAGTTTCGATTCGCATGTCCTGATTGACATAGACACAACAGGTGGAGTTTACTAAGGCACATACTCCTCCCTGGGATACCAATAGGTAATCTAGGGCTATGCGGTGTTGTATAGTTACTTGTGAGATCTGGGAGATCTCTTTTTGCAGAGCCTGAATTGCATCCGCAGTGGCATTTCCCATAGCTTCCATTGTGGCTGAAATGTTAATTATGGCTAGTTCCAATTCTCTTACTCCAAGCCACGGTATGAAGGTTCTCACAAATCGATGGAACCCTGTGTTTCTGGTAGCTAAGGGGTTAACCGCCCTTTTCATGTGATGGTTGAAATTTTTTACTTGTTCCAGATATATTGCACTATGCATTTCGAAACCAGGGATAACACGTCCAAGAGTGCATGCCCCCACCCAATTCCAGGGCAAGATTTTATGAGCCCTGTTTCCGCAGAGCCAGTAAAGGCCTGGGGCAGAAAGGGTACTCAAATCTCGGCAGTTGTTGTACCCTATCCGGCACTTTTGATTGATATGCATCGTATAGGACGGTCCACGTTCAGCTGTTATTCTGCTGGACCGAGATATATTACAAGAAGTAAAATTGGAGTGAATGTAAAATTCTGATCTGTTTGCAATGAGAGCAACATGAGGTTCCTTAGAAAAGTTGTAGACCATGAATCCTGTACAATTGAGAGAGGGTACGTTACCCAACAGGATTCCACTGGTGCTACTAGGGCTATAATCTAGAGTAGTTAGGCAATGAGGGTAGTGTCCTACAGGTGTGGCTTTATTATAAGCTCCGGTGTTGTTGGATCTGTAACAGAAAGGCGCCTCTACTCTTGGGGAGATTATCCAGTTAGCAGGGGTGGCCCTCCATTCTTTAGGAGCGGACCGATGGGCAGCTAACGAGTAGTGTCTAACGAAGCCGCCGTTTATTGTTCCCCATTGCTGGAGGGATATTGGTACTCCGATCATTGGGATTCCTTGGTGTAGGTGTGCTGGGCTGTGAGAGCATATCCAGCAGTCACTTTTATTTCCAGCTTGAGCCACCGCATGGGAGATCTGCAAATACAAATTTTTCTCCCACCCCCCTTGGGTGATACTGAGATACCCAAGTGTGATATATAAGGATATCAGTGCCATTTTTAGATACAGGAGGGACAAAGAATCTTAACAACAAACATAACCAGCACCAGTAAGAAAAAGAACACTACCAGCCAAACCCAGGATGGCAGCCAAAGTCTTTCTTCGTCCTCTGGGCTCAAGTTACCTAAAGGACTGATAATGTCGGTTCTTGGTCTTGATCGAGGTGGTGATCTTCCGAATGGGAGCATTCACTTTCTTCGAGGCCGAAGATGATATCTTAGTTCTTCAACTGATGAATCCAGCTGGGCTGAGGTGTTGGGTGCAGGGGAGAGGTTACTAGCACTTGCACCCTGATGCTCCTCACTTGCCTGAGTGAGGTCCTGAGGGTCTTTGTCCTTGGCCTCAGGGAAAAATCCCAACCTTGGTTGGAATACAGCTGCTTCGGGGTCCAATGGAGGTGATACCTTCTTGCAGTGCGAGGCGTGAGTCCACGTTTGGTGACCTTGGCAACGAACAGCAGAATTAGTGGTTAGAAGTACCTGGAAAGGTCCTTTCCATCTGGGTTGAAGTGCGTTTTTCCGTTGATAGACCTTTACGTAGATCCAATCCCCTGGTTCGAGGTTGTGACAGGGAACATCCGGTGGTTGAGGTAAGGCTTCTTGGACCTGTGAATGAACAGACCTGGCATACTTCATTAATGCCTTGCAATAATTTAGTACAGTTTCATCAGTTAATTGTAGGTCTGTTTGGTGAGGGGCAACAGGTGGTGTAGCTGGCATCCTCATGGGTCGTGCCATGAGTATTTCATAAGGGGTTAGGCCATGTTTTCTGTTAACAGTGTTTCTAATGTGCATAAGAGCAATGGGCAGTGCATCAGGCCATTTGAGGCCTGTTTCAGCACAAATCTTCGAAATGCGCGTTTTTAAATCAGAGTTTTTACGTTCTACAGCACCACTTGACTGTGGATGATAACTACAGTGTAGGTGTTGCTGTATGTTGAGTGCTTGGCAGATGTTTTTTACTATCTGTCCTGTGAAATGGGTGCCACGGTCACTATCTATTGTGAGAGGCAATCCAAATCTAGGGATGAATTCTTTGAGCAATTTCTTTGCTACAGTGATGGAATCAGCACGTACGCATGGGTAGGCTTCCACCCATCCAGAGAACACATCAATAATAACAAGAATGTATTCATAAGAACAGCACTTAGGTAGCTGCACAAAATCAATTTGCAGATTTACAAACGGTCCCCATGGAGGGGGATGGGCTGCGGGTGTCGTTTTTACCCGTTGCCCAATGTTGTGAGCTAAGCAGATGGGACAGGAGCTACAGTACTGTTGTGCCATGGAAGGAAAATTTGGGGCAAACCAATTTCTTTGTACTGTAGCAATCATTCCTCCTTTGCTCGTATGGGCCACAGAGTGGGTTAAACGAGCAAGATGTGGCAAAAGCTCTCTAGGCGCCACCAGGCGGCCGTCCGGGGAGCGCCAGAGAGAGTCGGGGTGCAGTGAACATCCTGCACGCAGCCAGTCATTTATTTCCTTTTTTGGGGCCTGATTTTGAAGAAGGGCCAGACTTGAAAGGCTAGCCAAAGGAGACTGGTCTGCTGAAAAACAAACAAAAACAGAGTTAGGAGCCTGTGGGCCAGAAAGGGCCGCATTTCTGGCAGAACGGTCTGCCAGATCATTTCCTCGTGTGACATCATCAAACGGTTTCTCATGAGCTTTACATTTAACAATAGCAATAGCAAGAGGCAATTGAACAGCTTCTAAGAGCGCTTTTACATAACAACCATGACTGATTTGGGTCCCTGATGAAGTGAGGAACCCTCTTTGTTTCCAGATTTGTCCAAAATCATGAACAACACCAAAAGCATACTTAGAGTCAGTATAAATGGTTGTGGTTTGATTTTTTGCAAGAATGCAAGCACGTGTTAAAGCAATGAGTTCAGCAACTTGAGCAGAACGAGCTTGAGGTAAAGAATAGGCTTCCAAAACAGCATACTGAGTGCATACTGCATATCCCGCAACTAATTTGCCTGCATCATTTCTAAGACAGGAACCATCAACAAACAAAACAAGGTCAGAGTTCGGGATAGGAATGTCCTTGAGGTCAGTTCGAGGGGTTAACAATTGAGTTGTGATAGACAGGCAATCATGAGGCTCACCATCAGAGGCAATAGGCAGAAGTGACGCAGGATTCAGAATTGAACAGCGATTTAAGGTTACATTTGCAGCTGACAGTAGAAGTTTCTCATATTTAGTAAGACGGGAATTGGAAATGTGCTGAGTTTTGCCCTTGAGCAGAAGGGCCATCACAGCATGTGGAACTGCAACGGTTAAAGAGTGTCCCAAAACTAGAGAATCTGCCTTTTCAACCAACAAGGCAGCAGCTGCAACTGAACGGAGGCAAGGAGGAAGTCCCGCAGCTACGGGATCAAGGGCAGAGCTGTAATATGCAATTGGGCGATGCTTTTCACCATGCAGCTGAGTGAGTACTCCTAAAGCGATTCCTTCCCGTTCATGACAAAACAAGGTAAAGGGTTTCTTATAATTAGGAAGTCCAAGAGCAGGAGCAAGAGTGAGGGCTTGCTTAAGGACCACAAATGCTTGTTCGGCTTCAGGAGTCCAAGGGAGGGGTTCCGGGGTGGTATCATGAGTGAATGCTTGCAAGGGTTTTGCGAAAGCAGCATAACCCAGGATCCACTGTCTACAATAACCCGTTGCACCTAAGAATCCGCTCATCTGTTTTCTAGTCATAGGTTTGGGAATGTTGAGGATAGCTTCAACTCTACTAGGGGAAAGGTGTCGTTCTCCTGCTGAGATATCATGCCCTAAATAATGTACCTTAGACTTACAGAGCTGCAATTTAGATTTTGAGGCCTTGTGGCCTTTCTGAGCTAAAGCTGTGAGGAGTGTCAAAGTATCTTGCTCACAGGCCTCTAAAGTGGGTGAGGCTAACAATAGATCATCAACGTACTGAACAAGGGTGGACCCCCCTTTGAACGTGATAGGATCCAAATCTTTTTTTAGGATCTGGGAAAACAGGGTTGGGGACTCTGTATATCCCTGAGGGAGTCTTGTCCAGGTATATTGAAATCCCTGATAAGTAAATGCAAACAGATACTGGCTATCCTTATGAACGGGGATAGAGAAAAAAGCAGAACAAAGATCCACTACTGTGAAATATGTAGCATCTGAAGGGATACAGGAAAGAATAGTGGCAGGGTTAGGGACCACGGGGAAAGCGGGTAACACAGCGGCATTTACAGCTCGAAGATCTTGCACAAAGCGATACGTATCTTTACCAGGTTTTTTGACAGGTAGGATAGGTGTGTTGCAAGGGGAGCGTATTGGGACAATAATCCCTTGCTCAAGGAGTGAGGAAACGACAGGCTTGATCCCTTCCTCAGCTTCCTTTGAGATGGGGTACTGTGGGACACGAGGAAGTGGCTTGGCAGGGTTCAGGATGATACGCACTGGTTCAGCACTCAGCATGTGCCCCACTTCATTCGCATGGGTGGACCACAGCTGTGGAGGTACTCGTGCCAACAGTTCCTCTTGCAAGAAGGAAGTGTCAGAATCAGAGTACTCCTGGGTTAGCAAAGCCACAAGCTCGGTTTCCCTATGTTCCGGTACCTCAAGGTAAACACCATCTGGGCTACAATAAATCACGCATCCCAGTTTACACAGCAAGTCCTTACCAAGAAGGTTGACAGGTGCACAGGGGCTAAGAAGAAAGGCATGATTTTCAGACAAAGGGCCAATAGAGATGGAGACAGGTTCAGAGACGGGATGTGGGATAGGTTGTCCGCCTATACCGACAGCATTTACAGTTTCAGGAGAATAAGGTAGAAAAGGAAACTCAGCAGCCTTTAGCGTGGAGCGGGACGCTCCGGTGTCGACAAGACAGGAGACAGGTTTACCAGAAATAAGGCATTCAACAAACGGACCAGATTGGTCAGTAGCAAGCAAAGGAGCAATGATGTCACTGTCCCTCAGGCTGTCCTATTCAAAACTGGGAAAATTGACAGGAAGTGGAGGTGGGGGCTGGGGTCTGGGTCCTTGGCCGGGGCGGTTGGGGCATTCTGATTTCCAATGTCCTTCTTGCTTGCAATAATGACATTGGTTTCCATAGCCTGGGTTTTGTGGGCTCAAGGATCTATCTCTTCCCCTGAATCTACCCGGGCCTCCCCTTCCCCGTCCTCGTCCCCTTCCTCTACCTGGACCCTGCAACTGAGAAATCTGTAAGGCCATTAACTTAAACTCGGCACTGTCTTTAGACCGTTCCAATTTGTTATGAAAATGGTTAGCCGCAGCAAGGACTTCGGTCAAATCTTTAGTTTCCTAGCCAATAATTACTGTTTGAATTTTCTCAGCAATTTTAGGGTTAAGTCCCTGGACGAATGCTGCCACTATTGCTTGTTTAGCATTTCCGACTGGGTTATCCATTCCTGAGTATCGTTCAAATGCCTGTTTGAGGCGTTCTAAATAGTCACTGGGGTGTTCATTTTTGTTTTGTTTACAGGTATTTATTTTGGTCCAGTCTGCCTTTTTTGGGCAAATTGTGAGAACTGCCTGAACCAAAGCATTTCTCTTGTCAATAAAGTCTTGGCCAATCCCTGGGTTTTGATCTGGCCAAGTACAGGCAGCGTACAGACGTAGCATAGTCTCCTTGGGCAAAATGGATCGCATGAGCTGATTAATGTCAGCCCATGTTGGATTATAACAATTTATAACAGTCTGCAATTCTTCCTGAAATTTTTCTGGGTCTTCCCTGATTTTTGGGAACTTTTGAGTTAAATTGTAGAGATCACCTGGAGTCCAGGGTGCATGCACAGTTACTATATTTTGTCCATCGGTGCCAATGCCTGGCATTTGTCTTAGGGGGTAAACTTGTGCAGTTCGGGATCTCAGATTGATGGGAGATCTTTCCATGCCTATTCCCATTCTTCTAAATACACCTGTGGTGGGTTGTGACCCAGGAGTAAATTGCCACACTGGTGATGATTGAGTGGCAGATATGGTGGATGAGTCCGGACTATTAAGCTCCGTGGATGGATTTACTGAAGGAGCTTCAGCTAATGGGTCACTAGCCTGGGCTGCAGCCTGATGTTGAACCGGTTGTTGCTGATGTGGGAGTCCCAGGAGAGCGGGGTTCGAACAAAGGTCAAGGATATCCTCTGCTGGCTCCGGTGGTGGGGGCGCCCCGGGCAATGCTGGATACATTGGAGCGGTGGCCAGCGTGTAATTTGGGGGAGCAGCCAATTTCTCCCGAACAGCTTTTAACTGCTGTTTTAATTTTTCTTGAGAGTCTTTTAGGCTCCTAGTTTGAGATTCTGTCCGCCTTTTGGACATTTCATCATACCAATAAAAGAACGCGTCCCACTGGTTTTGTGGTGTTTTGGATCCACGGGACTCTAACGCCCCTCTCAAGTGCACTATTTTATCCTGATCAAATGTTCCTTCCTGTGGAAAATGTTTCACAGGATCATCCCTAGTATACCAGTTCCACTTATCCAGGTACTTGCAAGTCTCGGGAGAATAGTGTGTGTACATAAAGTACGCCGGAGTCCCCTTAGGGGGGACAGGAACCTGTTTAGACTGACTTGTTCCCATTTTCAGTCACACAGGGAGACGTAGGAGAGGCTTATTTAGGATGTCCGGGCCGCTCAGTGCCTTGCCTCGCAGTTTTTCACTGCCCAGACAAAAGGCTTCTGAGCCGACACCGGCTCATAAAATGGAAATGGGGAGGGAAACACTAGAGGGATCCTTTCACTCCTGCTTTCGGCAGAAGCTACTGGGACGAGGGGTTTGGAAAAGACAAAATCACTCAGACGCCCTGTCCACTGGGTCACGAGGTTCCAGTTGGGTCCCCTTGCTTTCAAAACTGCCCTGTCAGGCAGAATTGGGGCGGCTGAACCCAACCGTAGTCTCAGTCCTGGTCAGTGGCTCATATTTCTAAATACACACACACATTCATTCAATAAGCCCTGTCCACTGGGTCACGAGGTTCCAGTTGGGCCCCCTTGCTTTCAAAACTGCCCTGTCAGGCAGAATTGGGGCGGCTGAGCCCAACCGTAGTCTCAGTCCTGGTCAGTGGCTCATATTTCTAAATACACACACACATGCACATTTATTCAGTCAGCCAGACCTCCTACCCCACACCGCCTTAGTTAATTAACTACAAGCCCGATGTGCTGTTGGATGAAGGTGCCTCAAACAGTTTCTCCCTAAAACGTACGTTACCAGACACAAAATGGGATCCTTTACCAGACAGAAAATTTTAGCCGGCAGTAAGGTTCAGACTGACCTGTTTTAACAAGGTTCAGATCCAGTTACCACGGCCAAGTTGGGAGCCTACAGGCAGTCCTCCTCCGAAACCCCAATAGAGATTTTGAATTAGGTCTCTTACCTCTCAAGTTTGGCGCCTCAGGGTTCGGGGGGGGGTAGCCTGCGGTCCTCCTTCCTCAGCCTGTGTTCTGGATCCGAGTCACGGCACCAGGAATTGTCGTGGAAACACACACAGAGTACTTTTGGGTCAGGTCAGCAGAAGCTTTTATTCAAAAGAAACTACAGCTGTAGGGGGAGTTCCAAAGTGACATGGATTTCCCAAGCACTTTGAAGGGGTCCCCCCCCAAGAGCAAAATCAGGAGGCTTATATACTTTTTAACAGTCGCTTACAACTCACGTGATCATATAGTGAAATTAGCATGAAAAGCGGCTATAATATTACTTCATTATTTCTTTGCTGTTATCAGGATGGGAATTATGGGGGAGATAGGGTTAGTTCACAAACCTCCTTCTTGCACCTGGAAATCTACTTTGTACATACTTTTTTTTTTTTCTACCTTCAAGGCCGCGGTGAGCGAAGCATTTGCAGAAGAGTTACAAAGAACAAACACTTGCCCTTATCTGTTCTACTGTACCGAGCCAGCAATTCTACACAAAGCGGTTATGTCATCTTATAACTAAAATAATCAAAGTTTAAGGCATATATTTTTTCTGATTCCACACTGTCAACCCTCCCTTCCCAAAAGGAGTACTTCCTGAGGGCAAGGGGAAGGACTTGTGATGGCAAAGGTCAGGAGTTAGGGGGTGGGACTTCCAATCCCAAGATGGTGCCAGGGGGTGGGGCACCTGTCAAGGGGCAGGGATACCCTTGCGACCCTCAACAGCTCACCAAAACTCATTACGCGGCCCTCCAGCTGAAATAATTGTCCACCCCAGATCTAGAGGAATCAAGGTAATCAGAAACAGCCAGCATGGATTTGTCAAGAGCTACTCATGCCTGACCCACCTAATTTTCCTTCTCTGATAAAGTGACAGGCTCTGGATGGGAGGAGATCAGTGGATGTGGTATACTTTGACTTCAGTAAGGCTTTTCACATAGTTACTCGTGATATCCTCATAATGAGCTAAAGAAATAAAGACTAGGCGAATGTACTGAAAGAAATGGTTGAAGGTGAGCCATTAGCTATCCTCTCCAAGTACTCATGGAGGTTGGGTGAGGTCCCTGAAGACTGGAAAAGGAGCAAATATAGTACCCATCTTTAAGAAAGGGCAGAAGGAGGTGAATGCTAGAGGTGCACCGATACATTGATCCAATATCAGATTGGCACTGATATAAAGAAATTGACTGTATCAGAAAATTGGCCTGACATGGCAAATAAATGTCTCGTGCATGCATGCAGCTGCAGCACAGCATGTAAACGGTGAGGAGCACAGCCCAACAGCATGGAGAACTAAGTGCAGCTAGTAAGTCTGTTGTGGTGAGAGGGAAGGGACATATGGGGGCAGCTGCAGGCTGGGACCACGGCTGTTCCAGGGTCTTCCTGGCAGGGGCTGGGCCAGGCTGCAGTCAAGATGGGGTAGGTGGTGGTACTGGGGGGGGGGGGGGTCGCTAAGGCAAACTTTGAGGGGCTGCAGCCCCTCCTGTAGTCCCCCTCCCAGTGTCACTGTTGCCTAACCTGAGCACAGCTTGGCCCAGCCCCTGCCAGAAAGAGCCCAGTGCGGACCTGACCCCAGACTGCAGTGGCAGCCTGCTGTGCCTCGCGCAGATCTGGGGGCATATGTGCCCCCCCCCCCCCCGCCTTCCCAGGATGTGCGCAGGAACTGGAGCCGCCTCGCCTCCTGGACCAGCCACGGCTCCGTCCTGTGCCCCATCCTGCGCCAACTGGGCAGCACCTGCCCTACTCCCTGCCCCACTCCCTCCCTCACCACAGAGGCCTTGATCTGCCCCTCTGTCCCTTCCCTTCCCATCCCCTTCCACTGCAACAGACTTACCAGCCGGACACTGCTTTTCAAGCTGCCGAGCTGTGTGTTGGAAAGCAGATCGGTATCGGCTGATATGCTTCCTTAAAAAATCAGCTATTGGTATTGGCTCCAAAAATTTCTGTTGGTACACCCCTAATGAATACATGAGTGGTTGGATCATCATACTCAGTGAGTAGTCCTCGTTATCTCAATGTGTGCTTGGGAGGAGGTATCAAGTAGAGTATCAGTATTGTTTAATATCTTAATGATTTTGCAGATGACACCAAGTTGGGTAGAACTGGGGATGCTATGGAGGGGCGGGCTCTGATCCAAAATGTCCTGGATAGATTGGAGAATTGGTCCACAGTTAGTCAGATGACATTAAGTGAGGACAAGTGCAAAGTTCTGCATTTAGGATGGAATAATTGCACGCGCAAATATAGACTGCAGAATGACTGGCAAGGCTACAGTACTGTAGAGAAGGTCATAAGCTGAATATGACCCAAAAGTGAGCTCTTGTTACAAAAAAAAGGCCAACAGCATCCTGGGTTGTATTAATAGGAATGTTACTTGCAAATCAAGGGAAGTGATTCTTCTGCACTATTTAGCACTTACAAGGCCTCACTTGGAGTACTGTGTCCAGTTCTGGGCCCCACACTTCAAGACGGATGTGAACAGTTTGGAAAGAGTTCAGCAGAGAGTAACAAAAATGATTAGGAGCCCAGAAAGCATGACTTATTAATAGGAACCTACCAAAATTGTGACTTGAGTAGCTACCACGATTTCAGAAGGCTCCTGTTCATGAGGAAAGGCTGAAAGAGGTACGGCTATTTAGTCTGGAGAAGAGAAGACAGAGGGGAATTCAATAAGTCTTCAAATATCTGAAGGGTGATTACAAAACTGATGGAAATGGGGTTTTTCTCTGTGTTTGTAAGGGGCAGGACTAGAAGCAATGCATTTATGTTGCAGCAGAAGAAATTCAGGTTGGGAATTAGGTGGAACTTTCTTTCTGACTATGAGGGTTGTCAGGAAGAGGCTAACTAGAGAAGCTGAATATTTCCATGGATGGAGCTTCCATACTAGTTGGACAGACACTTGGCTGGGATGATTTACTCGGGGATGATTTTCCCTTGAGCAGGGGGTTGGACTAGATGACTTCGCGAGGTCCCTCTCAGTCCTACTTTCCTTTGAGTTTAAGAGATAAATAAAAAAAATACTTTAAAATGTTTTTTCCTTATAGCTTTTACTGTACTAGAAGTCTGTTGGGTGCATGTTAAAATCTTCCCTTTATTACAGTTTACTTTCCCTGCTCTACTGATAAAGGGATTTATATTTTGGAAACCACAAAATATCAGATGATGGGTTCAGTTGGTGTAATCTGTAATAATGGATACATCTATGAAGTTTACTTTAGGTTTAATTATGTGTCAGTTCTAATTATATTTTTAATTAGGTAGTTAAGTAGCACTGACTTTTCAATATTTTTTTTTTCACTTTTCAGTTCATTTTACTGTTGCTCCTGGCTTTTCTGTACATTATGTTTCTAAAGAGGTTTTCAAAGGAACTTACAATCAGGGGAATTTAGTTTGGTTATCGCCTTGCCTCTAAACTGGTTTGATGTGCAAGCTCTTAAAAAATACTAATTTAACTAGAGAAAAGAAATACCAAGGATAATCACTTTATGGCACTAATGTTTATGCACCTGTGAGATTTCCAAAAGAAAACAGGGAAGGAGTGTTGCACTGTAAGTTCTGTGCAGAGATTCAAAACATGTTATGTCATCTTAACTCCAAAACCCTTCACAGAGCCCCAATTATTCCTGTATCTGAAAAACCAAATTATATTGTTTTATCAGACATACATGAAAGGCTGCCTTCAGTTGAAAAATGTTAGAAAACTAACAGATTTTAATTAGCATGATGTTAAACTTGACTTTAGCATCTGCTGTAATAATAAAAGGAGGTAGATGTCTGATAAGGATTACTGCAGATATGTAGTACTCAGTGAATTTTAAGTCAGTAGACCCAAAACAATCAAAACACTTCATTTAAAAAAATAAATGAAAGTTTCTCCACACTTCTCAGGAAAGATTTAATAACCGAGTACTGCAGTGAGAGACTTGTGAAATATTACCATATGTAATTAAAACTAAGCAGCACTTGTTAAATATGTGACCAAAGTACTTTTTATGATGCGTTATTCTTGCTGTGCAATTGTTTGCTCACTTTGTTGAATAATTCACAGTGGTGCTTCTTGTTATTATTACCAATACTGAAATTTTTTTGTGTTTAGTATAGGAAGCTTGTATATATTCATATACAAGCTGGTGTGTATTCATGCACATGTTGCATAGGCATGTATGCAACAGCACATAATTTATTGAGGAATATAGGACTTTCAGGAAGTGAGACATTGCCTGGCTTCATACCTAGTGTGTATATTTACATAATTATTATTTCCATAATCTGTTTTTCATTGTTTATGGTTATAGACTGTGCTTGTTTAGGAATTTCTGATGGACCCTTGTTACAGTTTTTTTGAATTTAGGAAAACAAAATACACCAGAAATCAAAACATGTATTGTTAATTTTCCTAGTGATCTAATGTAGAACACATCTAAAACATTTACATACATTTTTTCTAAAATGTGATTCTAAATTAAATATTTGAATTTTATGTCACTTGTACATGAAATATGCTAACACTTAAAATTCCGTAAGTGATAAAACTTCAGACATTAGTGTAATTAAATAAAAATTTACATTACCTTTTAAAGCCTCTGAAGAGATGATAAATGTCGTGTCTTACGAGTTTTGTGTATTTCAAAACCTTAGGGGAAACAAGGTAGATATTCCACCTACATTTTTAAACTGTGAAATACCATCTTATTGTTTCTTAGCAAACTAGAGCTTACCTGGATTACCACCTAGGACTAGAAGAATAGAAACAATGCTCACTTGCCGTTTCGCTTTGAATATATACTGTCAGTTAAATCCTCTAACATACAACATAATGAACTATTAAAGTTCATCAACTGTTAAGTAAGTTTTAAAAGATATGGACTTTTAAAAATGGCTCTGCAAATAGCAACCTTTGAGGAGTTCACATGCAACCCCGGACTCTCATCTGGCTGCCTCTGCCCTGTGCTCTGGCAATACCAGTAGCCAGGGTCTTGGGGCTCCACCTGTCTGCTCAGTAGGGCTTTGTGAAATTTCTCTGGCAGTTTTGTTTCAATGCTGTTTTGACTCATTTCAAGCTCAAAACAGCAAAATCGAAACAAAACAGAGAGCTTTGAAACAGCCTCAAAACAAAACGAGGCAAGTCAAAACGTTTTGAAATTTTCGAAACATTCTGAGTTTTGAAGCTCAAGGTGGGCTTGCCTGCAGGGAAACAGGAACTAAAGGAAAGAGAGGGAGCGGGGAAGGACTGCTCTCATTATTGATAGTCACTGTCCAGCTACACAGTCATCCTTCCCTGAGGTCCCTTCCAATCCCAGTGCTCTGGGGAAGGGATGGAAAAACTGCATAAAAGGCAGCATTGTTTGAACTGCCCTGCTTCCTGCCTTGGTGCCAGTTGAGTGAAGGCGCACCTTAATACACACACAGTGTCACCCACCCATGTCATGAGTTTTGCCTGTCATCAGCCAGAGGTGCAAGGCCCCAGAACCCAGAAGGCCCTGCACTGATCTCCTTGAAAGCTGGCAGGCTTCGTGGCCTCAGCAGGGGCTAGCAAGCCTGCAGTTTTGACCCCCCTGTGGCTTAACACGTACATGTGACATGAGTTTTGCTTTCAAGAGTTTGAGATGCAGTTTCCCTGAAACCCCTGCACCTATCTCCCTGAACCTTGGCAGGCTTCGTGCTTTCAGAAGGGGCTGCCATTCCTGCAAAGTTTCACCCAAATCAGGCCAGAAGTGACAAAATTATAGGCTGTTTTGAGCTTCTCCATTATAGCCTGTGGGCGAAATGTTGAACCAGCGTCAACAGTGAAACTGTTTCGACAAAACAAAATGGAACAGCAGTTTCAAATCAAAATGAAACGCTGTTCCATCAAAAAGGAACGGTGCCGTTTTGCACAGCCCTACTCAGCTTCTCCTGTTTGACTCAGTTCTGGGAGTCAGGGGGTTTGGGGGTTTTGTTTTTTAAAGAAAATTTTTCGTGTTCTAAGTCAAATCAATTCCAAATTTGTGATTCATTCAAGAAGTGTGTGTGGCCTTACTACCAGCAAGCATTCTCTATTCCTGCCTGAGGCTTCAGATGCTTCAAAATCCTTTGGCAGGCATCCTACATGCAGGCCCAAGTCCTCAGGCTTGGGGTTTGGATGGCTCTGAGTTTCGCTTGCCCTCAACATATGGTTGGTTGTAGGAGCAAGCTAGCTCCAGGGGTCAGGGTAGCACAATGCAATCCATGGTGGTGGGTGAATCAGCAACCCAGAGGCCCCCAAGGAGAGCCCATAAGAAGTTGCAGGTGAGGCGGGACATGGTGCTGTGCAGGGGTTGCAGGTGGGGGATTACCGATCTGCTCATGTATGATTCAGTTGTGCACAGCGCAGTGGGGTGGGGGCGCAACTGCCCACGTGTGTGGTATGAAGTCGAAGGAGCCCAGAGTCACCTCGGTGTGCAGCCCCAGCTGTTGTAGCCCATGCAATGTGCACCCCACAGCTGCTGAGAAGATGCCACCCTGGTGTAAGATTGTCAAATTCATTTTCTTAGTCTCTCTAGCGAAAGCACTGGTGGTGCGTGCATCTAAAAACTGCACCTTTTATGCTTTCTAGTTTTATTTTTTGTTTATAATTATCTTTGACAGCCCTTTTCCCAGGGAAAAATATACTTTTCATCTGACTCCTAGAAGAGAAAGAGAGATATAAATTTATTTTATAAAGTTAGTTGGAATGAGTAGGTAAGTAAACAATCCCTTAATGCTGCATTTATTTATTTATTTATTTATTTACAACAGATTCATCACTGAGGCCTGATTCTGAAAGCTGCTGTTAGACCCTCAGCTGCACCTCCCAGGATCAGGCACTCTGTATGCATTACTAGAAGTTCATATGCTTTTGAGCCAGCAGTCCTTTATGTATAACAGAGTAACATTTTTCCCCAAATCTGTGAGAATACTTTATGTAAAATGGATACGTGCAATCTCTTGCTTTTTGTTTGATAGCATTTGTAGTAGCAACTAATAGCCAGTAAGGTGAAAAAAATCATGCATTGCAGACTTAGAGGCAGAACCTTTTCTCTTTGAAATTAATTATACAATTCCACCAACCTGAAGGGGGACAGAAGTTTGCCCTGTAAGATGCCATCTGTAGACTTTTTTTTTTTTTAAAGCTTTTTTGTAGCAAATAAGCTTTGGGTGAGTCCCATGAACATGAATCCTGATATGTCATGGGACTGTTTACAGAAGTGAAGTTATTTACAAGCATAAAGGTTTGAAGGATTAGATTTTAATGTGCAAAGGGAATATGGTAGAATATTATATCTCATTTGTTTTGGAAGTTAAAAATACAAGTTCAGACAAACTGATTAGTACTTAATGTCCAAACCTGCTCGAAAGTATTACTTTCTAGGCTCCCTTCCTTTTAATTTGGCTGAAAATTTTCAGAAAGTAGAGAAAATCTGAAGGTGGGGTTTTTTATTATTATTTATTGATAAATATAGTCATGATTTGAGAAGTCAAAGTATAGCATATTTTTATTGCTTGTGATATTGACTTGATAGGAAGGGCAAAGTCTGTCACAGAAAGAGTCACTAGGGGCTAGATTGTGGCAGTATTTCCCACGACCAACTCTCTTCCCACAGATCATGCAGAGGACTCTTCCTAACTAGGGATCTGTTAAGTGGGCAGGAGAATAGTACAATAAGAAATATATTCCATGATTGTACTACTTTCCTATAAATCTACCCCTCCATCCCCCCAACATACTCTCATTTTCTTTCTCAAGATTGTACTACTTAGTTATAAGTACCCCTCTACACTCACTCTTTTGCTCACATTCTCTCCCTCTCATTTCCTAAGCAAAGTTTCCTGATGTTGCTGTCAACTGAAGAACAAATCACTCTCCATTGGATCTCTTGGTAGGGATGGGTTGCCGAGGGAACAGCAAACCTCCACACTTAGGGCTGTGCACAGATGGCCTTCCTGCTGGTCCTCTTGGATCTGTGGATTATATAGGCCAGTTCCACAGTTGGACAAACCCAACACTTTTTCCACCCCGGTTGATTTTTTTTTACATTAACAAGGCAATTGAGCTCCCTTTTTTTTTTTTGAATACGTCAGGTATTACTAGAAAAACAAATCTGGTGTATTGTTTATATTCCTATAATGCTTACTAGCTATTTTAGTAGTCTGTTTTCATTTTTGAATGCGTTAAAAATTTTTCTGTGCATTCATAATGCTTATTAACAGCCTTGTATATAGTCCTCTGAGCTATGTGAGTTAATACTGATGATGTGAAAATGCTGTGGGTTTCTTATCAACTGTAAATCCCATGGCAATGCTTTTATTCTTTTAGCTCTTATTCTGTGTATTTTAACCTGTCAGTAGCAATTTAACAGATTTAGTTGCTGGTAAAACATGGTAAAATTTTATGGGGCACTATTACTATTAATGCATTACATAATTTATACAATGTGTTTATTTACATTGAATAATACATTACCCATAACTTAGTCAAGAAAGTTAATAAATATTAATAATAAGTTGATATTTTCAAGAATTGACTTTTTGTAGCTTTGATTATTTTATCTCTTAATTTGGTGATTTTTTTTTCTTACAGATAAAATTGAAGAAGCACAAAAAGAACTTAATGGGACAGAAGACCAACAAAAAGGTAAAAAAAAAGAGACTTGCTGGAAACAGAGCCGTTAATCCAAATCTTTCTGAAGTCAGTGAAAAGACTTTGCTAAGCTTTGGATCAGGCCCAGAAAATGTACATGTGCAGAGCAGATGCTGTGATCCATAGTGCCCCCAGTCTTGCCAACAGTCCATGTTAACAGTCCCTTTGACTTTGATGAAAATACTGGGGTAGATAAATGTTAGTGTGTGCATAAGTGCTTAACTGAACTGTACTAGCAGTCTGTGATGTGGATTAGATGGCTGTTAATAATTATCTTTTGTCTATGAATAGCAATATCTGATAGGTTCTAATAGATGGCAAGAGGATATTTATCATCAGTTTATTTTTAAGAAATAGATGACCTGTGACGGATGAAATTTGTGCAGCAGAACCTAGAAAGCAGTTAGTAACAGTCATATTGCAAAGCTAACTGGAATAGCATAGGATTTTAATACTTTGCATTATAATTGCAAAGGTATATTTCTCCTTCTTGATGCTGAGTTCTAACTGCCATACTTCTGACCTGCTGGAGATGGTGGACAGCTTGATCTTGGATGCTGTTGTCTGGAAACAGAGTTGATTATTTTTGACATAATGAGTTTTGTAACTTTTTATAGGTCTTTTAGTTGCAGACTTTTTTATTGTACCCTGTCTGTACTTTGAAGACTGTCTGTCAGCATCCTGCTGGTGGAGTTTGGCAGATTCAGTAACATTTGCAGCGGACAGTTGGGAGCAAAAAAGAGAATATAACTCAGTCTTCCCTTGGTCCCAGGCCACTGCTCTTTTAGCTGGGCCATGGGGCTTTTGGTATGATGAGAAAGGGAGAATCATCATAAGAGTAGCTGAATGCAAATTTTTTTAGTTGTAATCAAGTCCATGACATTTCACCATATTTTATGAATAGAACAAATAGACAATAGAGATGTGTTAATGAGTAACAATGAAAGCTGCAGCCTAAAGTATTGTATTTGAATATCGTTTGCAAATTCAGAGACCTTTTCATATCAACAAATCAGATTTTCTACCACACTTTACCCAGTTTTGGCATATTATACCACAGCAGATGACAGGCCCCTTTGTATTTTCAAGTGAAAATAAAATGTGAGAAGTCAGGTCTTACTGGGGGGAGCAGGGAGGGTTGTTGTCAGCCTTGGAGATGTAACAGGATTACAATATGTCTCCCTGTGAAAGTTGGGAGAAGGTTGCAAGCAGTAAACACTGGGATGCCAGAGAGCACCACAGCGGATACTGTCTATTGGGAATGTGTGAAGTGTCCATTCAGACATTTGCACCCCAGTCAATTACTACATCAACCTTATCCAATGCTGCGGAGATGTCAACTGTATCAGTCATTTTTTTAAATAGTCATAAAACTTTGCATGCTTGTACACAGATCATTCCAGCTGGTGGAACTGCAGCTGGAAATGACTGGAAATTACTAAAGGAATAAAGTCATTCCTTACAGTTTTTTTATAAAGTATCAGATTAAAAATACCTTACATATGTATTTCTTTTAAAATTCTTATTTCTGTAAATTTCTGATGTTAAGCAGATCACTTGTAGCATGAGAGAATTAAGTGAGTTTATTGATTAAAGTATTCAAATACATACATATTTAAAAAGAAGAAAATAACTATGTAGAAATGAAAAAAGCAGTTTAAAATGGGAAAGCTTTCATATAATTATACGAAAGGTTATAAAGAGTATGCACAGTCACCTAAAATATGACTATATTCTTTCTTTCATTCAGTCTTTTTGTACCTTGGGTATTCAGTTTTGAGATTCTTTAAATCAGTGTCGTTTGCATTTAAATCCATTAAAAATTCCACTAATTTGTATGCATGTTAACTACTGTTCGGTGATGCTGTAAATTATGTTCTAAATTTAATAGGAGCAAATGTTTTGTTAACATAGTCATACCGTTTTTTTAACTAACTGGAATGCTACACTGATCAGGTTTGTAAATGATAATTGTGTGTGTATGGGAAATTTAATTGGCCACAAAAGAAGTACAGATCTTGTGTTTACTTGTATATACTTTACCTTTACATTTACTGTATAAAGTAGTCAAAATATGAGAAAATTGATAGGCTTTTATAAAATGCATAGGAAAAATATTTATAGACAGATTTTACTAGCTATAGAGATTTATGTATTTAGTATAATGCTGTGGCTTGAAAACTAAGATTTAATTTACAGATATCTCCCATACAAGATACAAAGCATATTCGTTTATTCAGTAAACTGAATGAACTCTGGTGCAACAGAAGAAAAAGGTTGGTATTGTCATAGAATCACAGGATTTTCAGTCAGGAGATCTAAGCTCTGTTATGCATTTTATCATGAATATTTTCTGTGTCCTTGGATAAGTTGTTTGGCTATTGTGCCTCTTCCATAAAACGGAAATAATTATCGTACTTACTTTGTAGGATGATGTTATGAGCCTTAAACATTAATCATTTAATGTTTGTAAAATGCTTTTAAAATTGACATTAGAGTAGTACAGAGTTGTTGTTAATCACCAGTAAGATGGAACTTGTGCTGAGTACAGATACTCTTGACGTATCCAAAAATCATTTTCACCATTATGTATTTGGCTTAGCTAATTCTGAAGAAAATCATATTTAAATATTGTAAAGCTAGATGTTGAAGAGGATATGGCTGAAGTTCTTAGGGTCCCATTCTGTGCATCTTACACCAGTAGTATGAAGGCATGGATCAACTATAGAGCAAAATGGTAAATTGTGATATGTTAGAAATCTATGCATTAGAAACGTGATAGAGAGAGAGAGAGACACTTGTGAGGCAGGTTTAACATGTGCTCTTGAATTCATGCAGCTCATGTACAGTGTACTATAGTCAGTTGTCTTGTCTGCTTCTTCTGGCAGATTATCATGTAAGTGTGCGGGCCGGGCCCCGATCCCGCCGCCAAGTGCGAGTCGGGGGGGGCGATCCGCAGCCCATCTTTGCACACGCGGGCTGTGGCCAGTAGCCTGGGCACACGGGGTCGGAGAAAACCGGTGGCGAGCTAGAATTAGTCACAAACGCGTAGTGGTTGATCAAAAGATTATTTACTTACACCCAAAGATGGTAGTGGTGTATGCTGGACAGCTTTCCAGGTGTAGCTCCGCTTAAATCCTCGTTGGAGGACTACGACAAATTCTTTCCCACGGAGTTGTTTAGGCTCCGCGGGTTCGGCAGTTCTTTCCCACGGAGTTGTCGAAGCTCCTTTGGCCATCCGGTTCCCAGGCCCCAGAGTTGTTTAAGCTCCGTGGGTTCAAAAATTGGGTTTACAGGAAAGGGATACGTCTAGGATTGCGCTCGGCGACGGGGAGAGTCTAGAGGCGGTTCGGTCTTTTGTTCCCCCCTCCGGAGTTGTTAAAGCTCTGTGGGTTCGGTTATTAAGCCTCTATTGCCTGCTTAAGAGAGGCACGTTGGGTCCGCAATGGTCCACGTCGCTTAGAGACCTTCACACAGCGTGAAGTCTCCTCCTCCTGGAGTTCGTAAAGTCCTCCAGTTTTCCTCTCTCTCCGACTTGGGCGGAAGCTACCCAAGCCTTTTGTACGGCTAGCAAGCCAATAGCTAGCCACCACGTGTGCCTACATTTAGAACCGGCCAATAATGTGGCGCAAATCTAAATACAAATGGCGGGAACTCCTTTGCAACGTGCATCACTAGTATGCAGCAAAGAAATGCACCCTACAAAGAAGCTACAAAACGGCAGGAAAGCCTTTTGCATCCGGAGCTCCCCTCCACAGCAGAGAATTCCGCCATGCAAAGAAACTATAATTTGGCGGGAAAAATAATTTAGCGGTGCCGAAGCACACACAAACAAAAACCACAACTTTGGGTTGTGACAGTAAGGTGTCCTCAGCTTGATGTATCTTTCCTAAAATAGAACATTAAAAACAGAAAAGTAAAATTCTTTAGGAGGAGATGAGACCATTGGTTCATACTAATATAACATAGGTTGTTAAACATGTTACAACCCCCAGGCCAGATCCAGTCCACCAAGATGAGTCATCCATCCTATGGGGCTTCTTGAGGCCTGGAAAGATCTATCTCCAGATCCAGCCTGCAGGGTTACAAAATCTGTTAGTGCCCAGGGAATTAGCACTGCCACTGTCCACCTTTTGCAGAATTTCTAGGTTGAGCAGTGGTGTTAACTCGCTGGGTGCTGTTTACTCTATTGGTGAATGTGTACGTTGAGATCCCCCTGGGGATGCGTTTCAGTGGAAGCAGGTGAACAGTGGCAGTTGCTGTGGGATCCTGGTTTTCCCTGATAAAAAAAATCGCAAATTCTCTCATAAAACCCCCAAAATCCGTAATTAAAATGAAAGTGCCCCTCATCCCTCACCCACAGACCCTACTACCCCAGTCCTGTTGGAGGGGGCTCCCAGATGCCAGGGCTATGGGGCCAAGGACCCAGGACCACAGCCCCTTGCCCCTGGCAGGAGGCAACAGATGCTGCAACAGAGCAGAGCCTGACTCCCCCCCCCTCCCCCCACCTGCCTGCTGCAGGCTTGGATAGGGGCTGATCCCCACTGCCGTGTGCACGCCAGGGGGAGGGGGGACCCATGCCCCCCAGATATGTACATGGGGTTGGGGCTGCCCACTGGGTTGGGGCCAGCTGGGCAGTGCCTGGGGCTTGGGGCCACAATGTGCGGCCACAGAGTCCTGGCGGGGATGGGGCAGCAGGTGGTTCATCCAGGGGGTGGGGCCGACTCCTCACCACTGTGCATGCTCCCAGGGGGCATCAGGGACCTGTGCTCTCCAGATGTGTGTGGGGAGGGGGCATGAAGGCTATACTCTGCAGACTTGGGCATGGGGGCTGCTTACTGCCGCTGCATGCACTCCCAGGGGGGGAAGGGGTGGCCCATGTGCCCCAGATCTGTGTGCAGGGTGAGGGCTACACACTGCTCGTGCTTCAGGCTCGTGCTTCTGGCCCTGCTGCCCTCCCCCAGGGCCTCCGCAGCCCAGTATATGCAACCCGGCAGTGCAGGAAGCTATCTGCTGCAAGCTCTGTGCTGCCCTAGTGATGTGTCTCTTGCCTGCATGGCTGCAGTAGGGGCAGCAGTGCAGGGTTGCGTGCAGAACTTGCAGCGGCAGGCAGCTTCCTGTGTGGCTCCGCTGTTCCCTGCCATGGCAGGTACGACATGCTGGGCTGCAGAGGCCCTGGAGGAGGGCAGCAGGTCCAGAAGCACAAGCCTGAAGCACGAGCCGCGTGCAGCCCCCACCTTGCACACAGATCTGGGGGGCATGGGCCACCCCTTTCTGCCTGGGAGTGCATGCAGTGGCAGGGAGCAGCCCCCCCTGCCCAAGTCTGCAGAGTATAGCCTTCATGCCCCCACCCCACACACATCTGAGGAGCACAGGTCCCCTATGCCATCTGGGAGCATGCGCAGTGGTAGGGAGCCGGCCCCATCCCAGTCCCCACCAGGGCTCTGTGGCCGCACATTGTGGCCCCAAGCCTCAGGCACTGCCCAGCTGGACAGCAGCCCCAACCCTGCCCAACTCCCTCCCTCCCTCCCTACGGGGGCCTCAACTCTACCAGCCTGCAGGGAGCTCTTTGAAAACTGCAAAATATGTGGGTTTCTCTGGTAAAATGAGAAATCCATGTTTGCCTCCAGTAAAAGGTAAAATCTGTGGTTTACTCCATTTTTCTTTGGGAAACAGAAAACCTGGATCCCTGGTGTTAACTCCCCCACCAATACGGTGGGCAATGGCAGCAGCAAGGGTAATGCCAGTCACTGGTTAATGCTGCTTCCACCCTTCCTCCCACCCAGATGTGGATCTTTTGGTTGACAAGAAGCCTTGTGGACTGGATCTTTCCCTCCAACCAAACAAGTTTGATACCCCTAATGTTACCATCTTGGCTACCTGAACAGAGGAAAAAGGACCTACAGAGCCAGGAGACCACCCTGGAAAGGTGTCATTTGATGTTTCTCCTAAGAGCATCTTGCTATTACTTCCTTGCTATGGTTGCTTTGAATTGAATGCTGTATTTGTTTGGAGGGATGGGTGGTGGGAGAGTTGTACAGTTTGGGGACAGCTACAGTTTGACTGGAGGTGGGTGTGGGAATGGGAGGGACGATAGGGGACAAGGGGGGGATCTCGCCTGGATCTGAGTCAAGGGAGTAAGAGTAGGTGAGCATGGCAGGATGGTGTGGTAAGAAGAAATGTTTTAAACCTAGATGTGAATTTGCATTGGGAAGCATGTTTAGGATTGGCTGAAGGGTTTGCTCTTATGGATGATAGGCAGGGAAGCAGTGGAGTTTTCAAGTTTTGGGACGTCATTTGGGATGTTTCTTATTTGTTGGTTGTTTGTTATTTATTGTAGCCACTGAGCATTTCTGGATAGGGCGGTGATATTAATCTAAGTAGTTGATAATAATTAGTGAAGTGCTTAAGAAGGACTTCCGTATCTGGGGTTCTGCAGTAGTCAGTCTTGTCACCTCTTTTGTTCAGTGTATGCAAGTCGCTGGGTAAAATCAAACTGTAATTGAAAACCTCTTTATTAGTAGTATGTTGGTGACACTGAGCTCTGTTTTCTTATCAGGCATGGATAGTCCTCTTTACTACTTGCTGCTTTTGGACACAGAAACAATGGCATTAATCAAAAATGCCTTCCTTTCCCTTTATATTGCAGGAGACTCTGCCTTTACTTCTCAAAGGAGGACATAATTACAATGACATATGCTTTCTTTATATTTCTCTCACCCTTTGAGATTATCTTCACAGGCGTAAAGACTAGATGTTATTTATTTGTGGCTATGTTTGTTTTTATTATACACAAATGTTTGAAATCTTTAAAAAGTTAGGTTTAAGTCTCTGTTTGCCCTGGAGTATTCTTAGTTTGCACTAGCAACTAGATTGTTCCAAGCCCTGAGTTAACGTGGTTGTTCTCTTTTTTTTTTTTTTTTTTAAATACTTCAAAACTATAACCTAACAACTATGTTTTGTGTGTTTCTTTTCTTAATATCTGGTTTCATAGAGTTTGTGTTCCTGGAACATAGTTATAATTTATACAACTAGCTTTTTACTTAAGTGATTTCGGATACATCAAACTAAGGCTGTAAATAAAGATGAAATATCATTCTAAAATATGCTATAGTGCAAATAGGGATTATAGGTTTTATAGGTTATAGGTAGGAGTTACTGGGTGAAAGTTTTGCAGGGTGGCAGACTACGTGAAGTCCCCTTTGGCTATACAATGTCAAATTCCAAAAACAGACTTGTTAGCTTTTTGTGTGCTCCTTCTAATAATAATGATGATGATGTATAGACTTTTATTTTTTTTTCTAAGATGTTCCTAGTTTAATCCTTGCTCTCATTGAAATCTATGAGAAAATTTCCAATGACTAAAGTGAGGGCAGGATGAGGCCTTTACAGCACCGATCCTCTCACTTCACTGCTTTTCCCTTTGTCAGGTAGATGAATAATTCCTATTATTTACATTTTACAGTTAGGGAAACTTAGAAATGGGGAGTAATGACTTACCAACTCCATTGTGGGGTAGATGGGGGGATGACAATGGAGAACAGGGATTCTAACTTTGGATTTAACAAACTCCTTACTATCTGCCTAGACGACAAATATATGGCTACGTCTGAAGTTTTTATTTCTGGAGAGAACTTACTTTAGTGAGTTGGTAAATGTATCTAGTATAGATTACTAGCAGTTGAAATTTGCTTCCTGAATCCATTGCTGGTACTAGACTAGACATAGAAAGAGCTTCTACTGTTATGACAATTAGGAAGACCAACAGATTTACCATTTTAAATTTAACATATTCTCTTCAGCTATTGTGATCATTTTGTTATAGCATTAATGCAATATTAGAGTAATAGGGGTTCTGACTTTTTTTTGTTAACGATAGCAAAACTTTTGGAATGACAGTGCAACAAATGTAGGATTGTAGCCTGCATATATCGCATTATTTTCAAAGAGCCACTGCAGAAGTTAACAGACCCTAATGTCCTGACAGCAAAAGAAAAGAGATTCTTTCAAAACTTCAGTCTGTGTTCCATGACATGTATCCCAAATAGGTTTTGTGCATCTCACACACCAGATTTGAGGATGTGCGGATGATCTTAATCATAGCTATTGTGCATCACATCGATCTGTTTATGTGGCCTCGGTGGGCAGGTATTATGTTGAAATGGGTAGGAATCTGGAGAGATGGGAAAGATCACTTGTGAAGCATTTCTGTCTGAGATCGGAACAAACATGTTTTTCAGGTACTAGTATACCAAATTGATCTCCTAGAATTCCACCATCCCGGTCTTTTTTTTTTTTTTTTAAGCAGCATGTATATTTAGATATGTATAGTAAATGAATGGATTGCCAGTTACATCCCACAAGAACTGGCAGAAGCAAGCAACTGCAATGAATAATTTGGGGATTTTGTTAGCCTCCTCCATTGTGCTCCAAATTACATGCGATTACCAGGAATCCAGGTTTTCTGTTTGTGGAAAAACACATTTTCTTCTTTAAATGGAGGGAAACGTGGGAAACCACAGGTTTCCTGTTCCAGGGTGATAGAATTCCAGCTTGCAAGGAGCTGCTTGGGGCTGGCGGGAGTAGGACATAGGGGGCAGGGAGCGCTATATGTATGTAGGCACATATACATGCACGTTGCAGCCAGGGAGAGTGGTGGAGAGCAGCTCCGTCAAGGTAAGTCTGTGGGGAAGGAGGCCCGGGGGGATAAGTTGAAGTAATGGGAGGAGGCACAGGCCCTGTGTTGTGGGGGTGGGGGAAACAAGGTGACGCGGCAAGGGGACATGTGCTCCCTGAGATTTCTGTGCCCACAACAGGGTGTGGGGCTGCAGCCAGGCTGGACCAGCTCCAGGCAGGAGCCACCTCTGCAACTCAGTGTGGGGGCACTGGTGTGGGAGGCAGCGCTGCCATGGCCACCAAGGTGAGGCGCCCCCTGCCTGCCCAGCAGCAGCAGGGGGGCCCAACTCTGCACCACTGCTGCCACACCTCAGCTTGACAGCACGGCTCTCACTTGAATGCCAGGTCCCGCCCACTGGGCCATGGAGGCAGCTCCTGCCTGTAGCTGATCTGGCCCAGTTGCAGCCCTGTGCCCCCTGTGGGCCCAGAAATTGGGGGGGGGGGGCATGTGCCCTTCCCATGTGTCGCCTGTGCCCACACCTCCCCTTTCCCACACACAGGGTGGTTGGGGCTTGGGGGCAGTGAGACAGGAGTGAAGGGCTCTAGCAGGTTTGGGAGGGGCTGTGGGGAGTGAGGGGCACTGGCAGGGCCAGGTGAACTGCGGGTATGGAGTGAGGTACAATGGCATGGGCAGAGGCAAGGTGCAGGCATATCAAGTCTGCTCAGTACCTCAAAGCAACAGGAGGAATAGCTGCAGTTGAACCCGTGTCCTGGTGAGAGAAGGGGGGGAGGGGGCTCTGATTTTTTTGATAAAACAAACTAAAATCAAATGCCAAAATGTATAGATATTTAGAATTTACCTTCTTACAAGTATTGAGGAACTGGTAGGCTTCCCAATTGCTTTAAAATTGTAAATGTATCATTGTGTTCAACTGGTACTTATATATATAGTGGTGTTTCATTTTAATCATGGAAAAACACACTTTTGGGTTTTCTAAATCAGAGAGTTGGTGACTTTTATCTGCAGACAAGGTTCTTTGGGTAGATGTGATATCTCTTATTAGACCAACTAAATAGTTGGAAAAATTGTTCTTTGCAAGCTTTCGGGCACAAACACCCTTCTTCAGGCATAGGCAAAGAATGCCAGAGAGTCTGTCTATGCCTGAAGAAGGGTGTTTGTGCCCGAAAGCTTGCAAAGAACAATTTTTCAAACTATTTAGTTGGTCTAATAAAAGATATCACATCTACCCGAATGACTTTTATCAGAGACTTTGAGATTTTTAAAAAGAGAAAACCAGGATCCCTGGTGATTACCAAGTCTGTTCATGCTTTTTGCATGTTTTTCTGATTTAGGGTTTCTGTTCTTTTTAGTTGGGCCTCGACCAAAAGTGAGGGAAATTTTAAAGATGGCAGATAAAACACAGAGTACCAAGAAGAAAATATAAAGGCTCCTTTTGCATCAAGGCATTGAGACATGGCTTAGCTATGGTCTGTCAAAGTAACCTAAAAGTTATGGAAAGTCATGGACCAATCCAGAACTAATGGGGAGTAGTATCTAGTTCTTTTTGTTATAAAAAGGAATATACTTGCACCACTTTTTCACCCGCAGGATTTAATGTCCCTGCTGATTCAGATGCCTGGACCTGCTAGAATGCCACTGAATTAACTTCTTTTGCTCTCATTAAGGCCATGAAGCCATTTAAAATTGAGCTTAAATAAGTTAGAGCTAAAATTGCTCCCATTTAACATTATGGCTGTTAATTCTTATACTGTTTGTTACTCCCCACCTTTCCTTAATGAGTCCAGGCAGAGTGGATGTTAATTGAGCCCAGCTTTTTCAAATGGAAGAATGTAATGGAGAACATAAAAAAACCCAGAGACTATGACTAAGAGACTTCTTGGCTAAACATAATTATGTACAAAGGGAACTTGGATACCATTTTTGTTCCTTTCATTTTCTTTTTTTTCCTTCAAAATTCACAGTTGGGAAATTGTATAGAGACAGTATTTCTGTACTGCTGCCTGAAACCAGGCAGCAGTTGCTGCCTTCTAGTACAGGTTACCTTTTTTCTCGCTCTCAAAAGGGCAGTTGAAGTTCAGTGACCCTACAAATGATACTGTTGGTGTTGTTATTTTATGTGCAATATTAAGAAACTACACTTGGTATCAAATGTCACATTTCATTCAGTATCTTGCGTGTTAGAAGGAAAAGGAAAAAAGCTCTCTCTAGGACAAAATCTTCCATTTCACTTTAGACTTTCATGTGAAAGTAGAGGGTTTTAAAATAAATGTGTAATGCAATGTTATATAGCATACCTGTTCAACAGTTGATAATAGAATTTCTCAGTTGAGGCTTTAAGATTGCATTTGTGATCAAATGTTAGTTGTTTATTTTTGTTTCTTGGCCATTGTTTACATTGCACTTGAACAATTGCAAGAAACTTCTAGTAGCCCTAAATTTTAGGGTAGCAATTCATAGATAGATTTCGTAGACATTAGGGTCTGGAAGGAACTTTGTGAGATCATCGAGTCCAGCCCCCCTGCCAGAGGCAGGAAGTCTGCAGGGATTCATAGATGCTAGGGTTTGAAGGGACCTCAATAGATCATCGAGTCCGACCCCCTGCATAGGCAGGAAAGAGTGCTGGGTTCAGGTGACCCCAGCTAGACGCTTATCTAACCTCCTCTTGAAGACCCCCAGGGTAGGGGAGAGTACCACCTCCCTTGCGAGCCCGTTCCAGACCTTGGCCACTCGAACTGTGAAGAAGTTCTTCCTAATGTCTAGTGTAAATCTGCTCTCTGCTAGCTTGTGGCCATTATTTCTTGTAACCCCCGGGGGTGCCTTGGTGAATAAATACTCACCAATTCCTTTCTGTGCCCCCTTGATGAACTTAAAGGCAGCCACAAGGTCACCTCTCAACCTTCTCTTGCGGAGGCTGAAGAGGTCCAGGTGCCCCAGTCTCTCCTCATAGGGCTTGGCCTGCAAGCCCTTAACCATATGAGTGGCCCTTCTCTGGACCCTCTCCAGGTTATCCACATCCCTCTTGAAGTGTGGCGCCTAAAACTGCACACAGTATTCCAACTGCGGTCTGACCAGCACCCAATAGAGGGGAAGTATCACTTCCTTGGATCTGTTCGTCATGCATCTGCTGATGCACGATAAAGCGCCATTAACTTTTCTGATGGCTTCATCACACTGCCGACTCATGTTCATCTTGGAGTCCACTAGGACTCCAAGATCCCTTTCCACTTCCGTTCCACCAAGCAGGTCATTTCCTAGGCAGTAGGTGTGCTGGACATTTTTCCTCCCTAGGTGCAGCACTTTGCACTTCTTCTTGTTGAACTGCATTCTATTGTTTTCTGCCCATATGTCCAACCTGTCCAGGTCTGCTTGTAGTTGCTCCCTGCCCTCCGGCATGTCCACTTCTCCCCACAGTTTTGTGTCATCTGCAAACTTGGACAGAGTACACTTCACTCCCTCGTCCAAGTCACTGATGAAGATATTGAAGAGTATCGGTCCAAGGACCGAGCCCTGCGGGACCCCACTGCCCACACCCTTCCAGGTCGATACCGACCCATCCACTACGACTCTCTGGTTGCAACCCTTTAGCCAATTGGCCACCCACCGGACCATGTAGATAATCCCAGCAAGATAAGTGTCCAAATGCCTTTTGAATGAGTCCGGAGTAGGTGCTTGGACCACCTCTGGTAGGAGTCTGTTCCAGACCTTGGACACATGGAATGTAAAGATGTTTTTCGTTATATCAAATCTGAATTGGCCTTCTAGAAGTTTGTGGCCATTAGACCTCATTATCCCTTGGGGAGCCCTGGTGAACAACTGTTCTCCCAGATCCTGATGCCACCCCCCTTATATACTTATAGGCGGTCACCAAGTCCCCCCTGAGCCTTCTCTTTGCCAGGTTGAAGAGTCCCATATCCCTCAGCCTCTCCTCATAAAGCTTTTTCTCTTGGCCTTTGATCATACAGGTGGCTGTCCTCTGGATTCTCTTGAACTTATCCACGTCCTTTCTGAAATGGGGGGCCCAAAACTGGATGTAGTACTCCAGCTGTGGCCTTGCTAAGGCCAAGTAAAGCAGGAGGATGACGTCCCTGGTTTTGCTCGAGATGCATTGGTAGATGCATGCCAGAGTTTGGTTTGCTCCATCAGCCATAGCATTGCATTGAGGGCTCATGTTCATCTTGTGGCCAATCAAGACCGTCAAGTCCCTTTCGATCACGGTGCTAGTGAGCGTAGCACTGCTGAGCCTATAAGTATGATGTTGGTTTTTTCTCCCAAGGTGGAGTACTCTGCATTTCTCTATGTTGAATGCCATCAAATTTTGGTCTACCCACTTTGCCAGGTCGGCCTGTATCCCCAGCCTGTCCTCCAGCATGACTGCCTTCCCCCATAGTTTAGTGTTGTCTGCGAACTTTGCCAGTTCATATCTGACTCCCGAGTCCAGGTCATTAATGAAGATATTGAAGAGTACTGGCCTGAGTACTGAGCTCTGAGGGACTCCACTGGTAACCTTGCGCCACGTTGACTTGTTCCCATCAACTAGTACCCTTTGGGTCCAACCCTGGAGCCAGTTCCCCACCTATTGGGCCATGAGATGGTCGAGGCCACAGTTCCCCAGCTTGGCCGTGAGGACATCATGGGAGACCAAGTCAAAGGCCTTCTTGAAGTCTAGATAAATGACATCAAGCTCGTCTCCCTTGTCCAGGCACATAAGTCCTAAGCCTCCTGGCAACATGCGCAAGGTGGCGAAAGCCTCCAGCAAGGCAGCAGCCCTCGACTTCAGGAGGGCAGACTTTAATGAGGTGAGAAAACTAGTGGGGGAAGCACTGAGGTCCCAGAGCAGGAGGGGGTTGAGTGTCCAGGAGGAGTGGTTGTTCCTTAAGGAGACAATCCTCCAAGCTCAAAGGGAAGTAATCCCTACGCGAGTCAAAGGGGGCAAGAGAGCACAAAGGCCCCCATGGCTCACCAAAAGCATCCGGGAACGTCTCCAAACAAAAAAGGAGGTGTACACCCATTGGAAGGGAGAGACCATCACAAGAGAGGACTATACCTTGGTAGCTTGGGAATGTAGGGGGGCGGTCAGAAAGGCCAAGGCGGAAATGGAGCTGGGACTAGCAACCCAGATCAACGACAACAAGAAGTCCTTTTTCAAATACAGAGGGGGGCAAAAAAAGGTGCCAGGTAACGTGGGGCCTCTGCAGGACACGCTAGGAAATCTGGTCATCTCACCTGATGGTAAAGCTGACATATTCAACAATTTCTTTGCCTTCGTATTTCTGAGGAGGGACCTGGATATCTCCCCCACTGGCACCCCCAAGGACCCTGTGGGTGGCACACCCAGGCCTAGGGTTAATGAGGATCTTGTCAGGGAACTTCTGGAGGGACTAGATGTATTTAAATCTGCAGGTCTTGATGATCTCCACCCCAGAGTGCTGAAGGAAGTAGTAGGGGTCATTGTGGGACCTCTGGCACAGCTCTACGAGCACTCATGGCACTCGGGTAATGTGCCAGAGGACTGGAAAAGGGCCAATGTGGTCCCCGTCTTCAAAAAAGGGAGGAAGGAGGACCCAGAAAACTATAGCCCCGTGAGTCTTACCTTGGTGCTGGAGAAGCTTTTCGAAAGAATTATCCTGTTACATGTCCAGGAAGGGCCAGCAGGAGAGGTTATGCTCAGGGGCAACCAGCATGGGTCCATTGTCAAACCAACCTGGTGGCCTTCTATGACCAGGTCACCAAGACCTTGGATGCAGGTGTCGCAGTGGATATAGTCTTTCTGGACTTCAGGAAGGCCTTTGACACGGTCTCTCACCCCATTCTCAGTAAGAAACTAGGAGGCAGTGGTGTTGATGCCTACATGGTCAGATGGGTCACTAACTGGCTGGAGGGCCGCACCCAGAGGGTGGTGGTGGATGGGTCTTATTCAACCTGGAGGGATGTGGGCAGTGGGGTTCCCCAGGGTTCGGTCCTTGGGCCCGCACTATTCAACATGTTCATCAGTGACTTGGGCGAGGGGGTAGAAAGGACCGTGTTCAAATTCACAGATGACACTAAGATGTGGGATGAAGTGGGTACACTAGTAGGAAGGAACAGGCTGCAAGCAGATCTGGACAGGTTACAGGGGTGGGCCGATGAGAACAGGATGAGGTTCAACACTGACAAGTGAAGGGTAATGCTCCTGGGGAGGAAGAACCAGTGTCACACCTATAGGCTGGGGAACTCCGTTCTCGTCAGTGTTGACAAAAAGGGATCTTGGAGTCATCCTTGATGCCACAATGAATGTAGGCCAACAAAGTGGGGATGCGGTTAGGAAGGCCAACCATACCTTGTCGTGCATTCACAAATGCATCTCAAGCAGGTCTAAGGAGGTGATCCTCCCCCTCTATGCGACACTGGTCAAGCCGCAGTTGGAGTACTGCGTCCAGTTCTGGGCGCCGCACTTCAGGAGGGATGTGGCCAATATGGAGAGGGTCCAAAGGAGGGCCACCCGCATGATCGGGGTCAGGAGGGCAGGCCCTACGAGGAGAGGCTGAGGTACCTGAACCTGTTCAGCCTCCAAAAGAGAAGGCTGGGAGGGGATCTAGTGGCAGTCTACAAACTAGTCAAGGGAGACCAGCAGCCATTGGGAGAGTCCCTGTTCCCCCAAGCAATCCCAGGAGTTACAAGAAACAACGGACACAAGCTGGCCGAGGGTAGTTTCAGGCTAGACATTAGGAGGCGCTATTTCACTGTCAGGGCAGCTAGGACCTGGAACCAACTTCTAAAAGGAGTGGTGCTGGCTCCTACCCTGGGGATCTTTAAAAAAAGTTTGGACGAACATCTGGCCGTGGTCGTTTGACCCCAGTACTCTTTCCTGCCATGGCAGGGGTTTGGACTAGATGATCTCAGGTCCCTTCCGACCGTACCAACTATGAAACTATGCTAGTCATGATGAGCCCATGATTCCCAGTCTCCTAAAATATTTCCTAGTTCTTGCTCTTTGGTTTAGAATGGCTTTTATTTTCTTTGCAGTAGTATTTACAAGATGCCTTGGAAACCAAGTGACTTCAACAATTTTCATTTATCTCACATTTCAGCTGGTGTGAGAGAAGAGAATTTGGAAAGGGGGGGGGGCGGAAAATCTGGATGACTTTGAACCTCCTTGTAGCACCTTAAACAAAAATGTCACTTCTCTAATAAAGTAGATATCACATGTCAAGTGAAAAAAATATTTTTTAATATGTAGAAACACCCAGGCCCTTAGGGAACATAGTTTTAATTTGAGAAAAGACCTTGGTGGTAGTCTTTTGAAAGATCTGCACATTTTTGACTACCTGCATTCCTTTGGAAAACTTATTAATTTTGAAGAATAAGACATAAAGATACCATGACACACTTTTTTTAGTTCTGTGCTTTTAGCTGAACTTTAAATTCATGTGTAGAGCCTTTCTTAGGAGAGACCTGTTTTCCAGAGAGATTGAGTCCCTGCTGTTGCTTGAATGACAAAAGTATAGATTTAGGAACCTGGGGTGTGCATATCTACGGTGCATTTTTTAATGTTCCTTTAGAATAAATGGGATACCATAAAGTAAACCCTCTACAGTCCATTGAATTATAAGATAACTGTTCACTTAACATTAATGAAGCCAAAAAATGAGTTTTATAGCGTTGCATTAGGGGAAGAATAGATACATTGTGTTTGTTCTTTATTCCTTTCCCTCTGTCTCTCTCTCTCTCTCGCTCTCTCTCTCATGAAGGCCTACAGCTTTCCTTAGGAGAAAAGAGAGTAGGAGCTCTGATAATGCATAGGCTTTGAGACAGGCAATTCTGGGAATTTCTTAAACAGAGCCATTGAGTTCATTCTACCCAGACATTGTGCAATTCATGGGTGAAGGTGAATGCTAAAAAAGAAAAAAAAATCTCTTTTCTTGGTACATTGATTATTTCACTTAGTTCATTTCTGCTTCTTCACATTGTCTGTGTTCTGTTGCTCTTCTTTATGTGCCAGGAGCAAAGTAAAGCTGACAGATTACAGGTCTCTGAATCAATGTGTAGTGATATTGGCAGTTTGCTCCTATTTGGAGTGCAGGATACAGATTGAAACAACGTGTGAGAAGCAGAGTAACCGAGAACAGTAAACAAAAAAAATCAAAACAAGGAAAAGGGGGGAAAGTTGAGTAGGGAAAAAAAAGAGAGAGTAGCTGGAACAAACCAGTGGAGAGCCAAAGACACTTGATGCACCACATACTGGCAGTGCTTCTACTGTACCTGCTTCAGGTGTCCATGTAGCCTACTGCTGCATAACTGTAAGATAGATGTATATAAAAAAATGTTTCAAAGAAATCAGAATAACGATGTTTCTGCAAGAACTATTTGGCTAACTAGGGAAATGACTGGGGGTACAGACAGAAGTGCCAGCTCCCAGCTGCAACTTGGAACATTTTCTGCAAAGGGTTCTGAGTTACAATGTTACCCCAGACCAAACAGAAGTTCACTGATGGTTCGAGGGGGAAGGGAATCTAGCTGTGGGCTGGGAGCCTGCAGCCAGGCTCTTGTTGCAATGGCCACAGCTCTCTGCCAGTGCTGCTGTTTTCAGAAAGGAATGCGGGGAGGGTAACGAAGAGAACTCCTTCTTGGGGCTCCCCAGTTGCTGCTGAAGGGTGGGGTGATTGAATTGGAGCCTGTGCCCCCACCCTGGGGGCAGTCTGAAAAAACCCCAGATTGAATTCCCTCCACTACCTTCCCCCCTCCCATTATGAAAACAGCTACAGGCTGGGTCTGGCTGGCAGACAGAAGTTACAGAAGACACTACATTTTGAAACTTCTTCATTTAATACCTTATGCAATGAGGGGTCAGATTTTCACCTGATCAGCCATTTTTAAGTTGTCTATCGCTGTGGACTTGTGTTTGGTCACAGCTATAAACTGCTTTCTGTGGCTGGATAAGGCAAAAATTGTCACTTCTGTCTGCACCCTGGGTTATCATAGAATCACTTTGGTGTGACCACAGATGAGTTTCTTGTGATTACATGGGAAAGGGTAAAAGGAGAAAGGAAATGGACTTCACATGGGGAGAAATGGGTGAGTTGTTTTTTATTTTCATGTCAATGTTATTTATGTTGTTTGTTTTTGTAAGTTAATGTGTGAATGTGTACTTGGCAAGTGTACCTTGTGAAAGTTGGAAACTATGGTGGGCTCAAAAATGTCTGGCATTCTGTGACTGATAGCTTTACTAGTGTTGTTACTGCTAGAAACATTGACATAGGTAAGTTGATCCTTGAATAATTATAATGACATAAATGCAAATATTTTTCAAGATAAAGATATGACACATTGCAGTACATCAGCACAATTATATAATAGAATTCAGTAGCATAATGTAGGGAGAGGCTGGGCAAGTAGGGCATCAGCCCTATGTGTTGACTTGGGGGAAGGTGCTAGAATGGCCCCACTTCTTCCCCCAGCCCCATTAATTTTTGCCACGGCAGGCAAAAATGGCTGCTTGGCCATAGGAGACAAGCAGGTATAACCCTGTGCAGCCAGTGTACAGGGAACCTATCCTCCCACTGCAACAGCCCAAGCCCACACAGCTATAGCAAAAGCTGCTTCTGCAAGTAAGGCTCTGCTTACTTTCCTTCCCACCCAGGACCCTGGAGGAGCTCGCTATTCCTCTAATGGAATGACTTCAAATAAAGTAGAAGTAAAAAAAGAATATACAAAGAGGTATTTAATAAGTAAAAAAGATGACAACAAGCTTGTTGAGGGCCTTCTTCCCTTTTTAGTGCAAGTATTAAGACATGCAATTAGCAAGCGTAAGATGAATACTGTCACTGCTAATATGCACTTTTATATGGTGCCTTTTTCTTTACTGAGTTTCACAACTTGTAGTAAGGAGTTAAGTATTATGATCCCATAGTTAAGTACTATAGTATAGTTAACTACATTGTATAGTTAAGTACATATTTACAGAAAGTTATAGAACCATAGAAAGTTAGGGTTGGAAGGGACCTCAGGAGGTCTAGCCATGTCTTAAAAACCTCTAAGGATGGAGATTCCACAACATCTCTGGGTCACCTAACCTGCTTCAGTGCTTTACTTACTACCTTGTTTTGTGAGAGAATTTTTCCTGATCTCCAACCTAAACTGCCCTTGCTGCAACTTGAGACCCTTGCTCCTTGTTTTGTCATCTGCCATTACTGAGAACAGTCTAGCTCAGTGGTTCTCAAACTTTGGGTTGTGACCCCCAAATGGGGTTGCAGCATCAACAGATGGGTCATGGGAGTAGGGGTCTGTGGGTTGGGAGTGAGAGGCCATGCTGAGGAAATGGAGCCATAAATGGGGTCATGCTGAGGAAAGGTTTGGGAAGCACTGGTCTAGCTTCATCCTCTCTGGATCCACCCTTCATGTAGTTGAAAGCTGATATTAAATCCCCTCTCACTCTTCTTTTTTTCAGACTAAATAAGCCCAGTTCCCTCAGCCTTTCCTTATAAGTCAAGTGCCCTAGCCCCTTCACCATTTTTGTTGCCCTCCACTGGACTCTCTCCAATCTGTTTGCATCCTTTGTATAGTGGAATGCCCAAAGATGGACCTGGTATTCCAGGTTTGGCCTCACCTGTGCCGAATAGAGGGAAATCACTTCCCTTGATCTGCTGGCAATTATCTTACTAATACAGCCCAGTATGCCGTTAGCTTTCTTGGCAACAAGGGCACACTGTTAACTCATATTCAGCTTGTTGTCCACTGTAACCCCCAGGTCTTTTTCTGCAGATCTGCTGCTTGGCCAGTTGGTCCCAAGCCTGTAGCAGTGCATGGGATTCTTCTGTCCTAAGTGCAGGCCTTTGCACTTGTTCTTATTGAACATCATGAGATTTCTTTTGGTCCAATCCTCCAATTTGTCAAGGTCTCTCTGAATCCTTACTTTATCCTCCAGCGTATCTACTACTCCCCCCAGCTTGGTGTCATTCATGAACTTGTTGAGGGTGCACTCCATCCCATCTTCCAGGTTGCTGATGAAGATATTGAACAAAACAGGACTGACCCCTGCGGCACTCCAGTTGATACAGGTTGCCAACTAGATATTGAACCATTAATTACTACTCTCAGAGCCTGGCAATCCAATCAGTTTTCTGTACCCCTTGTAGTCCATTCATCCAACCCATACTTCTTTATCTTGCTTGGAAGAATGTTGTAGGAGACTCTTATCAAAAGCCTTGCTAAAGTCAAGGTATATGACATCCTTTGCTTTCCCCACATCCACAGAACCAGTCATCCCATCATAGAAGGCCATCAGGTTGGTCAGGCATGACTTGCCCTTGGTGAATCAGTGCTGACTGTTCCTAATCGCTTTCTTCTCCAAGTGCTTAGGAACGGTTTCCTTGAGGACCTGTATATAGTTAAGAGCAGAGTACTTAAGACACTAGAGCTGTGAGGTCAAGCTTGTTTAGTACTTGCACTAAAGGCTGCTGCCAGTGACTCACCTGTGAATAGGAAACTTTTTTTTTATTATTATAATTCTGGGGAGTCAGAAATGGCTATATTACTCCCTTGTGTATTATTGGCTACAGAACCAGGTAGGCCGGAACCTTTCAGAGAGAGTCAATGTCAGAAACAAGAATAAAAATAAGGAGCTAGGGCTCAAGATATCCTATTGGCAGCAATTTCTATCAGTATGAAAGCTTCATTTTAATGATTGCTGAAGAATGAAAAAAGACCATATCTGTCTTTGTTTTCCATCTGTATGCATATGCTTCATTTTTTCCTGGAAATATACAGTATCCATATGTTAGCTAGAAAGTCTTGTGGGAGGTATTCTTGAGAAAATATGGCTGTAGATAGCCAACTGTGAAAGTCAGATATTATTTCTGTAGTGAAATATAAGACTCCTAGTTGTTCAATTGGTAGTCCTGGGCAAAGCATTTGTCCATGCTACTGCTTTTCAATCACATTTGTCAGCACTTTACTAGCATAGCTGGGTCTGACTGTTTTTTTCATCCTTACGTAACACAGTTGAAACTCACTAACTTTGGTTGTTTAACAGGTCTTCACCAACTAGAGTAATGGGGCTGTCTTCCTGGTTTAGTGCACAGTTGGCTGCAGTGGGGACAAAGAACATTAGTCTTCAGGCTTATGTGGTTGTGCAGTTAGATGTTCCCTGTGTATTCCTTCTTTCCAGTCTAGCATGTTCCCTGAGCACTCTTGCCCATCACAGGTTGTCTGTGGGTAAGCTGCCTAGATTTACCCATTGTGCACTGAGCCAAATAATACACTGATGTGAGGCATGATTGTGACAGGGAAAGAGCTGCAGTATATACATAAAAAGAACCATATTATGTCCACCTAGTTATCATCCATGCTTTTAAGGCATTGTAAAATCATATGCAAAAGTTAATACAAAATGCTTTGCTTATACTAAATTTATTTTTACAGTTTTTCTATAATTTGTGCAAACTCAGTTCTATTCTTTGGGGAGAAAAAAACTGCAGTATGCCCTGAAACTTAAGAAAGCTATCCATAGTAATGGCTAGGAATGCATTCTTTTACACCAGTGGAGGTTGACCTTTTTGGCAGGTGTGCCACAACTTAGACCTTCTCCTTCCATGAGTGCCACTTTGATCCCCTTCCACTGCCCCACTTGTGGCTCAGCGTTTTGCTTCCTGCCCTATATGCCACTGTGCTGCCTTCCCCTCCCCAATCTCCCACGTGCCACACAGAAGCTGCCTGTGGCACACTGGGCCACAAGTTGGCCATCCCTGTTTTACAAGCATGTAGAGCTTGACAGATCCATTGCTGCCTCATTTTGGTAAAATTTCTCTGACTGAGCGGGGGAGAATAATTTATTGTTTTTTACACAATCCAAGTTTCCATATATATAAAAAAATATTTTTAATTCATAAGCCTGAGAGGCAAGCTTGTAAATATCAGCTGAGTTTAAACTAATGCATTGGATGATGACTTAAAACCTGAAATGGGCTTTAGGCAAGATAACTTATCTGGAGCTGAGTGAAAGGACTCTCTCTCATTCTCCTTTCTTTTGCCACCACTCTGGAGTAGAGGTTCACTGATATATTGGTTGCATATCGGATTGGCACCAATAAAAGGAAAATTAACATTATTGGCTATCAGCTTTTTTTTTTTTTTTTGCCCGTGTAGCCAGTAACGTTCACCAATGAATATAATATGCCTCCTAGCTGGGGCCTCTGGACGCCACATGTATGCATGCAGCTGTACGCATGCACGTGGTCAGGAATGCAGCCAGGCAGCATGGAGAGCAGCACCCTGCAGATAAATCTGTAGAGGGGAAGAGATGTGGGGGGGCAGGGGGCCCAGATTGAGGCCCTCATGGTAAGAGAGGGAGGGGGGCTGGGAGCTCTGCACAGCCAGGATGGTGGATGTGGCACAGGGCTGGGGCGGGAAGTGGGACAACTGCAGGTGGCTCATCCAGAGGGGAGTAAGGTTTGTTGGGGAGCAGCTCCCTGCCACTGCGGGCACCTGCGGGCATGTGCCCCCTCAGACTGGTGTGCAGGGCGATGCAGGCTCCGCACTGTGGACTTGGGCTTTCCGCAGTGCTGCCTTTCCTTCGGGAGCCCCATGCTGGGCATGCACCCCCTGCCTGCCTAGCAGCAGTGGGGGTGGCGTGTTGTGCCTCCTGCTGCTGGGCTGGCAGGGGGCACACAGCCAGCATTGGGCCCCTGGAGCAAAGGCAGCAGGGCGGAGAGCCCCAAACCCACAGTGAGCAGCCCACATCTGCGCTCGTCCTGCTCAGCTTGGCTTGGCTCTGGTTAAAAGCATTCCGCCACTTAAAAATGGCGATGGTAGCATTTGAACTAAACTTTATTCAACAAGCTTTAGTTCAAGCATCCCTGCTGCCATTTTTAGCGCTGAGATGCTGATCCATTGGACGATCCACCTATGACTCTGTCCCACTTCCTCCCCAGGTCACATTCACTGCCCTGGTTGGGCAGCGCCCTATGCTTTGGCCCCACTCCCTCCCTCACTGTGGGGGACTTGATCTGCCTCCTCCACACCCCTTCCCCTCCACAGACTTACCTGCAGGGAGCTGCTCTCCACACTGCCCAGCTACATTCCTTTAAATTGATTATCAGATCAGTGTCAGCTGATGTGGCTGGTTAATAATCAGCTATTGGTATCAGCCAAGAAAATCTTTATCGGTGCACCCCTACACTGGAGTAATAGGAATGCTCTGCTTTACTCTGCTAGCTTCAAGCCAGGGCTGCCTCTGCATTCCTTATTTTTAGGAGGCAAGGCTTTTTTTGACAGCTTTTATTGGAACACCTGTATAGTTGGGAGACCTCTTAGATAAACTTTCAGCATAGGGTATCCTTTCTTTGGTCCGAAGGGAAAGCAGACACAAGCTGAGCTAAATACCAAAGAAAAGACTCCATGCCAGTTCAGAAAGCCCAGTTGGATGGATGAAGGAGGGCTGTGAACTAGGAATGAAGGTTGTAAACAGGACCTCTTACAAGACTAAAGAAGAACAGTAGAACAGGCAATCTATTTAGTATCAGAGGAAGCAGTTATTACCTGTAGAGTGCAGGGAGATGTTTGGCAGTGTTTCTAAGGTTGAAATGAGCCATAAAGCCATGTTCTATATTAAAACCAGATTTTTTACTGTCCGGTAGAGTTATGAATTTATGTTCCCACACCTATTTTCTGGAGGCTTTTTGTAAATTCTCTTTGAGCATGAGGATAGTGAGGTCAGAAAAGGAGTATTTTGGGTTTTTTTGTAAAAAAATGTGCTCCTACTGGGTTTTTGTCTGTCCTTTTATATTTTTATATATCCTTTACTTATTTTCTCGATACATGGGGTAGTGGATGCTTCGTGACTCTACACCAGATTCCAGCAGTGACAACAGCAGTTACCTGCTTCACTGTGGCACATAAGGTTCCCCTACAGAGTTGGTTCCCTGTTTATGTAGGAGCCATATATACTGTGCGTGAACTTTGTGCCCTAGCAGAATACAGGCAGACTGTAGCCTCTTAATATCTAAAGATGATAGAAAGTAGGGCAGATTTGCACCTTATAGACTAACTAAATCAGGGGTGCACAGCACTAACAGTGGGTTTACTTCATCAGATGCTGTGAAGGGACTGCAGGAAACAGCTTCTAAATAAAAAAAAAACAGGATTAGAATACAAAGGGCTGGGAAGGTGTGAAGGATAAAGTGTAAAATATAAGTATAAATATATGAGTGTTTAACCAGAAGTTTAAATATTAAGAATCTTTGTTCACTCCACATAGGTATAACAGCAAAATTACTTGCACAAAAATATACATGCATAAAGTAAATACTAATATAGTTTTTTTTCAAATAAATATTAATATAGATTTTCATTCTGTATGTGTGCTTTGTTACGTGATGTTCGAGCCAAGCTTTTCACTGAACGATAGATGCATTTGTTACAAAACTGCTCTTTTGCTTGATACTAATAAATCATTTGCTATTCAATGTGGACCTGAAATTTCATGTGCATACCTAATTAAAATGAGCAACAAGTGTAGTTAATAATGAAATAATTCATTTTTTAATTTTATTCATAATACAGAAATGGAAAATAATCTAAGATTGACCAATTTTTGTTTATCTGCAGTAGCAGCTCATGTGAAACAATACTGAAGTTCAGTAATATATGCTCTGAAATTCAGTATTTGACAGATGGCGTGGGTGGTTTGTGCAATTTTTATGACAAATCCAGTTACAAACATAACCATAAAATAAGGTGTCTTCATTCCTTGTCTGGTGCAACATACAGAGGGGAAAAATGACAGGGAAGAGAGAAAAACAAATTTATTTCATGCTTCTTTGTTCTACTATAATGATTTTCATCTTTAAGCCCAAAATAAAGCCTTAATAGTAGTACTCTGAATAAAATGCACTTGCTATAAAACTTAAAACTTTTATAAATTGCTTTCCTTTTTTTAATATTTTCTTCGCATAATTCCCTTCATACCAATCTTGTAAATGACATTTGATTCTGAAAGAGATTACAATAAACAAGCATTACTTTTTCCAGACCAAGATAAAATAAACTTTCAATAAGGTACACTTAAGGTTAGAAGAATATCAGATAATGTAGAGATAGGCAGCGTCTCTCTAACAGTCCCCTGGAATAGTACAGGACTTTCTGTAACTGACTCATTTTATTTTCATTAGGCAAATTGAAAGAAATGAGAAAAAGTAAATGATAGAAATAAAAGTGAAATACCTCCAGGCAGCATCATATTCTAAGATGTTCTTTATAACAAAAAGCAAGCTAGAAAAATATAACCTGACAAAGTCTCTCTAATTAAAAAAAAAAAAGGAAATAAGAGTCTGCAGATACACAAAAGACAGCCTGTATACTATTTTTCATAAAAATCCAGTATCTAAAATAATCAGAATTTTTTTTGCATATGTCATTATTTTAGGTGCAGCTTGCCAAAAAAATGTTTAAAAACTGAAAATTAAAATTGGTTCTCATATCAATTTTGAATCTGCTATTGGACTTAATTCCAGCTTCCCAGGAGACAACAGAAGTAACTGGTTCTGTTGGGCTTTTCCCCCAAATGCTGATGTTTTAATTCTTTTTTGAATTGATGTGTTTTTTTAAGTTCATTAAATGTTTTAGTCTTTGAAGATGCCATCGTCTTTACTGCCATCTAAGATGTGTTCTCTGTAGGTACTTATCTGGCCCATCTCAGGCATTATGTCCCTGAAGCAAGTGAAAATAGCACTTTCCCTTCCCTTTCATGCTCAGCAGCATCTCCCCTCCCCCATCTATGGCTGCCTTGGAGACTTGTGGGGAGCTCGAGCGATGTTCCTGCTCATTCCAGTTGGGGATAGTGGCAGCAGCGGGTGGGTCTCTCCCCCTCTCCTCCTCCCCCCCCCCCCAGTGTTCCCTGATAGCCCAGGAATCGGGCATAAGGTAAGGGACCCTTGCTACCACCATGGCCTCTATCAAGCCTGCCTCTGTGTGCAGCCTGATTGCAACAGGATAGGAGGGCTTCTGGAGGCCCCCCTTCACCTCCTGCCCCTGCCTCAGGTGGGGACAGTGGATGTAGCAGGAGACAAGGGGAGAACAGGAGGGGAGGGAAGGGAATGTGCAGCTGAGCATGGAGGGGAAGGGAGTGGGGTGGGGAGTTTCTTACCTGCTTGAGGGATTTAAAACAAAACAAAGCAAAAAGGCTTCCGCAGTGCAGTCTGCCTGCCCCAGGGTGAGGGGAAGAGGCTAGGATCCTGGATGCAGCCACCCTTGCACCACCAGTCACTGCTCCCACACCCTCCCCACTTTTAAAAACCTGGATCCATCCATGTCTATGCATATTGTATACATTAATAACTGTATCTGTTTGGCTTTCCAGTGAAGCAGGAAAATATTGCTAGCCCCATTTTGCAGATCAGGTACCAAAGCATGGAGAAGTTTGAAATGAAATCTAAGATCCATTGAAATAAATTTGAGTTTTGCTGTTGACTTCAGGACCCTTATTTCACCCTGAATGACTAATGAATAAGGTCACATGGAGCAAGAAACTGTAGTAGATATAGAAACAGAATTACTGTTTTCTAAGTCCCATTGTGCCACAGTCTTAACCACAAGACTACAGTTCTGAGTGACATGGGCTACAAATGCTGGTCCTCTATCAACATCAGTATTACTGCCATTGTTTCTGCTAATAGAGCCAGCTGATTGTAATGCGGCAGTGAGTGGTTTCTCAAAGGAAGCCTAGCATTAAAAAACTGAGATAGAGGTTTCAGCCAAGAAGTTAAAACATTAACAATAATAGACATGAAGCTTGGCTTTTAGCTATAGTAGGACTGCAGCTCACAAACTGAAAATTCATTTCTTGCTTCCATAGACAACAAGGCGCAGATTTCAGCATGTTCAGTGTATAGAAATCAGGGAAAATCTCTGGTCAACAGAGACACAGCATAGAAGAACTCTGCAGGAAAACAAATCCTAGCTCTTCACTTTGAGGAGGATAGTTTAATCTTACAGGAGTAAAGACTTGTGTATGTGACTATTCACATGTAGACGAATAAAAAGCAACTTCCACATGTTACAAATTGTGAGAAAACGTATCATTTTCAGATTTACTTGTTAAATGTATATGATTGCATTTAGTCTTTGTGATTAAAAATATATTTGTGATGGTATAATAGTTTGTAATGACTATGTGAATTTACCATTTTTGTATTGTTTTGTTTTTGTCTTAACAGAAGGCTCAGAAGTTGGGACTAGAGGAACCCCAGATGCAATTAAAGGTGTGAAACGGAAGAAGATTGTAACTGAGAACCACCTGAAAAAAATACCAAAATCACCTTTGCGAAATCCTCCTGAGGCCAAGCTTAAACAAAATGTAGAGCAACCTTCATCATCTAAAGTTCTTGATGCTTCAGAACACACGAAGACACAGAATCATTTACCTGTACAGAATGGGAAAAAATGTACCAAACAAAATGGGGGAACACGTAGTTGCAATGTAGCTACTGACGAATCCAAATCTGAAGTATCAATGCAGACAAAACTTCCACTGTTACATCAATCCTTGGAACTGAACAAACGGACAGTAGAAGACTTTGATACAAGCCCAGAGAAGTCCCTCCCTAACTCCTTGTCAAGTAAAACAAAGACTGACAGTAATGAATGTGTTACTTTTGTTGATTGTAGTACTTCATCCTCGTGTACACGTACAGCATTTGATGTCCTTTTAAAAGCTATGGAGCCTGAATTGAACACATTAGCACAAGAGTGCCCTCCTTGTGGAATGCAAATAGAAAAACTGAGACCAAATAAAACTGTAGTAAGCACCTCTTCCAGTCTCACATCCAGTACAATGAGTGTCCAAAATCATTCTGCTTTGTCACCGCCAGATGTTGTAGCTGGATCTCACTGCTACCCATGCACTTCAAACAATATGCACATAGCAACATCAGGCAAGAATAAACAATTACAGATCCAATCAGTTTCTCATTCTCAAGAGCTTATTGCTAAAACTGGACAACATAATCATCAAATTGTTATGTGTCCAAGTTTCACTAGATCACTGGTACATCAGCAGAATCAAGAAAACCCAAAACTCCAGCAGATATACAGTATAGCAGTAACCTCTTCTGTAGTACATACACCATCTTCTGCTGTAGCTCAGGTTTTTCCTCAAAGTCAGTTAGTAGCTAGTTCTTCTTCACCTTTGTCAATTAATGCATCTAATTCCACACATTTATCTATAGCGCCCATGTATAATTCAGCCCAGATAGCATCTGTTGTCAACCATGGTGTAGAACAAATCTGTAACCTTCTAAAAGACCAGAAACCTAAAAAACTGGGAAAATATGTCTGTGAGTATTGCAATCGGGCTTGTGCCAAGCCTAGCGTTCTTCAAAAGCACATCCGATCCCATACAGGAGAACGACCTTATCCTTGTGTGACTTGTGGGTTTTCATTTAAGACCAAAAGTAATCTATACAAGCACAAGAAGTCTCATGCACATGCTATCAAACTTGGACTTGTTCTACAACCAGATTCTGGTGGTTTATTCCTAACCCATGAATCAGACAAAGCACTTGGTATTCATTCAGATGCGGAAGATAGTGGTGAAAGTGATGATGAAGGCACTGCTGATGAAAGACAAGATGATCAAGGATCCTTAGAACTGGAATCTGCACAAATAGTGAAAATCATTTCAAATCCTGAAACAACATTACAGAAAGGTAGTCCCATTCCATTAGGCAATCCAGACTGTGTAATAGGTGATTCTTCATTGCATAATTCAGAACCTCAAGTTCGGGCGGCTTTACCTAAAGTTATAGTTCATCCTGTAAATGTTTCCCCATTAAGGGCCGATAGTCCAAAAGTAACAGATTCCACACCTGACCTTGCTGCAGCACAGAGAAAAGGAGATTTCAAAGTTACAAATATGCAGTCAAATTTAGCACAGATAGCCTCATTCAAGGAGACTGAAATTAGGCACCACCAGAAAGTAGAAATGAGTTTATTAGAAGAACAACATCTTGGGTCCGCTATAGGAACAGCACATGCGCAGCTACAAAGGCAGCAGGCAACTGATTGTTCCCAGGAGCAGCAAGGAAAATGTCTGTTGAGTCCTAGAAGTTTAGGTAGCACTGATTCTGGTTATTTTTCACGTTCTGAAAGTGCAGATCAAACAATGAGTCCACCAACTCCTTTTGTAAGGGGATTGCCAAGTTCTGAAAAAGACTCAAATAAAAATATGACCTGCCTACCCAGAACAAGTGGAACAGTGGCATCTGTGGTACACACAGTTTGTGCTGAAAAAAATGTGCTTCTCTCTGGTCAAATGCGACCACCTATGGCAACAAAGACACTTGAGGAACGCATCTCAAAATTAATATCCGATAATGAAGCTGTAGTGGATGACAAACAGTTAGATAGTGTGAAACCAAGAAGAACATCTCTTTCAAGAAGAGGAAGTATAGACTCACCAAAATCATATATATTTAAAGACTCTTTCCAGTTTGATTTAAAACCAATGGGAAGAAGAACTAGTTCTAGCTCCGATATACCAAAGTCTCCTTTCACACCGACTGAGAAATCAAAGCAGGTTTTTCTTTTGTCTGTACCATCCCTTGACTGTTTACCTATAACTAGAAGTAATTCTATGCCTACAACCAGTTATTCAGCTGTACCTGCAAATATAATACCTCCTCCTCATCCACTTCGTGGAAGTCAATCGTTTGATGATAAAATTGGGTCATCGTATGATGACGTCTTTGTATCAGGACCTGTGACTCCATTGAACCAAGGTGGACATCCTCGCACTCTTGTTAGGCAGACAGCAATAGAAGACTCCTCAACCAGTGAAAGTCAGGCTCTTGGACCAGCACGATCTGTAGATGAAAATTACCATGGATGTAATTTGTCTAATGAACCTTTAACGCAAAGAAGCAAATTACATGTACCAGGAACGAATTTAGAAAAAGTAAAGAAATCACATCATGTACGAGGGGCAATGTTTGAATGTGAAACTTGTAGAAACAGGTATAGAAAACTGGAGAATTATGAAAACCACAAGAAGTTTTATTGTTCAGAATTGCATGGACCAAAAACCAAAGCAGCCATTCGAGAGCCTGAACATAAACCAGTCCCCAACAGTACACAACCTCAAATTTTACACTACAGAGTTGCTAGTTCTACTGGTGTCTGGGAACAGACACCGCAGATAAGAAAAAGAAGGAAGATGAAAAGTGTTGGAGATGATGATGAGCCACAGCAAAACGATAGTAACATATCAAAGAGTACTGAGGGTCAGAGCAAGGCAGGAAATTCTTCCAGCATGTCAAAACATAATGCAGCAATAATTGGTTCACATCAACATGGTTGTATCCTGCTTCAGAATTCTCAAATTCAGCTTGTGGCTCGAGGCACAGAACAAGCTATTGAGCCCAAGATCTCTCCTCTGATGGAAAAGCAAACTGGTTCAATTGCACAAGAGAAGGTAGAGTTGAAAAGACAAGGAACTGGAATTTCAGTAATACAGCACACTAACTCACTAAGCAGAACTAGTTCATTTGAGAAATCAGAATCTTTTGAAAGAGTATCGCCAGTTTCTTTTCAAGAGGCTGGAAAGGGTGGGAAGAACCAGTCTATGAATGCAGTTGCAATTCAAGAAGATAGGCTTTCACATTTGAGCAGTTCCCAGCACCATCAGCCAGTATCATCAGAAGTATCTAGAGTGGAACTTAAAGAAAATCAAATTGCTTCTAATGAAAGAAGTACGGCTCTGCAAACATTAAGACTTGTTCGCCAACACAACATCCAAGTTCCTGAAATACTAGTAACAGAGGAACCAGACAGAGACCAAGAAACCCAGTGCAGTGATCAGGAAAAGACAGAAAAATTTAACTGGCCTCAGAGAAGTGAATCTTTGTCAAAATTGCCAACAGAAAAACTTCCACCAAAGAAGAAAAGGATTCGTTTAGCTGATATTGAACATTCTTCTGCTGAATCGAGCATTGACTCCACACTTTCTAGAAGTCTTAGTCGGGAGAGCAGTTTATCTCACACCTCTAGCTTTTCAGCTTCATTTGATAAAGATGAAGTTTCTAAGACTGAGAGTGCTACCAAAGTGGATCTTATTAGTAAATCTTCAGAGTTCCTTATGATTCCTGTGAGCTCAAATACTCTTGGTGTGCCAGGCCCTCAGTACAGGGAAATGAGACGTGCTGCATCAGAACAAATTAGCTGTACTCAATCATCCATGGAGGTTGTAGATTACAGAAGTAAATCTTTTGACTGTGGAAGTATGTCTTCAGCAAAATCTACTCCACAAGAGATATGCACTCCAAAATTGTCTTCTAGCAGTGGAGTTACTGGACATGTACCTTTGTTGGAAAGGAGAAGGGGGCCATTTGTAAGACAGATATCCTTAAATATTGCTCCAGAAAACTCATTGCCTCAAGTTAAATCAGCTGCTGCTTCATTTCAATTAACTCATACAACAGACAAGTCCACAGTGCCGTTTCACAGACTGCAGACCTCTAGTAAATCTTCGGTGGAGTTCCCTTCAAATTCTCAGCACTTACAGACTTACTCCAAGCCTTTACATGAGTCTCAGGCAACAACACAAAATTGTCACCCTCTAAGCCTGTCTTTAGGCCATCAGTCTTTAGGTCCTGTTTTGTATAATCAAGGACAATGGCCTTCAACACATCAGCATTTACAGGCCTCCCTTAAAGCGTCAGCCCAAGGAGAACAAGAAAACGCAAATGCATTTTTTTGTCAATCTGTTGAAAAGGAGGATTGTTTTGCTCCCAAATATCAGCTTCAAGTGAAATCACTGAACATAGGTCAATCATATCCTTCTAAACAAATAACAACCACTCTACCAACCCAGACTCATCCAACTCAAGTTGGTCTGGGCCAGAGTCAGACCTCATTAGAAGTACAAACTAAAGTAGCTGACAGTAGGTCTAATCCATATTCAGTGCCTCCCCTAAAACAAATGACCCCTGCCAACTGCAGTGGTCAGATGCAACAGATTGCACCATTTGTGGTTCCTGTTCATATTCATAGTAATATTCCATCCTATGGCTTTGCCACTGTAACCCCGCTTCCTCAAATTATAGTAACCCAGGATCAGGTAAATCAGTCTACTGGTAAGACAAATGTTGTGACAGTGCCAACACTTGAAGGTAAAACCCAGCTGCCAAAATCTCACAAAGATCAGAGGGTTTTGCAAAATTCACAGCCAGCATCCATGTTTGATAATTCCCTTCCTGAAACTGGAAGCAGAAATTCACCTTTGTCAAGCTCCTTGAACATTATTCAGAAAGTGCCAGTTAGTGGACTTTCTCCTCAACAAGAGGCTACAGCTTCAAGTAAACGTATGCTTTCACCAGCCAACAGTTTAGACATTGCCATGGAAAAACACCAAAAACGTGTTAAGGATGAAAGTGGAGATCCTTGCGCAACAGATGCTAGATCACTGAATCCACTGAACATTAGAGCCAGTGACCTTAATAAGCAAAAGAAACCAGTTCTAGTGAGACAGGTTTGCACCACAGAACCTCTGGAAAGTCATTTGCTGGATCCAGAGATTGTTCCACAACATGAAAAAAACAGCAAAGTTATTACTTCCTCCGATAGGCTAATAACGGATCACCATTCATCTGAAGCTGGAGTTTCTGAATCCATAAAGGAGTCCCCAGAATCTGAAAACCTTAAATCTGCTATTTCAAGTTTTGTAGTGAGAAAGCCATCTGAACCTCCTTCGGTAAATAATCAGCCTTCTCTTTTGAAGGCTTTAGGCAGCAGTCAAGAAAGGAAGTCCCCTAGAGTTAATAATGAAGGGAAGCAAATTAATAATCAAGGCCAAGCCAAACCTGTAACTACTCTGTCAGTGGTAAATGCTGGAGATATGCAACGGCTCTCATTTCCAAGCCTAAAGACTTCAACAAATTTCACGTGGTGTTATCTGTTAAAAAGGAAGCCATTACATCTCTTACAAAATGACCAAAAAACATCGGCATATTCTACTTGGACTGTTAGTCCCAACAATCCCAATCCTCTTGGTTTGCCAACAAAGGTTGCTCTTTCCCTTCTAAATTCAAAACAAAAAATTGAAAAACCACTATATACTCAAGCAATAACTACTCATTCCGTATCTGATGTATTGGTCTACTCAAGCAAGTGGAAGAACAGCTTAAACAAGGTACTTAAAGAACATTTAATGTATATTAATTTTAAGAACCAAACTTGTGTTTATAGGCCATTTGCTTTAAAATTATACTGTATTTATATTTTGAGTAATGCAACGTGCTTTGCTTTTTCCCCTTCCCATTTTTGAATAATTACATGAATAATGTGTGTGACCTTTTGTATTATAGTTGTGCTGCACTATATTGCTATAAAGTTCTCAATTATTTCTGTTAAGAAATGTGCTTTTAAGTATTTATTTCTTTTCATTAACATTTTTTCCTGAATTAAAATTTGTACATAAAGTTTAGTTTTAACAGAAATCCATCTGGCCATTTTTACACTGCAAAAAAAGTGTAACAAAAATAGTTTCTATTTGCATACTTTTTAAAACCAACTTCAACTTAAAACCGATTTATTTTAAAGAAAGAATGGGGACAGGGAGGCAGAGAGGTAATTTGGCCTAGAAAGTGAGCTGTTATTTTCTGTGCTTAGATTGAGCAGGTATCTGTGAATGTTCCATAAACAATTTTTTACCATTACTATTTGACAAAATGCCATTGTACATTTGCTCCTTCTCTTTCCTTGCCTCCCCTCTTCCCCTGCTATCTTCCCCATTTAGCTTATTAATCTGAAATAATTATCAAGACATTGATGCTTAAAATGGAATTACAGTTTTCTTAAGAATATTCATTACCTTTTCCATGTTATCGATTGATATTGCTCTAAAGAAGCCATTAAATCTTTTGTGCTAAGAATATTTTCAGAGTAATATATGACTGGTATAACTATTAACAGTTCCATTGACACATAGAGGATTACTTCAATAGCTAGGTCCACAACATAAAATCACAGCTGACAGACTGCAGTTGAAGCAGTGCTCCTCAGTGGAACATCAGTTTAAGATTTGGCAAATCTGAATTGTTGAAGAAGTTAAAATCTAATATTTAGTGTTGTGCTTTCATAAGCTTCCAAAGGCAATAAAACTGTAGAGGTCTCTGAATGAGATATAGTCATGCATTCAGTACTCTCAGATGAAACAGGGTGGGTCCTTGCTTGGAAGTAGGTATGTTTGCTTTATTGCCAAGATTGTGGGCCATTGCAATATGCCTGCTGTCACTCAGAATATACAGTATGAATTGATTCAGTTTGTGTGAGTTCACTGCAATTCTCAAATGATTAGATGGTGTGTTCTTGACTACATAGGCACAGTAGAGTACGATAAGGCACTGTAACAGTGTGCAGTGTGAGATGTTGTTGTACCACAATGAGTAATCTTTCATTATGTAATTTATTTGTATGTTTCAGCTTGGTTTGTATAAACTTCATTCTCAGCCTAAAAAAATGCTATTCCTCTTAGGAGTGATTCATTGCAGTTAGTCTTCCATATAGGTGGTTAGGATATTATTTATTAAATTATAATGTTGAGCACATTTTGAATTAACTTGAATAACCTTTCAGTCTGCACTAACGTGTAAAACCTTAACAACTCAGTTTAGCAACTAGAAATAAATTATGATTACCGCATGTAGTCCATTAAATGGGTCTACATTTTTTTGTGGAAAAAAAAATCCACACGCAGAAGAGATGATGATGTGAGAGGCAATGGGTTGTGTGGCAGATATCTTTTATTGTATAGTTGAGAGAGATCTTAGATGAGCTTTTTTGCAAAAGGTACCCTTCCTCAGGTTTGGAAGAGAAGCAGACACAGCTTATGCCTAGACAGAGTAATAGCCTGTGTAAAACTCCATATATAAATAAAAACGGTCCAGTTAAAGCAGGGGTGTCAAAAATAGGACCTTTGGACCAGATCTGACCCATGGAACCCCTAATCATCCAGCCTTCAGTGTTGCCTGTGGGTCAGAGACCAGAACACCACATTCAGCACATGCTGGCCCTCACCTTGTGCACTGGATGCAACATACAGAGCCTATTTGGCACAGGCTGCACACTGCATGCAGTTTGTGGGGCTGGTCTGGGATGCATGCTGCATGCTACACCTACCCTGGACCAGCCCTGCACCCTTGATCCAGGGCCAGTCTGGAACAGACCAGCACTGCATACTGGAGCCAGCATGCAGGGCTGTTCTGGCATGGGCTCCATATGTAGTGTATGCCCCAGACTGATCCCGTGCTTCTTGTGTGTGCATGTCTGGGACTGTTCCATGCACTGCATGTTATGCCTGAGACTGGGGCATACTGCATGCAACACAGAGCTGGGGCCAGTACATGTGCTGCAAGCAGTATGTAGGCTGGTCTAGGATGTGTGCACATGGAACCTGCACCAGACTGGCCCTGCATACTGGATTTGGGATGTGGGATGATCTGTGCGTCCAGTCCACCCCACAGACTGATTCTGCACTCCTCATTTAGCCCGTTGGCTAGATGAGGTTGACACCCATGGCTTAAAGGAATAGAAGGGAGGTGTCAGATGGGAGCACAGAACTGTTATCAGAAGCAGCTAAAAGTCGAAAGGGCTGCATCCAAATGAGTGTGGCTGTGCAGTATGTGGTGCTGCAGATGCATCTGTGGCACCACATACCGCACATTCAGTTGTTCTCCAAACTGCAAGGGAGCAGTATGTGTGTGTGGGGGGGATAACCCCTGGATTTCCAGGGGTCAACCCCCCCCCCCCCCCCCCGTACAAAAAAAGAGCACAGCTCATGGGGGCAATGCATGCCGCTCAAAATTGGAGCCTAGCTGACTGCCAGGGTCCAGCTCCTGGCCAGGCTCCGAGCAACAGGATTGCTGCTGCTGCAGCCCCAAGAGACTCCAGGACTCCAGGTAAGGTTGCTGGGGCCAGCCCAGTGCTGGGCCCAGCTTCCCCTACCCCACCCAGAATAACCTGCCACAAGCCACAGGGCATGTGGCACAGTCATTCCCCGGGGACAATTAGCTGTGGCACAAGGTGTCCCACTGCTAGATGTCGCCTAGGAACCAAATGTCTATGCCAGTGTGGATGTGGCTAAGGAGTGCTATAGAAAGGATAACCAGATTAGTGAAAACACAAGACCAGTCAGGAGGGGAGAGAGTCATTCCCACCTGTAGAGTGGAGAGATTAGCAGTGATCACAGGTAGATTATAATAAGCCATAAAATCAATATTGTGTTTAGTTCCTGGTTTTTAGTATCCAGTAAGGTTATGGTTTTTTGTTCTCGAGCCTGTCTTTTGAAGATGTCTGTAGATTTCCCTTGAGCACAAGGATTTTCAGGTCTGAAAGAAAGTGATAATTCTGTGAAGTGTTTTCCTTTCTAAATTTGTCTTTCTGTCCTTTACCTTTTCCCTGCAATCACTTATTCTAGGACAAGGGTGCTCAACCCCTGACCCACAGGCCTGATCTGGCCCTTTACATCCTGCAATCTGGCCTGCATGGCAGCCCTTAGGTCCAAAAACTTGGCAGCACTTATTTTCTGCTACCAAATTTCCAGACTTATGGGGAACCCCATTGGCTGGAAAGCATGGCCCTGTGCACTAGCTTGGGCACACAGGGCAGCCCAAGGCCTGGTCTTGGCATGCAGGGGCAGCCCACGCCCAATCCCAGCATGCGGGGTCTGGTGTGGGGCCCCAGAACCCAATCTTGGTATGGGGGTGGAGCGGAGTCCCAAGGATCCATCCCAGTGCATGAGGGTGGTGCAGTGCCCCTGGGCTTTATCCTGGCATGTGGGGCTCAGTCTGGCCCACAGACTAGTTCTGTGTTCTTCATTTAGCCCACAGGACCAAAAGATTGAGCATCACTTTTCTAGAGCGTAGTTTTTGTCGGCTTTTGCCCACATAGTTTCCATGAAGGTATTTGGTGTACTGGATGAGATATACCATATTCTGGAATAGACATGCTTAGGATCTGTGGGTTTTGATGGTTTCATTGTGGGAGTGTGTTACCTGTGGTTGCATGGGAGATATGTTGACAGGTTTTGTATTTATTGTTAACATAAGCTTGTGTCCCATTTGGTGTTTGATCAGTGGGGAGTTTGCCTCTGGTGATGAGTTGGTCGAGGTTAAAAGCAGTTTTCGGGTTCATGAGGCGAGTGTCACAAGCATACGATTATGCCAGTTGGTTAGCAAAAAGCTCACCTATTGGGCTAATGCAGTGGTTGGCAACCTCTTTATGTTGGAATGATCCAGCTCAGGTGGTAAGTGGGCAGGCACTAGGACCCAGCCCCTGCTGCCATTTCTGCCACCAGTTCTCCCCACTGCAGCATGTTGTGAAATGTCTGCTGCTGCCGCTTCTCCCCATCACCTCTTCTTTTCACTGCAGCACAGGAGAAGCCCCCACCACTGAATGCCACCAAAGTCTCACATCCTTGGGCCTGATCCAATGGCTCAGCAGGCCAAATCCAGCTGATGGGCTGTACGTTGACAATTCCTGATCTAAAAAAAGACTTTCAGTAAATTTTTGCTATCTAAAAATAATTCCACTTACTTCTTCCATATAGTCAATCCAAAAGCTAACAGGAGTGATCATTAAAAATTATGTCTACACCCTCAGCTGCAAGGAATAGTGTTTTCCATGCTCTGGTACTAGGACAACATGGACGAAAAGTGTCTTTTTGAGAATGGTAAGCTCTTCTCTGCAAAACAATCTCTCCTTCTGATTTGCATTGAATTTGGTGTTCCTTAATTAATGTACCTTTTTGTGAATAATTTAATATGGCTGTATGCCATATGAAAACATTACTGTTGGAACACCAGTGGTATAATATAAATTGGTTACAAGTGTCAGTGCTTGTATACTCTATCTGATCAAATGCTTTTATTGTTCAACTTACAAAGAAAATTGTGCAGTGCATAACACCAGATCATATTATTCTTTCCTTACTGTTCTGTCTTATGTATGCTGTTTTCAGATTTTTCTTTTCAAACACAGCTACAAAGCTTTTACACTAGCTCCACAGCCCAACTATCTAGAATCAAGCAAGAGACATGTAGAACATACAAAATCACTGTTGGGAGAATGAAAAATAATTTTGTTGAATTACTCTGCAATTTTCTGTGTGTTATGGATGTGTGAGGAACTGAATCTGGATCAGCGAGATCTCATACTGCTGTGAAAGAAACAACTGTGCTTCTGTTATTGTCCAGTGACAAGCTAGAGCCGAGCAACTCCAACAGGAGCTGTCTAGCATCTCTGTGGTGTTAAGATGCATACTAGTCAAGATGTGGGAAGACAGAAATCACATAGGACTTGAAAATTGCAGGAGGGTGGTTAAGGATGCATTCTTGAAGCCCTTTGGGTAGAAAAGCATCCTGGCCCTATTGAGGTCATGTGAGTTTTCATGGAGGGTTTAGATTTAACCCTTAGTGCAGATATGCCCTATTTCCATGCTGTACCTAGGAGCTGTACCACACGAAACCTGGAAATGAAGCAATGGAGCTGCCTTAAAGAATACCACTGAGTGCATCAAGCAGTATACCCAAGAGCAGCAATTGGCATTTTTCCTGTGGTATATATTTGAGCCCCTTGTTTTGGGGAAGAAAAGTGTTATAGGGGTTTTCCACTGTACTTTTGTTTGTGCATTCAAACAAAATCCTTGTGCATTCATGATGGAGAAAAACAAATTGTCCCTGGAAACAATTTCTGTTTAGAGTATAAATGATGAGTAACAAGATTTTGAAAAAATATTTTGACAGTGTCCTTTTAAACAGTAGCTGTTATAAAAGGCTGCTGTCATGAATATTTAAGGTTATTTTGCTGCAAAACAGCCATAGTTATTCATTTTTCTTCAAGCTTTTATGCTGATTTTTTTCAAATGAAATACACTGTCATGGTGAAGCTGCAAATAAATTCAATCTCTGTTTTTTAAGCCTTGCTGGCATCAAATTGAACAGTGATTTATTCTTAAAGGAATTATCAAAGAAGAAAGTGCTATAATAAATCATCAAAGTTTTTAATTCATATCTCAGATTGTACAAAAAAAAGGTTGTGATGATGAGAATTGAAGATTGAAAAGACCTCATAGGTCTTATGTATTCTTCCAATGCAGGATTTTTTTCCCTACAGGTTATTCTCCAATGTTTGTCCAGTTTGGTTTTAAATGATTCGAGTACTAGAATTTCAGGTATGTTCCTGGATGGTCAGACTGCTATCATAACAGGGAGTCCTACATTTCTATATTTCTAACTTCTGTCCAGGCCTGATCAACAAAATAATTGGCACTAAATTCATGGCAGTTTCACCATAGGCACCAAATAGTTAATGGGCATGGAAATGGAAACATCCTCATTCAGTTTGTGTCCAGCTGTCCTTATAGAGGATTGTCTCTCTCCTGTGATCAGACGCAGGAATTCAAAATGTTGAAGCTCCTGCTAGATCTCTTAGTACCTGACCAATTTTGGTCACTGGGCTGCTTTTAGTCCTGAGTTTCTTCAGTTTTATATAAATAACTCGAGACATCGGGGTTAACGTGGTACATCATTGGAGTAATGCAGGGGTGAATCAGCCCCTCTGCCTCCAGTCATAAAGAGCAGCAGAAATCACTCTACAGACTGGTATTGTTGAAGAAAGCGTTTGTTTAAGACAGTGGCTGCTAGTGTATAAGACAGTGTAATTGTTTTTTTTTTTCTAATTCATTCACCAGTATCCATGTTATTTCCAAGATGAGGTTAAGTGACATTCATTTTCTATTATGCAGAAAGCTTGGTACTGCTGCAGCTGGTACTGAGCTCTCTTGATGGTTATAGGGTCAGTTGGTACTTTTCACAGGCTCTTTCAAAATGGCTGATTTTTCTTATTATCAGCAAGTACTTCTGCAGTCTTCTGTGACAGAAATTCAAATATTGTTTCTATTTGTATATCCATGTAACAGCAAGTTACGCTTCAGCTCATTGGGTTTTCCCTTACATATTAAGAACACAAAAAACGGTGTCAAATTAGCATAACACCAGCTAATTAAAATATATAACTGTAGGAGGTGGAATTGTATTCCAAAAATAGCCTGCTTCTTTTATATTATGTCTATTTGGTATATTTATAAAAGATAAAAAGCCTCCTTGTAAGCATCCTTTTGGATTTACTTTTTCCATTTGCTTTTTTTACTATTAAAATTTAAATGTGAAAAAATACTTAATATCCTGAGGTTGAAAGACCAAGCTCTTCCAAGTCAGAACATTCCAAGTGCTGAAATTGCTCATGAAGTTTGCCCATATGCTGCATTTTCTATTGCTCGTTTCCTTGTTAAATATAAATATCATTGATTTACTTTTTGTTCATCATGTAACTCATAGCATATTCCACATACAATATAGGAGGTACAGTGTGGTTGAGTTCAGGTTTCTACAGCAACCTTAATATTTAGTATCTCTATCCAGAGTGTAATCTGTCACCCTTTATATTAAATTAACACTCCCTTGGCATGCAGGGTGCCAAATTCATGTCCTGTCACAAACGGCTAGATAGAGAAGTGTTTGGGGGATAAAAATCCAGCCCTAGTCAGGGCATGGGTGGCAGCAAGCCTCATGCACTGGAGTATAAGTTATAGTTCCTGACACTGCTTGTGCAGAGCATTATGGTCACTGAATCTGCCAAAAAGTGGAGAAAGAATCTTCCCATATATTCTGTTCCCATTGTTTCATTGTTCTGCAGCAACATTCCTCCCCAGGTAGAAAGCAAAGGCACGGTAAGACATAATTAAGCCCTCTGGGCTAGGGTAGTGTTACCCTTCAATAAATACAGGATCGGTGTATTCAGTATGTGGCCAGTTTAACTAAACCGTTAAAGGTTTTGTCCTTTTCAAGAATTCTCAAACCTCCCTTGCTCAGTTTTAACTTTTCTATCCAATAAAATGAAACATTTTTTTCTTTTACCATTTCAGTGACTTATCACTATGAGAAAATGTGGTAGGTATGCCAGTTTATGTGGGTAGAACAATTTATAAATATGGCTCTTTAATCATTAGCTAATTGGTTCATTTGCTCGTTATTGCCTGTTTTATAAATAGCCTACACTTGGAAGGAGATTTTAATTGGTAAATGTTGGCAGAATTCAGTCTCCATTTAAAAAAAAAAAAAGAAGAAGAAAAAAAAGATGAGAAATAATTTCCTTAATTAATAATCAAGTGAAAGCTAAAAACATATTTTGCAGTGTTAGACAACTGATATATTTCTCTTAAATCTGTCTGACAACAAGAAATGTGTTGAGTATTATTTGTGATGCTTTTGGGAACCTCTGCTCCCATGGTTACTAAATAGTGAATGGACACACCTCTTGCAGTACAAATGTAAAAATTTTGTAAACATTTGAAAATACATAATGCAGTTAGCCATCAGTATCTTTGCTTTGTATACTTCTATCAGTCCTCTTTGTCTCTGCCTGTTAAGCCATGATAAACCTCCTAGTAGCAAAGAGGCTTTAGGGTATTATGCATCAGAGGGTAAAATTTGAGGGCTACAGTTCTTGAGGGAGGGCTGTTTTCCCAAACCTATAACCAGCACATGCAGAGAAGAAAGTACAAGTGGCTGGTTTTATTGCTAAAAGTTCTCCCTTTTAGTCGAACTGTGGACAACAATAGTATCCTGGTGCAGTTGTCATGTCCCACCTGAGTTGGCTTGGAAATTACAGCTGACAAGAGCTACCAGGCATCATGGCTTCTCCCATGGAAAGACAAGACACTGGAAAATATGCAGGAGAACAAGAGTGTCTCTATGGGTTTCAGATTTCAATCTCACCATTGACAGTAAGATGCAGCATTTTCCAAAGAACATCAGTAGGGCTTATGATGATCTCCATGAACATCATATGGCGATAAGGAAAAGTAAGAAAATGAGCTCAGTCAAAAGATCTTTGTTCCACAGAGCTAAAACTGGATAAATGCAGTGTTATGTCTACAGTGTAAAATCCTTTGTTTTCTTATTATTGGCTTTTTACTTTTATTCCCAGAAATTTACCAAGTTGAATGGTGTAGTAGAGGATGTTAACATGAATTTTAAAGATAAATTTATACATTTCCTATTTTCTTTCAGCGGGCATTAAATAAAAAAAAGTTGACTACAAGTGAATTCAGCAATAAAGAAAACTCTGATGCAAGCACTGAGCATGATAAGGAAAATTCTTCTACCAAAACTGAACCAAGAAGAGTTAAAATATTTGATGGAGGGCAAGTATTATATTTTTAAACAATGCTATTTGGAGGATAATTATTTCTTAGTGCTAGGGGTTGTATGGAAATCAGACATTCTTTCCTATTTAAATGTATCATAAAAAACAAATCTCATGATCTGATCTGTAAAATATTGGTAAGAGTTTCTTAGGAAAATGACTGGTCACATTATGCTCCACAGGTGGGGAAGAATTAAAAACAAGAGACAGTGTGTTTCAATTTTTCCAAAGGAAAAAGCCTTGTCAAGATAGCTATAGATACCTTCCCAATATATAGATAGCTTCCCAGTATTTTTTTTCTCTGTAAATAATTGTTGTTGTCATAGTTATGATAGGCAATTGAAAGGGGAGATGGTCTGAGTGATAAGCCATGTTCTGCAGTCCAATCTCTGATTAAGAGTAGTCCATGCTGCGAAAGGGCTGGAGAACTCTTAGTTTAACGAGTTTTCTGTGGAAGTCTGTACTCAATGTAATAGTGAAAGTACTGTAATATTTTCTACCAGGTAGCAAGCTGCTAGTCAGAGCTTAAGCAAATTTTTGTAATGCCATTGAAATATTAAAAGGTTGGGAGAAACACAAACAGAACAGACTAGGTGAACTGAGTAATTGGTAGGGACTTTCACTTGCAGGATGCTTCTTTAAATCCAGTCCAAGGAAATGGTGAACATAACTTTTCACCATATGCTGAGAGGAATTGATTTTGTTTGTCTCTGCCCAAATTCTCTTGTTCTAGGACATACTCTTCAAAAAATAAGCACTCGAAATGAAGCTCTTGATGAGCCTCTCAGCAAAGAAGTGAGTTGTAATTGGATTCAACTAGGTTAAGATTCAATAGTTCTTTCTCCAAGGTGTTTTGTTTTTAGCACCTGCTTTCCACTCCCAACAATGTATGGGCACCTATACACGTGCCTGCTGCAACACATGCTAATTAGCACACATCAGAGCAGACTCAATTAATAAAGTGTGCTGGAGCATGCTAATCAGCACACTCCAACAGCCTTAGCATCATGTGTATTCAGTGCCCTGTGCTTCGGTGTGCAGTGCTTCGGTGGCAGGGATGCTTTAATTAAAGCTCGTTGAGTGGGCTTTAGTTAAAGGGCCTCCATTGTCATTTTGAAGTGCAGATGCTGAATGCACAAGAAGCTGTGGGTGCTTAATTAGCGTAGCTCCTGAGAGCCACTAATTAAATCCCTACCCCACCCTGGAGCATATTTAAAGATGCCCTGTGCTTTCTGGAAGTGTGTGCACAGTTTAGGAAGGTTTAAGATTATGTTTGAAATCCTTAAATGCTTTGTGTTGCAAATCAGTCCTTTTAATGAAGACAGTAAGGCACAACTCTAAAATGTTTGTTGGTTACTTACCTAAACTTTAAATGCCAGATTAGCAATAAGTACTTTCATTGACGAGAAAAAGAGTTTGATTTTGATATCATTTGTTTTTCATTATTTCTAGCGCTCTGCTTACTTTCACCATAAATCTAACTTACTAATGTAAGACCATAGATAGAAGATTGCTCTTTACAACAAACTATTATGGTATTGTTATTAGGTACAAGTCAAACGAGGATTATGTGTACGTGAGGGGAAGAGGAAGGGGGAAGTATATCTGTGAAGAGTGTGGAATACGTTGCAAGAAGCCCAGCATGCTGAAGAAACATATTCGTACTCATACAGATGTCCGTCCTTACCACTGCAACTATTGCAACTTCTCCTTCAAAACTAAAGGTAAAGGCACTTGTCACAGTTGGGTTTTCTTACTACCTGTAGGTTTTCTTTTGAGAAATCTAAACAGCAGAGTAGAAAAAGTGTGTGAAATAAGTGTCATTACTCTAAGAACTGTAAAAACTTGTACTATAAATCATTAACATCCATTCTCAGTGTTGTGAAGGATCTTTAATTTGTTATATATAGTTTGCGCTGCTTTCAAAGAATAGAAGTTAGCATACTAACATTCTGTATAACAAACATATGTTTCTCTTTATGTTTTTGTTTTGTGGGCACAGGTGATTAAGCTTTATTTTTAAATTTGCATGATCTAGATTCACACGTACTGTATACGTAGTTAGATTTGCAAAAGACTTAAGGCCTGATCCATCTTACTATTTCCTTTCCATAGGATTGTTCAAGAATGTGGGCATCCCATTTTACTTATTTTAATTCTATCATAGACCTTTCACAATGTGAAGCCACATCCATTGTCCTTGTGGCCAGGATGAAATGACAAATTAGCTGGGGAACTTTCTTCAGGAGGAGCCAAAGAGGCTGATAGGGAGGCACGTCCCCTTCCTACTAGCCTCACTAGCTAGGAGCTGAAAGGGCTCTTGTTGCATTTCAGAACTATACTATATATGGATTTATGTTTCCAGAGTAAGGGGATAAACCTTCCTAAAACCATTTAAATGATTGAGCCTCTCCCAATGCAGTTGTTTTCTTACATACAGAATTCTGTTTCTGTCATCTGGTTAAACTGTACCCTTTCTAATTTTATTATTTGTTTACTTGTGAATTCTATATAAAACATTATACTGACATTCTCTTATTTTAGCATGTTTATGTATTCTTACATAAATACAGAATTTATGTAGGCTGTTCTGTTATAATCTGCAGTGTATTATAACGTATGCACAAACTACCTAAATGAGAAATATATGATAGAAGAGAACTTACACCAAAGTGTGGAAGATTACATTTCTGACAGCAATCTATAGTATTATTTGCAATAGATTTTCTGTGTGCAACACTAATGTAATGCTTTTTGGCAAACAGAATATAGATGAAAAACAGCAACTTTTTGTATGGCTCTTCATGTCCATGTGTGACCTGAAAAACTGGGCTATTATCAGAGATCCGGGTTTTCCATTTCCCATGGAAAAACCCAGATTTTCCCCTTTGAAGCGGGGAAACCACAGGTTTTCCCTTGCAGGCTGGCAGAGTCCCAGCCTGCAAGGAGCTCCTTGGGGCTAGGGGATCAGGGAGGGCAATTGGAGGCAGGGGGAGCCATGTGCATGTGTGTGTGCACATGCACACAAATGTGGCCAGCAATACAGCTAGGCAGGGTGGTGGGAGCAGCCTCAGGAGCTGGATACTGATGATAAGTCCATGGGATGGAGGAAGGTTGGAGAGCCAGCGCTTGGGGACTGTCCAGGGGGCTATGTGTGGGAGGTGGGTGTGTATGTGTGGGGGGGGGGGTGAGGGGTGTGTAGATGGGGTGTGTGTAGAGTAGGTCTGAGGCGTGTGTATGGAGAGGATGTGTATGTGAGCGCAGGTGCCTGCTGGCACTGGGGGAAGGTATCCGAGTGTCAGGGCTGCAGCAGGGTAGGGGAGTCTGAGGCAGCACTCAGTGCCGCCAGCAAACTCAGCTCCATGTTGTTTTCAGCAGGACCTGCAGAGAGGCACCTGCCCCTCCAATGGGGGAAGGGGGAGGCGGGGAGCTGCATGGCTGAGATGGCAGTAGTGGGGGCTGGTACTATGCACACAGGGGCAGGGTGGCTGGGAGATGCTGCCTGGGGGAAGAGGCGGGGCAGGGGACTGTGGCAAGGCTGCTTGGTGCAGAGCAGGATAGTATCACAAGCATCCCCTCTGCCTCCCTCTAGCCCGTGCCGGGGCTGGATTTGCTCCGCTGCTGCCCACAAGAGCCAGAGTTGCCACCACCACCGCTCCTACTGCTGCTTGGTGGCAGGGGGTGCCTCACTGTGGCAGCCATGACTGTGTGGCTGGGACGGGGGTCCCAGTGGCAGCAGTGCCGAGTCTCCCCACCTCACCCCGCTCCAGCCTCCTGCACTGGGTCCCACCTGCTGAACCATGGAGGCAGTTCCTGCCCGGTGCTGGTCTGGCCAAGGTTCAGCCCTGTGCCCTGCACCCACTGCCAGCACAGAAATATAGAGGGGCTTATGCCCCCCATGCCTGCTGGACATACTGCCAGTGGTGTCGCCTATACCTACCACCCCCTGTCTAACATACCCACCCCCATCCCCACACATACAGCCCCTGCCCCACACAGTGGGGGATCAGGGCAGCTCTGGCAGAGCCAGGGGAGGCAGGAAACTGCAGGTCAGGAGTGAAGGGTGCCAGTAGGACTGGGAGGTGGGGGGCTGTGGTCGGGATTGAGGGGCTCTGGTGGGGATGCAGGGGGCTATGGGTCAGGAGTGAGGGGCACCAGCAGGGCTAAGGGGGCTGTGGTTTGGGAATGACGGCACTGACATATCAGGGCTGCTCAGCACCATAGGGTAGTGGGGTGGGGGGGCAGCTGCAGCTGTACCTGCATCCTGTTGGGCGAAGGGGGCAGGGAAGCTCTGATTTTCCATGATAAAAAAAGAACAAAATCAAATGCCAAAATATATAGCTATTTAGAATTTATTTTATTATAATGATTGAAGCAGTGGTAGGCTCCCAACTTGCTTTAAAATTGTAAATCTATCAATAAAACATTGTGTTCAACTGATATATATAGATATAATGGTGGTTCATTGTAATTGTGGAAAATCATGGCTTTAGGGTGTTTTAGAGAATTATGGATTTTTTTATCAGAGAATTTTGGATTTTTTAAATGGAGAACATTATGATTATATAGTGTGATTATATGTATTTCTGCACACCAAAATAAATGTGCAGTTTTAGCATTGGTCTAGATAGCTTGGATAACTATAGCAGTGAGGATCTTAGGATCATAGGAAAATAAGGCTGGAAGGGGACCTCACAAGGTCATCTAATCTAACCTCCTGCTTTAGATACAGCTGCACAGATTTTAGCATGGGCTGGCAACCAGAATATAGGCCCTGTAGGCATCCTGCTGAAGCCAGTGTATTCCTGTGGTTACTTCCACTGTCTCCCATGTTAACTCAGTTAAAGCAAGCATGACAATACCTCACTTGCTGCAGCCACACTTTTTTCATTTTGCTTGGCAGACATTCCCTAACACCCCTTGACAGTGCCCATTAGTACTGTCTTATGGCAAAGTTAGTTAATTTACTGCACTGTAATACCGGCTCATGTATAGACTGTGATGCTTTGCTGTGAAGCTAATTAATCTATTCTGCAGTAAAGCACACAGTAGATGCACCCAATGGTGCATCTACTGGGAAAGGTGACTGGAGTTACTCTGAAATGCGTCCAATATACAATATACCAGTGATTGTCAACCAAGGTGGTGCAATTCACATAATTCACAAGATAAACAGAGAGATTTCAAAGAAAAATCCATAGTTGTGGTATTTCTGAATTATTTGCAACAGAATTGCTCTGTTCTTTTTCTGTAGTCAAAAAAGAAGTGAACACAAAGAGTTGGCATTTTCTAAGGAGTGCTTCAAGTCTGCCCAGGGGTGCCTTGAATCTAAATAGATTGAGAACCACTGGAATAAACAATACATGTCTTCCTATGTTTCTTTTCCTAAAACACTTCCTATCCAGTTTCTGACTAAGGTCAACCTTTCTGCTTGTAACACCTGACAAAAGTTACAGCTCTTGGGGCTGTGCTACTAGCTGCACTGAGGAGTGAGAGTCAAACTCAGATTTTCTGTGTAACACTGCAGCAATCTGATGCTAAGGCAGTAGACAAGATATCAAATCTGTAACTTCTTTCAGAGAAGTCATACAGTTAGGCTTATGCAGCAGAAGTCTGTTGCTCTCATGAAATAACCCATCCTAGTGTAAGGTAGTCCACAACACACTTTTCTGTAAAAATAAGATGAGCTGAGCTGTAATCACTGAGCCAAGATTATCCTTTTATCTGCATTCAGCCTACTTACACTCCCTTCCATGGTCCAGGTTTATATATTTGCTAAGTCAGTCCGTAAGTTTAAAATGCATCTTAAATGTTGATGATGAGTTAAAGTTGAATGGAACAACTACTACAAAAAAAGGCTAAGTGACATAAGCGTTAGGGCTGTGTGAAGCTTTGGTAGCTGATTCAATTTGGAGGAAATTCGGCCTGATTCAGCAGCTGAATCTCCAAATCTGAATCGAATCAGGAGACGCATTAATCTCTCCGAATTGAATCGGAAGACTCTGAATCGATTCGGAGATTTGGCCATAGACTGTACAGGTAGGCACTAGGCAGTGCTGGCAGGAGCACCCAGACGAGCCCCGACTTGAGCCGGCAGCCCCAGGAAGTTGGGGGAAATGATCAGGGGCTGGGGGAACAAACAGGGGCTTCCCCCAGCTCCCAGCTCGATTCCCCAGTTCCTGGTTTGATCCCCCAGCTCCCTGATCGTTCCCCTCAGCCCCCATGGCTTCTCCCGGAGCTGCCAGCACTGCCTGCCTCGCCCTGGTCGGGGGGCAGCTAAGGGAGCAGCTGGATGAGCCGTAGCTTGAGCTGGCAGGCCCGGGAGAAGCCATGGGGGCTGGGGGAACAAACAGGGGCTCCCTCCCAGCTTCCCGATCATTTCCCCCAGCCCCTGCAGCTTCTCCTGGGGCTGCCAGCACTGCCTGCCTCGACCCAGTGGGGGGGAGCTGGGGGAGCAGTCAGACAAGCCATGGCTTGAGCCAGCAGCTCTGGGAAAAGCTGCGGGGGCTGAGGGAATGATCAGGGCTGGGAGAATGAACAGGGGCTTCCCGCCAGGTCCCAGTTCGATCTGCCAGCTCCCCAATCATTCCCCCCAGCTCCCCCAGCCCCTGCGGCTTCTCCCGTGGCTGCCAGCACTGCCTACCTTGCCCCGGCAGGGGGGCAGCCAGGGGAGCAGCTGGACAAGCCGCGGCTTCTCTTGGGGCTGCTGGCTCAAGCCAGGGCTCGTCTGGCTGCTCCCCCAGCTGCTCCCACTGGCACTGCCTGCCTGTATAGTCTGTGGCCGAATAAGATTCGGCACCAAATGCCTTCAGATTTGTATTTGGCCGAATCAAATTGGGACAGTGCTTCAAATCACCGAATCTAATCAGTCCCACCAAATCCAAATCCAAAGCAAATGCTTTCTGCTTCACACAGGCCTAATAAGTGTCCATCTCCATACAGAAAGAGGCATAGGTTTTTTTGGGTGATTTTATTGTACCAATTATAGTTGAGATAGAGAAGTTTTTGAATGCAAAGAAGAATGCCTCACCTCTCACATACTTCTGGGACTACTGTGGCTACAACTTCTACTATCCAAGCTCCATAGAAAAAATTTACACTTACTAGGTGCGTCTACACAAGATGCTACTGTGCAGTAACTGGAGTTATTGCACAGTAACACCAGCGAACATCTTTTAGGTGACACTACTGCACAGTAGCCTAATAATACTATGCAGTAGCGAATTAACACCGTCCATGCTGTGACGTGCTACTGCACAGTATGTTAGTGTCTCGTGTACACATGCCTATTGTGTAGAACTTAGTAAGGTCACAGGTGCTCTTGTTCCTTCATCCTCCCCCTCCTCCCACCCCTTTTCTTTTTCTTTCTCCTCTTACTCCGTATATTTAAATACACATGCAGGTAACCACATCCATCTATATGAACAAACTGGGTGGTATGGCATGACGGTAGGAAATGGAGGGGGTAAAAAGTGAGTAGTATTAGGGCAAAGTGAATGTAGGTGTGGATGAGGAAGCGTGAATGATGAATGAGACTGAGGTAACTGCCTCTACTGTTTAGGTAGGAATTATGGGAGAGACAGGAGGAGACTTTGGACGGATATGCTGTTTGAAGCTCTCCCAAGTGTTTTTGACATGCTCCAGAGAGTGAAGGTTAGAGGCATTTATTGTCAAAGAAGAGCTTCAAAAATTACCCTAAAAAAAGAAGAATATCTTTGAAGCACTTCATTTTGAAGGAACTTATTGAAATGTCAGTACACACTAAAAGTCCTCTATCATCCTACAGTGCTCTGCACCTCACTCCCACCCCATTCAGTGGGAGGTAGGAGCAAGTAAACAGCCAATGAGCGCTCTCCTGTGTACTTGGCTGTCCTCAGAAACCTCCAGTGGTTTAGCACACATGTCTTCATGGTCATTTTGAAGACAAGGAAGGAGGGTAGGGATGCACAGCTTTGAAGTGCACTGAATTTGAATCACTCTGGAATTTGGAGTGCCTCAAATGGAGTGATTTGCCTCAAATGGAGTGCTTCCCTATCCATGCACAGGGAGACAATGGCAAGTCTCCACTAAATTCATAACCTACTGTACAGTCTCACAGGATCACCTTAGAGTTAAGTTAATGTACGATGTCTTCTTAATGAACTTCAACAGCTGGATTTTGCTAAATGATTACTTTTTAATTAAAAAAAACAAAAAACAACAGATGGAAAGCATTTCCATCACTCTCAAACTCGGATATGTAACCAGCTGCTTCATTTAGAGCCCGATGCAGCAAGCTATTGAACCATACGTCTATTTTTAAGCACACGGTTTAAGTACATTTGGTTAATCAGAGATTTAGGGTGGCATTCTCTTTCCGTTTCATTATCTGTACCCTTATACCTAATGAACACAGACAACAAACTGGAAATAAGATGTCTCCCTTAATATGTGACATGGGTGAGTTCATAACCAAAACACTAGGAGATAGGATAAGATTTAAAAATGACGACTTCTGTGCCTTACTGTTCTTGTAGCACTATTGCCTCCAGCTGTGATCTCAGAAAACCTCATATGTCAAATAGGTTTAGGGCTAATCAGGATTTGGGTAGAAGATTTCCAAGAAAAAAATGAAATACTGCAGGAACTGGCATAGGCAATTCAGTAGGTGTGTCAAAGCCTAATGCTACATAATGATGTATGGGTTGCTCATATTGCTTCATGATGCCATCCTTTTAAATGAAATGTCAAGCTGGGGCCCCTGACTAATTCTGGCTGTTAAAAGATGCCATGCCAGACTTTGCAGGAGTAGGTTTTCTTGGCTAACTTCCAAACTTAAGTAATTAAATTCTGCCCACCTACATTCCCCTGTCACTTTAGTTGGAGATGATATTTTTATTCACTTCCTGTCCCTAGACTGTTGCTAATGAAGTAACTTGCTTGCTTCAGTCACAGAGGAGGTTTTTCAGTGATTGGTGAATCTTATTCCTGCAAAGATGGTTTATATGTTTTTTTCTGGTGGTGATTGCCTTTTTTCCATATGAAGAATGGAACTGATTATTGACTATGGCGTTCTAAGTGACTTATAGTAACTATCTATCCTGTGACACATGATAGGAACTAGGCTTGCCTTTATGAAATCGAAGCTAAGTTCTTTTAATTTTTTTTTAATTGAGTAAAATTCATTTCTTGGCATAAGCCCACTATAAGGCCAGCACACCTACTGAAGCAGGATTTAAGTGATGCACAAGATTTGTAATGATCTATTCAGAAATGAATTTTATACTTTAAATCCTGAGTTTTTGCTTCTGAATCTACAATTGAAAGGGAGTGAGTTAAAATAGAGTGTATCAGGAGCTAAAAAAGGCTGCAACCTGTGGTCATTTGTCAACCTAAATTTAACAACAGTCAATCCATTTTATGGATTGCCATAAAAATGCGATGCCTTTCACAATACAAAATAATGTAATTTCCAAGGATTTCTTTAGTAACAACTGACTGCATTTAGTACAGTCAGAAAACAAGTAGAGTGTATGACATTAAATGTCTGAAAGCTGTGGACAATTTACCTAGGAAGGAAAGGTTCCAGTACAAAATCAAATTATAAATATAGTGATATTTGTATCTGCACAGAATATGAGAAGCTTATGGGTGTGTATTTAGAGAGCAAGTAGTTTTTGTTTTTCTCTTCAGGGAATTTGACTAAACATATGAAGTCCAAGGCACACAGCAAGAAATGCATGGATTTGGGAATCTCAGTCGGTTTAATAGATGACCAGGATGGAGACGAATATGGTAAGGATTTTTAAATCTTCCTTGTTCCCCTGCTGCCTTACATTTATATTTCTGTCACCTTAGACATCCACTCTTACTCACCCAACATTTTTTACTTCCATTTGAAGGCAGTACTGTGATGATAAGCACCGTAAGGTGTTGACAGGCATTTATTTCTAGTGGTACAAAGCGTCTCAACACTTTGTGGCACTACAAAAATGTAGTGAGATGCGGGGTATACTGGAGTTGTAGCCCCCTAGCTGGAGAATAAAAAAGTTTCAAAGGCATGGTCTCTAGCCAGGGGGTGATAAGGAACTGCTTCTTTGCTCCTCCTACAGGAGACAGGCTGTCTCCTGCTGATGCCACGTGGGCCATAGCTGGAAGCAGCTGAAAAGGCAAGGGAGAAACAATTCCCCTCTGCCTGCAGATGAGAGGGGAAGGGGCATGCTCCATGCCCCTGCCCCTTCCCCATAACAGCCATTTGTAAATGGGACTTGTATTTGCATCTCTGGCTGCTGCCCTGGAACCAAGCCCAGGGCAGCACCTGGCACTGTCAGGTACAGCCTGCAGAAGAGAAAGTGGGTATGTTCTTCATCCTCACCCCCTCCACGCCCTTGAGACACATAGACAGACACCCACCCATGCACCCACCCACTCCATTGTGGCCAAACCATCTGTTCTTGTGGGGACCATAGCAGCTGGAAAGACCTGACAAGTTCCCTATGGGATGAGCACCTTTTCCTGGTGTTCCTGAGGAGCAGGGGGGAAGCTCTCCTTAGCTACTCCCCTTCTGCCAGTGCCCCTTCCCCTTCCCTCCCCCCCCCCCCCCCAGCTGCATGAACAGTCCCAGAGAGTTTCAGGGCTGCCAAGCAGCCATGGCAGCAGGGTCTCCACAGGGGTCCCTGGTGTCCGGGAGCTTCCCCTCTCCCTCCCACCCTCCTTTTAGGAAGGGCAGAGGGAGAGTGCAGAACTGTAGAATCCTAGGGACCCCCATAGTCCCATGTGCACCTGAACAGGTATTACATGTGGTGCTAGAAAACAAGGAAGATGCTGTTTGAAGAGCCTAGCAGTTTTTCTCAGAATCACTAGATTTCTTCGACCACAAACTGCTTGAGCACCCATACATTTTTTCTTTGTGCTGTGATATAGGCATTTTTCCTGACACAAATATAATGCCTGTCAATAGTCTTAGAAATATGATAGGGAAAGTTGGAAATACTAGACAGATTGTAACAGCCACAAGAATGGATCCGGCACTTGCTAAACCTGTATATTTGGCAGGGAATTGTTTCCAAAATGTTACCCAGATTTAAGTTTGCCAGTTTTGCAGAACCTTGGCATATCAAAAACTATTTTTGTACTTACTTTACTTTTTCAATAAGTAGCAAAATGAATGGTTAACAATAGCTGAAACTAAGAATCCTGCTTTTTTTTTTTATGCACCAAAACTAGCCCATTGAAAAAGATTAAACTATTATGGGTTTTCTAGGGATCCAGAATTAAGAGCATAGTAGACTTTGACCCAACAGAATAAAATGGTTTATGTATTTAGCTGTACTGTTCACTCTCAAAAGCAAAACAGGACTTTGTTAACAGAACTTTATTTTGGTTATGGAAGTTATCAATGCAGTGATGGCATTCTTGTTTTCCCATCATCTGCAATGGAATCAACCCTGGGGTTTTTGGGTTGGTTTTTTTTTTCTTTTCTTTTGGGGGGGGTGCCGCGGGTGTTGACGATGACATATTTTTCTTATTAACATTGTGTAGTTTATTGAATTATGGATAAGTTTTCAAAGGAAAAAAATGGTAAATACATAACTGAAAGAAAGGAAAAGGGCAAGAAAGATTAATGCACTCCCTTGTTTTCACTTGACAATCAATAGATTGAATCAGCCAAAATTATTCTAAATAATATTGGAAATATAACTTAATCTTTTTCAGTTGGTGTGACTCAATAATGTTTGAGGATCAAAGAAAACATTTTGCCATTTCGAGTGTCAATTATTTATTTCTTATTGAGAGAAACTAAAAAAAAATGACTTAAAAAACAAATTGCCCAGAAGAGATGGAAGCACTATGTATTTTCCTCTACTTCCCATTTAGGAATATTGTTATTTAAAGTTTTTACTTTTCACATAATGGAATAAAAATGCTGAACCTTTTTTTAATATATTTCTGTAATTTCATAATCTCACTTGTCCTTTTGTCATATACATGAGCAAACATCATCTTTTTACTCGGGCTCAAAAGGATTTCAATGATTAATAGCTTTATATTGGTGCATTTTAAAAAAGATCTCATTTTATATTAATAAGCATAGTTACATTTTAAGGTTCAAAATAATCACCCTGCACAAGTAAGCCCTTTCTAATAATTTTTAGAGCTATAAATCACGTAGTAGACTACATAGTTTAGTGAATTATTATATTAGGGTACTACATTTTTGGAAGAAAATTACTTAATAGTATGGATACATTTAGCTCAGGGTTTTGAAAAGAACATTGAAATTACATGGAAGTTAGCTACCCACCATCTCTATTCTTCTCTGAAAATTCAAACCTTAACTCTACAGCATCTACAGTACAAAAACCTGTAAAACTAATTGTTAATAAGTATCCAAGTACCAATGGAAAACAGTATGTATTGGAAATCCTGCACATACCCAGGTACATAAGGAAGGAAACCTTGATACCCAGTCATAAATTAACCAATCTATTGCTTAATTTGGTGTATATGAAATATAAGTTGACTGAAGTTAGCATGATTTCAATCAGGCTACTCAGTAAGATTGATAATAATTTTCAAATCATATAATAGTTTCTTCTGATAGAAACTAATTTCACAAATCTCTGTTCTTGAAGTTTTATGCCAGTCCTCATGTTCCTGGCACTTTTTAAAAGCCAGGGTTGTGAAAGTTGATTTTATGAGTACATGTATAACGATGTGCACGTTGCCTCCATCCCAAGTTTCTGTTTTCTCTCCTTGCTGTTGTTCTTTTGGCTGCTATTTCACTATTCTGAAATCCTCTGTTAGTTTTATAGGTTTGTATTTTTTTCAAAGTTTTATTTCCATATCAGTGGGCATAAGAAGTAGTAGTAGTAGCAGCAGAAATATTATGAGTATTAATATTTTTCTCAGAGTTGGAGTGATGCAACTGTTATGACCCAAGGAAAAAAGTTTGTCCTAACAAAAGAATTATTTTGAGGTAAGTAAAAATGTCAAACATTTTAGGAAGGCCACTTATGCACTGTCCTTTTGGCTTAAAAACAACAAAAAAGAAGAAAAGAAGAAAGAAACCCATATTGGTGCATAATTCTAACCTCTGGTTTCTTTGCCAAAGACTTTCTGTAATATTTCCTAGATTTCTGCCTCCTATCTCATTGGTTCCTCCTTGTCCCAGAGCAAAACTGGAAGCAAAATCGCACAAAACAAAGGTTTTACTATTAACATGACCGACAAAATGTAGAAATATAATTTAATCTTACTGGGTGCATCTACATGTGTGCTTTACTGTGTACTGAGTAGACTAATTAGATCCTCAGTAAAGCATCACAGTCTACATGTGCCCTCATATTAGGGTGCAGTGAACTATTTAACTTGGCCGTAGGATAGTATAGTTGGGGACAGTACTGTCTTATGGCATAGTACTTTACTGCACTGAAATGCACGTGTAGATGGTAACCAAGGGTGTAAATTGTGCCCACCCAGCCAGCTGGGGTCCTGCTCCACTCGAATTGCTGCTGTCTTGGGCACATATGTAGATGCTGCACCTGGGAAAAGTTGACTCTAGCCTAAAGTGCTCTGGATTTCATTGCATTAATTGCATGCGTAGATGCACCCACATTTGTTTACTAAGGGTAAAATTCCAGAAGTTCTGAGTTCTACAGAAATTTTTTTCTGCTCTGTTTTGGAAAAGATGTTCTCTGGTCTGTGGAATGAATTAAATATGCCTTTTCAAACTACTTCTATGTTACAGAACAAGAATTACTGTTGATATCTGTGTAACATTGTGCATTTTCAGGTAAATGACTGTAAAGTCAATGGGATTCAGACTCCTAAGTGACTTTCATGTTTCTGAAAATTAGATTTCAGCTTCCAAGTCACTTTGGTGATTTTGAAATTTTTTCCTTAAAAAATGTAGCATCATATCTTTGACTGGGGGTGGAGGGCAGCAGGAATTTCCTGGTGTGGCAGGACAACAAGAAGGCTAAGCCTCAGACCCTTGCAGGGGTAATGAGGCTACATCTTCTTTACTATAAATAATAATGAGTTATTTCCACACTAGAAGCCTAAGTAATATACTATAGACTATATGCAGCAGCTCACTTACCCTAAGCCTTCTCATTGTTGCTGTAGTTGGTTAACCCAGGATGCTGCTTCTTCTGCTTCCTGGGGCCACATAGAAGCAGCAGCCATTTTGACAGCCATTAGAGCACATAGTCTGCATACTTCTATTCTCCCTACTTCTTTTCCAGCAAAGAAATATCAGCTTCCCTACTTAATAGAGACAGCCTAATTGTGGAGGGTTGATTTTTGAAGGGAAGTTATGTGAGTAAATATACTAAGCCGTTTTAAGGTCTGAGGCAAAATGTACCTTATCTTGCATATGCAAGAAGCAGGCTTTGCTTGATAATATCTTTTATTGGATCAACTACATAGTTGGGAGAGATTACACAAGATACCCTTTCTTGGGTATGGGCTACAACAGCACTTCAACATGGAGGATATTGAAATTCACTATTTAAAATGGAGAATGCACAACATTAAGAAAGAAGGAAACCAAACAAACAGGCCCAGACCTGAGGAAGGGCATTTTGTGTCTAAAAGCAGGTCTAACATCTTTCCCAACTACATGGTTGGTCCTATAACAGGTATTGGCAAACAAATCCTGCTTCTGGCATGTTCCCTTGGTCACGGTTGCTACAATAGTAGCTCAGCACTTACCTTACATATGCAGGGGTTTAGGTTGTAGCCGTGTTGGTCTAAGGACATAGGCAGACAAGGTTCTTCCTTGGGTGAATTTGATATCTTTTATTAGACCAACCCAAATGGTTGGAGAATAGTTATTAAGCAAGCTTTCGGGTTCAAAAACCCTTCGTCAGGCTAAGGACGCTGCAGCAGTTGCTGCGTGCTCTTCCTGGATGGAATGAAAAGTAAAGAAGCCAGAGGCTGGGCTGGGCTGGGGAGTCAGTTACCAGGCAGATTGTAATGTATCAAAAATCCAATGTCTGTGTTTAGTCCCTGATCTCTAGTATCCAGCAGGTTGATGAAATGGAGCTCATAGGCTCGTCTCTGGGAAGTGTTGTGTAAGTTTCCCTTGAGGATCAGGACTGAGAGATTGGAGAGAGAGTGGCCCTCCTGTGAGAAATGTGCCCCCATCGGTAATGAACGCACACCGGAAATCCATCAAAGACAGAAACACCCAATTTGCCAAAGTGGCAAAAAGATCTCACCAAGCTCGGTGGGCAAAAAAATGGCAGATGAACTTTAGTTTCCACAAGTGCAAGATAATGCACATGGGGAAAAATAACCTCAACTATGCATATGCAGTGCTAGGTTCTGAACTAGCTGCTGCGACTCAGAAAACAGTCTTTGGAGTTATTGTAGATAGTTCTTTCTTTAAAAACGTCAGCTCACTGCAGCGGTGCCCCCCCAAAAACCAGTCAAATGTGGTAAAATAGAGAAAATTATCATGGTACTGTACAAATCCATGGTATACCCACATCTTGAATACTATTTGCAGTTCTGGTCTCCACATCTTAAGAAAAGATTTAGTAGAATTAGAAAATGTACAGAGAAGGGCAACCAAAATGGTCAGGGGCCTGGAGCAGTTAGCATACCCAGAGAAACTAAAAAGGCTAAGACTTCAGTTTGGAAAGGAGAAGGCGGGGGGGCATAAAGGTCTATAAAATTGTGAAGGGTGTGGACAAAGTGAGTAGGTAACCGTTATTTACCAAGTCCCAGAACACTAGAACCAGAGGGTACCCACTGAAATTAATAGACAACAGATTTAAAACTAACAAGAGAGAGGGGTTTTTTACACAGCGCATAGTTAACTTGAGGACTTATTGCCACACAGTATAGCCATGTTCAAAAATGGACGATGGATCTATTAATAGTTATTAAACAGAACTGTTGAAGATGTTTCCCATGGCATCTCTTAAACCAATGACAGTGGATGCTGGGAGGATGAGGGAGAAGTAATGAACAGCGAACAAATTACTCTAGATATACGTGGTTCAGTGCTCTCCCTGTAAAGCAGTGGTTTTCAAGCTCTCATACCTTCCCCGTCCCCTGGGGTAGCTATGCCCTTGTGTAGCCTACCCTGGCCCCTACTGCGGCCCATGTGACATTCTATTAAAACATTTTTTAAATGGATACTCACGGGTAGCGGGGAGCATGTCCCTGGGCACCGGCCTGGGTCGGAGCACTGGCCGGGCCCTCCAGTGGTACTTAGTCCCCCAGTGGCACTTCTGGTTTCTCTGCCAGCGTTTCTGGGCTCGGCGATTGGCTGCTGTCCCCCCCTCCCCCACCCTCCGGTCAGCGAGGGGGGTGTGTGCAAATGTAAGCATTGGACCCCAGGTGCCAGAGACCCACAGTACGCTGCTGGATACACCGGAAGTAAGTTTTGTGGGTGCAGCCCACATAACACATTGAGAGAAATAAATGTGGCCCACTATGGCAAATAGGGTGAGAACCACTGCTCTAAAGCATCAACTCCTGCCACTGTCAGACAGGGTACTGGGCTAGCTGGACCACTGGTCTGACCCAATATGGCACTTCTTATGTTCTTCTGTTCTTCCACCTCCTTGAGTTTCACCAACTATTTCATTTTTATCCAAGCTCCTAGTATTTTAACAGCTGACATCGTTGCATGTTTTATTATTTGCTTAAAGAGTTGTCTAAACATTAAAAGTGATCTGTTTGTATCCCAGGACCAAATGAACTCAGCCAGCTTCCAGTAAAAAAATCCATTGGAGGAATGTGCAAGAAACCCAATAAGGGATAAGTTTCTTCTTTCCCTCAGGCACTAAGGGGTTGGCTTATGTCCTGAAGCATCAGGTCTCAACAGAATTTAGCCTGTAAACTGTACATCTTATTATTACAGTTTATCCTAGCATTTATAATACTGTCTATTCTTATTAGCAATACAAATGTCTAAGTTTTTGTTGGAGCCTACATGATAACAGTATTGTCAATAAAACCCAATAACAATGACTGCTTCAGCACAGACAAAAATTAGTATTTGGTATTCAATTGGACAGCAGTCTTAAGGGGGAGGGATGCTTCCCTGTTATGAGAGAATGTAATCAGAGCTTTTAACATAATCCCCTTTGTATTTGGATTTGTCATCATTGAGGTATTAGTAAATACTTTTTGGTTTTGCCCTTTGTGTTCAAAATCATCCCACATCTATTTACCTTTCATCTTCTCATCCATGGAATGTTCTTGTCAACACAATAGAGTTGCAACGTAAGGAATGTTAGTATCTGAATTAAATTGTCATATAAGGTGAACCATTTAGTGTAACAAAACACAACTGGGAACATCTTATTTAACTCTGTTGGTCCAAGTTCTGACTGTGCAGTCTTTTTAATAACATGAAAATACATCTCAGAATTAAAATAATTTTGAAACTTAAGCAGTATTTCAGGGGTTGATCCTGCAGACTTGCTTATAGTTTTTTAGTTCAGTTTGTCATGAATGCAAGAGTTTGCAGACTTTATAGCAAGTAGATTGCTAGCTGTATTACACAAGGACTTTTTTAACAGTAAACTCCACTGCTGAGAAGAATTTATTAAAACAGTCCCCATGGAAAAAGAGTTGCTATCCTAAAGTATTTCTACTTTCCACATTAAAATAATTAAATTACATTTTTTTAGTTGCATACACTTTACACTGAGTTATCTTTTTCACATAACACCCAATTAATCCCTCTCTAAAGATCATATGTTTCTAATTTACTAAGGGATTTCTAAGGAAGCTATTTCTTATCATATTTCATAAACTGGATTTCAACAATATGGATTAGCTAATACTGCTTCACTGTTTTTAGCAAAACTGTCCCTAGGATATTAAAATAATGAAAAACTTTCAATGAAAACTTTTGATTTTAATACTCAGATACAGAAGAAGCTGTAATTGATTATTTATAACTTTCAGGGATGCTTTCTTTTTAAATTAGTTATTACACCAATTGTCTAATTTGCACAATTAAATGTACAGTACATAAAGAGTGGTGTAGCTCTTATTCCTCCTGGCTTGAGACTATAATATTTAATGTATATTATTCAATATTTAGTATCTGTATCCTACACCTTGATAGTGCAATAACACTCCTTGCTTAAAAGAAGGCAGGTAATTCTACTTTATGTAGTTTCCAGTTCAGGTATGTATCGCTTCTCATCTTTGAAGAACATAAGGTTCTACCAGTCTGAACTTTACCCAGTAGATGTCACTGTGAGTCCGATGTTGATGAGCAGAGGACAGTGGCTAAAGCAGAAGTGAAATTCTTCTGTACATTAAACTGAGAATAGAGTAAGGAAGACAATTATCACATTTTGAATATAGCTGCTGATTTTATTTCATAGGGTAGGAGTTGGTTGTTTACTTGTAAAGCTGACAAGCAATTAAATCGTCTAAGTGGCATTGGTGATGTTCATTTCAGGACTATTTTAATCCTCTGAAATAGATTATGTCTCTGCATTACAAATGTGGTAATGAAATACAAGGGATGTTAATAATAATACACTGTCATATTTGATAATATTTCCATTTTGTTGATTATGATTATGATTTTGTTGATGGTATATAATATATTTATGGAACTTCAGTAAAGGATACTGTCAAATATGTACCTTAATTAGTTGAGAACTTGGGCCTCCTCTACATGTTACGCTTAAGACATTCTTAACTAGTTAATCATGCCTTAAGTTGTGACCCAGCTACATGTTCAACCGGATAATGGTGTCATAAAACAAGCAATAAGCTACAAATTTATTCCACAAAAAATGTATAATAACTTTGTCACTTGTTCTAATTGCACCATTAATTGAACTTGTCACCAAGTGCTCTCCTGTGGCTGGGAGCCCCATCACCCAAGGGATATTTAACCCTACGGATGCACCATTTACTGAGAGCCCCTCAGCTGATAAGGCTCACAGTGGCAGCAGTGTTCCTAGCCGTGAGCCTTCTCAGTTGTGGGGCTTGCAGATGTCAGACCCAGTGCAGGGGGAGTCCAGGATCGCATGACAGGAGATGCAATTGTGTGGATCGTGTATTAGATCCCACTGTGCCTTTTTACCTGCATGTGTAGAGGGGCCCTTAAAGACATTTTTTCAGCTTGAAGTTGAAGTGGTAAACAGATTCTGAACTAAGACCAGGAAACACGCAGTGATGAAGATATTGGTGTTTATCACGCTAGGTTATTATTCTTTGGCAAGAAATACCCTCATTTTCTTGTAAGCGGAGTTTATAGTGAAACTGAAAGTTTCGGCTACCGAATGTTTTTCATTGTAAATTTGTTTTCAGTTTCTTGTGACTTGGCAAAATTTAAGGGGTCGGGACTGCAATTTTCTGTGCGTGTCCTTTGTCACGGACCAACATATTTAGATAAGCTTCAGCAAAAAATTGCCCAGCCATTAACAAAAAATTAAATTAAGAAAAACAATTTGTTATTCCAGTGTTCTTACCTTCACCACAACCATTTCTTTGTAGAATTCTAATTCCTTCATGATTTTAATTTTGCCTAGGGTCATCCTGGGACATTTTGCCTTTTGCATCTTTTTCATGGGATCACCAAGATAATATATACTTCCCTTAAATTTTTGCATTTGACTTCATAGGAAATTGTTTATATGCTTAAGTCATTACAGAATCAGGATCTAAAAAGTGAAATCATATAGTGGGCTTCTTAGTTGTATCTGAATCAAGACTGAAGAATTATAAATTAAGAATCTTTGCTGTGGTATGCCATCTGATAATAGCAACATGAATAGCACTGCTAAAACTGTGTAACGCAAAGACTCCAGTAGAAAAGGTTGTTTAAAGTAAATAAGGGATGTGCAAAAATAGAGCTCTTCTAGTATAAACTTCAGTCTTCAAGTTAGTAATGGCACAGCTGGTAAGGGTAGAGCATGGAGTAGTCAGCTCTGGGCACTGTCACTAATGGACATACTAAGTTACTGATAATTCCCACTAATTCTATTGTGCAGAAGAACTTGAAGCCTTTTCTTTCCCTCTTTGGGGTAAAAGGATGTTAGAGTCCAGCTTCCTCCAACTAATTAATCAACACTATAAACAAAATAGTGACGTAATGACAGAGCACGAAATGAGGGAATCAAAATACAAGGAACTAAGGGAACTAAGAAATTGTAATTTCTTAAATTATTTACTTATATGTAGGATTAAACTTTTGGGTTTATTAAATCCTATGGCTAGGTTGCTAGCAAAATCCATAGTGAAATTTTCTGAGACTGTTCCCCTGTACAGATTTGTTTCCAGTTTCTCTTTGTGACATTCTCAAGTATGTGGCTAAAAAAATTACAGGCGTGATTGTGTCCTCTATAGGGAATAGCCTTGAAAAGTTTGAAGAAAAAATGGCACAGCCATCTTTGAGCAAGAATTCAAAAATTCTCAAGAATATTTTGAAATATTTTTTGCCAAAAGGTGTGAGCTTGAAATATGAAAGGGAAATAGCCATCATATAGCAAAAGAGCCATAGGGTGTTAAAATGAAAACTAATTTTATGATTTTAAAGTAATTAAGTTTTGAAAATCACAGGTAAACTATGGCTGCCACTCCCTCATCTCTCTTCCCTCCCCTGGGGCCTCTCCAGCAATCAATGTTGAGGGGTAGGACCACAGAAAGGGCAGCCAGCAGTCAAGATGGTGGCCACCCTCTCATCCTTCCCCCCTCCCCCATGGCCTCTTAGCCAATCAGTGCTTCGGGGTGGGGCCGCTAGTGCTCATCCATAAAATGTCTGTGGAATTTGCTCTTTATGCTGTGACTAGCCCACAAAAATTAGTAAATCTAACCACAATTTAAGTAGACCCCTAAATATAAATGTCTACATCTGCTGAGGTTCAGATGTAGCTCTGCCCTTTTACTACATAAGAATTTGGATGCATTCACTTCAGTGAGCTTTGGATCAGACATGCAGTGGAGAAAAAAATGCCTTATTAAGTGTTGAGAAGATAAAACTTTTTCCCCATTTTGAGAAACCTAGGAACTGTCATAAAAAAAACCCCAAACTTAGATTTTTGGGCTTTATGTAGCACTTCTAAGTCTAAAATTTCCCACACTGTTTTGCAAACTTACATAATATTAACCACAGAACTAATTTCATCCACTTCAAAAAAGCAATCAGGTATGGGGAAGCGCATTTATTATTTAACAGTGTACAGCAATGTTATAGGCAGTTTAAGATAGGAATTCATTTTCTCAACTAAAATTGTACAGGCCCTTAAGTGGGCAAAATATAATTACCAAACTAGAACTTGGGCCAGTATACTTTGGTTAACAAGCCCGCTCTTACAAAAAGTGCCAAAGGCCCTTTCAGTTACAGTAAGTGGTTACAGCCTCAGTTTGCCATCCCATCCAGAAGATTATACCTTATAACTAAAGATCAATTGTCTTTATAGTTCTTTCTCTTCTGTAAAAGAAAGTGGAAATTTCAATAATGTTAGATAATATTCCAAGGGCTCATTAATAACAAAAGCTGAGGGACCTCTCACAACTGTGTGCGTGCATGTGTGTGTGTATGTGTGCACATATAATATCAGTGACTCTCAACCAGGGTTCTTTGGCACACTGTTAGATGTACAAACACCCACAAACGATTTGGAGTATAAACCCAGAAATTACAAATAGAAATTCCGTTGTTTAAAAACATTCTGAACTTTTGTCATCTTTGAGTTCTATGTAAGAAAAGGATTGCTGCTATTTTTCCCTGGCCAAGAAACTAGTGAAAGCTAAAACTTGGCATTTTTTCCTGACAGCTGCCTTGAGTCTAAAAAGGTGGAGAAGGACTGTATATGCACATCCAGGTCCAGAGCCAGGATTTCCTAAAGAGGGTTGATGGCTGCCCCTCAGACCATGGGAGTGAGGCATGGCTGGAACCCTCGGGTCATTGTGTAACTCTGGGGAGCTGGGTAAGAAGCAGGCACACAAAGTAGGGGACTCTTGTCCCTTCCAACACTTGTGCTGCTGTTCCCAGCAGACCTGCAGAGGAGGTTGGAGGGAAGACCCAGACCCACTCCTTCCCTGCTGTAGCCAGCAGGGCTAGATTAACCCTTTAGTGGTCCCTAGGCAAACAAACGCATGGGCCCTGGGCCAGTCAAGACCCCCTTCCCCAGCCTGGCGCAGGGCGTGGGGCTTAGAGCCACCACTAGGAAGCAGCCACTACGGTGGTGAGGCTGGCAGAGGGAAGGGGAAGGGAAGGAAAAGGAAGTAGATGGGGCCATTTGCATCACTGCCATGGCAGGAAGAACTGGGGCCCCCTGCAGCTCAGGGGCCTAGGCATGTGCCTAGTTTGCCTATGCATTAATCCTGCCCTGCTAGCCAGCAGCCTGTTTCCACATTTCCTGTGATGTGCCCCACTAGCTGGGAGCAGGTACTGGAAGAATATGTGCACATCACAGCCATTCTCTGTAGTATGGGACAGGAGCAGGTCAGGAGTGGCCCTGGGGCCCCCCTGTGTCTGTGTCAACTGGAGGCAGTGGCACACAAGTTCTTCCTTACAGTGCCTGCTCCCAGCCAGGAGGAAAGGAGGGGAGAAAGAAGGGCAGGTGCTGGAAGGAGGAATCTGCATGTCACTGGTATCCCCTTGCTGAGCCTGGCACCTTGGGTTGCAACAGCATGCAGCTGGAGCAGCTCTGGGGCTGTCCCTGCACTTGGATTGGCCAGGGGCAGCGGTGGCAGTGCTATAAGGCGGGGAGGTATCCTCACCACTGCATCCCTTGAGACCCACTCCTTTATATCTCACTGGAGTATATATATAAAATACATACAGTGATTCTCAACTTTTGTAGGCACAAGGTACCCCTTGGAAAATGCCACTTCTTAGCCTTAGCTAAGCTGTTGGGGTGTGTGTGTATACATGTGTACACACACATACACATGTGTAAGTGTGCATGCACACACCCTCTCCTTTATCCTTATGAGTCTGCTCCTCTCTGTATTTCCAGAGCAACTCTGGAGTGATTTTTTTTTCATCTGATGTTTGAAAGCAGTGTGGGAGTCATGGCACTGTATTCATCCATGTCACCTCATCTACAATGCAAGCTTCTAGCTGTAGGTAACTATAGTTAAATAGACACTGGCAAGCACAAAGGGTGGTGGAGGTAAGTTGAGAAACAGTAGTCAGAAATGGACTATTGGAGAGTCCTGCCTTTAAGGAACCAGTCCAACGAGCAATTTTTCCCCCTTATTCCACCTGATGCCAGGAGGTTGAGATATATGCATAAGCCGTATTTGCCAGTGAGATTTGGTATTATTTTTAAATGTTGTTTAGAATAAGTAAATTCTCACTATAAATTAGGGCATGGTTTTGGCTTAATAACATTGAACTATCTTTTAGTCTTTATGTCATGATTTTATTCAGACCACATCAAAGTGAGTATGTAAGCCAAATTCTGCAACATATGCTGCAGCTGATTAAAATTTACCTAAAAGTACAAAGTATAAAATTAAAGGTACCCTCTAAGTTGTTTAAAAAAAACCAAACAAGCTCCTTAAAAATAAATGCTGAATGCTGTAAGTAATCTAGCTAAGAGAGGCATCCTGTGCACCAGTAAGTACAAGATAAAATCAGTCCTTTCTCTTTATGATATTATGGACCTGGACCTTAATGAAAAGAAACCAAATCTCAAGCCAAATAAATGTGTATGCAAGTGTTCTTGGTTCAGGAAACATTGTTACTGTGCTCAGCCCCTTTCTTGTTTTGTAGTTTGTAGGAATGAACTTACCTCTATTTTAAAATTTTATTTTTTTATTGAAAATTACTATAATTATAGGTGCAAAAGAGAAGATATAAGGCATTAATACTAATACAAAGCACTTGTACTTCTTCTAGTAAAACTAGTAAAGAATAAATCTGAATATACTTTTTAAAAATATTGCTAAGGAACTCAGTCAATGAAGGTATAGATTTGCTGGTACTGACCTAAAATGAAAACAATTACAATTATGTGAATCCTGGTATGCTGATTCTTTGAAAATGTCTGTATGACATAATGCCTGATGGTGTTAGTTAATAAGCTAACACTGTGTCAGCTCCTGTGTAAAGTAAGCTAACAGCTGTTTTCTACAATTAGAAACAACATAGTTTTGCATAACAATTCTGGTTATTTCTCAGTGGGTGTGTCTACACATGAGCTTTACTGTGGAATAGACTAATTAGCTCCTCAGTAAAGCATCACTGTCTACATGTGCGCTGGTATTTGGGGACAGTAAACTTACCTTACAGCAGTTAGTATTGTCGGGGACCAGTACTATCTTATGGCAGTGTAATTTTACTGCACTGAAACACATGTAGCTGCTCACTGCATGTGCAAAAAATTGGCCAGACTCCTGCTTGCTGCCTAGCCACACAGCTCCATGCTTGCGGCAGCCTCCTGCCTGAGCCAGCCCCTCTGCTGTGCAGTGCCACCACCTGGAGTCCAGGGCTGACCCCCTGTGCCCCCTGCCAAACCAGACTTGCTCCACCTTGGCTCAAATTGCTGCTGTCCTGGGTGCACATGTGGATGCTGCACCAGGGAGCAGTTTATTCTGGCTTGAACTGTTGCGGAGTTTATTGTTTCACATTAATTGTATGTGTAGATGCACCTAATAACTACAAAACACAAATCTTAGCTTAATGTCTGATCCAAATTTCACACCTCCTGTCTTTAGCATTGTATAACGCCTTTCACTTTTTCTCTCCATCAGCCGATACTTTCCCATAGTCCTTTTAAAAGCATAGAGCTACAACAGAGCAAAATCTTCATATCTGGATAACTGTGCTCTTGGGAGCAGTGTAGACAAATTTGAAAACATCAGATAGCAAAGTGCATGTGTATAAAAAACTCAGTAGCTCTCATAATAATCTGAAGAAAGTTTGAAAAGAACTCTCTGAGAAGTGCACAAAACTGGTAAAACTCTTTTGTCAAAAATCACTAAGTAGAGAACCTAGACATAAAGCCAGATTTAGAGACTGGGGACAACTAGAACACTTGTGAGTTCAACCTAACGTAAACTCTACCACTTTTCTTTGTCAAGACAAGTCCATTTTCTTTTATTTTGCTTGCTATATAGATGTGAAGATCCAATCACAGTTATTTCAGATAGATGTACTTGCTGATAGACTTACAAATGTGATTTAGATAGACTTCTGTAGGAAAGGTGGTTGGTACGTATTGAAAAGAAGATGCAGGCAACCCCTGCTTAACACTGTTTCGCTTAGCACTGTTTTGCTTGTTTTAAATTAATACCCGGTTTCACTTAGTGCTCAGTGAGTTTCATTATAATGTTCACAGTTGCCATCTCGGGTCATTACAAATGCTTGCAGTCGCCATCTTGGATCGTCAAATACTTTCGGTTTCACTTAACACTTGTTTGGCTTCAAGCTCGGCTTTTCAGGAACCAATTAAGAGCGCTAAGCGGAGGTTGCCTGTATAGGATGACATCCCAGGGAACACTGAAGTAGAGTTGCTCCTTTACTGACTCTTAACTCATGTTTTTTTTGCAAGTAGATGTCACTTAAAAATAATAGAAGCTGAGTCCAAAAGCATTGTAACTCACTGACCCAACACATTATTATAAAAGGCAGAAATAAAGAAGTACATATGTTACCCAAAGTTTTGTAAGATTTTATTAATGGCTTTAAAGCTGATGCATCCAGTTAAGAAAGAACGCAAACAGGAAGGCTTGGGTTGGTTTTTCTTAAGTTTGAATTACAAATTGATTATGCAGAAAGTGTTATTGTTCTTTTCAGAAACAGAGATGAGAAGGTAAAGGACAGAAGCTGTACAATATATGTGACTTATCTGTTTGGTTGTGTTAATAATTTGTATAATTTAATTATATTTCAGGAATAGGAGTCCCTTAGAATAGTTTTGGTCAAGTTATACTTATTGCTCAGTAGGCATGCAGAAAGCTCTCTACAGCCATAACTGAACAGATGGTCAGGTCACATCAGGTAAAAGTGGCAGATCCCACTCTAAGATAATGCTGAATGGATGTGTTATCAGACTTCAGTGCTGTAAGTTAGAGCGCCGTAATGAACGTGTGTACCAGATCCCATTGTGACTCGTGTTATGTTGCATTCTGCTGGCAACCCCTGGGGCTTTGCGGCACCCTGTTAAACCCCCACTCCCTCCTGCCCTGTTTCCTCTGGCCAGCTATGAGCCACTGTCGTATTATCGCTCAGTGTGCAGATTTGATCTACCCTGTCTGGGCATTTGTAAAGCTTTCAATTAAGTGCTGTGTTGATTATGGACATCACATTCATACACGGGGCTGTCCAAGATGTTCATCTTATACAGTTTGTTTTGAAGCATGTGCTGTGTGTATCTAGATCTCAGTCCGTTCAGCTTGACCCACACTTGTCTGTTAAGGCCGTGCCCAATGGGGGACTCATTTGATGCTGCATGAATAGATTTCAAACTGGATTACTCTGAACAATCATTTCATTTATATTCACCCTACCCCTTATCTAAATATAGCGTAACACACAAGCCCACAGTACCCAGCCTGTCAGGCTCTCCTCAGGCCCAGAAACCTGGTAGCAGGAGAGTGGCTAGGGTCTGTCTTCTTATGCCACTTGGTCTAATATCCAAGAATGCAAGGAAAACATTGGTGTGTGTGCAAGTTGTGCATCCTATCCTATTGTTCTTTACTATTCATTCCATCCGGAAAGAGCACAGACCAGCTGCAGGTGCTTTCTCAGCCTGACAAAGGGTATTTATACCTGAAAGCTTGCTAAGAAGAATTTTCTCCAACTATATGAGTTGGTCTAATTTAAGATATCAGATTTACCCAAAGAACTTTGTCTGCCGGTTGTGTATCCTGTTATAAGTGCAATATCAAGCTTTTTAGTGAGACAGTTTCTGGACCGTACAGGAGCACAGTAATGTGCTGGGGCATACACCATTGCATGTGTGGTGGTCTGAGCACTTTGAAGTTGGCACCCGTTGTCGTGCTGACTAAATGTCTTAAGGCAGCTACTCTTGCAGAGGCTTTACTGATGACTTTCTGAATGTGATGCTTATAGGTGAAGGAATGGTCTAATGTGACTCCTTGGTAAGTTGGGGCATGCTCATGGGGAAGGATATAGTTGCCTGCTCTGATGTTCACTGTGCTCTTTGCTCAATGATTGTCCACATGGAAGACTGATGATACTGATTCATTGATGCTCCTCATTGGCCTTGTGCATTTCAAACAACCTTCTCCCCCGCCCCCCACAACATCTGCACCACTGGCCTGGAATGAAGCAGAGGCACCAGGCTCAGTCTTCCCTACTGTTGGAGGTATATCAGTCTGTGTTATATTGAGTGGGACCATAAATCTAGGTAATTATCAACAGACTGCCCCATCCCTCAAAGTCATGTTGCGTTCCTGAGAGAAGCCAGCATGTTTACTTGGATCCAACTGACACATACTGTAACTCAAACAGATCCTGATGTACACTGAAAGCTTTTTTCAACCCCCATAGCCAAAGTGTAACCAACAGGCAAAATTGCACATTTTCGCTGATGAGCCTCTGGACACACTTTGGCAAAGCAGCTACGAATGAGAACTGCTGCAGGTAAGGTGCAGCAGGAAAAGGGAATTCTCCTTAGCAAAACCCCTCCTTACTCCCTCCCTCTTCTTCTGGACAACCAGAGAAGGCTCAAACCTCCGATGGTGATGCTTAGGTTTCCCAGCCCTCCCAGCTCCTACATCAAGTAGATGGAACTTAGGCATCCAACTTTTTCCAGCTGGGAGGCAGTACAGTCATTCTGTCAAGGTCAGCACCAGGTTATCCAGAGCTGTGTGGTTTCCAGCCCCAGGCCAGGAAAAGGGTCCAGGCAGGGGACTCATCAGAGGCCCCTTGTTGTCTCCCTTGTCTGCAGGCATCACGTTTGGTTGTGGAGCCTAAGATGCTGGATCCAGAATGGTTGGCTAGACACCTGCAGAGCATCAGAGATGTGTGTAGATGGTGCCGGCAACATGAGGACCAAAGGCGACCATCAGTGTTGGGTTGAAATGGTCAGGCTGGTGACTGCTTGCACCCACAGTGCTACAGCACTTGAACAAGCCATTGAGGACCAGGAGCGTGCTGTGAAGGTCCAAGAATGAAGTCTGTGGATAGCCAGTCACTCTCTGAGAGAGGTCACATGCACCGCTACAGAGCTGAGAGAGTTGCAACGCCAGGATAAGGAGTTTATGCACAGGGTCAAAGACCACTTGGGATCTAGCTATGACATTTCTGAGTGATGTCAGTGTCCCTTCCTATAGGGAAACTTGCCCTCCTGGACCGGAGTAGAGCGGCAGGCTGCCGCCCACCTCCTCTCCCCTGCCCTCCTATGGAGAGCCCTGCTCCAGGGACTTCTCCCTTGGACATAGCCAGTAGTTCCACAGGGGTGGGGGGAGCCTGGATGACAGCCATGGGGGAATGCTGTACACTGCATATTGATTGGCAGACACTGGGGGACCCTAGCAAAGGATATATGGCACATTGGACCCACTGACTGATGGTCCAAGGAGGCAAGAAGGCATCTAGTAGGGCCCACTCTAAGGAGCAACAGTTTGGGAGAGAACAGGTACCAGGGTGTTTGAGACTTGGTGCCAGTCCTGGCATTGATTCAGCCTTCCTTCCAGGGCCAACTTGCTACTCCTGGGCACTGGTGGTTTCCAGCATAGGTGCAAAGCCTCAAAGAGAACAAGGATGAGGGAAGTGTCCCACTGGGCCAGGCTATGCCACTGCATGTCCAGGTCCTGCTGTGGAGGAGCAGCATATCTCTGTGAGGAATGGCAGCCCCCTGGGCTCTGGCCCAAGTTCTGGAGCAGGCAGTGTTCTACAGTTTTTCTTTATTATGCACATGAAAAGTTTGGCAGCTGCAGCATTTAATTAAACAGGAGGGCAGCAGTTTCATCTGTGGCATTTCCTCCTGCCTCCCCAAGGTTTCGTGTTTAAGTTGATTCCCCCCGCTACTGCCCACCTCCCTTCCCCCCTCAACAGCATAACTGCCCAGTGCAAGCAGGGTCTTTCCCCATTCTCTCAACTGGGAAGAAGATTCCAAGTTCAAGAGTGCTCAATGTTGCCCAGCTTTTGTTTAATAAACACACTAACAGTTTGACAGCTTCATTATTTAATTAAAATGAGGCCCATCTCTTCCTTGCATTCCCCCGCATCCTGGTGTGCCCTGAGGGGAGAGGGAGTCTGGGGATGGAGAGGGGATGGTGCCCAGGCAGCCTTGGTTGTGGGCAGCGGTGCCCATGACTGGGCCAGAGGAGTCCATGGCAGGAAACCCATGGCCCAGTGCCAGGATGTGGGTACTTGAAGTCCTCCAGCCCTACTCATTTGGGTAGGGTTCCCAGTCCACGTGTGTGAGGAACTATTCAGCCAGGACTTTGTGGATCCAGACAGTCTGTCATGGTGTCAGGCTGCGACCACACACACATCGGCAGGGGACTCATCCTCTGCCATCCCTGCCCCATGTGCACTCGCAGTGCCAAGCCTGGTCCATAGCTGAAATGCTCCTTCCGGCAGTCCAGCTACCCCCATAGGGCCTCACGAACCAAAGCAGGAGAGGATAGGTCAGGCCCATGACGAGGATTGTGGGGAGGGGCAGTTAAACTGGGGAACTGCAGCCTCGACGACCTTATGATCTGATGACTTGAAACCTGGCTCCGTGGTCGGACCCAGAGAGTGATAGTTGATGGAACCGTGTTGACATGGTTCATGATGACCAGTTGCATCCCCAAGGGCTCTGTACTTGGACCAGTACTCTTTAACATATTTATAAACAGTCTGGATTCAGGTATCGGAAAAAGACTGGCTAAATTCACTGATGGCACCAAACTATGGGGAAGTGTGATCACATTAGAGGATAGGCTGGCGATTCAGGCCAACCTGAACAGGCTCGCACGGTGGGTGAGTCAAAACCTGATGGCATTCAATGCTGAGAAATGGAAGATGCTCCACCTTGGAGGAGAAGAAAGAATTCACATCATACTTATAGGCTCAGCAGTGCTACACTTTCTAGCACCATGACTGAAAGAGACTTGGGGGTCATGACTGACCACAAGATGAACATGAGCCACCAATGCCATGCTGCAGCTGGCAAAGCAAACAAAACCCTGTCTTGCATCTATTGATGTATCTCAAGCAAGACACAGGATGTTATCCTCCCACTGTACTTGGCCTTGGTGAGGCCACCGTTGAAGTACAGCATTCAGTTCTGGGCTCTGCACTTCAGGAAGGATGTGGAGAAGCTTGAGAGAGTCCAGAGGAGAGCCACACGCATGATCAGAAGACAAGAGAACAGGTCTTATCAGGAAAGGCTGAGAGGCATTGGACTCTTCAGCCTGGAAAAGCAAAGGCACTGGGGGGACTTGGTGGCAACCTATAAGTATATAAGGGGTGTGCACCAGGAACTGGGAGAACATCTGTTCACCAGAGCAGCCCAAGGGAAGACAAGGTCTAATGGTCACAAACTCTGGGAAGACTGTTTTAGGCTGGACATAAGAAAAAACTTCTTTACCATTCGAGTCTGGCCTAGATTCCCCCCAGAAGTGGTGCAGGCACCTACTCTGGACACCTTTAAGACATACTTGGATGCCTATTTTGCTGGGATCATTTGACTCCAGCAGATTTCCTGCCCCTTGTACAGGGGGCTGGACCCAGTGATCTTGCTAGGTCCTTTCCAGCCCTAATGTCTATAAAATCTATGACATCGCCAATGATGAAATCAAGAACCTTGAGAGCATAGAACCAACTCTCCATCGCCCTGGGGAACAGGAAGTTGCCCATGATTGCCCTCATCAGCCATGTGAAAGTCAGTGGTCCAGTCATGCCTCGGACTCCTGGGTTCTGTGTGTGTCTGCATTTGTGTGCGTGTCCAGGATGCTTGCGTTCTGTGTGTGGGAGGGGGAGCATGCGCACAGACACAGAATTCAGGCATCCTGAACATACACACACTCACACTTGCACACACAACCCTGGGACACACACACACACACACACACACACACACACACGGTGGGCACAGGGTGCATTGAGTGGGCATGAGTGGGCTGGCTGGCTGATGGTTTGTGGTCATGATAAGCTGCTGTCACATCGGGTCCAGGTGGGTGGCCATAATGTCCCCACCAGCCAATCGGGTGGCTTGGTTATTTGGCTCCGCTCTGGAGTTCTTTGCAGCCCGGGGAGCCCGTGGGACGTTCTGGGAGGGATGCTAGAGCCTCTCTTACCTGCTGTGCTCAGGCCATGCAGGTAAGCTCCAAGCTCCCACCCCACAAGAGCTAACGTATTCAGCTTCCTTCTAACTTAAATGTGGGCACCTAGAGTAAAGCACAGAAATGAGAGCGATTTTGCCGAAGGTTTGTTGAACACCTGTACGTAGCCTTTGTTTGCAGGTGAAAATCATAAATGAATGCCCTCTAAAACATATCATTTTTTTTTCCAGTAGTATCATTGCGATGGATGTGAATGTAAAGTGCTTTTAGTAATGTCAGGTAATGCCTGTTACAAGTCTTTAAAGAAAGTCATCATCCCTGTTTCAGTAATTCATAGAGTACTATATTGCACAAAGAAACAGTTAGGGCTGTTCAGTATCCTAATCCCAATACTTATTTGGAATCAAAGACTTGAAATGTTAGATCACTTGCTGAGAGGTATTAATTTTTTTACCTATAACCCCAGTGTGTGCATCTTTGTGTGTGTGATGCATACTTTAGTTGTGGTGTCCTAGCTGGACAAGATACTGATAGTAGGTCTTTATTCTTGTAAAAGAAAATAAATAATAATAATCATTCATCCTGACAATAAGTCTGTGTGCAAGTTTCCTTAAATGGAGACTCTTTCAAATTTTACTAATCCAAACCAGCCATCTTTAAATATGAGATTTTCTGAGCCAAATGTTTTGTACTGATACTTTCTTTGGAGATATTAGCAGACAGACCTTTAATCCAGTATAAATGTATGAGTGTATTCAAGCATTTTGTCTTTTATCAAATGTAATTTCAAACCGTCTGGCTTGGAGTCGGATACAACAGATGGGTTTTGTCTCTTTACTGAAGAATATTCTCTTTTCCCTAGTTATGATACAAAACTAGGTGATTATCAGCAGTTAAACAGTATCTGTAGTTTGGTTTACTAACTAAAACTAAACTGGAGTTGGGTTTTTGGTGACAAGCAAAAAAGAATAATTTTGGTTCAGTTTTAGCCCTAATATCATTTGGACTAACACAAATAATATTACATATAAGCTTACACATTTGCAAGATTAGAACTTTGTTGTCAATACTAAGTCTTCAGACACTTTGGGTAATCTATTGATAATTCACTCAAAACTTTCTAAAGGTGAAGAATGCTAGTGAATTCTAATTTTAGACTTTACCCTTGCTGTTTACAACTTTCAAAATCTTTTTGAGAAGTGATTCATATTAACTTCAAGAACACAAGCCGATAAGTCGGTAAAATACTTGAGAGTATCCCACTGATAAGCTTGGCAAACAAGTCTGATATGTCAGTACTACAGACCTAATGAATCAGGAAATCAATACTCCATTCTCCTTACAGAGTAAATGTTTACTAAAAGAAACTGTTAGTACAAAGGTGGTTAGAAGAAGAATTGGAAACTCACAGAGGTGAGAGCAGTGCAGAAGCAAAAATACAGGATTCAGGTGGATCAAGAAAATGAAAATGGAATTGTAGAACCTACTTTAAAAAAATATCAAGTGCAACACAGAGGGAACTTACTTGATACACTTTTGTGTGGTATTCTATGCATATTTTGTGATGAATATTGTTACTCCTTCTTTCATTGCATCAGGATATGGCCTTTTTAAGTGGAATTACTTATATCAGTTTTATTTTGGTTCTGCTTCATAGGTGAGAAGCAAAGATTTGGTTATGATCGATCAGGATTTGATGTGGAGGATTCTGATGGCGCAGATGACGATGACAACGACAATGATGATGATGATGAAGATGACAGCCAAGCTGAATCAGTCCTCTCTACAACTCCCTCAGTTACAGCCAGCCCTCAGCATCATCCATCTAGAAATAGCTTGCAGGAGGTCACAAGTGCAGACGAAGAAATCAGATTTGCAGATTGTTTTGCTGGGGTTCATACAGATTCTATGGATGGTTTGCCCAAAGCACTGCTTACGAAGATGACTGTGCTTAGCACAATACAGTCAGAATGCCGAAATTCCAGGTCACCAGTCATGGACCCTCATCAGGAAGCAAATGAAGCAAGAATACAGGAGAGGGCGGCAAGTACAGAGCATACCTTACCCTCTGAGATTGCTCCTAGATCCCCAGGTCATCAGATGTCTATAGACTATCCAGACACAGTAGCAGCTTTGAGGAGTCCTGCAACGTCAAATGTAGTTGTTACAAAGGTTAGAGTACTCGTTTTTAATGGGAAGTAGAGGAGCACACTCCATATCCTTTTAAAAACTTGTTAGGAATCAAACATTGAGATGACCTATTTTCTGGTAATATTTCAAAATAGTTTGCTTCCTTCATTCTCTTTACACAGATGTTGATATTTGTTAAACAAATTCAAAGTACTTCCTATGCAGGTATATAGGAGCATAATAACAAATAGTAATATAAAAACCACCACTTCTAAATAGGTGTGGTTTAGGATTGCATCCTGAAAAGATGTGTATACATATCTTTAACTTAAAGAATCATGTTAGTTGATTGACTGTATTATTAAGAATAAATAGTAGTATATAACATAGGAAGAATGATACTGGAGTGGGGCGTGTTAAGCTGTCAAGCGAAAGAGAGTTCAGAAGCTTAATCCTGAAATTCAGAAATAAAATTATCAGTAGAATCCAAAGGAAATTAATTTGATAGTATTAATCTAATCCTGTATGATTTTGTCCACAGAAGTGTGCACAATTTGTACAATTGCCGTCTCTCTTCCAGATGTGCTGAGTACTAGAATAGAAAGCATGCCATCTGTTCCCGGATGCAGGAAACCTGCACAATAGTTGCCCACACTCAATAACAAGATGGGGAAGGGTATAGAATTAACACCAAGCTGTAAAAGAATTAAGTGTTGAATTCCTGGCTCCCAGCCGCAGTGTACCATCACTTAAACTAAAGCATCTTTTGATAGGAGAAGGATCCATTTATTCTGTGCCACTTTGGATGTTCCAAACAACTTTGGATGCTCCAACCAGCATGGCTTGTTGAAGCATGATTTTAGGAAAATGTGTGTACAGTGCTGGTGGAATGGTGAAAACAACACTTAGTTCTTTTCATTTAAGTTCCTGATACCCCATATCTGGAAAAAAGCTGTTCAAAAGAAATGCAACAACCTTTGAGAGTACTAATGCTTATGAAAAATCAGGTATGAGAATTAAGAGCATTAAGCTTCGAGAAGTTCTAACAACATGTGGGAAGGAGCAGAACAAGAAAGGAAGGTAGTTTATTCTTCAGGTTGTACAATATGTATTGAGAACTGATTTGATTTACTGTAATTTTTCTAAAAGAAAAACAGAATACTGCAAAACTACAAGTATAGGCAGATAAATGATTAATTCACTACAAGATGAAAGTGAGCAGGAAAATGCCGTGTGTTCTTATCTAATGGCAAATGAAAGCTTAACTAGGGTAACTTACCTCTTAGTGAAAGACCCCTTTTACTGACTTCATTTCATTCATCTGAACATACTGTGCCTCCTTTGGGGTATTTTCACTTAATGAAAATACAGTGATAACCTGACTACTAAAATGTCTTTGTTGCTTCGTAGAGCGCACACTCCATAAGACTTCCCTCACCACCAGTGGATCGAAGCACGCAAACAACAATAGTGGCTCCTTCTGCAGCATCACCCTATCTGGAAATCCAAGATGAGAAGCCACAAGAATGTCAGCGCCGGGCCACAGAATTGCCAGCTCCTCCAACTCATCTGTTTAGCCACCTCCCTCTGCATTCACAGCAACAAGCCAAGACACCTTATGGTATGATACCTGTAGGAGGAATTCACGTGGTCCCTGCTGGCCTAGCTACATACTCTACATTTGTACCAATTCAAGCCGGGCCAGTGCAACTCACTATTCCTGCTGTTAGTGTGATTCACAGAACTACAAGTGCTCTTGCTGACACAGCCTGTGCAGTCTCTGGCACTGCCAATTCAATAGGAGTTGCAGAAGTAAACAGTGTTGTGCCATGTATTCCAATAGGTCAGATTAATGTGCCTGGCATCCAGAGCCTGAGTACACCAAGTTTACAATCTCTTCCACCATTAGGCATGGAGACAGTCAACATCTTAGGTCTGACGAATACAAATATTGCTTCACAAATACATCCTTCTGGACTTACGCTAAATGCTGTGGGCCTACAGGTTTTGACTGCCAACCCTTCATCTCAGAGCAATCCCAGCCCTCAGACACACATTCCAGGCCTACAAATACTGAACATAGCATTGCCTACTTTAATCCCTTCGGTCAGTCCAGTAACTGTAGATGGGTCAGGAGCTCCTGAAACACCAGCTTCCAACAATAAAGCCTGTGAAACTCAACAAGAACAGACTTCTGTGAGCTTTTCTGCAGCTGACATCAATCAGATCACCAGTGCTGTATCTCCTCAGGTGGCATCTGCTGGCCAGCAGTACAGTGTAAAAAATATTTTAGAGCCTGCTTCATCACTTGAGTATGAAAGACTTGATGGGCTATGTAAGGCAGACACTGAAAAGGCTGACCCAGCAAATCATGTCAAACCAAAGTATGATGTTTCTTTTGTTCAGGTCAAAAGGGCTTCCATGTCAGAGCCCCTCTTGAAGGTGAATTCTGAAGTTTTAACTAAGTCCCCAGTCCATCGAACTGTCTCTCCAGATAGACAGGGACAAAGGTTTACCAGATTCCCACAAAGACAGAATACTGTGCAGTTTAGTGATGGCAGCAGTGATGATGAGGACAGACTTGTAATAGCAACCTAGACTTTTTTTTTTTTAATAACACTTGCAGGTTTCTTTGAAAACCTTCCTTTCCTTAAAGCACATTTTTTTCTGACCCAAACTCATAACTAATCTTTGTGCAATCATGAACTCTTGACCAATAATTGTTGTTTCTTGTCAGCTCCAGCCATTTTTGTACATGTTGTATAGACAATTGTGCCTTTTGGAGTTTTATGTTTAGAAACCTGTACAGATTATTGAATATATATATATATATATATATATATATATATATAAAATATGTATATTAAAACCAGGTAGTTGCTTGTGTTTAGTAAGTACAAACATCTTTTGTCAGATGAAATAAATGATTAAATTATATGTTGCACTGTTAAATGTAAATTTTTATGGCTGTGGGACAAAGTTTCTGTGTACAGTTCTAGTATGTAAAACTCCATATTTATTGTATCCATATTAGTCTTGGGGAAAGGGTCTGTCCATCTTTCTTGTGTAAGACAGTAGCTTTACACTTAAACAGAATACAGTATCTGTGTTATGAAATATTACAGTAAAATTTTGTTTACTGACTTTACATTGCTTATGTTGTGCCTGCTTGATGCTACTAGTTAGTGAAATCTGTAGCTCACTTATTTGACTAGAGACCCAGTAGCTTGTTTTCATTTGGGAAGTTGCTGGTGAAGTGTCTGTAAATATGGTTTCACCCATCAAGAGGGAAGAACAGGTTTTTCATGCTGCCAAGAAGCAAAGCCTTTCTTTTTTAAAATTGTTTCCAGGGGGTGTTCACTCCTAACTTTTTTCATAAGAGGCTTCCATTGGTCACTTTTTTAAAAAAAATTCATTTATTACTGAAGTCTCAATGTCACAGTCCTTTTCACTCAGCAGAAATGGCAAGGAAGTGAAGGTAAACTTCTTTTTATGTGTAGTCTTGAACCATAAAGCTACATTTTAAATTTAATTAAAAATGGTTGGGCAAGAAAGGAATAGTTTTTGTGTCTCCTTAATTGTAACAGCACTATTCCAGGCATCAAAAAATGGTGCTGAGGCTGTGTTTTGCAGTGCTAATTGTCAAGGCTGTTCCTTAGCCTCTAATGAGTACTTCATTTCAGAAATCTTTACTTCCAGCTACAGGAGGCATATTTTCAGAAAAAGAAAATACCAGTTTATGCTTACAATTAAGTTGTCCGTATTCTAACAAATTAATCGTTATGGGCATACAGGATACGGACTGATTTCAAAATGTTGGAATTGCATATGATTCATTTATCTTGTGTATGATGCAAACACTTTAAAGTTACCAAAAGAGCTCTAAAAGGTTGCAGAATTCCAAAACACATTAATTCTACTTTGCAGAAGGGTCAGCTCTCTTACAAATTTGGAATTATCCTACAGTTAATGTAATAAAGAACTTTTCAACAAAAGTAGTGCTGCTTTTTTCCCCCTTTAGAAACCATCTGCAGGTGGGCTAAAAATACCAGTTTACAAAGTAGTATCAGATCTTTTAAACCCAAAAAACATGTTCAAAATTCAGTAATGTATATAATTGGCCAAAATGTTATGCATCTTTTCTGGTAAAAGTAAAGATGGGACGTGCATATGTAACTACTGGGGAAAAAAACTGGAGAGAAAATCAGAAGTGAACTGAGCATTAACTGGTTTGTATTGCTCGGGTTGATACCTGTAACTAACTTAAGAGAGCAGTTCTTATCCTGCATTGCTCTAAATTCAAGGGCAACATTATACCCTATACCTTTCTATTTAACCTGCTTTTGTACTATACTCCATTGTCTACAGTGTGCACGGTAATGGAACAATGTAAATGAGTGAATAAGCTCAGACTTCAAGAAGCAACATTTAAAAGTATTAATATGAATAGGGTGACCTACCATTAGGTTAATCCAGCACTTCAAACCAAATATTCTGGAAGAGAAAAGTCACTTCTATTCAGACGTGAATTTCATGTTAGTCCTGTTTTGTATAGAGCTTTGTTAAAGAGCTGCTCACCTAAGCCAGTAAGCACTCAACTCAAACTGAAGTTAAATGTATTAGTGCTCAACAGACCACATGACTGGACTTCCAATGTGTGAGTGCCTTGCATTCCACCAGTGTGCAAGTCATTGCTGCATATTTATATATTCATTGTATAACCACGTAGTGATATCAAACATCAATGTTTTTATTGTATTGGGCATGTCTGGGTTGCGCTTACAGCTGAAAATGTGTAAGCATTGCTGGGTTACGTGTTATTTCAGAGTCTGATCCTGTTCCCATTGAAGTGAGTGGAAATGTTTTGGTTGATTTTACTAAGTACAAGAGCAAGTCCTAAAATGCAACTTCTAATGCCTCTGCCATTTTACAGAGGTGTAGGTTGCAGCTGTGTTGGTCTAAGGACATAGGCAGACACGGTTCTTTGGGTAAATCTGATATCTTTTATTAGACCAACTAAATAGCTGGAAAAACATTTTCTTAGCAAGCTTTTGGGTTTAAAAACCCTTCATCTGGCTGAGGAAGCATCTGCAGTTGGTGTGTGCTCTTCCTGCCAGCCTGTCTCTCACCCACTGACTCCTCAGTTTACATTTTCACTTACTGGCTTTCTTGCATACATACCAGCCTCTGGCCTCTTTACTATTCATTTCATCCAGGAAAAGCACACGCCAAATGCAGATGCTTCCTCAGCCTCACAGAGGGCTTTTAAACCCAAAAGCTTGCTAAGAAAAACTCTGCCACCTTAGTCATTTCATCTACCTTACAATTGATGTTCTTGAAAAAGTCCTTGCTTAGGGCTTTTTACAAAGTGAAAATATTATAATGAATTTCTGAGAAGCTGTTCATGAATTTTAATCATTCTTTCAGGAGGACAACAAATGTGAGTTACTCTATTGTTTAGTTTGAACAACTTCTGCATGGTAACATCAGCTTGGAAAAGAGAGTGACTGAATGTGACAGGGTTGTAAAGAAAATCAGTCTATAAGATGTTTGGCTGATTGTGTGGTGGAACGCAAACATATGTTTGTGCATGTATCATGTTATAGGTAAACATATGAGCTTAATATAAGGAAATAGTACACAAAATATTGCTATTTAGTTACACACGCACACCCAAATCCTGCTTTTTCTATATATTTGATGGCAGAATTTACTCTATTCATATCCTATTTGTTTCCATACAGGCTGCAGTGGCAGAGGGGTTTTGAGTCATGTTATGATTCCAAGAGGGATGAGTGCAAACTGCCTTCAGGCACATGCTGGAGGTTGTCCCCAGATAACCCAGCTGTAAATAGCATCTTGATCATCTGGGATGGGGAGTCAAAGGCAGCCAGATGTGATACTAGCTACATCTAGCTTCGGGGGCTGTTGACTACCCCAAAACTGGAGTGCTTTAACCATGCTAGTTCAGACAGTTGCTAGGCTCAGGTGGACTTGCAATCTTTTGTATGACTGAATCAACTGTCAGTTTTGTGTACATGTCAGAATTTTGAGGGTTTAACGCTGTCTGAGGAAGCATGGGACTAGCATCTGCTTCACTAGTAAATAAAACCCGCTGGATCGGAGAGTGTACATATGATTCTGTTCTATTTTAGGTGATGTATGATGTAAAAACATCAAGGCCAAGAGCTGGAACAGAGGTGCAGTAGCGAGACAACAGACGTGTCACTTGGTAAGTCAGTGGGAGCAATATGATGAAATGGAGCTATGGATTGTAATGGATGCCAGTACTACTGAGCTTGTTTACTGAGCAAAAACAGTCAAGCTGGTCCTTGTAGCACTAACAATGACAAGCTTAATAGGGTAACTGCAGATAATCTATAGAGGTAGCATTATTTTAAAGTAGGCAGTAGGAGGAAAATAGTGCTGTATTGAGGTACGGCTAATAGTCACCTTCTGAGCCTTGTGCATGTGTGCACATGCAAGCATGGTGTTTTTCCTCTCTGCATTTGAGACAGTAAGCTCCTGGAGTGGATGAGTGCATATTGGGTTTATACACTACCTTGCATCCATTTCCTAGTACCAGAGACAACCAATGATAAAATTAGAAATATGACCAGAACTGTCAAATCTGAGATGCTTGTTATTGTCTGGGATTCTTCATGGTCTGTTGAATTCCTTTCAGTTATACCCAGTTCTGAGAGAGCCTTCTCATTATCTGGGAGAATGGTGGGGTTTGCGTATATATCATTTTCATTTTATTCATGTATAATTAGTTCTCATAAATGGCCCAGAAAATTCAAGGCAGACAAGGTTCTTTGGGTAAATCTGTTATCTTTTATTAGACAAACTCAAAAGTTGGAAGTTCATCTCTTTTCATCTCTCCTTTACATATTGTTCTTTCTCCATTGGTATAAACATGCAATCACCTGCAAAGCAGCCCTGGCTTTCCTTTTGACTGAATTCAATGTTTTAAATTATATTCTATGCTTTCCCCCTCATTTTAGAGTCATGAGCATAAGGGATTTCATTCTGTGCTTGTCACTGAGAGCCTCCTCTTACTAAAATCTGTAGGAAACTCCCCAGTAACTTTAATAGTGCAGGATTAGACATGAAGGCTATATCTCCGTGGTAAACTTCACAGGCTCAGTAGCAACATCCTCACGTGTGGAGCTGCTTTGAGCAGCAAGTGTAGCTAGCTTTTGTTTGGTGGTTTGGGTGGACTTTAGGATTGCTGAGTGACACTGTCAGTTAATCTATTCATGCCACCCTACAGTCCTGGCTACCCTGCTTCAGCTGTAGTTTGCAGCCCACCTAGAGCAGTGCAAAATGCTTGCAGGTGTGCTTGCCAACCTACAAGGTTTACCATGTTGAAATGGCCCAACATTTCTACATAGGGTAAGTTGACACAGTCCTGGCCAAGTCCATGTACACCAGTTTGAAACTGAACCCTATAGCCACAATTCAGGACAGTACAGTAACACTTGGTTAACATTAAGAAGTGCTCAAGTTCATTGGCCTCCTCTTCCTATCCCCAGCTGTTATATCTAGCATCTGGGCCATGGCCAAGGAGAAGCAGTTAAGTTCAGGAATTTTGCTACCCTTCACTGACCCCTGCTGTGGTTTGTGCTTTTGATGCTTGTTAGCTGGTATCATTTTCAGCTGCTTTCAATTTGCTTTAACTTACTGCAAGACTGAACCAAGCTACAGGTGGTGTGCGTCTGTTAACTAACTTGAAACGTCTCCCAGGTATTAGGTTCACCAAAAAAGATACCCTTCTGCCAGAAAATGTAGATGTATATCACATACTTGCTTTTCATCTACACTATTCTAGTTATAGTGAGTACGACACATTACACCTAAAAAGCAAAAGATAGGTACCATGCTTTTTACTTGTATGACAACTGGGAATGTTCTGGAATGACCTCAGATAAACAGTTTAATTTCCCTTGAGATTACCAATGTGGGTTGTTTAAGCAGAAAATAGAGGAACTTGTTACCATGTCTGCTTATCCTAGAAGTCCAAATTTGTATAAGATGGCACCAAGTCAGTCTTCATAAACGCATCTGAGTTTGTGCCTGCAAAGTTGCTTTTCCCACCCTGATGCTATGCTAGGCTGGCTTGAGTATTGCAGATAGCCTCCTGAAGATGGGACAAAGCATGATAAGATGACTGATTTGCATGTAAACAAAGCCCAAAGAATGAATCAATCTACAAGCAACACTTTGGGCATGCCTACACGTGAATTTACGTGTGCCTAAACTTAATGCTCCTTACACGTGCAGGCCTTAAGGTGCCTTAACGCATTTCTCTGGGCAAACGCATTTGCAGCCTAACCTGGGCAGCACCCTGGACAGGTCCTTGCATGCACAGCTGCACCAGGGCCTGCAGGCAGGTGCTGCATGGGAAAGCGGCTGAGGGCAGTGTGAACAATGAGTGCATTCCTGACTGGGTAGCACAGGGACAGGCACAGGCCGTGCCCAGGCACACAGGGTGTGCAACACATGTGGAGCCAAGACCACTGTACTGCAGCTAGAGGCAGCTCGGCTCCAAGTGAGCAGAGGGCATGCCCAAGACCCCAAGCCGTGTCTAGTGACTTGAGGCAGCTGCACCCAGCACTGGGCCTGGCTGCAGGTTACCAAGCCAGCTGCCTGTACCCAAAAGTTTGTGGCATCGTAGATGGGCAGTGGAGCCCAGTGCTGGCTGAGGGGGTGGGAGCCTCCAGTTGTTCTGAACTCAATCGACCCGGCCCCAGCTCTAACCCCCTCCCCATATTCCTGCCTCCCCAGCATCGGTCAAGAGTGGGCCGGAGCTGAGCCCACAGGGTCCTGTGCTGCCACTGAGTGCCACCGAGAAGAAGCAGCGGTGGGTGCAGTTCTCCAAGGCGCAGACATGAGCTGGAGTGGCGATTCCAGCAGCAGCAGTACCTGTCTGTGTACTGACCAACTTGGGACTAAGTCACCTTGTCAGCACCCGGTGGCAGTGTAGGGCCCTGCGGGCTCAGCTCCGGCCCACTAAGTCAACATATAAAGCATTAAGGCTCTTTAAGGTGTCTGCATGTCCCTTAAGGTGCCTTAACTATTCATGCCTAAATTTGATGCCTGCTTTATACAGGTATCAAATTTAGGCATGATTAGCCTAAAATTGCCATTTTTAAGGTGTATTAAGTGCATGCACATGTAGACCTGCACCATTAATGCATCTTTAAAATGGCTAAAGCTCCTTAAAAAATGAGCACATGTAGACGGACTCTTTGTGTTCCAGCTGCAGGTAGTTCACAGTCCAAAGCTGTCCAGGAGACCACCCCTTAGAAATGCTTTCCAATTGCTACAGCTGCTTCCTATTTGGAGAAAGATATTTGGTCTCAGTGTCTTGGGAAGGATCCTCTGGGACCAGTGAGATGAGTTAGAATGAAGGAGAGCTCTTCTTTTGCTTTAGGAATGAGTGGTTTATAGTATAGGCTGTCATCAGTGTAACCTTGTGAGCAGTTCATTATTGCATACATTAGTTAGAGATGTCTTGAAGGCTGTCTTAATAAGCTAAAAGGACATTTTTAAAATGTCTTATTAAAGCCTTATTAAAATGTACACAGAAACCATGTCTGGTTTGCATCTCTGAAGAAGATATTGGCATCTGTATGTCTAATTGCTACATGCATAGGTGATGGATTACTCATTCCAGTGTTGTTTTAGGATAGAAGCAAACTAATTTTTCCTCCTTTTAACATATTTTGGATTACTGGATAATCTGACAATAGAATGTATGTAGGTGGGCCAAGGTCATAGAAAGGAGCATTTAATTGTGTGTTTTAAAATTCCATATTGTTCCCAAAATGTTTAATAATTAAAAACACCAAACACAAAAAGCACACATTCATACACTCTACAGGTATTATAACTCCCCCCATCCTCCCCTCAGCTACTCAAAATATTATCCTAACCTGAAAATGTTACCAATCAGGTCAGAGAAAACCCTGTTAAACTGAAAGATGACAAGGCTTTGCATGCCTAAGGTTCAGTCATGGAAAGAAAAGCCTTTCTTAAGATCAGTCAATTAGCTAGGCATGCTTAGTTTTCTTTGATAATAGCAGGTTTGTTTTGCCCAATAAGGTCAAATGTTAAGGTCTGTTTGATTTTTGTGGCTGTGCTCTTTAGTATGTTTTAAATCCATGACATTGCAGTGCCTTTGACCAGTGAGGCATTTCATGTTGGAAATGGGTAGAGCGGAAGATAGTTTGTAATCTTCGTATTTCCACTTTTTGTCAAATTGCCTGGTTAAAACGTACTCATTTTTCACTAGACTTCCTGCAAAAGTGACTTTATTTTCACATGCACACTTAGGCACGACCACCTTGTAGTAATTTTATGTAATCCATATTTTTCCAATTTGCTTATGAGCTAAGTGAACAACTAAATCACTTTACATTTTTTTTTTTAGTTTCCTGAAAGACAGACACTGGAAAAAATGTGTAAAGTGATCTGGTTGTACACTTAGCTAATTTTAGTAAGGCTTTTGATAAAGTCCCTCCCACGTGACCTTCTCATAAGCAAACTGGAAAAATGTGGACTACATAAAATTACTACAAGGTGGATAGGTAATTGGCTCAAACAACTACAAACAAAGGATAATTCTAAAAATGGATTGATGTCAGGATGGGAAGAGGGTTTGTGCGAGGTTCCACAGGGGTCTGTCCTGATTCCAGTGCTATTTTAATACATTAATGATTTGAACCCCTGAACTGAAAGTTTCCTCAGCACATTTGCAGATGATGCACAGCTGGGAAAAATTAAAGACATAGTGGAGGACAGCAGGGTAGAAATCAGAAAGATCTTGATAAATTGGAAAGCTGGGCTAGAGACAGCAGGATGAAGTTTAACACAGAGAAATGGGAGGTGCAATGCCAGGAAGAATAAACAAAAACACAAATAGAGAATGGAAGATAACTGGCTAGGTGACAGCATTACTGAGAAGGAGCCAGCATCATGATGCAGTTGGGGTGGGAGGGAATTGAATGCAATTATGGGCTGCATCAACAGGAGTATTAAATGTAAGACATGGGAGGTGATAGTGCCTCTCTGTTTGGCACTGCTTAAGTCTCATCTAGAGCACTAAATGCAGTTCTGGGCTTTGCATTTTAAGAAGGATGTAGAGAAATTAGAGGCGTTCAGAAGCAGGCAACAACACACAAAAGGCATTGGAAGGCAAATTATACAAGGAAGGGTTGAAAGAGCTAGACGTTCAGCTTGCAGAAAAAGTGATTGGGGAGAACATGATACAGCATTCTTCAAATATCTGAAAGGCTACTGTGAAGATGGGGGGCGGCAGGGGGAAAAACTTTTGCCTTGTGCAGAAGAGGGCAGGACTCCAAGCAATGGCTTCACATTGCAAAAAATAGATTAGATATCAGAGGAAAAAACTCTTACTGTTGAGAGCAGTGAGACAGTAGAATAGAATGCCCAGGAGACCTGTAAAACGTCCTTTCCTGGAGATTTTCAAGAAGAGGTTGGATAAGTATTAGAGAGAGCTTAGGCAGACAAGGTTCTTTGAGTGAATCTGGTATCTTTTATTAGACCAACTTAAATAGTTGGAGGAAAAAAATTTAGCAAGCTTCCAGGTTTAAAAACCCTTCATCAGGCTGAGGAAGTCTCTGCCATTGGTGTGTGCTCTTCCTGGATGGAATGAATAGTAAAGAAGGGAGGATTTAGGAGTAGCATTCATGATGCAAGTTGGACAAGAGGTTGAGGACCTTGCTAACTAGTTTATTGTAGGGGAAGGAAAACCAGTGTCAGATCCCTGCCTACCTGCTAAGGGCTTGTCAACGTAGGGAAGGTGCAGCACACTAAGATAGGGTATGAACACTATGCACTCTACACTAGCTCCCTATGTGTATATACACTGTTCACATGCAGCACATTGAAGGAAGGTAGCTTATTTGCATGCCATGCTTTGAAATGGAGTAACTGCCTGCAGATAGTACCAAACAGTGAATGAGTGCAGAGGAGCTAGTTCTCTATACACCCCACCTGGGCTTTCTGTACAATCACTTCCTCCAGGCAACAAGTCTTTAGGCACAGCAGCTCCTCAGTAACATCTCTTCTCTATGTTGCTACCCATTATTTAGTAGCCAGCACACAGAAGTAATGAAAGCATCTTCTAGCTCCTGTTTCCCTGTGCAATTGTATTAACCAGGCTGCAGTCTGACTTTTCAAAACAAACGGTGCTAAGGTTGGGCTCCTGAAACCATTTGTTCCAGTCAGTGCCAGCATGCCCTGTCAATCAGTTGCCAGTTAAAAATTAATACACAGAAAATGTTCTCTTAACCAAGAAGTGCTCAGCAGTTTTTTGATGTGGCAAAACATACCCCTTGTCCAATACTTGAAAATATGCTGAAATCCACACAGAGTAGTTAAGATAGTCATATTGTCCCCCCGCTTTTTTTACACATTTAATACTTCAACTAATGCACTCTGATTTGGGTGTATGACTTGTACTAAAACTTGCATTCCCATGGGGCCCAGAGTCTCAAAGAAGGGTGCCTGTTCATCTGTAGTAAAAAGCAAGGCAACACATCAGTCCACTGAAGCTTCATCTGTCTCTCACCCACTGACTCCTCAATTTACATCTTCACTGACTCACTTTCCTGCATGCATACCAGCCTCTGGCAGCTTTACTATTCATTTCATCCAAAAAGAGCACACACACCAACTGCAGATGCTTCCTCAGCCTGTTGAAGGGTATTATACCGGAAAGCTTACTAAGAAGCATTTTTCCAGCTATTTAGTTGGTCTAATAAAAGATATCAGATGTACGCAAAGAACCTTGTCTGCCTATGTCCGTAGACCAACATGGCTATAACCTCTACCCCTTAAAACATATCAGGAAGTTCTCTGTGTCAGAATGGAATTTCTGGTCATCCTGGGAAAGATCAATCCATGTTAGGATAGCCTGGGGTTAGGTAGCCTGGGGTTAGGAGCTGCACCTAAAGAGGTAGAAGACCCAAATTCAAACCCCTGCACTAAATCATGAGTCAGGCAGATTAGGGATTTGAATTTAGGATTTGACTTCAGAATATTCATTAGACCAGAGAGAAGGGAGCACTGGCTGTATAGACCTAGTCACCAGGCTGTTGGATGTTTAGGGTGGGCCTTGCTTTTTCAGAAGAATCTGAAAAGTGTAATTTCTCTTTGGGACGCTCACTAGCAATATTCCAGTCTTACTTTCCCTGTGTCAGCATTGCTTCATTCTATATTACCTAGCCCAGATCAAAACTCTGGCTTGCCAAATAGGAAAGACATCAAGTGAAACAGCAGGTTAGAGAAGGCAAAAATGAAAATAAGTAACCAGGCAACCAACTTTTCATAACCTAACCTTTCATATCATGCTGAAAGTTATCGTTGTTGGCAAAATTCTAACAACTTTGGGGGAGGGGGGTGAAATCAGCAGAAAAAAATGACTCCTTGGAAATGCTCATTTTACCTGAAATCTTTGTTGGGTAATCTTTTCTAGAGTACATTTTTACACATTCTTATTTTAAATTTGGGATAAACTCAGTGGGTCAGCACCTCAGCAACTGAATTGTAGTAATTCCATAAACCTGGAGCTATGCCAATTTTCTGTCAGCTGAGAAGCAGGCACTATGCATCTAATTGTTAATTGTGCATAAACTCTTATGTTTTTGAAGAAAAGATATAAGCGTATAAGATGTAGCTACCTTACGAGATCTTACCGTATATGATGTAACATGCATTCCACGTTATTTTATGGGGGGGGGGTTTCTTACTAGAACGTATTGTTTTCACCCTTTCATTGAATTGTTAGCTGTTACATAAACACATTTTGGGGGAAAGTATTGTGACAGTCCTGAAATATAAGGATACAAGATCACAATAGGTTATCTAAATGGTCTGCTCTGCTTCTGAAATCCATAACTACAGGATGTCTTTAAAAAAAATCAATGAATAATTGAACAGTTTTCTTTAAAATTGTTTGATCTTCAAGATTGCACAGAAGAGCACTGTTCTGGGATTTTAAATTGTTTCTTTCTTTTAAAAATAGCATTCACCTTCGTGTGTCATCTGGGTTCCTTTTAATTCCAAGCAACTAAAAATAGGGGCAGTGTACAGGCTCTGTGGCTGGACAGTTCAATAAAGTAGTTGCATAAGAGTGAATAATAATACGTTCTTTTTTTTCTTAATTTTAAGAAGTTGTTCTTTCACTAACTAGAAAGAATGGCACAAGAGACTAGAGAACTGTCCTCATTAGTGTGTTCTTACAACATGTTCCTACCACATGAGTTTTAAATTTTAAAATCCACAGAAATGTAGGCCTAAACCTATCTTTATAGCTCACTGAAGTCTGTGGAGGGGGAACTACTCTTGCACCACTATGCACAACTCAGTTGGACACAAATGTTGATAGTGAAAAGTTAAGTACCTGCAGAAGTCTCTACTAGATTAAGACCATAACCTTGATGTTTTGGTTCGATTTCCCATCTACAATACAGTTTGATAAAGGAATTTAAGAAGCGTTTAGGAAGCAGTACTTTGGTTGTGCATTCTAAGGTGTTACACAGATGTGTCAAAAAGCTTAAGTTCAACCTCTAGCTTCTGCCAAAACAATAATTCAAAACTTGAAATAAAATATTAATCATGTTTATAAAAAAGTGTTTTGGATTGTTTGCCTCTGTTTAGTGCAAGGAAGCTTCTTTCTGTTTATAGTCCAATCCCAAGAGAAATGTAAGAACAAATGTCATTGTCATTTTAACAATCCCTACTATGACTGCTTTTTGAACACCCACAAAACACACGCTTTAATTAGAAAAAATAATATTAGCAATGCACTAGTGATCAAAAATCGGAATATTATGACAGCTGTTTCCATCATGATTTTCTCCTATGATAAGATGAAAGGCTCTGTGGATTGAGAGCCGTGGATAATGATATACTTTGATTTTTAGCAAGGCTTTTGACACTATTGTTGGGACCGAGGGTCGGTCTAAGGCTATGGCCAGTAGCCTGGACCGTCAGGTGTGGTTTTTCCACGACAGAGTAGAGTTAGGCACGGAAGCGTATTGGTTTTATAAAGAAAGCTTTACTTATACTGCCAGTGGTCACAGTGCAGGGAGGAAACTTGCTTGAGTTGCAGTTGCAGACAGACAAACACAAGTGAGATCTCTTCCAAACCGCACCGAACCAAGATGAGTCGTCGATATACGACTCCACGAGCGCTTCTTCACATGGGGGATACGTCAAATTACACTATGACGGGGAGTGGCTAAGAGCTGATCAGGCCTCTCTGTCCTCCTCCAAGACACACGCAGAGTTTGCTAGGCTCCACAGCGCGCTCAGAGTTCTCCACGAGGTGGTTGTGGAGTCCTCCAACTTGGGCGGAAGCTGCTCTAACCTTTTATACGGCTAGCGAGCCAATTGCTAGGCGCCACGTAGGAATAATTTAGAATCAGCCAATAATGGGGTACAAATTTGCATGTGTGTGGAGGGAACTCTTTGCACCGGGGATTTCTCTCTGCAGCTGAGAAATCCACCGTGCAAAGAAAGCTCCACGTGGCGGGAAAATTCCAATGTGCCGAGGCACCAAAAATCATTGGGTTATGACATGCCCCCTTGCCGATGGCACAGCTGGAATTTTAAACCACATGCGCATCGTGTGAGTCATTATGAGCTCTCTTGGCTGGTTCATAAACCAAACGGTTAAACACAAATTCAGACAACATAATGAGTTCATCCTCTAGGGACCGAATTAGATAATAGCCAGCACTAACACACAAACACATAATTATATTCATAACAAGAAATTCAACTATCAGGACTTCAGTGGGCGTCATGGCGAAGTCACGAGTCAAGTCCTTGCTTCTCTGTCTCTTTCTCGGGACTTCCCTCCACCACGCACTCTGAGTCCTGGACCTGTAAAAGAGAATCCTCAAAACGATAAATTAACCTATATTACAATATTTACATGGAACCGCGCGTGATAGGGCAGTCAGCAAGATTTATCACCGCTCCCCGCTTCTCACAGCACACAATACAGGTGCTCGGGCACGGCTCCGCTCTGGACGATTTTTCTCTTGCACGCTTGTGGATACAACCGACGCGGAAGTGGATGGCAAACACCGTGGGGTTTTATCCACGTTCAGCAAGACGAAAACGTCGACGACAACGTCGAGGAGTCGTCATCTGGCTTGTCTGGATACTGAAAACCCAGTTCGTAGGCCAGTTGCCATTGGCCTGCGTCCCCCAGGATTCGGAGCTGTCGTTTGGTGAGCCCGGAATGGTTTATGAGGAACCCAAACATGATTCGCTCCTCGGGCGTTCTCTGCGGCAACGGTTGATCAGATTCGCTAGGGCTTGTACCCTGATCCTCGATTGGGTATATAGTAGATCGATGCTCCCAGTCGCTAGGTGTTCTCGACTTCATGAGGAGGCGCAATCGCCAAAGCTGACGCAAAAGGTTGCTTGCAGGTTGACCAACCATGGGGTTGAGGAAAACTCAGAGGACGATGTTCTTTCCCCCATAGACCTCAACACAGACTCTTACGCTGTCCAGCTTTATTGGCACCGTTTTAGGATTTCGCAGATAACGGTGAGGCCATGGCCCTCTCTGTTGGGCTGGTGTTAGTCCCAGTACACACATTTTGGGGTTCTAGGAGTAGTACGAGACTCCGACCATGGCCAGCAAAAGCTGCTCTGCGCTGGCTTTTTCCGGCCAGCCGTCATGCCATGCGTGAGATTCCTGACTGACTTGTCCTGCTGCAAGCGCCGGAAGCAGAATGGGCCAATGAGTGTTGAACGTCACTGTATTGACGTCGATGGCATGCCCTCTACTCCACGAGCCCCGCTGGATTAGGAAGCTTGCTTCTTCTAGGTTCAACAAATTGGACCCAAATTCCACAACTAGGCGTCCCATCCACACGGCTAGGGTCTCCTCAGGTCTGATCTTTGACTCCTCGTACAGTTCTTGCAGCTCAGTTTGAGTACGAGCACGATAGGTGGTGGTACAAGCTGCACTCGATGGATCAGTTGCCTGGCAGGTCGGTGTCACAGGACGAACTGCTGCTAGAGCCATTATTGATTCTGGTAGGAGGGGCGGATGCTCTCCTCCGCTTGATGTTTCTTCCCCGTGGCAAGAAGGCGGGGCCGCCGGAGGCGACGTCACTTCAGTGGGCGGGACCGCTGGACAGATTCTCACTCGTTCTTTCGAAGCTCCGCCCATATTTTCTGGCTTCTCCACGTGGCTCCCTTCTTGCTCGGCGCCATCTTGGAATGGCGTCTCAAGATCCTCTTTCACAGCCGCATCTTTAGCTGCCTGAACAGTTGCGAGCAGCTGGGCTTTTAAACTTGTGTTTTCCCGCATGAGAGTTGTCATAGCATGAACCATTGTACTCAACATCCTTCCCCTGTCGCACCTCGGGGCTGCCCCTTCAGCGGCAGCACGTCCCTCTGTCTCAAAACTCTCACGGAGATCGGACGGGAGCTCGCGGCTCCTCAATCTAGACAACACTGCTTGGGGAGTAAACTAGTCTTTCGTCTCCTGCACATATCGTAGGCAGCGGGTATACTTTGGGTCAAGGGTCGGGTCCACGGCGCCCACCGGTTTTACTCGGGCTGAGGATACGGTGCCCCCGTCCTCTCGGGATCTAAACAGGACCCATTCTCCACCCATCGCACACCCGAAAGCTCCGGGGTGAAGATGTGCTTCCTTCTCTTCTCCCTTCAGTGAAAAGTAGCCGCTGATGGGCCTTTCACCCGTTCCGCCCACCTGATGGTAAGCGAAATGCGCCTCCAATTCTTCGGCATCTGTTACATGCCGTTTTCCACTGCGCCAATGGCAGTTTCTCACTAACTCTAACTCCATCGTGTCTTCCCTGCATCCTGTTCATGACACCATGTTGGGACTGAGGGTCGGTCTAAGGCTATAGCCAGTAGCCCGGACCGTCAGGTGAGGTTTTTCCACGACAGAGTAGAGTTAGGCATGGAAGCGTATTGGTTTTATAAAGAAAGCTTTACTTACACTGCCAGTGGTCACAATGCAGGGAGGAAACTTGCTTGAGTTGCAGTTGCAGACAGACAGACACAAGTGAGATCTCTTCCGAACCGCACCGAACCGAGATGAGTCATCGATATACGACTCCACGAGCGCTTCTTCACACGGGGGATACGTCAAATTACACTATGACGGGGAGTGGCTAAGAGCTGATCAGGCCTCTCTGTCCTCCTCCAAGACACACATGGAGTTTGCTAGGCTCCACAGCATGCTCAGAGTTCTCCACGAGATGGTTGTGGAGTCCTCCAACTTGGGCGGAAGCTGCTCTAACCTTTTATACGGCTAGCGAGCCAATTGCTAGCCGCCACGTAGGAATAATTTAGAATCAGCCAATAATGGGGTACGAATTTGCATATGTGTGGCGGGAACTCTTTGCACCGGGGATTTCTCTCTGCAGCTGAGAAATCCACCGTGCAAAGAAAGCTCCATGTGGCGGGAAAATTCCAATGTGCCGAGGCACTAAAAATCATTGGGTTATGACAACTATTACCCATGATATTCTCATTAGCAACCTACGGAGATGCAGAATAGGTGGAAGTACTGTAAGATGGATACATAACTGGTTCAATCACTGTACTCAGTGAGTAATCCTCATTGGCTCAATGTCTAGTATGGAGGAAGTATCAAGTGGGATCTCCCAGGGGTCTGTCTGGGGTCCAGTATTGTTTAATATCTTCCTTAATAATTTAGATGATGGGTTCAAGTCCACACTTAGCAAATTGGCAGGTGACATCAAGTTGGGTGGAATTACAGATGTTCTAGGATCAAGAATGACCTAGGTAGCCTGGAAAAATGGTCTGCAAATCAATCAAGAAGTCAAGGTCCAGCCTCTGAGACAGAATAACCCCATGCACAGACTGGGGAAGGACTGGCAAGGCTGCAGGGCTGCAGAGAAGGACTTGGGGGTTCCAGCATACCATAAGCTAAATATGAACCAAGTGTGCTTTTGTTGTGAAAAAGGCCAGCAGCATTCTGGGTTGTATTAAAAGATGTGTCACTTGCAAATCAAGGGGAATAATTTTTCTGTGATATTCAGCACTTTTGTGGTCTTACTTGTGTACTGTGTCCAGTTTTGGGCCCCATACTTCAAGAATGATGTGGATAGTTAGGAAGGAGTCCAGTGAAGAGCAACAAAAATGATTAGAGGCCTCGGTGGCAAGACTTATAAGGAAAGGCTGAAAGGGTTATTTAGTCTGGAGAAGAGAAGGCTGAGGGGGAATTTGCAGCAGTATAAAAACACAGCTGCTGCCCAATGCTGTTGCCCCTGTCACCCCAACCTAGTTGCACTACTGGGAATTTGATAACAGTTTTCAAATATCTGAAGGACAGTTAGAGGATGCAGATGGGCTTTTCTCTGTGGCCGTAGGGGACTAGAAGCAATGAACTCAAGCTGCAGCAATGGAAGTATAGGTGAGAGATTAGGAGGAACTTTCTGACTGAGGGTGGTCAAGCACTGGAACAGGCTACCTGGAGATGTTGTGGAATCTCTGTCCCTTGAAATTTTCAAGAGCAGTCTAGACAGATTCTTAGCTGGGTTGGTTTAGTTAGGGATGTTTCTGCCTCAAGCAGGGGCCTGGACTAGATGACCTTGTGTATTCCCTTCCAGCCCTACTTTCCTACAATCCTATTTTCAGGAGAAGGAAGCACTTTTTAAAAATTATCAAGTGTTAGAAACTGTCTTTGTTTGCCCAATAAACCTTCCACAAGAAAACCTTACATAAGAAAAACTACAATGAAACACAGGCTGTGCCTACATCAAGTTTTCCTGCACTTTATGTTCTGTATCATTGCTACCACTAGTGCAGTGGCAGACAAGGCTACAGGCTTTTGTCATCCAACCCTGCTCAGGGAACAAACTGTCTCGGATGGCCAAAGCCAACTCAAGGTGATTTAATAATTGCTCGTTTGTCAGGGCGGGCTGGTGAATAGCGAGGCCGAGAGAGCTTTATGGTTGTAAAACTTTACTTACATTGCTTGCGGTTGCAACAAAAACGGTCCGGTCGTCTGAACAACTACATTAGTTGTTCCAGCTGGCAGGGCTCAGGCCAGCACGTCCGTCTACAAACCAGGCCGGCAGGGAAAAGGATACGTCTGGGATTGCGCTCGGCGACAGGGAGAAGAATTGATAGGTGATCAGTCTATCGATCAGCTCAGCCATGAGTCAGATCTGTCCAGAGGCACTCTGCAGCATGCTCCAAGTTCTCCGACTTGGGCGGAAGTCGCGCTAATTTTTAAACGGCTAGCAAGCCAAGTACTAGTCGCCACGTAGGAATAATTTAGAACTGGCCAATAACGGGACACAAATTTGCATTCGAATGGCGGGAACTCTCTTGCACCGGGGGTTTTCTGCTGCAACAGAAAACCTTTACTTTGCAAGAGGTTCTCACGTGGCGGGAAAATTCCACCGTGCCGAGGCACCAAAATCACTGGGTTGTGACACAAACAGCAACAGCCCCCAGTGCTTTGTCTCTGCAAGGGATCTGGTTCATTAGCGTGTTACTGGAGTTTCGCCAGCATCCGCTGGAATGAATGGAGCGTTGAATTACTGGTACTCTAAAGCAGTTCTACCAGTTGTTGACAGCTTTCACCCCTAAAACCCAACTTGCACAAAGCTAGAAATTGTATCTGTTATCTGGCAAATTCATGGTCTGCATGTAGTAGAAAGTGCCCTTCTGGAAAGAGGTTGATTAGCTAGGAAAAATGGGGTGAAAATCCTCACTGCATTGAAGTCACTCTCCTAGACTTCAGTAGGACCAGAATTTCACCAGTGGCTATTAAAGGGCACACATTGAAACATTGTAGATATTTCTGGTACAATGGATGCTGCTGTTTATGAGCAGAAGGAAGTATGTATTTTTTAAGCTCGGCATTGCTCCTCCAAGCAAATTAATGTTGGACACATTTGCATTTTGTGTGTCATTAACCCAGATTCCTGCCCTGGGATATAAAGCTTGTTTCAGGTGGCTAGATTAAATCTTACTGATGTGCTCTTCCTAATACACCAAAGGAATCTGGAATTCTTCTGTGTGAAGTGACTTGCTATTTTGGCTAATGGGTTATAGCAACAGCTAATAGCATTTTGTAAAGACACTTCAGCTGCTGACAGCAGATTGATATGAGGAGGGGGGACAGTTCATGTTTCCAAAAGGAACATTGTGAAACCCATTACCAGCCTCATTAGTCTGTTAATAATAAAATTAAAATATAAACAAATTGTGACAAATTGGGTTCTGGTGTCAGTTTCCTGTTAACAGGAGACTCTGAATAAAGGTCAAAACAGACTCCATTTTCTGCTGTGTTTTAATAGCAGAATCAGAGGAGGGTTTTGTAAAAGTCTGTAATTAATCTGGTGAGACTGCAGTTGTGCCCAAATGATATAGAACGAGTTTGACAAATGACATTTTTCCATGTGAGCATTTAAAGGAATTGCAACTCAAAGTGTTGTCACACAACATTTAAATGCTAATCCACTTTCACAGAAAGCCTTCAGCAGAGTAGGTACTGAATATGTACATACTGTTCTTGTGGCTACTCAGTTTGCCAGGTTTACCTGGTTTCTCTTCAAATGGCATCAGATGAAGTAAATTGTTGCCTACAAAAGGTGATGCTTCTGAACCAGTTAGCCTCTAAGGGCATTTGTAGATGTGCTGTGGCGGGGGAGGAAGTGAGCACTTTAATTAGAGCAGCTCCAAGGTCCATTGTAATTAAAGCACACAGAGCGCGGCATGTTTCACCCCCACACTGAAAAATGGCAGCAGGAGCGCTTTAGCTAAAGTGCATTCAACAAGCTTTAATTAAACTGCCCCACTGCCATTTCTCAGTGCAGGGATGCTGATACATGTGACATTGGAGTCTTCTGGTGCGTGGTAATTACCATGCTTCAGCAGACTCGGTTAATCGAGTCTGCTCCAATGCACTGTAATTACTGCATTAGAGCAGCCTCACTGCATCTGTATAGGCACCCTTAAGCAATCACCCTACTCTACCTTCTGCCTGGTTTCAGACTAACACAGATTACCACCCCTGTCTCCAGAAATGTAGCAAGAGGTAGGAAGGGGAAAGATTGTCAAGACCCGTAGTGCAGGCTCCATTGTACCAGGGAATATAGCAGCCACAGAAGTGAATTTAAGGCTGGAAATCAGCCTTGCCAGGCAAAGATCCCTGTTCTCATGCAGACTAGAACCATCCCAACAGAAGTGTTTTTGAAGATGGAAGATTTATGTAAAAAGAATCCTCCTCCTGCTCCTCAAATGTTATAAGTGTCACGCATCCTTTATATTGCCCATCTTTTATATCCTGTCTCTGTCCTGGAGAAAAGAAAAACTCATTAACACTGCTGAGCCAGACTGAGATGGATTCTGTTCCCCCCAATATCAATTCAGCATTATGTTAATGAGACTTATCTACGTTCCAGTGGGTTATGGCTGTATAATTATAAAATGTAATTTGAAGACAAAGTTGCACAGAATGGAGGAGCTAATTTGATTTTTTGCTATGGGGAATGAACAATTATTAAAAAACACAACTGGGCAAAAAAAATCTATATACATTTACACAAAGTATTTGGAAAAAGTCACCCATAAAGCTGAATAAAATGATTTTATAGAGAAACAGTGAATACAAAAAAATTGCCTTATGTAGAGGAGAAACCCATTTCTCCCAGATTTATATAAGGAGACAGGCCAGTATGTAGAAGAGCTCTGTAGCTATCTTAGGGATGTTACCCTTATATCTCAGAAAACTTGTGTTTGAAAAAATAGTGAAACTCATTTGGCAAACCAGACTAAGCAGCCTTGTGGCAAATGTATCCCTCCATGTAAAACAAGGGAAGGCCTGATCTGCCTTCATATTAAGGCTCTTTTATCATACAGAGCAGTGTAAAGCAGCCTTGATGTAAATGAGAATAGTGTAAATTGGTTTAATTGGTTCCCATTAGCCAATAATGTGCCTGGGAAACAAAGGATCCAGTTTGAGAACAGAGACTATGAAGCAGAACAAAATGCAGTTGTAAATATTTCAGAATTGTGATCATACTACAATGGAAGATACAAAAATGAGTAAGCACAGTACATCAAGGAGATGCATGAAGCCACCAGGGAAGTACACACTTGCTCTAGGCTTACACTGAAATGCATGAATTAGAAAATAAATTGTCAAATAGCATAACCAGGTATGCTGATGAAGTGGAGTTGCTGCTGATTGCTGCATGCACTGCACATGTGACCTCCCAGAGCTCCACCACAACAGCTGCCTAAGACTTTGTAGTGGGTGTTACATAAGAAGAGGTAGCTTTTAACTGCAACTCAGGATTACATGGCCCCACTCAAGGCAAGTATGACAAAAGCACTAACTGCTGGAGTCTCACACTGGTACCAGTCGTTTAACCTTTTCTCTGGTTTACTTATGTGCTTTGCCTTTTCAGTGAATACTGCTTTTCTGCCCGCACATTTTTCCCTTGGTCTCATCTCTTGACGTCTCCCTGTGTTCGAGGGGTGAGAGCCTAGACAGCTACATTATGACTAATTAAGCATGAGAACTGAAACGTGAGAGAGAGAAGTATAATATTTCTTTATATTTGGGATCTCCTTGACAAACTCCTCCTTCAGGAGAGGAGTTAGCAGGCAAACCAGTGACCACAACAATGAGGAAATACTTCCACAATCTCAGTGTTTCACAGAAAATAGGAAATTCCCAAGAGCACAAGAACACTGATTGGTTGGAAATCAGATAAATGCTTGGCTTAAGGGGCAGGAAATGAGTAGGTTGGTAATAAGCTATTGGAGTAAATAGGCATGGTAAAAGGGAAGTGGGGGTGGATCACTCTGGTAGAGATGAGGAAGGAAAGTAACAGTGTCTTGCTAACTTCAGTGTTACTTTGGCAGGGGAACAAACAATAGAAGAAGCATGGTGATGGCACACAACAATAGCCAATACGGGTCCACTACTTACCTAGTTAGGCTGCAGCCAGTGTGCTGACTATGCCATTAGCTTGAGCTCATATTTCATTTTAGGTACTTGTGGTCCAGAGATGCTGCTGTGAATCCCCTATATCATGGGTTCAGGGAGAACTAAGTCTTCTGTAGTGCACAAGATGTTCTTAAACAGACTGACAGATGGCAGAGAGATCTCAGCTCTAGGGCTGCAGGTGTGGGCTGTTGCCAGGTTTTTAATTTGAGATCTCCTGTTGCCTGTTTTCGTCCTTAAACACATGTAGGGCTGTTTGTGCTGAATTTCTATTGCTTACCTGTTACCAGAATTTACTTGCTTTCCTCTAAGTTGTTCACATCTCGTGTTGTGCCTCTCTACAATAGAGATTTTTGTGTAGGAAACAGATGGGAATTGTTCATGCAGAACAATGGGAAATCTCAGTTTGTCACCACTGCCTCTCTTGGAATAGGTCTTATATCAATAGAAATGTATCCAATTGGAAAAGACCCAAATACATTTTGACTAGGAGATAGCCCTCTGCCTCTAAAAGGCAAGTCCCAAAGCTGACCCATTTAAATGCAAACTTGCAGAATGGCTACAAAGGGAAACTGTCTAAGTGTAGTTTGACTCTAAAGCAAGGAAAAGCATAAGGCACTATACACAGAGGGAGCAGAAGGAAGCCCTAAACATCATCTTGTCTAGCTTTTCCAGATGCAGGGGGAAAACACCCAAAAAGCACTGAAAAAACTCGTAAATGTCAAGACACAAGTATCTGAAGGTACATCCCAAAGCCCTTTGAGTCTGTAGCGGAAATAACTTCTGTAAGGGATCATTGCACCCAATGCAAAGGACTCCAGCCCATGCACTGGATTAAAAGAGGGAAACACAATATTCTGTGTGTGCAGAATTGGTTATAAAAAGGGGAGTGGTATCTGTTCCTTCAGCCTCTATATATTATCACAGAAGTTGCTCAACACTGGGAGAGATTTTCCCTATATATAGACAGATACCTGTCTGAAAGGAAATTTTGATTTTAAGGAGTCATCACTGGAATTCTAAATTAAGTATTCATCTTTACTAGTAGTTATAATATCATAAAATGAATGAAAGTGGGAGCTGAGGGTTTGTTCTACACCATGCAGCTGACAGTTCATGCTAAATTCCTGGTGCATTTTATTTCCCTTTCTCTAGCTAAGGCACTAGACAGAAACCATCAAGATTACATATTTGTAATTATGTAAACCCCAAATGCCTTGTGCTATCATGGCTGTTTTGTGTGTCCCCTCTTTGCTTTTCAATTGTAAGAATTAACATATCAAATTAAAGCCTCAACCCATTTTCATTGGCAATGGTTATAAAGCCATTGAGAGTAAAGATTTGTAGTTGTAGTGCTGTGACAGTTATTGAAAATACTGCTTGGGCTATGTGGTCCTTCTGTACCGTATTGGCCAATTATTTCTGTGAAAGTGCAGTTTCATAGTTGTTAGAGTCTGGAAGGAACCTTATGGATCTTGTCCTGAGTTCCTAAGGTAGATGTATTAGAGTGTAGGACAAGGCATGGGGGTGGGGGGTGTATGGTTAGAAGAAGGACATAATGGGGTGGGATTTTCCCGTTGCCTTCTCCTCTGATTTTCTTATCCTCTGAAACAGGAGAGCTTCAACATTTACTAACTGGCACAACAGCTAACTGCCGTTTGTATAGAAATGACCCAGGTATTTCAAGGATTTTTGTGAATGATATTTTTTATTGGATCGACTGCATAGTTGGGATAAAGTTAGACAAGTTTTGAATGCAAGACATTCTTCTCCAAGTCCTGGAAAGCTTGTCTAGCTCTATCCCAACTGTGCATCTGGACCAATAAAAGATATTACCCACAAAAATCCGTGCCTCTTGCATCATTCCTGGACCCATCATGGCTACAACATCACTCTAACAGTACCACCAGCTATTTCAGAATCTTTGTTGCCTGAATATAGGACCCTGCAGCAGTGAATTCCACAGTGGTAGAGGGGTGTGTGTGTGTGTGTGTTCATTATGAATTATTTTAAGTGTGTCACCTTTTCACTGCAGCAAGGGCACTCTTCTTGTACCATGGGATGGAAGCAAGAAGTAGAAACGCATGCATGCACTGGTTTTCTCTACTGCCAGTATTTTGCATACTCCTATCAGTGTCCTATTATATTCTTTCTATATAAAGGGCCTGATCCTGTTAAAACTAACTATCAGACATGCTCCTATTGAAATAATTTATTATTTTAAAAAATTGAGATGTTTTAAAGACAAGCCTGATTTAGTCCAGTCAGTACAATAATGTCGGTAATCAGTACTTTTTCTAAGAATCCTAGCTCTCCCATTCTCCGTTTTCATAGGCAGCCATTGTTGTAAAAACATTACCCTTGACTTTTGAAATGCTTTATTTCCCTCCCACTTCTCTTGAAATGAATTTGGCCAATTAGCTATGTATCCACCAAAGCATCCACTTTTCTGCTTCTATCATTGTCTTTTTCTTTCTCCTCAGCAAGTGCTGTCTCATCAGTATCTGCCTACTTCACCCTTCTCTGAAACACCCTTGTCCATGAAGTTAATGGAAGCTGCCAGCATACAATGATGGTTTGTGATGGCAGAAATGAAGACTTTACCTTTGCTATTCAAAGCTATTGTATCCCAGTAGCTAGGAACATTGAACCTCATTAGTTCCTGTCTCTTGATACAGTGAGTTTCAAAGCAGAAACTCCTTGTTGCACTGAGCCCAGTCTGTGCTACCAGATGAATAGAACAGAAACAGAATGTCATTTTATCCATTGTCAGAAAGTGGAAATCAGAGGCCTCGTACAGATGAGTGCCACCATGCAGTATGTGGCACTACAGACACGTCTGCGGCACCACCTACTGCATGTTCTCCTGTTCTGTGTGCTGCAAGGGAGCAGCGCAGATGGGTTTGGTTTTTTTGACCCCTGGATGTCCAGGGGTCAAAAAAACCCACAGAAAAAAAGGCGGAACTGTGCATGCAGCAGCAGCATGTGCCGCTCCAAGCCAAAGTTGTGCTCTGTTGCCAGCCAGCTCCATATAGCTGCAGCCCCATGCAGACCCCAGGTAAGGCTGCTGGGGCCAGCCCAGTACTGGCCCCAGCCTCATCTCCCCCACCCAGGGTAATTCGCCGTGCTCCAAAGCACACATGGCACAGGCGTTCCCCAGAGACAACTAGCAACGGCACAAGGTGTGCCGCCACTAATTGTCCCCAGGGAACTGAATGTCCACGCACGTCTGGACACGGCCAGAGTGTCTATTTACTGTGCTAATCAGCGTTAGCTGTTTAACCATGACAGTGTCCTCAGCCCAATACAGTACTAGAGGTTAGAGTTCTAATGATGTACAATGCAGTTAGAATTTCTCTCTCTCCTATATATACACACTTTGGAAAATTAATTGCCCGTTGTAGTATAAGACTGTCCCTCTTAGATGCTTCATTCACATAGGTCTATACAGAACTAAAATTTCCTGGGAAGGATGTTGTGTGCAAGTTGATAGATTTGTATAACTGTTAAGGCTCCTTAATTTTGCAAACAAAGGAATACCAAGACTAGGTGGCTTGAAGTGGTAGCTAAACAGTTCAGACTGGCTATAAAGTAACAAAAAATTAATACTAGGGGGAGATGGGTTGGACCATTGGAACAACATGTCAAGAGATGTGATGTCATTTCCATCCGTAAGTCAAGCCTTGAATATCTTTCTAAAAAAATACTATGGTTCCAACAGAAGTTACAGGCAAAAGGAGGCCTGTGTTGTATAGGTTATAAATAGGGACCTATCAAATTCACAGCCAAAGTAGGCTGCGCTGCAGTTCCTTTAATTTTGCAGGTCCCTCCCCCTCCATTGCTGATTGGCTAAGGAGCCTTGGTGGTTCTGCTGCTTGCAGCTGACTGGCCAGGAGGCAAAACGGTGCCATTCAATTTTCACCTCCCTGCCAATCAGGAGAGAGCAGGGGACCCCATTGCCAATCAGCAGGGGGAGGTGCACAGGTGAACCTGCAAGATTAAAGGAGCTGCCATGCAGCCTACTTCTGCTGTGAATTTAGTAGGTCCCTAGTTATAAGCAGGGATCCCGTGTTTTCCATTCACCATAGAAAAACACAGTAAAACCCAGATTTTCTCTTTTTAAGGAGAAAAACACAGGGAAGGTGGATTTCCCTGTGCAGGCTGGCAGAGTTCCAGCCTGCAAGGGGCTAGGGGGAGTGGGACAAAGGCAATCAGGCAGAAGGTGCCATGTGCATGTGTCATGCACATGACAGCCAAGCAGCATAGAGAGCAGCTCCTGCAGCTCTCCTCAGATAAGTCTAGGTGGGGGTAGGGGATTGAGGCCCCCATAGGGAGGCAGGGAGGGATGGAGTTGGGCAGCAGTGGAGCTGGGGCTGGGGCTGCTACCCAGCTGGGGCAGTGCCTGGGGCTCAGGGCTGGAATGTACAGCCTCAGGGCTCAGGTGGGAGCAGTCCAGCTGCAGCAGCTGCTGCCTCTCCCAGGCAGCACCCGGGGCTCAGGCGCTACTGGTGGGGGCAGAGGGCTGCAGACCTGGGGCAGGGGGAGCTCTAATTTTCCAGGATAAAAAAACCCCAAATCAAACACCAACATTTAAAGTTATTTAGAATTTATTTTATTATAGTCATTGAGGCATTGGTAGGCTCCCAAATAGCTTTAAAATTGTAAATATATCAATAAAACATTGCATTCAACAGATACCTATATAGTGTTGTTTTGTTTTAATTGCAGAACAACGTGAATTGGGGGGGGGGGGGGGGTTAATCAGCAAATTTGCAACTTTTAATCAAAGAATTTGTAATTTTTAAACAGAGAGCTAGAATCCTTGGCTATAAGGTTCTTTCTGGTGTTAAGGTCAATAAGTCTATGAATTTAAGGAGCAACAAGTAAAAATAGAGCCTCAACGTTCCTGGGGCAAATGGTTTCTTCAGCTGATTTCTGAGCAGAAGTGTTTGATACCAAGCAGTTACTGGTTGTAAATAATGGTGTTAGATAGGTTATTTCTATTTAGAATTGCACCTTGAGACCTCAACTTAGGTTAGAGCCCCAGTATGCTAGGTGGGGGTGCAGGCACGGCTGGTGAACTCAGACAGGTGGGGCAGCCCACAGGAGCAGCGGGGGAATGTTTGCAGCGGGTGGGGAGGGGGAGGGGTTTGCAGCTGGCCAAGAGCAGGGGGTTTTGCAGCCTCCCCACTCCTGGCCAGAGTGCCTGGCTGACTGCAACCTCCTCTTGCCCCCCACCCCGCTCCCAGCCAGCTGCAAACCCCACCCCACTCTCATGTGATGCTTCATCCACCCCACCAGTCTGAGTTCACCAGCCGCTCCTGTGGGGATGTTTTATACACAAAAGGAGACAGTGTCTATCCTGAAGAGTCCAGCTCTCAACCCTGCAATGCAATGAAAGTAATGAGTTTCATCTGCTAAGCATAATGTCTTTGAAAGACTTCCTATAAAGACCTTTGCTGGGAAGGAACTAAGTCTATTTAAAGTTATAACACAGGCTTGCTTGAAGTCAAGGGAAGAGGGATAGTCAAGGGCAAATCTTTGCAGGGTCGGGGCCTAAAAATATAAGATATATAGAGAGAGATTGAGAGCGAGAGATCAGCCACCAAGTCAAATCTAATCCAAGTAGGCCAAAGGGTTTCCTTGGCTGCAGATTCTCAGAGCTCAAGGATACCAGTCACAGGCTGAGTCTTGTTAGAGAAGAATGTGTGCATTCTTTGTAAATAAGCAAGTTTACACTAGATATATATATGACTCAGAGCTCTTAATTTTTTCTTAAAAGGGTAATAACCATGGACAGCGTAAATGCTTGGGCCAAAGAGGTAATAATATTCTGGGTTGCAACTGCCAGCTCTCCCTAAGGAGGCCATACCCAATGGGATTCTCATTTTCCCTCTCCTCACTCTGATGTTCATCTGTTTCTTGTATTCAGAAGGAATGGCTAAATTGTATTTGCTACAAGATTCTATTTTCACCTGCTATTTCCTTGTATCTTCCCTAAGTAAACCTGTGTTTATGATGTTAAATGCACTTGCTACATATCAGCATCAAGAGATGCTTTTAAAAGGTAATCTTACCCCATTCCATTATTACCTGTTTGTCTGCTTGCTTTCTTTATGATTTATCTGTGGGCAAATTACTGCTGTTTTATTCTTGAGGTTCCCATGAGGACTCTTGTCAACATGAACGATACTTTTTACGAAGTTTTTTCTATACAGATTAAAAAAATAAACCCTGTATGGAAGGAAGCCTGTGCATACTCAGGGAGCTGTGGGGGGACATAACAGTAGCACATATGCTGCTTAAGCAGTCTTTACAAACTCTGCTATTCTATTCCACATAGATGGTTACACTGCAGTCATCTCTTTAGTATAGGAGTGCCTTCCAATTGGGCAGTAAGTAAAATGATTAACATCGGCCATGGGGTGCTGGTTCTCTTTTCTCTTTCCAAAGAAAGAAGCATATGCAAGGGCATATCAGCAATTTTAGAAAATATCTAACTCCACTGAAGTCTTGGTGGCCCATCAGACTCGTATGGCAAAGGCACATTAGTTTCTGTAGCTTGATCTAAAGTTCTCCACCATTTCATTTCACTTCTTCTCCACACAACCAGCTCCACCCTCTCCCTTACCTTGAGATTCCTGATTTGGTACTGGGTTGTTTGGGTTTGCTATGAAATATTTTGGTTTTGGTTTTTGTGGTGGCATTTTTGAAAAAATGCATTTCTATTAGAGAAATAATGCAAATGAATGGTACGTGGAAAGTAAGTGCACTTTCCAACCTGCCTAGTGACTGCCAGCTGCTATTTGGAGAATTTTCCCAACCTAGAAATAAAGGGTTGTGTTTTGTACAAGTTACTCACATAGATCATGTGGTAGCCCAGTTAGTAACATCTTGACTGGATCTTAGCTTTCAACCCTCACTCCCCACCAGCATCAATGCAAAGTCAGGGAATGGAAAGTTTGAACTGTCTGCAACAGCAATCTGCCTTATTTTGCTTTTTCAATTTGTGAGGGAGAGGAGAAGAGGGCCCCCTCAGCTTTCCTATTGCTCCAAATGGCCTGAAGTTGCTTACTGCTGGGCTAGGCCCAGATTCAAAAAGCCTGAGCCTGAATTGATTCAACCTTTGCAGGTTGGTCTAACCTGGCTAGGCTGAACTGGTTTGTAACTGTACAGTCATCTGAGAAATGCTGGCACGTGGCTGCAGTGGCTCAGGCAAGAAGATGGGGGTTGCTACAGCAGCCCTCCCTTCCCTTGCACAACATTGAACTAAGGGGGAGAGTGTGGCCAGGCCACAGCAGGATGCTCTGATTAGCCCAGCAGGGAATTGATAATAGTGTTTGTCAACCCATTAAGAAAACAACACAGAGACATTACCAGCTACCTGTTGATTCCACCTGTTGATTCAGCAGGGGCCATAGCCAACATGTGGTCTGGTAGCTAATACACAGACACCTCCTCAGCAAGGCAGAGGGGAGGGGGGAATTCCTGCTTACCAGGGAGTGGTGAGGGGGTAGAGGGAAGCAGCCTGCAAGTCTCTGCCAGAGCTATAGCCAAGGAGTGGAAGGGAGGGGCCAGCCCTGCTGTGGAGCAGAGAGCCCTGCCCAACCCAGAGACTATGCCATGAAGCTGGAGGTGTCTGGTTTATCTTAAACCAAGAAGGGGTCTGGGACAGACATTGCATAAACTGGTTTGACCCAAATCAGTTAAGTCTGATACTACATTCAACCAGGTTTATCTCAAACCAGTTTCAGCCATTTTCAAACTAGTTAATATGCACTGAACATCTGTTCTATTACAGGATTAAACCAATTTCTGATCACTTAAACTGGTTTATGTGTAATGTCTGTCCCTACCCTTAGAGCACATCTATTGCCTCCAGTGCTTGGTATGGAAGGAGATTTATGTACTCTTTCCTACCAAGTACTGAACACTGTGGCTCCTATCCAACACAGCACTTATGGAAGTGCTTAAACCTTAATTATACATGTACGTTTTTTCTATTATGTCTCTTTGAGTCACTGGAGTTAATGGCACTATTCACAGGCTTAATTAAAACCTGTGGAGTTTAATATCAGAAAGGACCATTTGGATTACATGATCTGACCTTTTGTCTGACAGGTTACATAGATCACTGATTCATGCTGCCTCATAATATTGTGGTTCAACTAAAACACATTTAGGAAAGGAGCCTTAAGTGCATTGGGAGAACCAAACCCAGTTTGCTCAGTGTGCTGAGGGATCAGGTCTCATTAGATTGTTTATTACTGGAAAAATGTGTGTACATTTTTGGGGGAAAAAATCACCATTTTGCCTGATTTGCCTATGGTAGGTTATTGTCAGGTGGAACTGTTTGAGGAATAGTAAAAGTGAAGGGAAGTATCTTCCACTTTGCTTGATGTCCAAGGGATAATGCAGAGGTGCCGTTGCATGCTATTCTTTGATAAAAATCAACCTTGGGTATTGTGATTTGCAGACCTTACAAATATCTTTGACAGTCAAAATAGACCACCTTTTCCTGACGGGAGAAAAAAGCTCCATTGGTCCCAATTATTTTGGTCGCTAGAAAAAAAAAAAGGCATTATAATAACCTCAGTAGGGACTGAGAGCTTTCCTTTGTGCACTTGATTCACAACCCTGAGAAAACATCAGAACCTGTAATTCATATTTTTCCTATGCTATTTAAGTCTCATTGAAGGATCTCATAATAACTGAGCTCCATGACACCAAATAGAATCAGTTTTATAGGAAGGATGTAAACAGCCAATAGCATATTAACAAATTCAGCTGGAGGAATAATTGCAGCAGTGCAAAATAGTCTGACTTGATCATAAATTCATGAATGTGCACACAATAATGGGAAAATCTGTCTCAGATATTTGTTTTATATTGGCACAAGGCAGGAAAACTTCCTTAGCCTTCTTATTGTTAGGGAAATGCCTGTACAATTTACAGGGAACAAAGACCCAAGACAGTTGCACTCCACTCATTTAGAAAAATTCCATGTCTAAGTAGAGATGTTTGAATTAGTAGCAGTAACATAGATTGTGTTCACTTAATAAAATGTGAGAACTGTCTGTCTCAGCATTAATATTCATGTTTGGACACAAGCAGAGGAGACTGCACAAACAACTGATTCCGTATTAGGGAAGTTTGGAGGAGGATTCTTTCTTGCCTACCCCCTGCTATTGTTATTTCATTATTATTATAAAGCCAAATGACCAGGGCTACCTTATGTAATGGGCTGTGCAGGCATGTACTAAAAAACAGTTCCTGCTCCAACCCAAGTCACAGGCTTAATAAAGATGGAGAGAGTGTTTGGGTGAAAGAAAGTATTGTCAACCACTTCTGTCAGGTTGGGAACTTGACTTGCAAAGAAGTTTGGCCCTAATTTTGCCAAACACTTAAGCACATGATTAACTTTCAGCATGTGAGTAATCCTGTTCCCAGTGCAAATAAAACCTTGGGCAGGACTGTTCAGAAATACCCAGTCAGCACTGGGCAGTGGCAGTACATACCAGTCCTAATAAACTGCTGAAACAAGGCAGAGGTTGAAAGAGAAGAAAGATTTCAGAAGAAATAATGATTCAGAAAGGTCAGGTTGGAAAAGATTCAGGGGAGAAAGTGCGGGTTGCCTCCCTCTGTCCAAAGAGAGACAATCTACTTCCTAGGTTCTTTTAAGTATACATTAACCCAATTGTTTCTCTGCCATTGCAATGGCAGGCAATGTAAAAGTGATGAGGTAGCCATGGTGGTCCAGAAATTGTGAGAAGAAAGCATTTCTTAGGGTGATATCTTTTATTGGACCAACTGCCCAGTTAGGATAAAGTTAAACATCTTTCACATGTAAAACATTCTTCCTCCTCCTTAAATTCAAAAACTTTATCCCAGCTACACAGTTGGTCCAATAACAGATATCTCCCTAAGAAACCCTTGCCTCTCCCATTGCAATGGCAAGGCACTGGTGATCCCTTGTTTCCCCTGCCTTTCTTTATTTATGACACGTTGCAGCCAGAATGGTGGGAGAAGTGAAGCCTGGATCAGGAGTCAGGGCTGCAGGTTACCCCATAGGAGGGTCACATGTTGCCCATGAGCTGCTAGCTGGACAGCCCTAATATAGAAGACACTTCTCTGAGAAAAAGGGTGCTTTAAAATATGCAAAGAATGCTTAATGTGTTACAGTAAAAGCATACAGGTCCCCCTATGCATCTTAAATGGCAAGTGTTATATCTTTTTTGTATTATACCATCTTTACTAATGTAAGGTAAAATACTAAAGTGAAAGCTTCAGGATTGTTTTGATTCTCCTGAGCAGAATTATGAATTAATGTAATTTAAACAGACCTTTAGGTACTAGAAATGAATAGATCCTAAAAATGTTGTCAAATATGGGAGCTTCCTAGACACTACCTGGTTGGTACCAACAGTATCAAGAGTGTTGAAGATGCATGTTGTATATTAATAGCTGACCCACTAATAATATTTTTTAAAGAGATGATTCAATTTAAACTATATTTCTGTCATGTTAGGGCTCATAGTGCATAAAATAGCTTAAAATAAAGTCATGCTTATTCTTTCTTCACTAGGTGCCTTTGGCAACCACCACTCATCTTAAAACAATTCACCGGTAAATCTGATTTGGTTTTCAGTGATAGGGCTGCAGTTGAAATGTTCAACCACACTTGGGAGGCTGGCTTACTTGTGAACTTGTCAGATGATTACAAGTGTGGCATTACAAGTCTTCAATATAAATATACTTCTCTTCTTGATTAATATAATTAAGGGCTGGATCTGCTTTTGACTTCAGTGGGCGCGTCCACACATGCAAGCACATGCACTTGCAGCAACTCAAATAGAAGTAGTGCAAATTTGAACTGGGGCTTTTTGCCTCAGCACACGTGCCTGAACATACACTTTGGTGTGGGGCAAATTGTGCCACTTTGAGCAAAATAACCTTGTCTGCCTTCTCCTGGATCTGCAGCCAGGGGAAGCTAGATCCCAATGCCAGCACCTGTGCTGTCCCCAGCAGTATAAAAAGCTGCCCAGTCCTGGCCCCATCAGTACAAAAAGCTGCCCTGTCAAGTAGGTCAGAGCTACTCCCTCTCAGGAGCTTCTGGGGCCCATCCAGTTGGTACCTGGGGACACTGCCCCTTGTGCCAGCTGGACTGCTGAAGCATCCCTGAGAGTTCCCTGCACCTTCTACCCCAGGAGTGGGCAAAACGCAGCCTGTGGGTTGGATGTGGCCTGCCAGGCCATTCTATCTGGCCTGCGGGGCCCCTAAAAATTTTAGAAAATTAATATTTATCTGCCCTTGGCTGCCTGTCATGTGGCCCTCGATGGCTTGCCAAAACTTAGTAAGCGGCCCTCCACCTGAAATAATTGCCTGCCCCTGCTCTACCCACTGCAGCAGTCTGGTAGTGGGGGCTGCTGCCTGGCTGTGACCTGCTGTGCACCCGCCAGACCTAGACAGGGACTGCACAGCCAGTAGAGGCATCTGCCCCTCTGGGCCAGCTGCCAGCAGGCTGTGGCTGCACAGTTGACCTTTGTGCAGCACTACTGCTATATGTGCCCCTGCCCAGACATCTGGGCAGGTATCACCCGGAAGATGTTCTCAGTGTGGTGGCCTGCTTTGAACTGTCAAAGTATGACCTTCTGGCCCCAATTGGTCAGGAGGTCAGCCACCTCCAGCTGGGTCCAAGGTGCCAGCTCTGAGCAGGCTCCTCTTCCTGGGTCCTGCCACTTGCCTCCCTAGCAGGAATTCTGGTGTTCCCAATTTGAAAACTGAAAAATCCTTGATAAAAAAAATCCCAAAGGCACTCTGTAAAATAGCCTGAAATCCATGTCCCTCCACAATTAAAACAAAAGACCACTATATAGAGACAGAGAAAGTGAGAGACAGAGACAGCAATCAGTTGGACAATGTTTTATTGATATGTCTACAGTGTTAAAGCAATTTGGAAGCTTACCAGTGTCCCTATCATCATAATAAAATGAATTCTAAATACCTAGATGTTTTGCTGTTTGCCTTTGGTTTTCTTATCATAGAGCAGTTAGAGCTCCCTGTGACCCCTTCACTAACTAGGATGTGGGGACAGCTGCCCCTGCAGCCACAGCTCCTGCCAGTAGATCTCATCCTGTTTGGCAGCTGGACACACAGGGTATGTGCTGGGGGGATGTGAGGTTTGCAGGATGGGAGTGGGGGGCTGTGGGGCATGTGGGTAGGTGTGGGTGGATTGTGGGGGAACTGTGCAAGGGGACTGCTCAGGAGGGGTGGGTCCCCTGCCCCCTGCAGGGTGCAGCCCCCTTGCACAGTTCACAGACTGCCCCTGACAGGCCTACAGCCCCCTCACCAGGGGCAACATGGCCCCCGCAGGGGCTACCACCCCCCTGCAGGGCCCACATGCCCCACCCCCTCTTGCTCCCCCAGCACCCTAGATTGCTGCCTTGCCTGACCCCATCTCCCGCTGGCTCCTGCAGCCCCCCCGATAACTGCCCCCTCAGCCCCACCCCCCACTTGCACACCCAGCCCCCCCAATGGCTGTCCCACCTGGCCCCACCCTTCACCCACTCCCCCAGACTCCCCAGTGGCTGCCCCCCCCCCAGCCTCCCAGCACTTAAAAAAAAAACAAACAAACCCAAAAACCAAAAAAAAGCCCTGCACTCACCGGGCCTGCCATCGGGGTCACTGGGGCCTTGTGGTACAGTTCCCCATGCAGCACAGGGTAGTGGGGGGCAGTGGGGCCCGGCCCTGGCCACCTGGCACCTACATGGCCACTGCCCCATTGTGCGGGTGTGGCTGGAGTCAGCAGGGCACTGCTCAGCTCTGCGCGGTGTCGGACAGCTGGGGCCGGTATGGCTGTCACCCGGGGCCTGTGCTGTGGGAGGCCTCTGCCACAAGGCCCCAGTGACCCCCACAGCAACTGCTACTGCCAGTGAGTGCAGGCTTATTTTAATTGCCAGGATGCTGGGGCCAGGCAGGGCAGTGATTGGGAAGGGGGGCAGGCAGGGGATGGGGCTGGGCAGGGCAGCAATTGGGGGCTCGGGGAGCAGGCAGGGGATGGGGCAGTGGTCAGGAGGGCTCGGAAGGCAGGAGGGGATGGGCAGGGCAGCGATCAGAGGGTTTGGGAGGCAGGCTGGGGCTGGGTAGGGCAGCAATGGGGGGGCTGGGGGGATGGGGCCAGGTGGGGCTGGGGGAGCAGCTGGGGCTGGTGGGGGTCCCCCCACCTTCAGCCCCCCCTCTCCCTACTTATCGGTAGGAGCCCAGGTCCAGCTTCCCGTGGCTGGCATGCTACCTGCCCTGCACAGGCAGGTAGCGTGCTTCAGCACTGGGGCAAGTGCCAGCCATAGAGATGCTCTGGCTGGCCACCAGAGTGTCTCTGTAAAAGACCGAGCCTCCGGTTGCTTCAGGTTGCTTGAGATGCTGCAAGATGTACTCTGGTTGCTTGAGATACTGCAAGATGCACGTGCTCACTCATGTGGACACACCCAGTGGGACCAGGATTTGGCCTTAAATCAATTAGTTTCGAAGGGCAGTTTGTTAAACCAGAGTGTAGAGAAAGATTAGGCAGAAAATCTATGATGGGAGGTTTTCTTGGCCTATCAGGCCATAAAGTCCCAATATCTCCTATTCATGGAATTTAACATGTTGCTGGAGAAAAAGGAAGCTCTCCCCTCCCCTCCCCCCCTTTATTTGTGCTGCATCTGCCTGTTGTCCAAAGGAGTGGCTGGGATTCCATTTATCACCACTGCAGCTGTATGTGGTGCATGCCAACTGGGCCCTATGAAAAGTGACACATCATGTTCCCCTCTCAGTGGATACTCTAGCTTTGCCCAGGTCCAAGCAATCCCATGTTTGTTTCTAAATTTCCAGATCTCTGAGCTGTTCAGATGTGCTGATGTCATCCAACTGGTCTTGCATAACTTTAAAGGGGAAAAATGCTGCAGTAGCAGTTCTTATGGAAATTTATTATTTTAATAAGATCCTCTGCTGCACTCAAACCAAACTAACAGCTGCTCTGAGACCAGCCATTTCCTCTAAATTCATTGAGTTGCTGGGTGAACATGAACATTTGGGACATAAATTTGAATACTTCCAGCACATGATCTCAAAAGCATCCAAACCAGGAAAAAATATTTTGATTAAAATGGAAACTGAGTTTAAAATCCAGGTTGCAGTTTCTCCCTCTAAGGGAGTTTTCCCCTACTTCTCTAAATTATTAGTTTCTTTCTCTGTTACTGCTGGACAGAACTGCTGTATATGTAGTGCTAGAAAACCTAATGCATCATATTTAGCACAAAGCTGCAGTAGTGAACCATAGCCCATAGTAAGAAGAGCTCTGGAATTACCCTGCTGTTGTAGGAGCTACTGATCATCAGTGTATAGTTCCAGAGATGTATGGTTTATACCAATATAAATGAAAGGAGGACCAGGCCTACAGTGTGTGATGTCTTCTGAAGTGTAAAGAACAAGGCAATGTGTTAAAGACTCCATGGCACAGGGCCATAGGAGGATCACTACTTGAAGTGGACCCTCAAAGTAGCTTAAGGACTGCCACTGTTTTGGGAGAGTAAGCAAGGGGAGAAAAGCTCAATATTAAACTGGGGAGACATAAAAAGTGGAGTGTTTCATTAATGACTTGGAGAATGGAATTGAGCATACATGTGGCAAATTTGTGGATGATATAAAACTAGATAGAAATAGTACACACTTTAGAGAGCAAGATTAGGGTTCAAAATAATCTTGGTAAACTGAAGAAAATGTTCTGAAATATATTGGGTCAAATTCAGTGAGGAAAAACACAAAATAATACATTTAAAAAGGACTAATAAATCCAAAATAGAAAATGACTGGCAGGACTGTAGAGAAGGAGCTAAGGGACATGATTCATCAATGTAATATCGTTGCAAAAAAACCCCTGCTAATCTACTGGGATGTATTGACAAGAATGTTGTAGCTGGGTCATGGAAAACTATTCTTCCACTTTATTCAGCACTGGTGTGAGGCTTCACCTGGACTAGTATGCTCAGTTTTGGGTAATTCAAGAAAGACAGACACGGAGACAGATATGGAGTCCAGAGGAGACCAACAAAATTGATGAAAGGTTTAGAAAATATGACATATGAGGCCAGGTTGGGAGAATTAGGATTATTCTGTCTGAAGAAGAGAAGACAGCCATGAGCCCCTGAGCGATTCACCATGTGGACAGCCTCTCCCCCACTGCTGCACGTGCATGGCCCCAGACTCACCCTTAGCTCACCGCAGGGTGCTGTACTGCTCTGTACTCTGAAGCAGAGGCTTATTTACTCTTTTCCAGTCTTCTGGAACCAAACCTGATGTCCTGAATTTTCTAAGATAATATCCAACTGTTCTACAATTTCTTCAGCCAATTCCTTGAGTTGTTTAGGATGACTGTCATCAGGCCATGTTGATCTGAAAGCATATATTGTATATAAGTAACCTCTTTTTCTTTCCCTACTCTAGGCTATGAATCTACACTTCTTTCCTCCTCTTGCTAGATGCTAACTGTGCTACCAGCTGATAATCAAACTTTTTTGTATGAAGCCTGAAGTAGGAAAGATCTTATGCACTTCAGCCGTCTCCGCGGTTTACATATTAGCTGCCTCTTCACTAATGGACCTACACTTTCTTTGGCCATCATCTAATGCTTTTGGAATACCTTCTGTGGAATGGCTTGGAGTGCCTTCCATGCCCCTTGCTAGCTGCATCTCAGTTTCTGCCTTGGCCATTCTGATTTAGTCCCTATACTTTAGTCCCTATGGGCACATCCACACATGCGGGCATGTGCATTACAGCAGCTCAAATAGGAGCAGCACAAAATTGAGCCACGCATTTTTTCCTCAGCACATGTGCCCAGACATGCACTTGGGTGTGGGGCAAGTTGTGCCACGTGGGGCAAAATAACCCTGCCCAGCTCCTCCCAGATCTGCAGCCAGGGAGAGCTAGAGCCTGTCCTGTCCTGGCCCTAGGAGTATAAAAAGCTGCCCTGGCAAGCAGCTCAGCACTTTTGACTCGCAGGAGCTTCTGGGGCCCAGGCAATTGCAGTCTGGCCACTTGTGGCACTAGCCACTTGTGCCAGCTGGACTGCTGAAGCAGCCCTGAAAGTTCCCTGCACCCTCTACCTACTGCAGCAGTCTGGCAGTGGGGGGCTGCTCCCTGGCTGTGACCTGCTTCCACCTGTGACAGCATGTGGCCCCAAGGCTGTGCACCTGCCAGACCCAGATGGGGACTGCATGACCACAGTAGAAGCATCTGCACCTCTGGGCCAGCTGCCAGCAGGCTGTGGCTGCACAGTTGGCCTTTGTGTGGCACTATTGTCATGTGTGCTGCCACCCTCCCTTCTGGGCAGCTATCCCCAGAAAATGTTCTCAGTGTGGTGGCCTGCTTTGAACGGTCAAATCATGTCATCCTGGCCCCAAGTGGCCAGGAGCTCAGCCACCTCCAACTGGGTCCCAGGTGCCAGCCCTGAGCAGGCTCCTCTGCCTGGGTCCTGCCACTTGCCTCACTAGCAGGAATTCTAGTGTTCCCTATTTAAAAACTACAACATCTTTGATAAAAAATCCCAGATTCACTCTTTAAAATACCCCAAAATCCATGTTCTTCCACAATTAAAGCAAAAAACCACTAGAGAGAGGGGGAGAGAGAGAGAGAGACCAGTTGAGCAATGTTTTATTGATATGTTTACACATTTAAAGCAGTTTGAAATCCTACCAGTGTCTCTCTCATCATAATGCAATCAGTTGTAAATACCTATGTTTTTTGATGTTTGCTTTTGGTTTTCTTATCATACAACAGTTAGAGCTCCCCCTGACCCCTTAACTAACTAGGATGTAGGGGGACCACTGCTGCTGCAGCCACAACTCCTGCCAGCAGGTCTCATTCTGTCTGACAGTTGGGCATGATGGGTGTGTGATGGGGGGATGTGGGGTTTGCAGGGGGGTGGGAAGCATGATAAATTTTTTGTATCCTGATGCTAAATGTTCAGTAACTTTATGTTGGGCAATGCATTTTTTCCCCAGATCTTCTAACCATTCATTGGTGAGGCACATTATCATTTGCTAAATACAGTACAATGCAATCTTTTTCTCAGTTCAGATTGGCAGACTTTTGTATGGCTTCCCACTATAGCAAACTTTTGTAAAAAGAAAATTAAGATGAGCTTACAGCATCCAAAAAAAAAGTGTGAGAAAATATTCAGATTATTTTCCCCTAATAACAGCCAAACTCTATTCCTAGATTCCCAATATTGTATAAAGCATAATCTTAGGTAGATAAAGTAAAAAAGGCATCAGTTCAGGAAAGCAATTTGGTATATGTTTAGAAGTCACCCCCATTCAGAAAAGTACTTCTATATGTGCTTAGAATTAAGCACACACTTTTGTCCTATTGATTGCAATGAATCAAAGACAAGTGTAATGTTAAACATGTGCTTCTGTGGTTTTTGGAATAGTCCTGGTTTTTGCTCTTCAGAAACAGGGAGTGGTGGGGGAGAGGCAGCATATGGATCTGCCAGTATAAAAATGCTAAGCCCAGAATCACGAGGGCAGAATTAAATATCCTCTGCATGAATACACAAAAAAGTCAGTTGCAGAGGGTTATGGAGGAGACAAAAGGAAAACTTGGGCCTTGAAAAAGAGAGAGCACAAATCTCTCAGAAGGAAAAAAAGTCTTACACTAACTGAGACATAGATTCATAGATTGTAGAGTCAGAAGGGACCACAATGGATAATTGTGTCTGACCCCCTGCCCCTGGCAGGAAAGAGGACCCCAGCCAGGTGACTGTCTAGCCTCCTCTTGAAGACCTCCAAGCTAGGTGATAGCACCACCTCTCTTGGAAGCCCATTCCAGATCCTGGCCACCCTTACTGTGAAAAATTTCTTCCTAATATATAACCTAAATCCACTCTCAACTAGTTTATACCTGTTATTCCTAGTCAGTCCCTGAGGCGCCTTAGTAAACAGCGCTTCCCCTATTCCCCGTTGACCTCCCCTAATACATTTATAGGCGGCCACAAGGTCTCTCAGCTGTCTCTTGTGAAGGCTGAAGAGATTCAGCTCTCTCAACCTCCCCCCGTAGGGTCTATCACGAAGGCCACTAATCATGCGAGTGGCCCTCCTCTGGACCCTCTCGAGATTCCCTGCATCCTTCTTGAAGTGTGGCGCCCAAAACTGGACACAGTACTCCAACTCCAGCCTGACCAGTGCCGCATAGAGGGGAGCATCACCTCCTTTGATCTACTACTCATGCACCTGCTAATGCACGACAAGGTGTGACTGGCCTTGTTGATCGCCTCATTACACTGTCGGCTCATGTTCATCTTGGAGTCAATTATGACTCCAAGATCCCTCTCTGCCTCTGAGCTGCTGAGAAGGACACTCCCCAACCTATAGGTGTGCTGGGGGTTCCTCCTTCCCAGGTGGAGTACCTTACATTTATCTTTATTAAATTGCATCCTATTTCTCTCTACTCATTAATCCAACCTGTCCAGGTCAGCTTGAATCTGCTCCCTGCCCTCCAGTGTACTAACTTTGCCCCATAACTTGGTATCATCAGTGAGCTTGGAGAGGGTGCTCTCCACACCCTCCTCCAAATTGCTGATGAAGATATTAAATAATATCGGTCCAAGGACTGAACCCTGCGGGACCCCACTGCCCACCTCCCTCCAGGCTGAGAAGGAACCATCCACCACCACTCTCTGGGTGCAGTCCCTAAGCCAGTTGGCCACCCACCTGACCATGTAGGCATCCACTCCGCAATCTGCTAGCTTCCCAGTGAGGATAGGGTGTGAAACTGTGTTGAAGGCCTTCCTAAAGTCCAGGAAGATAACATCAACCTCGGCTCCCACGTCCAGGTAGCGTGTGACCTGGTCACTGAAGGCTACAAGGTTTGTCAGGCAGGATCCACCTGTGACAAACCCGTGCTAGTTTCCCCTCAGCATTGTTTCCCCTGCCGGGCCTGCACAAATGTGTTCTTTGATTATTTTCTCTAGCATTTTCCCAGGAATAGAGGTAAGACTGACTGGCCTGAAGTTACCCGTCTCATCCCTTCTTCCTTTCTTGAAAATGGGCACCCCATTGGCCCTTCTCCAGTCCTCGGGGACCTGGCCGGAGCACCACGAGTGCTCGAACAGCTGTGCCAGCGGCTCAGCTATGACACTGGCCAATTCTTTCAGCAGCTGTGGATGGAGGTCATCTGGGCCTGCTGACTTGTACCCATCCAGCTCCTCCAGGAGCTCCTTAACTATTTCAGAACTAACCGTAGGCGGACTGGTGCCATGTGGACATCCGTCAATGATTGAGGTGGGGGAATTGGCTTTGTCGGTACATAGAAATACTGAAGCAAAGAACTCATTGAAGAGCTCTGCTTTTTTCCCCGCGTCAATCACCAACTGTCCTGATCTGTCCTGTAGGGGCCCTATGTTGCTCTGAGCTTTCCTTTTGCCCGCTATATACCTGAAGAAGGACTTTTTATTGTCCTTGATTGTTGAAGCCAGCCTGAGCTCAAGCCCCACCTTGGCCTGTCTAACTGATTCGCTGCAATAGCATGCCAGGGAGATATATTCCTCCTTGGTGGCTGCTCCCTGCTTCCATTGCCTATACATCTTTCTTTGCCCCCAGACTTTCCTGGAGTTCCCTGTTCAGCCAAGGGGCCTTTTTTGCCCCCTTACCTCCCTTCCTACGAAATGGGATAGATTCCTTTTGAGCCCCAAGGATCACTCCCTTGAGATACCTCCAACCCTCCTGGACCCCCATATGCTCTATGTTCTTGAGTTGCATCCCCTCACTAACTAGCCTTCTAAGCTTGCTAAAGTTGGCCCTTCTGAAGTCCAACACTTTAGCCCCACTAGTTACTTTACCCACCCTTTGCTGGATATTTGCAGTGCTTCCAACTGAAAAGATTATTAAGGAGGATGTGGGGTTAGGGGGACCTGCCTCAGAAGATGTTCTTCTCTTCTCGTGCATCTTGCCTGCCGCTTGGATGATAAGAAAAAAGTGTCCCTTGTCTTCACTTATTCTAGTCTGTATTCATTGTACTACAACTGGGTGTATGGTTGGATATTTAGTCCTGAAAATAATCCTGTACCCGCTGAGGTAGCTTCCAGTCCTCAAGACCAGGTCATTAGTGGCAACAGCTGGTTTTACCCTGGTACTACTCTGTGCCAGCCTGATTCCACCCACCCATGTCCCACCCTGTGCCACCTAGACACATACCTTACCCATTCAGGCCACTGACTGCTCTTAGGGAGTGTATGACTGAACAAGAAACAACTGCAAGATGACGTACTTGAAATAAGAATTCAGTTTTCAGTGGCATCGAAAGATTCTCTACAGTGTGTGTGCTTTCGAACAAGTGCTTTGGAAGCATTTAAAATTTATATTCCAAATGTTTGTGTTCACTCAGCGACTGAATGATTGCAACATTAAGTTTTTAGTCATTTTTCACGCTCGGGCAATCAGCTGGAAACTCTGGTTCCACAGATCAGAAATTAAGTTAATGAAAACAATGGAATGGGAACACCCAATCACTTATTTTAAACCACAAATTAATAGGCCTACCTCTTTAAAACTGCCAAGGTCTCAGCCTACTACTCTTACCCAAAACTCATATGGCTTTACTCTGCGGCTACTCTCATTGGCTTCAGTAGGGATGAAGGCATAAGTCAGCGTAAGTAAGGATGACATGATCAAGCCCATAGCTTAACTACCCAAATGATTGGAAAGGCTGCTGTAGATTCTCAAAAAATGCAGAGAAAGAAGAATAAACAACAAGGAAATCTTGAGGGACTGGAGGGCAAAGAGAGGAAGAGGTCACCTCAGCAGGATTAAAGGGTCAAAGGACTTGGTGCAGAAAAGCCAACCCAAATCCACACAAAGCTGTTAGCATGGGATCATCTGAAAAACAAATTTGAGAACTAATCCTTTAGCCTTTTCAGAAGAGTGCACAGACATAGAGGATGCTCACAGCACACTGTAGGAGAATGAACTGGTGAGATTCTTCTCCTCACACATCCCTCAACTTGGCAAAAATTTTCCCCCTTTGTTTCCACCTTTGATGTGACCATATGAAAGCACTGAAAGGCAAGGGAGGAACCAAAGTGGATTCTTCCATGTCTGACCAACCATAGGACAATACAACGTGATTTCTCCTTGGGTGGGAGCTGGGTACTATAAAAGCAGTTTTGCTTGACTGGCAGGCAGAGTGCTATATGGTATTAGGAAATGTAACAGGAAGGTGTTAGAATTAAATTTTAAAAATGAGATGTGTCAACGCTGAAAAGACTTTGATAACAGCCTTTTGATTGAGGGCCCTTGAAATGAAATGCTTTGCAAATTCAGGGGTACACATAATAAAGTAGCTTGTTTCAAAGCTGATGCTAGGCCATGAGGGGAGGGTTGTTGTGTGAAAACGCCTGTACTGTTCACCTCTCTACCTCACGTTCCTACTGCAGTGATAGAAATCATATTGCTCATCTAATGCAATGCTTAGGCCCTGTTTTTTCAGTCCCGCTCTATAGATTGCTTCAGTTGCTACTCTGGTGACAACACTCACATCCCAAGTTCCAACTACACATCCCCTCTTCAAGGGGTAAAATGGAAAGGATGCACAGAACTATTTCAGCAGTTTCACACTGTAGATACTCCAAGCATTGCATATTTCCAGCACCAGACATTAGCGCTCTATCCACAACTTAGTGGAAAATGATCTGGGTTATATTTCATTCCTGACAAAAGTTTTTCTTCATCATCAAAAAAATGGGCTAGGCATTTGCCACCACCTCTTTGCTTTTCTGATGAAGGGCCTGATCCAAGGTCCCTTTAAGCAATACAGTCTCTCTACAGTTATTAAGTAGTGATTATCTGGCAATCTGCAGAGGCTCTTTAGCTTCAGCAGAGTTTTCCTTTGACCCAAAGGATATTTTTTTCTAGGAAGACCTTGCTGCAGCTGGTTCTTTCCCCTCATTTGCTATCACAGGAAGGGCACGTTTAGTGAGCATGCTGATGGAGTTGTTCCAAGCTAGCCCCGCTGGAACTCCCTAAGGAAATCCATTCCATGTTCACTCCAGTTCCCGGATCCCAATACGAAACTTTAGAGCAAAGCACCACCTAGTGGCCAGATACATATATTAAAACTATAAATACATACTCCCTTTCTTTTCCTCTAAGGCAGGTGATTTCTAACTGATGATATCAGTTTGGTGGCATATGCACTTTTCCTTATTCCACAAACGAGTACTTGTTCAGCATGGGCAATAAATGCAAATTAGCAGAACTGCAGGAAAAATGACCAGAATGGATATTTGTCATAGTTTCATAGTAGGTAGGGTCAGAAGGGACCAGAGCAGATCATCAAGTCCGACCCCCTGCCATGGGCAGGAAAGAATGCTGGGGTCAAATGACCCCAGATAGGTGATTATGTAGCCTCCTTTTGAAGACAGATATACTGGAGATGAGAAATATGGTACACTTATGTGGGGTTCTCATCTGCAACGTGCCTATAGAAAGGGCTCTGTGAAATCCTGCATTTGGGGTACTTTGCTGGCAGAAATGCATTCAGTTTACAAGTACCTTCTGTTAGGTTCTTAAAAATTCCAGCTTGAATGTTCATGCTGTTAGAAAAGGCTTCTGTTCCATTTGTTCATCATCAAAATATCTGGAATCTTGTATTGAATCTTAAATGTCCTTTTAGTCTCATAAAGGAAAAAAATAGTTGAACAGATATTTCAATATTGTACGACTAAGACTCCAGGATTGTTGGCAGTTTGGGGTTGTGGGGTTTGTTTGGTTTTGGTTTTTTGTTTTTTTTTGGGGGGGGGGTAATTTTCTCCTCTCTGACCATTATTTCATATGGAATGTTGGCTCTGAACCCATAAATCCATTCAGTGTTTTGCCAGTCCTGGGTGTTTATTGCTAGTGCATGGGTCCATTGTACAGGAATTAGTACATAAATTGAAAATGGACCTTCTTCATTGTATTTCTGTCTCTACCTTCTGACTGTCTCCTTCCTTAATTATCCTGCTCTCTTCTTTCCTTTCCTTCATTTCTTTCCCTCAGATCCGTTACTTATTTCCAAAAGTAAAATAGAATAATAAAATGTTAATATTACTACTTTAACACCATGGGGTGTGTCCAGATGAGTGCACACATGCGGTTTGCAGCACATCAGAGCAGTTGGAGGCACCACAAACTGTATGTGGTACACATGCAAGTGTTCACTGCACTGTTAGTTTGCAGCACTGCCGGGGGGGGGGGTTGACACCTGGAGATCCCAAGTATAAAAAAAATGCTGCTGAAAAATATGGCGAGTCACACATGGCAGCAGTATGTGCTGCCAGAAAGGGAACCTAGCTGACCACAGCTACATTCTGGCTGGTGGCCAGGCTCTAAGCAGCCAGCTTGGCACCAGTGCTGCCCTGTGAGGCCCCCAGGACCTCAGGTAAAGCTGCTGAGGTCAGGACAGGTGCTGGTCCCAGCCTCCCCTACCCCACCCAGGTTACTTTGCAGCATGCTGAAGCACACATGCAGGGGTGTGCCTGGGGACAAATAGCAACCAGTGGCACAAATATGTGCTGCTGCTATTTGTCCTGCAGGAAATGCACACACCTTGCATATGCACACTTGTCAGGACACACCCATAATGTTTATTCCATGCTTGATACCTTTGACTAACTCTCATAAAGAGTACTTGTATCTCAAGAGGAGAAAAGGCCCACTTGTTTCTCTGTGCTTCTGGAACATAGCTCCCAGCTTGGGATATGGTCATTTTCTTAGTCTTTGTTTCTAGAGCCAAACACTGGGAGCTGCTGCAGTTGTAGGCTACAGGTTTTGGTTTATGGGGTGCTTTTTTCTTTGGCCCGTAATATTACAAATATTTCCAGAGGTCTACAAACCTACCGGAATGCTTAGAGAAAGAGGACCTTTTCTTTACATCACCTGAGCCAAGGTAATACTTATGCATGTATCTTTCCTAGGATTAGCACTGTCTCCTTAAAGACTATGACCAAGACCTCAAAAAAATGGGATCCATCCTGAAATTCACCATGAGGTTTGCTATACCCACTGGCTTTACCTGGAAGAAACTCAGATGGTGGACAGCAGCGTGAAACCCTATAATCAGATTAATGCATGTCACTTTAAAGGTACCCAAGTGAGTTGCACCTGGTTTAATAGCCAGAATTTGTGCATACCAAGGGTTGACCCTAGGCATCTACAGACCAAGCTTTCATAGCTGCTGTTATTTCTTTTCCCTGCCATTGTACCCACAGTATGCTAAGTATTGTTCATAAGGTCCCTACCTATGTTTTAGGAAATTTCCAATGTTGGGCCAAAATCCTGAAAACAAAGTGTATTAAGTATGCATATACTTAATACTAAGCCTGTGAGTAGTAATTGACTTTAAATATGTGCTTAAGCATTTTGCAGGAGGAGGGCCTAAGTAAGTATGATTTTCACAGTCTTGTGGTAAGTGTCATATTAACATTGGGCAAGTCCCATAGATAATATCCTTTCTTTTCTATTAGCATTCCAATTCTTAAAAAGTAAAAGACATGAGATGTCTTCTTCGTGCCCATATTAGGTTGCTTCCCTGAGTTCCTCAAACTCAACTCATGTTGCTAGATGAATGGAACATGTTACTGTATTATGTGGCTAAGTTATGCTCTTATATTGGCCCTCTACATGGGACCTTTTGCGTGTATATTAACAACCTTTTACACAAGCAGAATGTTGGCTGCTATGATCCCACTACTTATCTGTGGCAGGTTAAGCTGTTATATCTTGTGTTGTGTCAAGGTTGACAGTAGTTTTACTATGAGGTTAGATTATGGATGGGGCTGATCCTCCCTCAGGCAGGGGGTTGGATGAGATGGCATATGGAGGTCCCTTTCATCCCTTCTTTTCTATGATTCTGTGACAGCTTTCCATCTGTTGCTTAGAGGACATTTCACATCCAAGTAAATTCATTGTTTAGCCATATTTTTACAACTTGAACTAACACTTCCAGTTCAAGAATCTTTTACTTTAGACGGTGGAATAGCCTGTGAGAGAATCATTCCAGTTGTGGATAAGCCAACAATGCCCTTTGATTCTAACAATAAAGCAGCTGATACTGCACATATCAACAACGCTGTCTTGCTACACCTGACTTTGCTACTAAGAAATACACTATAAGTCCACTACCTCACAACACAAGTTAGCTGTGAATATTCCTGGCAGCTGAATAACAGCTTGGAAATGTACCACATTTACCTGAATACAAGGTGGGTTTTTCCCCCTAATCAGTATGGGGGGAAAAGCCCCTTGTCTTACATTTGCATACAAGGAAAACTCACTAAATATGTTATCTATCTTTGAACTGATGCTAAAAGAGCATTTCCTCAGTAATGGAAACCCATTATAAAGTTAATTAAATGTAGCCTACACTTAGCAGAATGATATGGTCCACATTGGGCAAACATGCTGATGGGAACCTACCACAGGGGGATAGGTTAGTGCAACCTATCTGAATAAGATATAGGGCAGTGCTCGTTGAGCGCAGTCTCTCTCAGAACCTACTCTTTTTCCAGTCACAACGAGCCACTACATTGCATAAATTTTTACTTCCTCTTTATTTTCACAATTGAGCTGGACCTTTATTTCCCATTTCCAGTGGTTCTTGCTTCCTCACCAGCCTTAAATGTCTGGCAAACATCACCAAATGGGGCCCCAAACAGTTCACCCAGAATCCTTCTGTCACCACCTTTCTCAGTCTGTCACATATGATTAGTGTGACCCCATCCTCCATGAGGTAAAACCAGAGCAGGTTGTCCTATGCCTCATCTATATATAACTTTTTGGAGGATCCCAGGACACGTGACAAGAACCCTGGTTCCAGTCATAAGGGGCAGCTAATTAGTACCTAAATCCTTTTTGGGTGGTATCTGGAGTACACACATACTGAGCAGTGCTAAGCCGTGGGGTCACCATAGGTTGAAGTGATGTTGACTCTGCTGGAGCCCAACGCAATGAACTATATGGCAAATCATGAGCCTTTTGATTTTGAACTAATATCATGCGTAGGTGCCTATATGCTAGTTAAATGTGTTTATGGAGTACCTGTGCTACAACTTACAGCAGTTTCAAAAAGGTAAAATGCATCAATTCTGGTAATGGAAAATCCCTGAAACTAGATATTTGGTGTGTAGATGTAAATTACTGCAGCTATGTTTATTTCAAGGTCATTTTTTCAAATGTGTCCCTTCTTTCCATATGCTCAGGGAAACCAGGGTCTGACAGTAAGGAGGTAGGGAAAGAGCTACAGGGGAAAGAAGTTGAGCAGCACAGAGGGCAAAGGGGCTACCTCACCCCCCAGATGTATTTTCCCTGCTGTAGCACTGGGAAGGGGACAAATTCAAGACAAACCTCCAGTAATTGGATTCTGTACCTGGAAAATTGTATCAAATATATACATTTTTCATATATAGAATCTAATTTGGGGTTGGGGGTTGTCTTAAAGTCAGGGTCATCCTCTATTTGAGTAAATGTGGTATATAATTAATAATGATGACCTAACTATGCATGCAACTGTCTTCTGTTGGAAAGAATGGGAACAAGAGGCCCTAACAACTACAGGTTGTCATTTAACTGACTTGCATCTCAGTCTTTGGAGATGGACTGTCTATTGATTAAGTTGCTGTGAAGTTCCATTTTGCTGTGGAGCACAACATGCTGAGAAGTGCAAAGTTCTAGATGCTGATGCTTATTATACTCACTTATACACATCGCTGTATGCACTGATGAATTGTTTCCAGTAAAATGCATGTTTCTTTTCAGCCTGGGCAATACCACTTTCTCATTAGAACGACTGTCATAACTTGCATGATCTTAAAATCTGGAAATAAACAGGATATGACTTTCTGAAAGAGATCAAGTAGGGAAAATGTTTAAACAGAATGTGTCAGAAATTCTCCGATTGCGTGGCTCACGCTCTTTTCTATATCAAAGAAGCGTGAGCTTTTTTTAGGAAAAGAAACTATAATGATTGATTAAATATGCAAAGGCATTTATCTAGAAAGAGGAAACGGGTATTTCTGCTTTTGGTTACTATTTATATTTTTTTTCCTGTGTGATGAAACCAGTTTTACTTCTAGTTATGGAAGCAAGTTAGAAATAATGCATATGCCACAGAAATGGAAGGGAAAATCTCAATTAGTTACATATCTAACTGGCTGAATTTAGCCAACTTCCTTGACTAAACAGGGAAATCCAGGGGAGCCTAAGGGCAAAAAAGAAGGCATATAAGTGGTAGAAGCAGGGGGAAGCTACCAAAGAGGAGTATACCTACTTGGCCCACACTTGGGGAGAGGCAGTTAGAAAGGCCAAAGCAACTACAGATCTGAGGCTGGCAACACAAATTAAAGACAATAAAAAGTGGTTTTTTTAGGTATGTAGGGAGTAAAAGGAAGGTGCAGGATAGCATAGGACCCCTACTGAACAAGAAGGAGCAATTAGTGACAGACAGGGATCTGGGCTTTTCCAGCTGTTCTTGAGGAACCTGATTCAAAGCCCTTTGATATAATTTAAAAAGATCCTGTTGATGTCAGCAGACTTTGGGTCTAACACCTGTCTTTCTCTACAGTTACTTCAGGCTTTGTCTATGCTCAAAGTAGCATTAGTTGCACTAGTTTAATTAAGGTTGGATTTTAATGTGCTAAAATTAAACCAATGAAAACCTGTAGACACCCTCGGCACTTTTACACATGCTCTGGCAGGGGGAGGGGGGTGGTGCTTTAATTACAGCAACTTTGAGAGAGCAGCTCAACAAGCTTTAGTTCAAGCTCCCCCACCACCATGTTTAAGTGCATGGAAGCTGATACACAAGATGCAGGAGGCAAGTGCCACGCTCCAGCGAACGTGATTAATCAAGTCTGCTCTGATGCATTGGAATTCCAGTGAATCAGAGCAGGCTCCACACTCATGTATATACAGCTCCTTAGTCCAGTTTAAACCAGGTTTATATCAATTTACTTTTACCCAGTAAAGAACTGACCAAATATAAAAATAAATTATATACTGATTTATATCAAACTAAGGGAATCCATACTGTTTTGCACTTTGCATTGGTTTTTAAATTGATTTAAAGTAGTGCACCTTTGAGCATATGTAAAGCCTACATTCATCTTGGAATAAGTGTTTCTCTGAAAAAATAAATTTGCCTGGCATAAAATTTCTTGTGTGTGTGTAATAAAAAAGGAAATTTTCAGCTTTATAAACTGATGTATGAGATTCTATTTCATGCTTTCTCTTCACACGGATCTTCAAACATTTAGCATAAAACCTATCGCAACTAAGGTAATTCTGTTGAAGTCCACTTGAAACATCCTATTTTTATATCATGACACTGGCAAGAGGGTTGCAAAATGTTTGTCTCTAGAGAACAAGACTTATGTCATTAGGAAATGATGTCAACATAAAACAAATACTGTGAGAACTAAAAGTTTTGGTAACATGGCTATAAATTGAGGAAGAGATGATTGTTGTACCTCTTGGTGTCAATTGGACTTCTGGAATAAAAAGTGGTCCTAAAGATAAGACTGAGCCAAGCAAATCCAATGAAGTTCATGCACAGAGAACTGCAAATGTCCATCACTTCCACTAAGCATTTCATCTTTAAAGATGCTGCTTGCTGTTCAATCTATAGCATATTATATTATATTCTACCCACTTGTGCCTTTAAACAATAAAATCTTCAAGAGAGGAATTCACCATGTTTTATCTCCTTCTGCTCTGTTCATCTGAAGAGGCATTTTCCAAACTGTTGGTACTACTGGTTTACTGATTCCCGAACCCAAACCAAACTTGCTTTCCAGTGGGAGAACTTACATTTGAACTTTGCTGTCCAATTAGGACAGGGTCTACCTGGTGTGGCTTTTCCCACTCATGCTACCCTTAGTTCAGCTGAACTGATATTAGCATTGCTTGGATTCCTAATGTAAACCAGGCAAGTGTGGGTTCATGCCAGGCTGGCTACAGCTATTATGAAGTTGTTTCAGTTGAGCTGGTGGTAAAAATAAATAAATAAGGGGCCAGCTTCTGCAGTGATGTCAGCGGAGTGAAAACAGCTCCTCCCCTGCTACTGAAGTAGGGAAGGGGGTTAGGGAGGAATTGGTGGAGGACAGCTGTAATGTGATTCTATCCTGGTGCTAAACTAACAGGGATACTTGAACTTTGGAAACATGCTAGCACTTTGCTGGTCTTTACAGGTAACTAATCTCTTCTTTGTGTTGGCCATGAGTAATTGCCAGAACAGTTCTGGTATCCGTGTGGGGCCATATTTCACCTCATGATGGAAGCAGATATTTTCTTACAGAATACATATACCTTCAACTAAGGAGGACAGGGGAATTGGATTTATCTATATTGTTGTTTATTTTAATTTCTCTTTCTAATACAGTATTCTGTGTCAACCGCTTGATTTGGGGCTGCAAGAAACAGCTGGAGTATGTTTTAAGGTGACTTGTTTCTACAAAGCTGCATTTACCTGGAAGAATTTGAGATACAGAGGGAAATATAAATTACAGCTGTGCAGCTGCAATCTACCCTTTTATTGAAAGAAAGATCTAAAACAAACACCAAAAGGCAGTTGCCCAAATAGGCCATTTGGACCAGCCTCCCTTAAGACTTCCATGAGACAGTGTGAGGAGATGTAGTTTAATCTTTTATAGGTTGCAGGCAACTAGCTAAGTTGTATCTAATCTAAATTGAAATGGCTTCCAATAAAGGGAAAACAGAAATATTTTATCCATTATCGTAGGTCTCATAATTCATGTTAAAAAAACTCATATGTCCTTGAGTCTGGCTAAATACTGGGTGTTTTGTAATATGTATTTGTATCTGTAACAAAGAGACTAGTGGAACTGGAGAAGCTACTTCAAAGCTCATCTAATCCTAGAGTCAGACCAGAGGTGTTTAAACAATCTAAATAGGTGCTAAATGGTGCAGTGAAAGAGCTATCCATGTAAAAGTATTTCTAAGGAAAGCCTTTGCAAATTAATTTCAGTCAGTTGTTTAGGCCCTGAGGAAACGTGCACACATGCACACACACACACACATGCACCGTAGTGAGTCTTTTGAGTCAGAATCACAAGAAGTTGGAAGAGTTCTGTAACACAAACAGAAACTCAGAACTTCAAAAAAAATCAAGCCTATTAAGTAATGAATTCTAAGAAGTGTGTCCTTCTAGTCTAAAGAGAGAATGAAGGGCTTGACCTTTCTGAACAATATAACAGAAAATGCCAAGGCTGGGCATAACTCAAATGCTTAGGAACTCTATGTCAGTGCACAGAGCTCTGGCTGATGGAGTGGTAGGATTTGTCCTGTGGGTGAGGTCTAGCTAGGGATGTGAGAGTTCCCCCTTTTGAAAATGGGGATATTAGCTCTTCTTTGACCCACAGGGTTGCTGTGAGAATAAACATATTAAATATTATGATGTGTCCAAATCACATGATGATGGGAGCTATATAATTAGTTTAGCTAGGTAATCCTCTGTAACAGCATACACACCTCTTGGAGTTGCAAAGTGGAGCTGGAGACCATACGAAAACACACACAGCTCACTTTCCCAATGTTTGCCAGAATAAGAGTCCAAGCCCATAGAAGCTGAACATAAATATCCTCTAGAAATATTTTGATATGCATGAGAATTATATGCAGTAGTTTAAAAAGTGCAACCCTATGATCAATTTATAGTGCTAAAACAATGGGATCTTGCATCTCCTAGACTACCACCATTCAAAAAATGCTCACAGCTATATGAAGTATTTTATGAATTCTTAATCCTTCTGGCACTGTATCAGTGGGTGTATTATAAGAACCTAAATAGTCCACTCTTCAGGAGTAGGGTGCAGGAAATATCTGGTTGTTGCCCACTTGATGTCTGGGATAATGGGGGACTGTGATGGGCCTTGGTCTCTTGGTTACTGTTGTCTAAAATATCCTGACACCTGAATCCAAAGTTGTGCTCGTCTCATGTCAGTGTATCTATTCTAGACCACTTGGGGCAGCCACAGCTACTCCAGTAGTTGAAAGCTAGCTCATGTACAATGGGATACAGTCATTTCCACTGCCCTACAGCCATGCTAAATCCACATGGAGAGCTTCTGCTTAACCCTTTCTAGTGCTTTACCAATTGTGGGACGAGGATCTGAAGTATATGGGCTGAAAGAATTTGTAAAGATGAATGAGGCACCTTGTTACTGGTTACTCCCACCAAAAGGTCTGTGTATTCCTCGTCTTTTACCACAGTATTTACATTTCTTATTTCCATGTGATGTTCCTTTCTTTTTATCATAGCATTGGTTTCCAAGCTAATCGTTTCCCTGACATTCCTCCTCCTTCGTTGTGAAAAAAGAAGAGAGGGAGTCATGAAGATACCTGAAGTTCTGAAACCTGAAGTCTTGAAGTTCTGAAACCTGAATCTTTGCAAGTCATCCTCCTGTTTCAGGGGACAACATTCTTAACCCCAGAAGGAATGGCCAACTATGTTCAATAAAACAAGCTTTCTTTCGCATTTGAACTTTGTGCCACTTAATTTCAACAGCAGCAATTGTGTTGGCTTTTTTAAGCAAGCTTGAAAATAATTAGTGTTACTTTAATTACAGTGGCTACTCACTGCTATTCAGATCTTCCACCAGGTATGACCCAAAGAATAATTAACTGCCATTCATTTTTTTAAAAAGGTATGGATGGCCACAAAAGTAAACACTGTTTTTAGTCTTTAGTGTGGCCTGTGCACTGGTTCGCTACCAATTTCCCAACCAGTCTTACAACTCCAGATCTCTAAAGCAGTCACACCATGGCATGACAACACCATACAGTCAAAATGAGCAGCAAGCATTGGCCCATAGTGAAATAACTATAGCATAAATCCTTATTGGTATTATAGTACATAGTCTACAGCCCTATAGAGCTTGCACAATGGGGAGTGGGGGGCATGCAGGTAGGGGTTGTGCTGTATCTAATATCAATTTGGAACATCCCAGGGATGACAGGACTAAAATGGTGGTGCTCCTCAACTTGAACTTTGGAAAATGCAGGTAACTACTAGAGATGGGAACTGGAGATGCCTTCTAGTTACCATGGCTAGAGCCTAAAACATGAGCTTCTAAGTTCTAAACCTGAAGAGACATGCAGGTTTCTGCCTCCAACTTGGAAAATCACTAATGGGGATTTGAGATGAGAAGGAAAGATTGGTTGGTAATGGAAAATCCCTGCAACTAGATATTTGGTGTGTGGAGAAAGCAGGGGTAGAGGTGTTAGGGGTACCAGTCACCAGGGGGCAATAAAAAGCAAGCTAGACAAGCAGCAGGTGAGATGTGGTCACTCACAAGAGGCCTGATTTGAGGCTTAGAGTTGATGTCTGAGTAAGGATGAAGCTCTGTGAAAGTGTGGTTGAGGAGGCATGAAGGCAAGGAAGGAGCCTAGACTCGAGCAAGGAGTGAAAGAAGTGATGGGAATGATTTTGCAGCCTTCATGTAGCTTAAAATGACATCTCAAGTCCATGAAAAATAAGTAGCTCCCTTTGGTCTCTAAACACAAAGGCACAATTTTGCAATCTCCTCTCATTGTTTCTGGTGTTTTGTATTCCTGGCACAAAATGTACAAAATGCCCCGTCAAAGTCTAGCAATGCTATGACAATTTCCAACCCAAACATCAGAACCAGAGCCTTTCTGTCTAGCTTATTTTTCTCTTCATATCTTACTGTTCCACCTGTGAATAGTGGAGGTGCTCAAGCTGAAGTTCAGTCCATATAAAGGAAAATTATCTAGAGGAAATTTGAAAAAGACCTAAAGTATAATGCTGCAAGGCCCATCTATTTACTAAAGCCTTTGGAAAGATGAGTTTAATATGAACTGGATTGATCTATTGAGTAGGTGAGAAGCTACAGTGGGACATGTGTTTCAAAGCTGCAAGTATTAAATGACTGTTCCAAATGATTAGTTCTTATTCTGCCTGTTTTGCTCTAGTCTAGCAGCATAAAACTGGTAAAGCTACTGGATACACCCTACTGCCAAACTTCCAAAGGGAATCCTGGAATGGCATGGAGCTGCCATACACTACACAGCTTACAGACAGGACAGAAGAGTGTGCAGTCTTTCTTTGTCTGTCTTAAGCAATAGCTGATGAGCTGATCCTCTGGGAGCTAAATGTAGCACAGCAATCAAGACTATTCCAAATGATGCCATGACTGGCTTAATTCCAGCCGAGTGCATGGTGAGGACTGGTATGGTACAGATATTATAGTTTGCTCCATCAGAGATGGGTTACTGTCAGTGAATTTTCAAACTTGCCCATAAATCACTGCAGATGTTTTTGGTTGCTTCAGTTTTCTTTAACTGAAGGACACCTTAATAAACCTGCACCGGTCTGACGTTTTGTGCTTTTGTTAGTCAAAGGAAAAATGTTTACGAGTCTGCATGCCATTCACACCAGCTAACAAAATACATATTAGCAAGGCATTTTGACAAAGAAGAAGAAAATATCTCACACCGATGTGAGTCATTTTGGCTGTAAATGCATTTCATGTAGAAGAAATCTCAGCAAAATCTTTTAAAAATGCTGACATAATATATCCCTTTTGAAATGATAGATCTAGAAAGTTATATATGATTTGTATTATATTAAAAAACTGATGAAAGTAGGTGCCAATTGTTAAGGTTCCAATTTGTTAAAGCCATTCATTCCCTTCCCAACTTCTAAATAATAATGAAAATAACATACATTATTTCTGTGTGTTATTTATACATTTAACATGCCCAGCAGGTTATCTGGCAAGCAACCTAGAGCTAGTTAAGCAACCGCAAGGCAAAGCGTAATGCCTTCTGCTGGTGGAGTCCTGTTAAACATTAGTAGTAGTAATCTGTATGCAGATATAGAAATACTAGTATGCCAGGAGGTACTGTCCTCGTACTGCACTGAAAAACTGATTAATATATCTCAATGAGACTTAAAAACTTCTCACTCAATGAAATGAGAGAGAGAGCAAGCTAGCAGAATCAGTATTTGCAGTGCCCCAAAGTAATTTCTCTAGTATATAAACATTGAAGAAAGCTTGGTAAAATAGACATATTTTCCTCTACTACCACCATACATTTGTCAAGAGGCAAAATTTGTTCATCTAAGCCAGTAGTGCTCAACCTGTGGCTTGGGGGCCAGATCTGACCTGCAGAGCTGTGTCATCTGGTCTGCTTGGATCTTCTTGGGTCTGGAAATTTGGCTGCAGGGGAGAGGTGGCAGCATTAAATACCATGGCTGAGCCCAAATTTCCAGATGCAGGGGGAGCCCAACAGACTGGATATTATAACTTCATATGCCAGCTCACAGGGTTGCTCTGCAGCTGGATCCAGCATGCAGGGCTATGCTGCCATCTCTGATCATATCTGCAGACCTTTGGGATCCAGTCTGTGGACCAGCCCCCTGCCACACGTCAGGCTGACTGCTAGATAGGCTAAGCACCAATGACCTACTCGAAATTATATTCAGATGCATAACTCCTCACTTAGAAGTTCATCTGATGTTAGATCCTTGTACTGTGAGACAGTGACGATAATTTTATTTATTAAAAATATAGTGGATTTTCAGACAAAAATCTGAGTCAGGATCCCAATAAAAATGTGATTTCAGAAAACAGCATCTGGGGCTTAATCCTACCTCTGTAGAAGCTGATGGCAAGACCTTGCATTGACTTTCAAGAAGAGGAGGATCCAGGTATGCCTACAATATCATGTTATGGTGCAGTGATGCTTACAGGGAAGCAAACGAGATGGACCTGTTTGGATGTAACCAAAACCAGAACACAGAAAAATTGCTGCTGCCATATCTGGGCATTAGTGATAGGACTGCAGCCACACAAGGTCTTATTTGATAGTATGTCCTGGGTGTGCTTCATGGAAGACATGAAGACCTAGTTCTTGCCCCAGAAAGTTTGCCAGCTGTATTATTAACATGAATACAATGTGAAGTGGCCATGACACTTTGGAGTGGCTTGAATGGACCAGAGCGAGCTGTCTTTAAGCCTGTCCTATAGTTTATTCCTATCAGTATGGTTTAGTGGAAGAAAAAAAAAAGGGGTGGGGGTAGGGGAACAAGACATAAAGAAACTAGCTTTTCTCTTTCTCTTTCTTTTTCTTTCAGGCCAGCAGGTTCCCAGGAGCCCTTTCATCACTAGGGAAGCTCCTACTGCCCCACAGAGCCTTCTGTGAGGCAGGCAGGCTCTCCAACTTCCTGATGCGGTTTTATACCTGTCGACTTTTCAAAAAACCAAACCAAACCCCTGGAAGCATGATCAGATCAATAACATCCAGGGGGCTTGCCCTGGACAGAGGCCAGCCCTGCCCCACCCCCAACTCCCCTTCAACAGCCAAGAAACAGCTACATTTGCCACTGAATGACAGATGGGAAACAAAGACTCCTAGCCCTGCCCTGCCCCACAGGCTGCCTGGTGCCCATCACACAGGGGCATGGGCATGTGGTATGGGATTGACTGAAGGGCAGAGGTTTTGCAACGTTTTAGCTGAAGCCACAAAAGTACTGCCTCCCCCTGTTAGTTTGTGTGGCTATAGACACGTGGGTGTGCACACACACATGTGTATGTGTGTATGTATGAGAGGCAGGCAGATATACATACCTACTTGGCTTAGTCTGTAAGATGCAAAGCTCTCCTGACCTCTGCTTTTTTTAAACGAGCAGCCTTCAGGGTCAGGGTGTTGCCTCCGTGCTGGGCGGGTGGGAGGCCAAGAACCAGCAGAGAGAGAGAGAGAAAGAGTGTGTGTGTGGGTGGGTGGAAAGGAGCAGGGGGTGTGTGTGGGGGGGGAAGGGGGGAGATCAGCAGTGTATGTGTGTTTGTGTGCAGGGAGGGGGAGTCCAGCAGTGTGTCTGCGTTCGTGTGTGGAGAGGAGCAGGGTGCATGTGTGTGTGGGGGGGGGGAACCAGCAGTGTGTGAGGTGGACACTATCAGTTTGTGTGGAGAGAAGGGTGTGAAGGGGGAACCAGCAGAGAGGGAGTGTGTGTGTGTGTGTGTGTGTGTGTGGAGAGACACTACCAGCGTGGTGTGCTTGTGGAGAGAGGGTGCGCGCGGGAGCGGAGCCCGCAGTGCAGGGCAGGGCGGGGCGGGGCGGGGCGGGGGGAAGCAGGGTGCTCGCGTGCCGGTGCGGGTGCTGGAGCGCGCCCAGGTGCGAGGCGGGCGGCGCCCCCCGGTGGCCGCGGCGCTGCTCCGTCCCGGGGATTCCCCGGCGAGACGCCCCCCTCCCCCCCCCGGTGCAGCCGGCGCCCGGCGGTGAGTCAGGCGCAGGGCCGGCCCCGGAGGGGCTATAAAGCGGCGGCGGCCGGCGCTGCCCCGCCACACGCCGCACACCCGGCCCCCGCACTGCCTGCTCCTCCTGCCTGCGCCGCGGGGCCATGGGCTGTGCTCGCCTACTCCTGTTCCTGCCGCTGCTGCTCGGCTCAGGTAGGCAGGCGCGGGGCTTTATCGCTGCACCGGCTCCGCACCGGGGAAGCCTGTTTGAGCGCTGGGCTCTTCCCTCTTTTTTCCTGCAATTTCTTCTCCGCTTGGGATCGAGGTGCAAGACCCCCGCAGCGAGCGATGGGCGCGGGCAGAGATGGAGGAGCAGGTCCCTGGGGTGTGCCATGCCCGTGCAGGATGGGGTGGGGGACGCTTGGCAGCCTGGGGACTTGTCCCTCTGCTTCGTGGGGGGATGCTGCCTATGACACAGGGATGCCTTCACCCTTTTGTTCGTCCATGCCAGCGATAGTGATGCCCAGCGCTAGCCTGAGGGACAAAATGCAGCCCTGGCTTTGAAGACATAGTCCATGCTGCTGGCGGCAATGCCCAGGGCATGTACCTTAGCAATGCCTAGCGCTAGCCTGAGGGACAAAATGCAGCCTTGGCACTGAGGACGTAGTCCATGCCAGTAGTGGTGATGCCCAGAGCATGTGCCTTGGCAATACCCAGTGCTAGCTTGAGGGACGAAATGCAGCCCCGGCACTGCAGATGTTGATTTGGGGCTTGGGGGTGGCTCTGCGCTGCCGTGATTTGGGTCTGCTTGTGCCATGGTGTCCAGCAAGGAGGTAGGCAGGCAAGGTTCTTTGGGTAGATGTGATCTCTTTTAGTAGACCAACAAAATAGTTGGAAAAAAGTGTTTTGTTACAAGCTTTTGTGCACAAACACCCTTCTGCAGGCAGAGGGAGGGTTTGCAGTTGTTTTGTGCTCTCCTGGATGGGATAGGAGCCAGTATCTATCCCACTCCTTCCCGCTGGCTTTCTGAGCAGAGCCCACAGGGGAGGCTGGCCCCCCCGGGTGTGTGTAACTCGGTGCCCAGGATTATGCCCCTGCTAACCCTCTGCTCTGTCCCTCTCTCCCCTGCAGCTGTTGGTGCTCAGCTGGGAGCTGAGAATGGGCCCTCTAGCGCCCCCTTGCCACTGCGCAGGGCCAAGCGCTGCTCCTGCTCCTCTTTGATGGATGAGGAGTGCGTCTACTTCTGCCACCTTGACATCATCTGGATCAACACGCCACAGTAAGTAGGGGAGCTGAGGCAGCACTCCCTAACCTCTCCTTCACCCGGAGCCTAATGACCCTGGTGGGAAGCCAGTTACCATAGTTACCTTTTACCCATCCTGCTGGAAGGGGGCACGGGCAGTGTCTCACGGAGGCAGTGCTGCCATCGGCTAATGCTTCAGCACAGTGAGTGAGAGGACACGGCTCCCTGGGATACAGCTGGACTGTTAACTATACCATCCAGTTAAAAGGCTCTTCAGTCCAGAAGAAAAGCCATGCAATAAACCCTAGGCTTTTTCACCCTGTGCTTTACACTCTCTGGGGGGGGGGGGGGGAGAGGATGTAAAAAGCCATGCAGTACTTCAGAGGAAGATTGAGAGGGAGTTTTAAAGAGGGGTAAGAGACTCATGATTGGGACAGCACATTTACACAGATTTCCCTGTCCTTTGGGAATATATAGCCCAATTTGGTTTGTTTCCATCAGTCCTTTCACTAGGGGAGGCTCTGTGGGGAAAGCATGTGAGATTTTACTACAGAGATGAAGCAAGTTGCTTTTAAGAGTAGGCACAGCAGCTCTAAAGCTTCCACTGTTCCTAAAGTCCTAAAGTATAACCAAATATGTGCTGTGTTTTGGTTCAGAGTGTCAATGCTATAAAATATTTTTCATTGAGAGGGACAGGACACGGCGCAGTGGCTTGATTCAGCTAATCTTTACTTGCTATGAGTAGTAATTTACTCTGTGAATCACCCCAGTAGAGGGAATACTGTACCAAAAGGATTATAATTATGCTTGGGGATAACCTCATGAGTTCTTAGTAGCAACTATTATGCATTAACACATTTTGTAGATTAGCGAGGATGTGTGCAATGCATAAAATATTTCATTTTTCACACTTTACTCACCAAGGGGCAATATAGGGCCATATCCTCAGCAGGTATAATAAACATTGGCTTTGAGGCTATGCCCACTGACACTAGTGAAAGAGCTATTCCATCTTTTTTTTTTTTTTTATTGATTCTTTTTGTGTTTGCAATTTACCAAAGTCCTAATAGGTGAGGTTTTATTGCACTCAGTTGCACACTCAGAGTTTTAATATCCTCTAGAATTATGACCAAAAAGCAATTAATCATGCAAGTAGACACTTTAATCAGCATTACTGTAGGATTGTCAAAAACGTTTACATGGAAGTTGTAACCAATTATAACCAGCCAAGATTAGACAGAACATCCTCCATTTTTGAGGCCACAAATTAAATTCTTTGGTTCTTTGATCATAGGAAAACTGTGCCATATGGACTTGGAGGTCCTTCTCGAGCCCGGCGATCTCTGAAACACGCAGTCTCCGGAAAGCTTGCAGAATCAAACAACAGATGCCGATGTGCCAACCAAAAAGACAAGAAATGTCTGAACTTCTGCCAGACAGGAAAAGAACTCTGGTATGTTATTGTATTTGTTGTTTTAATCAGCTGTGAACTGCAGTAATAATAAAGGAGCCATTCACTCAGGTGAATAGTCTCTCTGAAATCTAATCCCATGAGTTCTCACCAGTGCTAATAAGGACAGTGCATTTTAACCCAGCAGTGTCCATCTGACATTTCCTAGAAGGGGGATCATATCAAAGTGTCACGAGATAAACTGAAGGCTTTGCACTTGTATACATGCTTGTGCTACAGCACTGGGCACTTCTAACACATTAACACATGCACATAAGAGGTCTTTTAGTTCAAAAGTGCACTGCCACCACTTTCTCAGCGCTGATGCACATTTCACCATTTAAATAAATGCATGCAACAGAGGACCAGGCACATCAGCTTACATGCAGAGCAGGTTCAGTTAATCAAGTCTGTTTCGACACAGTGGTAGCAAACAAAATGTATGTGTATAAGTGCTGTTTGTTTTTAACAGCTGGTTTGTTTGTTTGTTTTTCTTTGCTGTAAACAGGGCTCAGTCCACAATAGAGAAGGGTTGGGATCATCTCAACAAAGGTGAAGGTTGTAGAGGACTGAAGTGCCTGCACAGAGAACTACTTAACAGCAGGAAAATGAGAAGGTGAGCTTCCTTATGCAGTACTGAACTGGTTGATGCCACGATGGCTCAAGTATGCAGAGAATATACATTGACTTGAGGGGAACAGAATTGTAAATTTAGCTGTTGACTTCAGCTGAGGGCAGGTTGGAGTCCTGAATCAGAAGTGAGGCTGTTGCTCATCCATATCTTGCAGAGTCAAACTTACTGAACTCTGTATAGTTTCCCACACTTGCTCTGGACTTGTAACAACTCCAGCCTGAAACAAGCTTGAGAAATTTTTAAATATTGACAGCAACAGAACTTGATGTTTTAATGTGCTCATGAATTATTTCATCTGGTAAGATGAGAAAATGAAATGCATTCAGAGTCACATTTTATGCATAAAATGCAATTTCTTGAATTTTGTGACCGTTTTACCCCAAAATGTAAATAACTTTCTATGTTCTGGACAGCAGTGTTGGCTTCCTTGTTTATCCAATATGCTTATTTAAAGTAAGGGCAAAATGTAACCATTTTAAATGATGCATGAGGAATAGGGTAGGGAGAATAAAGCCATTGGAGTTAAAGCACTCATTTGAAGGGTGGGTAGCTCATCTTTAAGTCTCTGGTCTTAGTTACGTCAAGTCAGACTCAAATTTGGATTGCCCAGATCTCAAGTGGGTGTTTTTACTATCACACTGCTCAGAGAGTGAAGGGGTTTTATTTTGACCATAAATTCCAGCTGGGGGAAAGTTTTGGTTCTGACACACTGGTTCTTTCTAATGAGAAACCGCATTGTCAAAACGTTCTGGACCAGCTCAACTTCTCTTCAGAATAGGGACATGCTGGAGCCCAGAGCAGCTGTTTGCAGCATCCCAGCTACAGCTGGTCTACAGAGCCTGGTCTGCTTGCAGCCTCCCAGCCACCTGCTGGAAGCAGCCTGGGCTCCGTGGCTGGCAGCAGCTACTTAGAGCCTGGGCTGGAGGTGGTGTGCCGAGCAATGGCCTTCTGTGCTATGCTTGGCACACATGCCGGGGGTTGCTGACCCTTGTGCTAGTCTAAATTGAGTTTTATTTAACCAAAACTCTGTTTGCACCCACACATACATACACAGTTTGTTTTAATGGTTATGATAACATTTGGTATTTTTCCTGTTTTCACAGACTAGAGGCCATTGGTAACAATATCAAAACTTCTTTCCGGATTGCAAAGCTAAAGGCTACACTCCACGAAGTGAAACAGCTGACGCATAATAGAGCACATAAAAGGCAAAACAGCTGGGAAAGTCAGAAAACATCCTAGTGGAGAGATCACCTGCCCTTTTCCTCTATCACTACAAGTTATGGACAAAGCATTGCTGAAACTCTGTTCTGCCTTTTTTAACAATCTACTCTGGCAAAGGCCCAGGATATGTCACTCCAAATATTAAAGCAGCAAAATAAAAGCTGGAAGAGAATCTAAAGAAATCTTCTATTTGGATAATAAAGATGTAGCATCTCATCTTTCTGGAATCCAAACTGATGGGTTACATGGGAGATGGAGAAGTCCTCATTAACAAACTTTTTAATTTGAGGGCTGACTTTCCAAAGGAGGAGTGGAACATCTGAATGTTGCTTCTGAAGAGAAGACATAAAAGGGATTGTTATAAATGAATGTGGCAGATTTCAGGGAGGAAAAAAAAGTATGCCAAAAGATGTTGCAAGAAATACCCAATACAGAAGAAGATAAAAAGCACGGAAATCAAGATTTGAAAGGAGAGACATTAAATTTTTTTTTTTTTTTAATTAAAATGCAAAATGAAAGACACTGTTACTTTTAATCAGGACTTCTTGCATATATACAAGTCTACCTCTCATACTTTATGTTGCACTCTGCTAAAATACTTTTACACCTTATTATTGCCTTTGCTTATCAAATTGCAACCCTTTGCCTTTTTTCAGAATCTTTGTTTGCTAGTATAAGCACAGCTATCTAAATGTCCTATGTGAGTGAAACACTGTTATATGGATAATCAGGGTTTTGGATAGCAAAAGGAATTTTCAGCATAAAACACAATGGGAAACACTACTTTGTTTAACGTATCAGGATAACGAGGTCTAATAATAGAGACTGTACTGTCTTGTATGCTGTCAGTAATCTACTGAACCTCATCTATAACAGAAACGGTTGCAAGATGAGGATTTCTTCAGTGTCTCGCTTGATAAAGTGCATAGAGACAAAGGGTTGATTTTAAAATTATGTCAAAAGGCTAATATTGGGTGAATGTTTCTAGCAGCGAATTTATTCACATTGTTGAATTTGCTAACTGGTGTCTGATTTGAATTTTATTTGCTTATATTTATATTCATGCAAATTATTCATTATATTTACCATGTTGAATATGCATTTAAGCAGGCCATATTGGTCTATGCAGGTCTTACATATTTCTGTATGAAATTGGGAAATGCTTCCTGCCTGTCAAGGTAAATATCTCTTAGAAATAAATATTTTTAACTACTGAATTGATTTTGGTTTTTTAAGGTGTCCTGATTTTTATTCCCCCCTCCCCTCGGCTGACTTGCGTAGGCTAGAGGTGACAGGTGTGTGAATAAATAGTCTATCCAAAAAGATTCAGCTTGCTCTCTCAAATTTAAAGCAAAAACTCCCCTTTGATTTTTATAATGGGACCTTGAAACAACCCTGTAGGAGTTCACAGGCAAGATGGATTAATAGTCAATACTTAGCACTTCCCAACATCTTTTGCTAAATATGATTTTACATTTGAAAGGATGCTTAGTTCAGATACTCCAGAAAATTGGGCCAAATCAAAACATGAAAATTACTTTCCATTTCTATATGGAAAGAGAAATAAAACCCATCAAAACTTTTCAAACAGAACTTTGTCTTTAAAAATAGGCCTTTGCAATGAATACATTATCCAGAAAATCTATAGTTCAAAAAACCCCAAACTTTTTGCAACACTTGCATATTCTTCTTGGGAGTTATTTGCTTGAGGTATATCTGGAGGAGAGGATCTATGCTGGAATGATAATATACTGGTACATGTTGGGTGTGCCTACACATTCATTAATGTGCCTTAGATACTGCACATTTAGTTTGGTACATGCTTAATAAAGTGCCAACTAAATGCACAGCAAGTGGAGTTACTGTGCAGTAGCGCAGTGACACATTTTGTGACACAACTGCATATTAGCCTAATAATAATCCTGCTCAGTAGCCTATTAGCATGGTTTTTAACCACTACTGCGCAGTGTTAGGCTTATGCACAGTAAGCATCTCATCGATGCATCCTGTATGTGCTAGAAGCTGTTGCCTCCTTGTTAAAGGCACAGGGCCTATTTTGCCTCTTGGTCACACAGGGAAATGTTCACTGAAGCCAACAAGGAGTGCACTGAAACAAAAGGAGAATTTGGCCAACAAAATTACAAGCTAATTACAAACCAGACTTTTCAGAGAATGCTCTGAACTCTGATAAAGGCTGCACCTTTGATCTCCTGTTTTAAATAGAATAGCCTCTCTAACTGCTTTAACATAGCGGATTTGGTGACCTTTGTCAGATGTGAGGAGACCTCATTTAAGTTCCTTCTTTTCTATCAATTGACCAAAGTTGTCAAGGAAAATAAATAAATAAATAATAGCCTGGGTTACTCTGCTTCCCAAGCTTTATGGCTTAAGTGAAATGCAAATATACAACATGTTTAGCATGGCCTTCCACAAGACCAGCATTATGCCTGGTGATATTCTAGCCAATAACGCAAAGGTCTGAACTGAGGCATATAAAATAGACTAGGATCAGTGGAAGGTATAGCCTAGCCTTCATTGCAGGATGCAGAAAGGGTAACTTGGGAAAGGAGAGAGAACAGCTAAGTCAACATTTTGGAGTAAAACAAATTTATGTAGTTTACTTGGTCTGAATTTTTGGGGGACAGGGCACACCTCTCAAATGGCAGCTACTCTGGAAACATTAAAACAGAGCAGCAGCTCCCCTAAGGTAAAGGCTGAGAGTTGCTCATTCTTTAGTAAATGACTATCCTAAATGCTCTAAAATCCTATTGCTGACCAAGATTCCTCTTCTTTCCAAATTGACCTTAGCTCCTCATGATTTATTTCAGTAAATGCCCTGTGTATGCTGGACATTTGGCAAAAGGAAAATTTCCAGAGCCATTCAGAATAAAATTAAGAGCTCTGTGTTTAATTGAGGCTAATTTACATACTAAAGAGACTGAAATACACCTGTGCAGCTTTATGTAGCTGAACTTCATGTTCATTTTGGAAAAGCACAAGGCTACATGGCAACATCTTAACACAGTTTTAAGCTTGACAGGAAGCCTCTAGCACCTGTTACATTGAGTAGGCGTGAAGGCAGCATTAGGTGGCCGCAAGAATGCTAGAAGCTGAATGGGTGCCAACAAACAGGCACCCGAAGGGTGCTAATGAGAAACCCCTGGGTCCAATTAAAGTATTAGAGGGCATATGACTGAAAGGTGGTGGAGGCCAGGGCTCTCTATAAGCCTGACTTCTGAGTTAGAGTGGATATTTGGGCTCTGGATACAGGAGAAAAAGAAGCTTTTTAAAAGCTGCTATGATGCTGTCACTGTCTGCAATGGAGAAGGAGTAAGAAGGATCTTGTGCGAGTATCCTAGAAGGGACTGGTGCTTCTGGGCTGGTGCCAAGCAGGTGAGAAACCTTAAACTAGTTGGAGAAGCGGAAAGCGTCTTGGGGAAAGGCAAACCCTAGGCTATGTGCAAAAGAGGGAAGAGCCTTAGGAAAGGGTGACCCCCAAGGTCTTGTGACGTATTGATTGGCAGTCTTGAGGCATGGGGTGGTAAGGGGTGAGCAGAGGCTGCTAGGGGTGCTGGGGTGAGGGTGCTATGTATTGCCTCTTTCTGCAGAATGTAGTAGTGCTAGAGAACCACTTGAAGTATCCAGCAGAGGGTGCTCCATCACACAGAAATTAGGGTAATGGGGTGTCTGAGCCCAGGGGTGACACTGGAGACAAGGTACGTGGGGCCAGGGGCCTGGTGAGGTGAGAAAAGGCTGATAAGGAGTGGCCCAGAGGACTGTGCAAAAAGGGGAAGAAGTACTGGAGGGGGTGTCATTCCCTGGATGATTGTGTGCGCAGAAGCCCAGAGAACTGTGCTGGCGGGGAGGCACACCCTTGAAGACTATGTTGAGGGGTAGAGAAACCTAAAGAAACTACTCCAGTTTCTAAGGGCAGTCTCTAAAACTTATCCTGATATTGAAAACTGGTTGGTGGGGGGGGAAACGGAAGGTGACAGAGGCTGGAGCCCTGTAGGGCACAGCAGGTAGACCTAACTGCCAGAGGACAGCAGGCCCTGGGGTTGGGGCCCTGATCCTGCTACACAAGGCAGCCATTATCTAGCTGTTCCTAAGATTAGATGCGCTGAAAATGACTTTCAGGTTAAATCAGATATAAAAGGCTTTGCATCCACACTGCTATTATGAACTAAGTTGCTGGAATACGCTGTAGCATATGAAAGTTCATGCTTCTCTGAACAAGTTTATCTATAAGGTGCCGCACTGCCCTACCTGCTGTCTGACTTCACACAAACATGGTTAACTCCCTGCCTCTATGCTCATGATAGGGTGATACATTCATGAACTTGCCTGAACAGGATCCCATGTTTCAACTTATGAAGGCAGTGGAACACTTTCCATCATCTTGAAGGGTTTTGGGGTCAGGCTGTTTGCTGGGCAGGAAAGCAGGATATTGCAGAAAATCTATTCAACAAGAAATTCTGATGGTTGGATATTAACTTTTTGTTAATATCAAAAATACCAACTTAGTATTTTCCTTGCCATAACATGAGGGAGAGACCAGCCCAGAATAGCCAGTAATCCAGTGGTTGGAGAACTCACCTGGGTCATGTGATACCCAGATATAGGCCCATGTCCAAGATTGGGCTTGAGCGTGGAGCTCCACATCCCCTCCGTAGCTTGACGATTTGGACACTCACAAACTCAAAAATTGCTTTCTCTTCTTTCCCTTCCACTGCCACTCCTACTCTTTCCCACTGCAAAATGTCGTCTTGTATACAAGAAACCCCCATGACAGAAATTTTGTGTTTTCTACAAGAAGTTTTGATTCTGACAAGGCAACATTTTCTGCTTGGGAAATGTTTTGTTGAAATGTGGCGCCGGTCAGGAATTTATCTTGTGTCTAGATTGCCCATGTTTCAGTATAATCAAGCTAATACATGGAATTTTGAACTTGATACATTTATGTAAACATGGAAAGCACAAATCTTTTTTTTTTTTTTTTCAGTTTCTTAAATACAAGTATAGTGGTGTGCCCCACTCTTTTTTCTACTTTCTCTAGTACCTCACTAGATAGAGAAATTCTACAGATAGGTCAGAATCCCTTCTTGGGGGGCGGGGAAATAAAGAGGGTGGGGCAGAGGGCCTTAATGTTGGTACCCTCTCTTCTGGATTGTGGGCACTGAGGTCCCCACCTTTAGCAGTATATATTACTTAAAGTAAACCAACTTGAGCAAAATTCCTTTTGAAAACAATGGCTATGCATCTTGATTTAAGGACTACAAGACAATTCCACCTTTACTGTAATTGCACTCAGCTGAAGCAGGTCAGAATTCTTTCTCTGAGCTTCTTCCTCCCCCTTTGGGAAATTACTATTTATCAGAACTTTCACTTTATTTACAGTAATCTGTTTCCCTTTCCGGGCATGAGTTTGTGTGGCCCAGAAAGGCATTGCTTCTCAAGAAAGAGATTAAACCTTTATCTCAGGTAGCCAACAGGCCATTGGTCAACAGCATTCAGTTGGGTGTGGTAGACTTGCATTCAAGTCCAAACTCTACCTTGTTCAGAGCAGGAACTAGAACAGTGGTGGGCAATTATTTCGGGTGGAGGGCCACTTCCTGAGTTTTGGCAAGCCATCAAGGGCTGCATGACAGGCAACCAGGGGCAGATAAATATGAATTTTCTAAATTTTTTTAGGGGCCCCGTGAGCCAGATAGAATAGCCTGGTGAGCCGCATCCAGCCTGCAGGCTGCATTTTGCCCACCCCTAGGCTAGAACTCGATTCTCTTGCATTCCATAGGCATGCCATGACCACAAGTGTGGGGCACTTTCCCTCCTACCTTTGACTTCTCATGATAATTTCTAAGAGTCTTTGCTTCACCCCCATGTGAGATGGAAAAATAATTGAAATATTTAAATGCTTTGCTAGTCAGGAAAACCATTTCTGCCCAGCACTGACTTGAATTAAATAATTGCTGGGCATTTAATACGATTTTTTGTTCCTTTCTGGATGACCCAATTTTATTTTCTCTGGACAAAAGTTCCTTGGAATGAAATGCTAAAATGAGCATACCAAAAAATAAAATTTCCAAATGTGACTGAAGTTACAAGTTGGGAAAATAACACAATGCTAATGAAATTCCTTCTTTCTTATCTACACCATTCTGACCTAATTCTTCCACAAATGCCTATTATGAACTGTGACACGTTATCATGACTTGCTGCACAATGAAACATCCAGTATGTCCTAATGTTACGTATAGAATTTACTCAGCAACATGCCAGTTTCTTTGTTCATGTTTCCTCACACTAGGTTAAATTTAGACTCTAAAACATGTTTCTCTATTTACAAAATACAGTGATCTGGATAACCTCTGCTTAAAAAAATATCTATGTTTGCCTTTTTTGTGGCAGATTGTTTACCATTGTGTGTATCAAACCATATCAATTCCTAGTCTGACCTCATCAGCATCATGGTACTATTAATAGGACTCTCATGTGGCCAATCTAGTTTCCATTCTTGATTGATATCTTTATTTAATTTGGAAGCCTCTCTCAATATTCCTTTGGATACAAGAGACAGAAATTAGGTTCTTTGATTAAGTGGAGGGGGAAAAAAAACATAGTGAAAAGAAAAGATCCATAGAGAGACGGAATGCTAGAGATAACATACAAAGGCACTAGTAGTATCTGTTTTCCCTGCATAAGCATTGTGTGAATGAAGCTAGAAAACTCGGCCAAAACAACGTCTCTTGTTCTTCTTTCTCTTATACCTCAAGTGAGCCAAATGTTTGATTAAAATATTACAGTGAAGCCTCCTTCTCAATATCACTAAATAAGCCACCACTATATCCTTTGTGCTTGGGATAAGTTCCTGGATGGTGCACCAGCTGAAAGAAGAGCAGATTTTGGCCCAGAAAGTCCCAGGACTTTATTGTATGACTCTGACTAGGCAAATCAGAATTGTAATCGGCATAAGATGCTAAAGCTCTCTTTTTTTTTTTTTTTTTTTTAATTCTTTAGCAGATATTTGATAATAAATGAAGTCATTAAAAAAAATCATTTTTGAAAGCAATGGGACAACTTGCCTGTGCATGCTTTGGCTCCATGAAAGTTGGAATCGGGAATGGACAAATCCAGTGGAATTTGAGGTTTTATGAACCTCTCCAAGTTTTGGGGGTTTTTTCATCTGTAAAACTGGTTTGAGTTCACTAGCTATTTTCTCCTGTAATTTAAGCCTGGTTTGTGTTAATTTTTTTCCAAAGGAGATTCAGTTTAAAAAAAAAAAAAAAAAAAAAGAGCACTTTTTTTCCCCTTAGCTAGAAAAAAATTATATTGTAAACAAGTGATAAAAGAACAGCTTCCAACATAAAGGCTGACACAATATATGCCATAACTAGGCTAAATGTACTGTCTTTACATTTTCCCATCTTCAGTAGCATATCAGGGGGAGTGAGGCAGCTGTCCTTGAAGCCATTTTGGTGTTGGAATCACCCCTAGGAGCCTTTGCTATGCAGGTTCAGCCCTGTGGCACCCAACCATACGGGAGAGGAGCAAAACAGCGGCCACCCCACAGGATTTTGGCCATGGGAGGTGCAACTCTTCTCCCTGCCCCCCCTAGGTATGCCGCTTGGCAAAAACGGGGCACCAGGGCCAGCCCCAAAGGAGCCTATGCTGTGGGGCTGCTACAACTGACATAGCACAGATTTCCAGTGGAAAGGGGGGCATTCCAGTGCCCCTCCTGCAACCAGTGTGCAGCAAGTTTTCTCCTTGGCTGTAGTAGCCCGTGTCCCTGTTACTGCGGAGAAAGCTGGGGCAGGTAAGACTATCCTCCCCACTCTCCAATGGCCAGCACTGCCCAGAGCCCTGCAACAGTGCACTATGCACTATGCCTCTACCTGTTGATACTACCAACTTTCCTATTTTCTGTAACCTAGTTCAGCCACTTATTAAGGACCCCAACTACAGTGGAAAGAAATAGTCATATGCTGATAGCTAGGCATGTGTGCAAGTGTTTTAGTGAATCCGGGTCTTTCTATTTCTTTATCGTTCTGCCTATTCTCTTCACTTCTCATTTTACACTTTCATTGGATTTCCTCCCCACCCTCCTCATTTCTTATTCCTAATCGGGACAAATTGAGTAACATTCAGGACATGCCTTCAAATTCATGATACTTTACTGAGCTATGTATTTAGGTAAAATGTGTTGCAATTGACAGTTGCTCCAACTGAGAGAAAACAAATGTGTTTCTGGTTAATCTCGGGATGTTCAGGTCTAGAAGTGCCCATGCAAACAACCATAGACTAAATCCCATGAGGTACTTCTTAGCCATTGACTTGAAGAATACTCATATTTAACAATAAACACATGCTTAAGAGCTTTGCTGAATTAGGCTGAGAGTGTTCAGCAGGATTGGGTGGATTTCTCATTTTTTATAGCTTAGCCTGAACTTGTTCATCTCCTTCAGCAGGTATGGCTGGAATACCATTGCTCGGCGTGTAAAACAAGAACAACGACAATATCCATACATGACATACCTTGCAGGATACCCCCTGGGATCTTGTCTGTTGACTGTACATGTCATCTGACACAGAGAGAGAGAGATCTTTTTCCCGTACATGGGCTACTTAACTGATGTGTTAGAGAGCTGCCTTTATGTAGCAAGGGAAAAAGGGTTCAAAGATTCTTGATGCTGGGATGAAAATGGAGCCTGTACAGTTCAAATATACTTTACTCCCTGATTTCCAAATGCTTATAATGGGATACAGCAACTGAGGAAAATTCTAAGCAGCTAATATGTGCAAACAGACTTCTTGCACCACCCTGTGCAGTTTCCATTAATTAAGAATACTTTAAATCCACAGAACACCTCCAAATAGGAAATGTTAATACAGTACTTCAGATGATAATGTTTTGTATTGTTTTTCGTAGCACATCATAACATGTATGCAGAGCACATTATTCTTTTATATAAGAAAGGAGATTCGTGAAAATCTCTTCTCATTTACATGTCTACCATCAAGCTATAGAAGGTATTATAACTCATTTATTAACTCTTTACATAATTATGTTTCTTATTGATTCTCTGAAGTATGTAAGGCAATGGCACTTGCACCCTGCTCCTAACATACCACCCAGGTGCACACATGCACATCAGAGAGGGTTCAAACTTTACCTGCCTCTGCCTCCCTTCCCCCCCCCCCCCCCTTGCCCAAGGTCCCCACTTTGTTTCCTCTATCCTCAGTTTAACAACCAATGTAGCTGCTTACACTGGGTCTAGCCTGTTGTTTCCTACAGTATCTCAGTGTGACTGCTCTTAAGAATCTGCTTCCTAGAGTAAGGAGACCTAAAACATTTATAAACTTCTGTGCCATAACTGGGCTCCACCTGATGTGGCTCCCTGGGTGAGTCGGAAATTATAGCCCTACCGAACTGTATAATGCTACACAACTGACTCCCTGTGAGGGAGTTATTGCATGATTTCATGACAACTATTTATAATTCAAGATACTTCATCCATGTGATCAATAACTTTTTTTTTTCACGTACTATTGCACTAAATACACTTTGCACGCTTCATATGGTATCATCTGCTTTACATACGTTAGTCTACTCAACCTCTTTTGTAATGCAGAGTATTAGGGTACTTGTTGTTTATACTACTACCACTTTATTCCTTAATTTGTATACGTTTTGATCCAGGATTCACTAGGTACAGAATAAACTAAACAAATTTAAAAACACATAATACATAACCAGATATAACAACTGGGATAATCTGAGAGACATTTTGAACGTGATGCCAAAGCAGTTCTCCGTTAGGGTCTGGGCTATGTTATATTTGGTCCTCTATATTCCTATAGCTAGTATAGCAGCTGGCTGTCCTAGGTGACTCCATAGTTTCCAAGAAATATGATTTTAAGCTATTAACTTACAGCTACTAGTTTTAAAGCTACTTCACTCATACAGCAGCTTCCCACTTAAATAACAGATCATTTTTTACACTTTGTTTCCAAGCAAAACTGAACCTCTTGTTTTGTTTGTTTGTTTGTTTGTTTGTTTTTTATTTAGGTTCTGCTCCTGCAATCAAATGCAACTTTTGCAGAGCCCTCCACCTATGTGAATCTCCCTCTCTGTATTTTTGGTGTGGGATATGTTGAAAGAATGCAAGGATCACAAAGCCAGCCCCTGCAGGAGTTAGATGTCAGACACAAGACCATCCTAGTGAATAAGAGAAGAATCCTGTGTCATAAAGCATACACACAAGGTAAGCAAATTCAAAGTTGCCCAGGTCTCCTTTGATTAGACATTGGCTAACTATGTGTGTGAGATAAAAAGTGTGATTTACTGTATTTGTAACCTTGAATGACTCTTCTGAGTATGAAGTGTGCTTTGGGCCTATTTTCCTTTCCATTATCAGAACATTCTGAACTCAAAGCATGTTCTGTCCTGATTTAAAACCCTATTTAACTCCACAGACAATTGGTTAGATTGGTGCAGCTAAAGTCAGTGTGCAGCTTCCCCAAAAAATGTTTTCAGTGGTGTGTCCAAACCACCACCCAGTGTTAGGTAATGCCACAAGCAATGAGGCAGAACTGTTGTGTTTTTTTCCATGGAATTTACTTCTATTCTATTTCAGTGATGGTCACAAGCCTAAAGTTCAGGTTAAACATTTCTCTGAGCCCATGTGTTCATGCAGAGTTTGTGTGAGGGTGAGAATGGCCATGAGAGAGGCTATATACAGTCTCTCATCAGCTCGGCCTCAAAAGTCTGAGTGTTTTATAGGTTCAAAAGACAAAATGGGCCCATCTTGCCTCCTTGATGCATTCCAGTTTATTTAACAACTCTGTGGGGCTCTGACAGGGGCATTGTTGAAGAGACGGATAACTCATGGCTTGGGTGACTTGAGTAGGCTAAGAAATGCCTCCTTTTCACCTTATAGGCTTACACATCAGTTCAGGTATCGGAGAAGCTGAGAAAACATCTTCAGGAGTGAAGTATGCAGCAAATGACTGCCCTGTATGTCCTACCTGGCTTTCACTACAGTAACAACTTTGGACAGGAGCTGATGCAGAACTGCCCTTCTCTCTCCACCTCACAGTTGATGAATTACCAGAACTAATTGTTGCCTTGACAGGCCTTTGATCTCTGGAAGAGCCAGTTTATAAATGATGAGTTCCCTTACATACTACTATTGATAGAGCTGTTTGAAGGAGTTTTAAAATCAATAAGCTCTACACAACAGGGAGCCCTTAGTTTATTTCCATTTATTGCAGGCATTGTGAACTATCCTTGAAAGTGCTTATTGAAGGGTGTAAGTCAGGTAGTAATACAGAAATCAAGTTTGATAAGAGAAGAGAGAGCTGAAAGATTAATACAAAATAGGAAGCTTTGTGCTTTCATTGGCTCTCCTTCCCATCCCTCCAAACCAGGCCCTAAACTGAACAAAAGTTATGGATGCTGTCCCCAGAGAGAAAGTGTGTTTCAGTATTTAAAATGGAGAATGAGAAGAGAAAGTTGTCTAGGTTCTGTGGACAGCTCTGCTACTGACCTGCCAATGTGGCCTGGGGCAGCTCAGCCCCTTGATGCGTGCAGATGGTTTATCTGCCTATAGGAATAACAACAACCAAATTTGCAGTACATCCTTTATCTAAGTACGCAGAAGTGCTCCACAAACATGAATGGCCACTCTGTCTGAATGGGTGGAATTCCATTGGTGTGAATGGGGCTGAACAGTATGGAAAACTTGGTCCTAGCCCCTTCTTTCCAGAATGTGAAATCCTGGGGAAGCTTTCAAGGGGAAGGGAAAAAATTTTCCTTCTAGGCCAGAGGTGGCCACCCTGTAGCACAAGTGGCACAGGGAGCCTCTCTGCATGGTCCATGACTGATCATGGAGGGGACAGGTAGCACAGGGCAGGAAGCAGAAGGCAAAGCAGGAGATCAATAGAGGAGGGAGATTGGAGTGGCACTTGGAGCCAATGTAAGGCTAATTCGTGACTCACCTGGGGAAAAAGGTTGGCCCCAACTGCTCTAGGCCATAAAGCAGTGTCAGTGTCATTCTGCAGCCACAGTTGTACTTCTTAGACAGCTGTATTTATGATGGCCATAATACACTTTCTACTGGAAGGAGGACAAGAAGACCTCCTAGTGCTGTCTACACTAACTGTCCATAAGAATTGACAGTTGGGCAGTAGGTTGCTAATTCTGCTATAACATGCTCCTTTATGGATGTTTCCAGGTAATGATGATTAGGGTTAGGTGTCTGTCTTGGAGTGATAGATACCTATTGCCCCTGCTACCCCTTGTTTGAAAATATACCTATACCCTCTAACTAAAATGTGATACTTCAAAAATAAAGGATCAGTTGTTCAGGGTGGTAAAAACCAGCAACAGAAGCAGAAGTTTTAAATAGATTCTGGTAATGTGGAAGAGAAAGTCAGCATGTCTGAATGAGGAGGAAATTTAGCATGCCCAAGAAGAGGAAAAATCATTTGAATTCCACGGAAAACTCCTTGCTTAAATTCCTTGTACTCCTGAAACACCTCTCACTCCCTGGATAAAATTTCCCATTGATAAGACTCCTCCCCTTCCTCTCTCCCCCTGTTCCCAGTAACAGTTGGCAAATGAGCTGGTATAGAACTTTATTATGACCCAGAAAGCAAAAGACCAAGCCAGCTGAGACTCTTTGCCTTGGGCACTGAGAAGCAAAAGGGCATTTTAGCAAATTAGTGAAATGACACACATGGTGGGTTGACAAGTTCTAGACCTGATCCTGCCACAACTTGCTCACTGTTTTCTGCCTTATTCAAGGAAATGGCTCCCTTGAATTTCTAGGGATCACTTTGGAGTCATTTTCTTCTTTCTCTTTTTTCACTTGGGGAATCAAGTTTGAAAGATTAGACTCTGCGTTGTTAGCTCTTGTCTGTTTTTGAACGTTGATCTTGGATACAATATTGTAGAGGGGAAAACTCAAAGCTAATATTAACCACTGTCAACCTTGTTCACAGTTGGAGACTTTATCTTGGTGTGTATTTGCATGCAATCTTGGCTTTGAGTACAATCACTTTTCCTGTCTCTTATTAATCCACTGAGAGTGCTCATTTAAAAATGTAGCAATACAGTGAAAGTATATTCATAAGGGTGGAACAATAGGAGGTGCTAACTGCTTCATTTGCCATCATCTTTGGAGAGCTCATGGGCAAATTCAGGAAATTTGTAATGTTGTCAATACTGTTGAAGTGGTGCTGTTTAAAGAAAGCTAAACTCGCACAGGATCCCATTTCCACAGCCATTCAAAAAGCTACATTTTCTTTAAGAACTGTTGTGTATTTAATACAAACTAGTATGGGATAATCGAGGGATCACTTTGAATAAATTACTTGCCATGCTGTCGTCCATTAAATTACCCAGGTATACAAAACTTTGTTCAAGCACACCAATTTTGGCACGCTCAACAGATGCAAAATCTAACAGATGATGTAGATGCATCTATTGGACATTTTATGATTCAAGGGCTAATTTAACAATAACTGTCTAGATCTGTAATGTGTATTGTATTATGTACATTTCATAGAGAAACAGCAGCTTAATAGTGACAGAGCACTGCTGTTACTTAGACACACACACACCCACATACCCATTCCACATAATCAGTAGAGCTGTGTGAAGCTTTGGTCAGAGATTCAGCTCAATTCAGTGGCTGAATCCCCAAATCGAATCAGGAGACCCTTTAATTTCTCCGAACTGAATTGGAACCCTCCAAATTGATTTGGAGAGATTCGGCAATTCAAACATAGACATAGCTTTATATGTTTGGGGTTTTTTCTACATGCCTCAAGGTACCACACAACTTGTAAATGCTACTCTGCTGAGACAGATGGTGTGTCCCACAGGAGCATGGGGGGGCATGTGGCATGCTCAGCAGCACACCTGGAAGTGGACCAGAAGCATTTCTGGTCCTCTGCCAGGGAGTGTGCAGGCCCCCCACGCCCCCATGGCTTGGCAATTGGTGACTCCTGGGTCTGGGGGAGCACCTGGGGTCCTCCCCATAGCCAATTGCTGAGCTGGGGGGAAGGCTCAGCATGCTCCCTGGCAGACCTGGAAGTGGACTAGAAGTACTTCCGGTCCACATGCATATTCATTGCCAAACATGCAGGAGCCCCTTCCCTGAGCTCCTGTGGGACGCTCCATCCGTCCCAGCATCGCAGCAATCTCAAGCTGTGCCTAGTATCTTGAAGTATGTAGAAAAAACATTTAAAGCTGTATCTATTGCTATTGATTCGGAGAATCAGCAACGAATCTTCAAATTTGGATTTGGCTGAATCGAATCGGGGACAGTAATCCGAATCGAATCACTGTCCCAGATTTGGGCCAAATCTGAATTGAATAGGGCCCATTTTGCGCACCCCTAATAATCGGGTACATCTCTGGGAGACCAATTTTTCCACAGTCTTGCTATCTTTGGAGGGTCTTTATGGTAATTATTAACCTGGGTGAAATGCAAGTGACCAATAATGCAGTCTTTATTCAGTGCATCAGTCATTTTCACTAAAGACAAGCCCAGGTGGTATAAGTTACTGTATTTACTCAAACATAAGTTAACACCCCCCCCCCCCCCCAGTAATTGGAACCTATATGTAAAAAATTAATAACTTTGTTATAATTTTTGGAGGTTTGCCTTGAATTTGCCCCCCTCCCACTGCTACAGCAGGGGATTTAAATCTAGGGGTTTGGGTGGCCCCCTTGCCCTCTGCCCCCACCCCCTGAGCTTCTTTCCCTTCTTCTCTGCCCACTTTACTGTCATACTCCACTGTCCCTGAGCACATGGAAGTAAAGAACAAACTTGAAAATACTGACTTACAGGAATTTGTCAATATACGAACCACTATGAGTACCCATAGACTTAGTTCATCTGGAATCAAAGCATATTATCTTTTTTTTTAAGTTACTTCCAGTTTTAGCATGGGTACTCCATAAACACACTTTTAAACAACAGTTTTGAACCTACTTCTATATAGCAAGAACTTTTGCATTTCATTTTGTTCGTTAACATATATTACACACACACACCTTTACTGTCCTGGTTCATAACTGACACCACTCACTTGACAGTCCATAACATACAGCTACAATTAACAATCGTCATCCCCCACTACAGTAACTGCAACTACATACCCACATGCACATCTCCTTTAACCTTTACAATCATACAAAGCAACTTCCATGCTCTCTACACTCCCCTCCTCTTTCCATCCCCTTGTATTTCTTTCTCCAGTCCTTAGTCTGTGTTGCATTATGTTGTCTTTGTTGCTCACCCCCTCTTCATTGCTATCATCATCCTTTTCCCCCTCATCGCCGTTGTTGGTGTTTTCTCTTAGGGGTCCCATTCTTGAACGGTCCATGCCATTCTTTCCTCTTCCATGTGTCTTTTACAATCTTCTCTCCATTTCCTTCTGTTGTCTTGTAGTACAGCTACAGCTATATTGCAAGAGGACTCCCATTCTGATGAAGTCCTTAACTGAGAGATTCATGTGCCTGTACACAAGCAGGTTCCTAGTATTCCTCAGGGCATTTCTGAAGCAGGATGTGAACTGGTCAAAGCAGGCTGTTGGGGTCCCTTGCTCCTTGCTTAGGTGTCCAAGCAGCGCTGTTTCTCTGGTCAGGATCTTGACTCCTGTCACCATCTGGAGGAATTAATTTGCTCTCCCCCACACTTCCCTGTTGTACAGACAGCTCCAGAGGAGGTGATCAATTGTTTCTTCCTGCCCTGGTAGGTTTGCCTGGAGCAGCCTGGTGAGTCTGTCTGCCCCTCTATATCTCAGTGCCCACACAGGGAGTGGAAGATTACGTGCCAGTCCAAGTCCCTGTGCTCCTTTTGCAGGTCCTTTTTAGAAGATTCATTCCCACGTGGCATTCATTCCCTGGCATCTGTTGCTGGATAGTATGTTCATAGGTGACAGTCTATCTTTTGCCCTTACCACCTCCTGCATCTTACAGTCATTTGTTGTGGTCTTTTGGACCTTGTTGCATAATTTGTATCTGTCCCAGAGGTGGCCCAGGACTCTGTAGAACCATGGCGGGTCCATGGTCCACAGGCATGTGTTGAGTAGTGTGTACACCCAACAGTATCAAAGCAGGTGCCCCGCAAAGTACTTCACGAAGCAAACTATTTTGAAATCTGCCTTGGCTGCCAAGTCACAGATCTGGCTCATGTACTTGGCCCAGAGGAACAGCAGGACATATGGCATTCCTTGGCCATCGGTCTGTTTTGTTTTGTACAGTGTGGTCCTTGCAACCTTCTCCCATCTGCAGCCACACAAGATGCACATGGATCTTTGGCTTCTATAGGTGATTTGCTCTGAGTGGGGGGGGGGGATACTAGTGCAGTGTATAGTATAGACGCACCCAATAGTACTGGTTTATAGAAGCAACAATGCCCTCATGAGTGCCATGTACACCTCTCCTCCTCTACCGATAGGCAGTGCATGTTCCACAGCCCCAGTCTCTGTCTAACTTTGGCCTCAATCCTTTTCCATGCTTTTTGTCTGTTCAGCTTTGAGTCAAATTCCACCCCAAAGCTCTGCACCTTATCATGGGGGACACAGACCCCCCCCCCCCCAGGGCCAATGACTCCCTGATTTCCCTCAGTACTAGGCAGGTGCTCTTACCCATGTTGATTTTTGGCCCCTGCCACCACTCTATACCTGGGTATGTTGTAACACTTCTCACTGGTCACAGCACCCTTGTCTCTGCCTTGCTTCCCCTGGAGATCTGTACTCTGCTGATCCCGGGATCTCACCTGAGCTGCTGGGCCAGCGGTTCCAACACGCAGATGAACAGGACTGCAGAGAGTGGGCAGTCCTACTGGACACCTGACTCCATCGTGATTGGGGTGGTCAGGAACCAATTCATCAGCACTCTGCTGCTCAAACCAGGTACTGCATCCTTATCCAGGTGACAAAGGTTTGGGGGGGGGGGGGGGGGGACTGCTATCTTCTTCAGTGTTTCAAACAGGAACTGGTGAGACATTCACTTGCAAGTCTTCTCCAGGTCAGAGTTCAACATGGTGATTTTTCTGCCCTTTCTCTTGTTGGTACAGCAGGGCTCCATGGATCTGTCACCCTGGGCCTGTGAATGACTGGTCCTCATGGATCACCATACTTATAATAGACTTAAAGCCCTCGGTAGAGACTTTGGCCATTGGTTGAAGTTCAGGAGCACCTGAGTTTCCAGTTCAACTCCTTCCTTACCCCCTTCTTGAAAAGAAGGGCTACGAGGTCCTGATCCATCCTGGCCTCAAAGTGGCCATCCTGCAGTCATTTCTTGTATACATCCAGCAGGTCTGGACCCACGTGGCCCCAGAAAGTAATGCAGAACTCCTTCTGCTCCAGAAGTCATAATGTTCTTGAAGCTCTGGAGACTTGGTGATCTCCTCCAATGGCCATTTCAACTTTTGGCTCTCATTTCCCTTCCCTTTCTCCCCCGCCCCAAAGGGCCCCAGGTCCTCTGTCCATGCCATGCACAATTCTTGGTAGAAGGCCACTGTTGTTTCCAGCATAGAATCATAGAAAATTAGGGTTGGAAGGGGCCCTAGGAGGTCATTTACTCCAAACCCCAGCTCAAAGCAGGACCATTCCCAACTAGATCATCCAGCCAAGGCTTTGTTTAGCCAGATCTTAACAACCTCTCAGGATGGAAACTCCCTAACCTCTCTGGGTAGCCTGTTCCAGTGTTTTACTACCCTCCTGCATCCCTTTATTCAACCAGTGGCTCACTCCTGCTCCATCTATCAAGCTGGTCATGGCCTCCCTCTTCAATTCGTAGACATTAGGGGCTGGAAGGAACCTTATGAGATCACTGAGTCCAGCCCCCCCGCCATAAGCAGCAAGTCAGCTGAGATCAAGTGATCCCAGCAAGAAAAATATCCAGATGTTTTTTGAAAGAGTCCAGAGTAGGTGCTTGCATCTGGGGGGAGTCTGTTCCAGACCCTGGACACTCTCACCATAAAAAACATTTTCCTTATATCTAGTCTAAATCAGCCTTCCTGGAGTTTACAGCCGTTAGACCTTGTGATCCCTTGGGGAGCTCTGGTGAATGGTTGTTCTTCCAGGTCCTGATGAACCCCTTTTGTATAACTGTAGGCTGCCACCAAGTCCCCCCCCTGAGTCTTCTTTTCCAGACTGAAGACTCCCAAATTTCTCAGTCCCTCCTTGTACATCTTGCCTCCTTGGTTTTCTTTAACCTGCTAAAGTAGGCAGATCCCTTGCCCCCCTTCCCCCCCCCCCCCCCCCCAGCCAGGAAGATCTTCCTGGTCTGTTGACTGTACCAGGTCCTGATCTAGGTCTTGACCTCCCACAATGGCCTCCCTCACATCCCAACCCCAAGTCACCTGCTTGTGTAGGCTCTGCAACCCTAGGTGCTTCCTCTGAATCCAGGCTCATCTTTTGCCTGTCTGTTAGAAGAAATCTCTTGTTTTCCCTTTAACACTGGCCTACCATTCCATATGGTTCTGGTATCTGGATCTGAGGGTCCTCCACCTTGCATAGTGCTGTATGAACTCCCACTGAATTTTTTCATCACCCAGGACGCTTATGCTACATGCTCCTGCACTTCTTGGTTCTGCTTCAATCCATGATACTAGTTTAAAGCCAAAAGGCTCATGATTTAATATTTTGTTGGGCTAGGCCCCAGCACAGTCAATGGCATTTCTAGCCATGGTGACCCTACAGCTCAGCACTGCTCAGTATGTGTGTTCAAATACCTCCTCCCCCCACATGCACAGAACCCAGGTGCTAATCAGCCCTCCATGATGAACTGGGTGTTCTCATCATGAGTCCTAGAATCCTTCAAAAACTTATATGCAGATGAGTTACAGAGCAATCTGGTCTGGTTCCACCTCACGGAGGGTGGGGCCACACTAATCATATGTAACAGGCTGAGAGAAGGGGTAACAGGGATTCTGGGCAAACTGTTTTGAGGCCCCATTTGATGATGATGTTTAAGAGACACTTATGGCCTGTAAAGAAACAGGAATAATTGGAAATAGGAAAGAAGGGCACAGCTCAGCTGTGGAAATTTAAGTGCAAGTCAAAAATGTATGCAGTGTAGTGGCTCACCATGCTTTGAAAGACTCAGTGCTGCAGGGACTGCATGCACTACCATACATCTTATTCGGATAAACTGCAGGGACCCCCCCCCCCCCCCCCGCAAAAAAAAATTCTTATCTGCATATTTACCCAATGTGGGCCATCTGTTTTATAGTCATGCTTAGTATTGGCTGCATTTAATCAACTTAGTTGGTTTCTATTACTAAGCACGCGCTGCTTTTGGCAGGAGTTTAATGGTAAACAATGTATTTAATGAGGTTTCCTTTTATGTGAATGTAAAATGAGGGGCTATTTTCCTCATGCTGATTTTGGGGGGTGGAAAATCTCATCTTGTATTTGAGCAAATATAGTAACAGATCCACTGGAGAAGGGGAATCTATTACAACTTTTTAAAGACATTTCTGCACCAGAGGTCCAAATCTCATGAGACTGGAGAAAATTTTGAGTTAAGAAAAACTGTGCAAAATTGTGACTGCATATTTAATTTTCTGGTCAAAAGATTCTGGCAAAAATTAGAATGAGCAAATGTCTATCAGCTTGACAATAGAATAAAATAAAAATAAAATGCAGTGAGACTATCATGTTCTGTTAATAAGATTAATATTCTGAGTCAGAAATTGACTCGCTGATAGTTCAGTAGTGTACAATTTATTCTTACAAGCTGTCCTTCATACCAAAGTACACCTGTGCTTCACAGCTGATCAGAATGTTTATATGCAGATACATAATCACAATAGTTAGCATTTGTACAAGTGGTAAGCAGGATTTGAAGATAATGGCATGGGTTTAGGAAGAATGATCAAGTATGGAGCTATTAGGCCATCAAGAAGAAGCTTTCATTGTTTTATTGGGGAGAAAATTAGGAGTCACTACCATGGAGAAGAGCTCTGCAATGTGATTCAAAGCGTCTGGGGCAGGGAGGTAGGGAGAAGCCAGTAAGCCAGATGCGAAGGGCCACGTGGGAGCTACAGCCTTTTCCCACTACAAAGAGATAAGTAGCAGGATTGGAGCGAAGAAAGTATTCGGTGAGAATGACATTATGATATTCTATAGTAGAGGCCAGAAATATATCTGGCCTAGTCTGCCTTCATCATTCTTTGGCTGAAAATTATCAGTATTCAGTCCTGTTAAAATTGTCAACAACAGAAAATAATGCAAAATGATGTTTTTATTTTGAGGATAATGGAGAGGTGATTACAATTTCCAAAGTATGAAAGCTAGGTAATAAATTGAAGATGCAAAGCTGTAGGCAGCATCCCATGCTATGTCTTATGCCAGGGTACCCTACTGTCTTTGAAGGGGTAGATCTGCTAATTTACAAGTGGATTGCATATATTTGGTAAAATTCAGCTCTAAAAATGCCCTCCAAAAACACACAGGGCATTTGCCCACACTTGCTTTGAGCTCAGCCAAGTGTATGGGATGTGTATCAAATCTTTTTGCCTTTCTGTCTTCTGGCAGAATATTGCTTCACTGGGATGAATTCTAGCACACTTCTGGGAGAATTGTTTACTGAGAGATTTTATACTGAGGAGGAGGGAAGGAAATATAGATAAGAGAGAATTACTTTGCTGTAACTGCTGCTATCTCTTGAGATTGTTGCTATCTATTGGGTCTGCACACTTGGGCTTGGGAGCACATGCGGGAGAGGGAGAGAATAGTAGGAATTCCCTGGAACCAGAGTTCTGAGCTACTGGAATCGGCCACAAGACGAACAACAAGCAGCTCACACCACATTTCCTGAGGTGCCTGGCCTGCTTAGTTCCTGTCCTAGCATGAGGAAGGAGTTCTTTGGAAAAGAATGTCAGCTAAGAATAAGAGATGATCGGAAAACTATAGAACACTTCGCTTGGGAATCAGAGTGGGTGACTGCTGATTTCTTAAGATAATGGTTGCAAGGGAGTAACAGTTTTTCAATAAATATTCCTTTGTCCTGAGAGATTCCCACCTTGAGAATTTTGCATTCTTAGAAATGTGTGCTTCAAGGATGTCTCTCCAAAAGAATTCACTGTGCCCAAAAGAGAGAATGATCAACATTTTTAAATGCACAGTAAAAATAAATAAATCTGAGATCTTAATTTTAATGTATTTATAAGAATCAAATGCAATCAAAAGAAGGGGAACTGAAGGGACATCTATATGTCAATAAAATTACAGAAAAGTAGATAAAGCTTTATAATTGTTAACACTAGCAAGCAGAGAAGTCCCTTCTCCTTTAAAGAATGCACTAGGTAATAATGTTTGTAACTATTTGGAGAGACTGTGTGGGTACTTCAAAACATTGGGACAGATCCATATACATAGGCTTATCTTTCCCGGCATGGGTTTGGGCATGTCTTTCAAGTTCAAAGCCAACCTGTAACAATACAGGTACTCCTCACTTAACGACCTACCTGTTTAACGACCGCGCGGACTTACGACCAGCTCTCTGAGCAGTCGATATTGTACGCTGTATGAGAACTTTGGTCGTGGAAATGGCAGCGCGGCGTCTCAAGCCAAGGCACGCAGTATCGAGGGGCGGCTCCTCACTTATCGACCAATTCGCTTAACGACCTAGTCGCAGGAACGGAACTTGGTCATTAAGTGAGGAGTGCCTGTATTGAGTCAACCAAAAAGCCATTTAGACACTGTCCTTTTCAAGATAATAGAATACACTGGAATGTGCTGGCTTAGAAAAGGGGAGAGCGGACACTTACCTCTACTCTAGATATCAGAGGACTTTATGGGAAACGGCTTCATCAACACGAGCATGTCAGCATAGGATAGTTTTGGCTGGATTAGTAGTATTTAATGGAAGCAGAGAAAGAGAGGAACTATGCTCAGGGATCAGGATCCCATTGTGCCTGGCAGTGAACAAACACAGAAGGAGGAGACAGTCCCTTCCTCAAAGAGAGCACTAACTGCCTGAAATGAAATGGTTACCGCTATAGGAAGGAGTTCAGAAGGCATCCATGGCAGAAATGTATCCTTGAAGTTGATGATTTGGGCACAGGAATTTGCAACTTCATCATCCAAAGTCACGGTTACAATAAAATAATAAAATAAATCAAGGTAAAGAAACTTCAGTTTAATTAAGATTGTGTAACGAGGAAGCTTTATAATGGGCTTCATCATTTGATGACAAAAAAAAGCCATGGAAAAATTACTCTAGGCCTAAAATATTCATAAGATGGGAAACTTTCTTTATCCTAGATTCTATGAGATGATGGAGGCAGGTTTTGATAGGGGCACATTTATACATATATAATGTGTATGTTTTTGCAGCAGGGCACCAATGTTTGCCTGCTTGTATGTCCTACTTGAGGAGTGAACAGGACTTGAGACTTCTGCTTGGCATGCTACTCTTTCAGTAGTCATGTTGACGGAGAGAGGGAATATTTGCATTCACTCACATTTTGAAAACTTAATTCTATGTATTATTTTCTACAGCACATGTAACACGTGCATCTTATTTGCTTTACCTTTTCCCACATCCTGAGCAAGTACCAGCATTGGCATGCTATGTTTGCAGTAAATCCTCAGATAATTCTACAGCTTCACAACCCATCATTGCACAGGCATTCTGATTCATCTTGCATTATCTTGTAATTAACTTAATTCACTTCTGTTTGTATTGTGGGTGCCTAGTTATGTGGTGTGTTGGAAGACATCAGCCGTGATTTATTACATATATTTTGTACAAACTAAATCATTTAGCATCAGCAGTAAACTGCACCCGGTTAGGCTAATCTAAATTGGTGGAGCATCTGCTATATGCCATAGCAGAGATGCAACTACTAGGCTACAAAGACAACTGATCTGATATTGTATGGCAATGATGTTCCATCTGCACTTTGTTTGCATCGCTGGCTTCCTATTAGTTGCTGTGGGCACTGGTCATACAGGCTAAAGGAACACTCATACTTCAAAAATATTTGGGTGGGAAGGCCAGCTTTGAAGTGGATTCATCAGACCTTTGTCCACTACTGTCTAACCTTTCCTTCATGTTTGGTGATTCACTTATTTGTTTTTCCTGCTTTGTTCTGACCTTGGTTAAGCCTGACAGTGGCTGGTTCAGCTTTGAACAAACAATATGTAATTAGCACCAAAAATTGTGCTGATGATCAATAGAGCTAAACAGGTAGCAAGGATAAATTATAGTTCTAACTACACGTACTTTAAAAAAAATGAATGACCAGAAGTTTATCAAGTTTGAATACAACAGTCTTAATGAAATAAAGGCAGAAGCCAGGGTAGGGTAGCATTTTAGGGCCTTATTATATGGGACACTTAGTACTTATTAAATTTGCATGGTATTAAAGTTAGAACATGTTCAGAGAAGTTGTGCAGTAATGCTTACTATGCTCTCTGACTTGCACAGCTCACTGATTGTTAGTGGCAGCCCTCACACTGCACTGGTGTCTTGAATTGGGTCTGGCTTGGGACCAATAATCAGCTGACTGATAATCTCAGTCCTAGCCCCAGGAACCTCTGGGGCTCTGGGCGCACAGCTTTCAAATCAATCCTGGAGGAACCTGACAAGTGAAAGATCCAGGTTCTGTCCTCCTGACATGTGGCTTTCCTCATCCCATGTGAAGGCTTTGTACAGCAGAGGAGTCATGGTGGCATGAGGTCTTCAAATTGCCCGCATGATCTCCATGGAGCAGTCCAACAATAGATGAACAGGTGTTACTTGAATACAATCTGGAGATGCTCCTCGCATGAAAAGTTGTAACTTTGCTATGAATTGAGTGGACTTGACATGTGTTTTACTGCTTAAACACACAATCACTCATGTTTTAAGTGCATTTAACATGTGCTAAGTGTAATATGCAGCAAGGCTGAGACTAAGTGGTTCAGAGAGACATATGTTTGCCTTCTGCCTGATGCTCCTTACTGAAGTCAGTGAGAGTTGAGAGGGTTTAGCACCTCATAGAGTTGGACCTCTAAAGATTTAGCTATATCAAGCATAAGTATGGCTTCATTATGACAGGTATTAGTGTGGGTTCACTGGCAGCCTGGCTTGATGGCTTGAGTCGGATGGCTCAGGCTGATTGGTGGGGACATTTCCCTTCTCCACCAATCAGGAGAAGGCAGGAGGAAGGCTTGCCCTGTCCTGACCCAGGGGCAAGGTGAAGAAGAGGACCTGAGGGGGAACTAGCCCCTCAGGATTTCCCACTGGTCTGTTTCCAATCTGGGGGCGGAGACTCCAGAAGGAATAAAAGCCTGTGTGCTCAGCACATGGGCAACTTCGATGAGGGACGATGAAGACAGGGCTGCAGAAGAGCTGACCAGCAGGGCAGAGCAGTTGCCTCAGGGGCACCCTGAAGACATCTCCGTAGAGGAGGAAGCGGCAGGTGGCTGCTCCCAGCTCTGCCATGGAAAAAGCTGCGACATTAGTGCACACAGGGTCCGGAAAGTGTATGGGACTTTGGCTCCATGAGGCAGCGCTGGTCCCCAACCTTGCATGAGGCAGGAGACCTCAGTGCACAGAGCAGTGCACAGGGCTGGCAGAGCTGAAGGGACCAGCACGGTTGCACAAGGCAGCACGGGTCCCCATCCCTGCAGGCGTCCCTTCGGCGCACAGAGCGGTTCACGGGATTGAGAGAAGGCTGATTGGCCTGGTGGCTGCACAAGACAGCTTGGGCTTTCTGGCAGCAAACAGCAACAGGACAGGTCAACCACCCTAGCAAGGAAAGAAGCGCCTGCAGCCAACCCACAGATAAGAGATGAGCCTAGCCCACCAGAGCTGCTGGAAGTTGTGAGTCACCTGGGAAGTGCATTGCAGGAGGGGAAGGGACTGGGATTTCCACAGAGGAGGAGAGGCCCTCCCCATTGGGGTGATTAAAGTGAAGCCCCATGGGACAGCACCCTTTGTGTGGAGAGAGGAGTTAAGGGCCCCATTTGTTAAGGGTGGCTTCATAGTTACGGGGCCCCTCCTAGTTGTGTGACGTAGAGGAGGGCGATTGTTTCCTTAAGGTGGTATTTCTTTCCCCTGGTGGTATTTCTTGTCTGGGCACAGTTACTGTGACACTGTTGTGTTCTGGTCCCTTGTACTGTTGGGATTTTTGCTGTAAACCTGTATCCCTACTGTTGTATTATGAGAGGATTGTAGGCTGCTTTATTTAGCCTGCTAGCGCAACCCTGACTCAGTACCAGAATTCATTGTGTTGGTTATCTGTATGCATTGTATCTTCTTTGATGTAATCTCACTTGGGTATGTTCAGTTATTGTCCCATCACTGCCAGGTTTTCATTTATTGATTTACTGCTTCACCCGTGTTTTCTTCCTTTGCTTGCCACCTGGTGGGCCCTGCTGAGGGTAGGGGCTGTACACTAACCAGAAGGCCAAAGAGGGTCAAGGCCCTTGTTAATATAGTGCCTTCATCTGCCATATCTGGCCGAGATTGCCTGAGTTTAGGGTTAATAAGAGTTACTGTCTTTAAACCTGTACCTAGTTAAGTATCACTGGGTGTCCCTGGTCTCTGATCTGCTCTGTAGGGAAAGGAGGTGAGCTGGGCTGAAGCTAGGCAGTTATGCTCCTACAACATATACACCTCTGGTGACATCCTTTCAAGTGAAGAGGGGGTACCAGCTGCGTAGCACCTGGGCTACACTAGGAAATGATAGTTCATCCTAATGCTGAGCTTAGGTTATAACTAAGAAAGTTGCAAGAAATAAAGAGCTGATGGTGAAATGGTTGCCAATAGTTGCTGCTGTTTGCTTGGTACTCATTTTAAGAAACAGCAAAAAGCTAACTGAGCAGAATTCAAGTAAGGAAGGTTTATAAATTACTCTGATGGAAACTTTTCCTCACTAGTATTACAGCTGGTGCATTTGGGAGAAATTTCCAGTGTAGAAACTGTCTATGGTCTCTCTTGAGTTGTCTACCCTAGGGCTTACAAGCATTTTCAAACCAATGTCCAAAACCATTTTCAGATATGTTTGTATCTTAATTGATACACTTATTTTGAAGTGTCTATAGTTATCTTTCTTTTTCTCTAAGTTTTGCTGCTGCTACAAGCCATGGCAAAAGCTTCTGAGTCCGCTAAGAAACCAAGCTAGATACATCTTAGATCTTAACTAGAACTCTGGGTTCCAGCATTCCTCACTTTTTTCAGTGTCTCAAACCGAGATTCAAATTCTGCAACTTCAGCCCAGAATCAGTCTCTCAGAATCAAAGCATGGCTAGAAACCTGTTGAAATACATCAGAAAGTGCAGTGGACTTTGGAACAAGCCCATAAGCAGATTCATTTGTACAGTGCACTCATTTGCATTCTATCCTTTATTTGCTAATTGTGGTCCTTCTTTGATCAAATAACTGACTACAAGGTTTAGTTTTATTTTGGTTTTATTATGTGACAAATGTTTTCTTTTCACAGCCATTAAAAGAGGGAGAGAAGTGATTAGTACACTAGTAATTCTATTGTCATTAAATGGATAGAATTATAGTAAATAAAAAGTCAAAGAAGTGAGACAATTTAGTTGGAACAACTTCAAGCATTCTTTGAAATTCCTCCATTATCTTTCCCTCAGCAGATAGTAAAGATATTTTCTCTTTTTTTGGCAAAGTTTTTAATGTGAGAACAGATGCAACTGACTCATGTTCTTCCCTAGAAAAAGAGGCTTAATTATGACCTCAGAACCTTTGTAAGAAATCCCCTAACTGGATTCTTTGCCACAGCTATTAACCATAGTAGCAAAATCTAAGGAGACAGGTAGGTTCCTGTTCCTTATTGGACCTTAGACCTTACATGCTCAACATGCTTAAAAATAATAAGTAAGGTGCATGCTGTTGGAGAATTAAAAATACTACATGCAGGCCCTAATCCCAGAGTTGTGTATCTGCTTAACTTTACCCATGTAAGTAGCCTCAAGGATTTCACCAGGAATGCTATTGAATGTGAAGCTCATTAGATGTGTAGTTTTACTTCACAGAATCGGCAATTAAGGTCCTGATCCTGAAAGCTGTGGTACTCAGTTGACCTGCTTATGTTTACAAACAGAGATCTGCTGATGTCAGTGGGTATCTACACAGACCAGCTCTCTTATCATCCACCCCAGCACATGGCCCCACGAATCCATCTCACTTTGGGGGTACCATCTCTCCTCCCATAGGGCACGCAATGAATGGCATGCTCTGTAGTACAATTTTGACTGCAGAATTCAAGTTTTACTAGAAATACCTTGAGCAAATTTATACCAAAATACTCATCAATGGCACCAGAAACCCCCTTTCTGCTAGTAGAGCTGCACCTGAGTAGAAGAAGGCTTCTGTTGTCTGCTAGCAGAGGGACTTTGTAGGCATTGGAATCATAGTGAAGTAGGGCTGGAAGGGACCTCCAGAGGTCATTTAGTCTAACCCCCTGCCTGAGGCGGGATCATCCCTATCCAAACCGTCCTATGCATTCTGTAATCTAAACTCTTTGTAAGACTACCATAAACCCTGAGACAGCACAAGCCATAACACCCTTGCTTGCCACAGGTTAAGCAGGGGAACCACAACAGCCATGTCCTGCTTCTATAAAAGGTTGTTAACATATGTTTGAGAGATCAGAATGCAAAAACTGCCACAAGCAATATGAAAATCATAGCCAGGAGCACAGAGATAACTCAGAATTGAAGGGCTCGCTTAGGTCAGCAGTGCTTAGACTCTGGTCTGTAAACCTGTAGAGCCAGCCAAGTCATCTGGCTCCACACAGGTCTGGAAATTTGGAAGTGGGGCACAGTGGCAATTAACACTGCTAACCACTTCCTTGCCACCAAATTTCCAAGCCCTATGGCAAGATGACATGGCACTGCATGCTGGATTGGGCCAGCATGCAGGGCTGAGGTAGCAGACCCAACCTAGCATATATAGGGCTGGGGCCAGTGCTTCAGCCTGATCTGGAGTGTACAGGGTCAGGATTCAGATTAGGACTGAGACGGAAGACTTGATCTGGCCTGTCCTGGGCCAGGGCCAGGGGCAATGGGCCAATGTAGAATGCACAAGGCTGGGGTTGGGCCCTGGGCATGGGCCTGATCCAGTCCACAGGGCTGGGGCCACACACCAGATCATGCCTGTGTGCTGACTCTGTTCTCGGCTGAGACCAGGGACCAAGTTGGTACCAGGTAACAGCTGGTGAGCTCAGATTGGTGGGGCAGGTGCAGCATCCCACGGGAGCAGGGAGGGAAGGTTGCAGCTGGCTGGCAGCGAAGGTGGGGGGAATTGCAGCCTCCCTGTTAGTGGCTGGACAACCCCCCCCCCCCCCCCCCAAAAAAAAAATCCCATTCCCAGCTGGCTGAAAACCACACCACTCTCTTGGCTGGCTGGAAATCCCCCTCCCCACCCCCACTCCCGTGGGATGCTCCATCCACCCCATCAGTCTGAGTTTACCAGCTGTACCTGCCTGGTACACTGGATCTGGGCCATAGACCAATCCCACACTACTCATATAGCACACAGCGCAGAAAGGTTGGGCACCACTGACTTGGGTGAATGCCTGGATCTAACATGACTAAGAATATTTTTCAGAGTACTGTACTTGATTTTAAGCAACAATAGGTTAAATGAAAAATTAAATGGCCTTGTGTTAGTATAGTGAATTCAGGTGGAACAACACTTTGTTTATAATCGGGAATAAAAACATCAACCTGACAAGAAGCAAAATCATTAAGTCATTTCCTCACTGCCCATAAGAAGTTAGTCAATAAAGTCATAATGCAAGTTTTATAAAATTAATGTGTAACCAATGTAAATTGTATCCTAGTTACTCCTACTTCTGTTTCTGTCTTTACATACTTCCATGTGCTCACTGAGAGTAGGGTCTGACAATAAGGAGATGGAAAGGGGCTGCAGGGGGAAGAGGTGTGAGGGGGAGCAGAGGGCAAGGGGGCTACTTGACCCCTCATATTTATTTTTTCTTCTGTAACAGTGGGAAAGGGACCAATTCAAGGAAAACCTCCAATAGTTAGATTGTGTACCTGGAAATTTATAACAAATTTATACTTCTTCTGTATATAAAATCTTATTATTGGGGATCATCTTACATTCAGGGTCATATTATATTTGAGTAAATATGGTAAATCAACACACCAGACAGACCATGTCCAAGATATCTCCTGTCCAGATTTTGTGATAGGTGTGATTCGAAGCATTTTTTTGTTGTTGTTGTAATTTAAAAGCAATGCTTAATAATTATATTAGTAATGACCCTTTCACAGCACTGGAATAGTGAAAAGTGACTGTACAGAGGTTCAGGATCTGGCCTTTGGTAGTTGTTTAGTTGTAGGCTTTGGTATGTGGAGTGTTTTTCCCTCACCTTATTAAGAGATTGTATGCAAAGGAAGCCATTTTCCAATGTGTAACTAGTGGCTTCATTTGTCCTACAAATCATGGCATGTGCTCTAGAGTGCCACTTGTAGCACTTAAACTATTTGCTCATACAGGGGCACGGAGCACTCTTTTAATGACACTCTCAGGGTTGGTTTGTGCTTTTTCATAGATTCATAGATGTTAGGGTCGGAAGGGACCTCAATAGATCATCGAGTCCGACCCCCTGCATAAGCAGGAAAGAGTGCTGAGTCTAGATGACCCCAGCTAGATACTCATCTAACCTCCTCTTGAAGACCCCCAGGGTAGGGGAGAGCACCACCTCCCTTGGGAGCCCGTTCCAGACCTTGGCCACTCGAACTGTGAAGAAGTTCTTCCTAATGTCCAATCTAAATCTGCTCTCTGCTAGCTTATGGCCATTATTTCTTGTAACCCCCGGGGGTGCCTTGGTGAATAAATACTCACCAATTCCCTTCTGTGCCCCCATAATGAACTTATAGGCAGCCACAAGGTCGCCTCTCAACCTTCTCTTGCGGAGGCTGAAAAGGTCCAGTTTCTCTAGTCTCTCCTCGTAGGGCTTGGTCTATAAGCCCTTAACCATGTGAGTGGCCCTTCTCTGGACCCTCTCCAGGTTATCCGCATCCTTCTTGAAGTGTCGCGCCCAGAATTGCATGCAGTATTCCAACTGCGGTCTGACCAACGCCCGATAGAGGGGAAGTATCACCTCCTTGGACCTATTCGTCATGCATCTGCTGATGCATGATAAAGTGCCATTGGCTTTTTTGATGGCTTCGTCACACTGCCGACTCATGCTCATCTTGGAGTCCACTAGGACTCCAAGATCCCTTTCCACTTCCGTGCCACCCAGCAGGTCATTTCCTGGGCTGTAGGTGTGCTGGACATTTTTCCTCCCTAGCTGCAGCACTTTGCATTTCTCCTTGTTGAACTGCATTCTGTTGTTTTCTGCCCACTTGTCCTATCTGTCCAGGTCTGCTTGCAGCTGTTCCCTGCCCTCCGGCGTGTCCACATCTCCCCATAGCTTTGTGTCATCTGCAAACTTGGACAGAGTACATTTCACTCCTTTGTCCAAGTCACTTATGAAGCATGTGTGAGTAAGGTACTGCTCTGTCAATGTGTGGGGATTGCTCTGCTGAGGTCAGGCCTTATATCAAGCAAGGGCCCCATCCCTTCCTCATGAACTGTATGTGGGCTACACGGGAAATTAAAGGCTTATACGATGTGTTCAGCAACATACTGGTTTAGTTTTGATAGGAGAGCTCAGGTTCCTGAAGCAGAGCTGTGAGGGTGCCTATAGCTGCCGTGCCCTTGGGGTGACAAAACCCCTTCATTCCCAGTGATCTCAGTGGTGGCAGATGACAGAGCAAGGAGTAATGGTCCCAAATTGTGGCAAGACAGGTTTAGGTTGGATATTAGGAAAAACTGTCTTGCTAGGAGGGTGGTGAAGCACTGAAATGGGTTACCTAGGAAGGTGGTGGAATCTCCATCCTTGGAGGTTTTTAAGGCCTGTCTTGACAAAGCCCTGGCTGGAATGATCTAGTTGAGGGTGGTCCTGCTTTGAGCAGAGGGTTGGACTAGATGACCTCCTGAGGTTCCTTCCATCCCAATTTTCTATGATTTCTACAATTCTGCCAGCAGAGCAATGTACAAAAACACATCGTGGCTGCGTAAACTTCCCCCCAAAAAACTTTACTGTAGGCTTATTGTGTTCTCAAGTATCCATGATGTGCATGCTAGGGAATAGAAAGACTTCTTGATAAGAGCTCTGAAAACGATTGTGGCTAGGTAATTTGTCATTCTTTCACTAGACCTTATTCTGCTGAATAGGGTCAACATTTTCACAAAGCTGCAAATGATTTTAGCAGTGTCTCCCAGCAGTTCTAATGAGAATTAAATAGCTAAAACCCCTTGGGATGCTTGTCAATAATAGTCTACCAATTAAAATGCTAATAATGATGCTGACTTTAATTTAAAAAAAGAAAGATGTTTTGCTCCAAACCCACAGTTTCTGTCTTCATGCTCTTACTCACAGCAGTTGCATGGGTAATCCAGATGCAACAGGGCTGACTCACAGGCAGAAATACACACTCCTGCTTTGGTCATGAATTCATACATATGCTCATGTATTTATACCACATATGATTACATTACAAAAGCCATCTAATTCAGCCAGTTCACTGAAAGAAGTCCAGTTTCAGCCAGCTTTCTCAGTCGCAGTTTAACTGCTGAGGAATCTGGAGTTGACAGAGGTAGTTACTACATTGTGTTTATTGAAGTGATCTCAGGTCCTTGGAGCGAGTTAGTCATGGTCTGTGGCTGGAATTACTCCATAATGGGTGAAACGTGAAGACAATAGGAGCTGGGTGAGCTTTCAGTAGGAACTGTTTGGGTGTGCTTTTGGTGCAAATGCAGAAGGAAGAGGTTGCAGGGGAACAAATGAGGAAAGGGTCTGAGATGGGCCCATTTTATTGTAACTGCTTTCTCATTAATGCTTGAGGAAAATGTAGCACCACCCAATTGCCACAGCAGAGGCTTTTTTGTAGGGAAAAGTATTTTCCCCTCAGCATCTTAATCTTCAGGCACAACTATATCTGAAATTATTGTTTACCATTATTGATGGTACATCAAAATGCCATTATTCTTGTCAACTGGATAAGAAACTTGAGAGAGAGAGATAATTGCTCTTGACCCTTCACTGTCCAAGAGAGAAAGGAAAATGATAATTGCATATTTATTGTGGGTTTTGCATACAAAGGCGAGAAACCTTTGCTGGGTTTTTTGGTTTGTTTTAATCCCAAGAGCTATTTACACACCTCTGTGTAAAATATGCAAATATGTGACTCCCAGGTGAGCCAAGTTTACCATGCCTTCTTCTTTAATGAGTGGCTTATCAGATTAAGATAGTGTCCTTAGGTCAATAAATGTCCAAGTTCGAGTTTCATCATCATGAGGGCACAAACAGACCAGCTATGCAATGTGAGATTCTGTTAATATAGTCTGCTCTATCTCTGCTTGCTCTTACAAAGACACAAACAGCCAAAGACAATAACAGCAACAGATGTGAGTGCACGTGTGGGTGTGCATATAGAACTCGACAGTTATACAACTGTGTTCCAGTGAAGTGCTCCAGTGATAATGACCCAGCCTGAGACCCTGGGAATTTGATGTCCAGTGAACATCAAAAGGAACAGGCCTGAACCAACTAGACATCTTGTATGTGTGTGAATGAAGCTAGAATTATTGTATTCTGTAAAGGGACAGTGGAAGTGGGGAGGCAGAGAAAGGAAGCCCTGGGGTTGCTATGAACTGTGATATCAGAGAGGTGACAAGGACTTGAAGGTGCCTGAGGTATGTTCAGTGGCGACTGAACATGTATGTTCAGCCCCCTGAGAGTGCTGGTGGTCCCCTCTTAGGTGATGGGCAGGGGGGCAGGTAGGAGCACCCGTGCCCCCCCCTATGAGTACCGGCTGGGGAGTGGGAGTGCCGGATGAAGCTCCACAGCCACTTCCGGGTGCACTGCAGCCACTTCCCTGTCAGTGCGATTGGCCACGAGAGGACCCCCCCCCCCCCCCCCCGGTTCAGCAAGATTGAATGAAGGGGGGAGAGGGGTAACGGGGGGGGGGCACATACCCCCCCCTAAGGTGGTACCAGTCGCCCATGAGTATGCTAATGGTTGTGGCCTATGGAAGTAAAGTAGCATACAGAGCAAAATAAAAATCAGGCTGAATTCTCAAAGGAAATAAAATTTCTCATGAGATTGTAAGTACTTCCTGGTTTTAAGAGCAATAGAATAGCTTTAGCTTTAGCATGTGATCAAAAACAAGAGAGGTATGGGCTTGAGTGCATACTTATGTGATTTATAGAATTGGAACCTCTATAGTGCTATATAGACTTTGCTGGGTATACCAAACTCTCTTCTGAAATCTCAAGCAACTGCACAATCACCAGTTGCACTCCTTATAATCTCTATATAGGCCGTGTCATCATTTACTTGAGTAAAACTACCATTTCTGCAATTGAAATATTTCTGCCCCTCCTCTGAATTTCTCATTCAATTTTTCTTTTGTGAGGTTAACCTCAGGACTTCAAATCGAATGTCTCCAGGGCTTCAAATCTAAGCAAAGTACAAAACTAGCTTGCAGCTTGTGGGAGTCTCCCTATTAAGACAAGAAAATGTTCTTTACCCTACTTACCATATTTCCTTCTAAACCCCAAACTCTGAACACTTTGGTTGAAAGCTTTAATTTTGGTTTCTTATTGTACTTACGTGAGTTCTTTAGTTTTATATGGCTGTATTACAACATCAGGAGGAAGCTGATGATTTTGATTAAGTTTCATTATTCATCATTTTGGATTTAGAGGGTGCAAAAATGCGGATTAAAATGAATGAATTAAATACCTTGTGTTTAGGCCTGTGAGGTGAAACTGCTGCTCTGTTTCAGGCACTTCTAATACCATCATAATAATCAGAAGTTATTATGTACATCACAGAAGTAGAAAGAAAAGAAAAAAACCTCATAAAAGGCCTTAAACTACAAAAAAGCAGAAGCTGAGGTTAACAAGGTTAAAAATACTCTCTCATGAAATAATATGGTTAAAAATATTTTCCGTTTTCAATGAGTACCGAGGTCACTTCTGGGAAGATCTGGATTCTTTTTCTCTTTATATTTTAAAATACCCATCTGTTTCCACATGGCTTGCAAAATTTACCCTTATCAGGAATGGACGTAAAAATAGATGTATTTTATTTCGTGTGTCAGCATCCACATCTTTTATAGCTCTGCATTATTCTGACTGCATTCTCTGACTTGTTAACTAAGTTTCCAGTACAAATGAGTTACAACTAAAGAACTTGATATTCAAGGTCCCTAAAATTTTGCAAGTCTGCGATAACTGAATGCACCTTCTGTTCTTCCTCAGAAGTAGCTATTTTTAAATGATATTATATATGTTTCTTTCACTGTTCTTTGAATAAGAGCCTAGATATCTATGTTTATGTCAGTGCTCCCATCCTTGTTACCAATATTAACAGTAAAACAACTCTAAGAAAATTGTTAGTGTAGCAAAGGATACTCCGCCAAATAGTTGCACTCAATATCCTATTCTATTTCTGGTTTTGGTGGGTTTGGTAAGATCTTGATTAAGCAGATCAGAGAACATTAAAGGTCCAAGTTAGTATAGCTATGCAAAACTTTATACTTTCCTCCCTACCGCAGCGATCTGTCAGGTTTGTGTGAACCTGAAGAAAATGCTCGTTTCTACCTAAGTCCTTCCTCCATCCCCAGTTACTCCCTTTCATTCAAAAAGCTGCATTTTTGCCATGTTGGAAGGAGCATAGAATCATGCCACCACTGTCTTTTGTGTTTTCAGTTTCCTCTCCTTCTAAGGAACTAGTGAAGTAAGCTTATTGTTGAATTTGGGAAATTCTTGGAGGAACAAAGGCATCTTCAACATTTTCATCACACTTACTTTCCTCTTTAATTTGCACTCATGCCTTCTCTTGCTGTTCACAGTTTAATATGAAGAACAGTTAGCTTTCCTGTCCCTGCTTATCATATACTTGGTCCTCTCTTTATTCCCTTGCCTGCTTCACCTGGCTTCTCTTGTTGCAGGAAGGGAGGGAAAGCTGGACCAGTATGCGTGTTTAGTGTTGTTGCCCCTCCTTCAGCTTTTTGTTTAATCTGTCATGACAGCCACCACTACTAATACCAGGGACAACCTGATCGCCTCCCATGTGACGGGTATAGGCAAGTCCACTGCCTCTGCTGGTACCACCATCCCCTGTGCTTTCTCAAGTGGCAAAAAGGGTTAGGGGAGGAAAAAGGACAAGGTCATTTCCCAGAAAACCTCTTCCACAGCCCCAGCCATTCATTCCTCCAATTCTGAAGAGACTGCTCCTTCAGCCCCCAGTGAAGGAGCCCAGCAAACCCTACATGATCAGTCATAGTTCCTCTGCCTACTGTTGCCACTTCAGTCTCCTGCTCCTGCCCCATCTGCAGCAGCGACAGTAGCAGCAACGAGACCTGAATGAGTTTTTGCTACTTTTCTTTTCCTGATGGTGCTGGTGGTGAAGGAAGGCAGCAAAAATGTGATAAAGCATGTAAAAAATGAATCCAGTGAATTGAAAGAACTAGAACAGTAGTCAAGGGATTTTATGCACAGCACATCCCTATATAGCTGCATCGCTTGCAGGAATGGGAGAGGAGACCCAGTTAAAATATGTGGCCTCTAGCTCTTTTTCCAGCTTCTTTGGAATATGCCATTTCCTACTCTGCTCTTTAGTTTTTCAGTTCTGACATTTTTGAATCATGTTCTTTCTGAAAGACAATACTTCTATCCCTTGATGAAGACTAAGCACTGCCCAGACCTGAATGGCCTCCTCTGACTAATCTGTCTCTCTTCCAGCTGTCTATCTCTTGGTTTTAATGAAGTGAGGCAATAACAACGTACAAACAAGGCCTGGACAGCTCAGTCATGAATTCCTTTCAGCAGCACTAATTCCTTTTGCCTTTAGGGGGTCACTGAACCAGAAACATACCTCAAATAGGTAAAATGTAAAAAACAACTCAAACAAATAAACACGGGAAACAAACTGGGAATTAAATGACCCACCTCAGTTCTTAGGAGTTGAGAAGGTTTTGTTACAGAGCCATTCACTTGATAGTGAAGTGGCCAACGCTATTCACTCTGGATGGTTTCCCTGAAAAAGCTAATATTCTCCTGTTTGATAAAATGACACATTTAAAATTTTCTGTTCTCAAACTTTTAGGATCAGATCTTTCGCTGGTATAAATCAGCATGGCTCCATTGGCTTTGGTGAACTTATGGTGAATTATAACAGCTGAGAATTTGTTCGGTGGGTGGGTGGGTGGGGATACGTGTATGGATGCATGTTTCTGTGTGTGTATGTGCCTGTGGGTGTGCGCCTGAGAGAGACAGAAAAAGAGAGAGAGGGGTTTTATTGACTTTTAAAAAACTTTAGTGTACAAATATTAAGAACAAATGGTGAAAGTGCAACAGTATGTGACCCTCCCAGGGGCCAAACATGAAATACTTGTTAGCAACAAAAAATACTGTCACTGGAGACTGAAACCACTTCCCCCATGCCAGAGAGAAAGAGGGATATACCAGAGAATCTTCTTCTGTTTTTTCCTTACTATAGAAGCTACATTACAAGGTTGTTGCATACACTAGGCTTTTTCTGCTACCATATGAATTCTGGTAGCTCCACTAAAGCAGCTCTTCTATAGGGGACAAAGTTCACAATGGGGAGACATCAGCTGCTAAAGGAACCACAGCAGCTATCAGAAGGCATGGGCATGTCTATATATGCTTTCCCTCAGCTGCCCAGAAGGCAGCAGAAGTCATCTTTCAGTTGCAGAGGTGGCATTACTCTGCCAACAAAAAGAAGGGTTCTACTGCCATAGGGTGAGGGTGGATGTACTCATAATTTGGAAGCAGTGGAGACCAGATCAAGGTTTCCTTTTTTTCAAGGAAGAGCAAACTGGTGTGTGAACCAAAAAATAAAACACAAATGGTATCTGATTTTTGCCACAAGGAATGTCAGGTCATATCAATGATATTCCTTATATGTGACTTTTATCATGAAAACTGCTAGAAGACAAAATAGAGTGGAGGATGTAGGCAGATTTCTCAAGGCAAATATACATCACATTAATTAGTAATATTAAAGAGAGAACCCTTCAGTTTCAAAGGTCAGATTTTGCGCACTAACAAGCACCCTGATAACCCAACTATTATACGTTTCATTGGAAATTTCACAGAAACAACTGCCTATGTCTTTCATGTTCAAAATCTTTAGAGAATAGCATACTTATTTTAGTTTGGGTCAAAAGATACTCAACTGTTGTAAAATATTCTCATGTGCATAACATTAAAATCTTCCCACTGCATGAATGTGTGAAGAAATAGCTGCATCTTAGGCAGAACCCAGTGTATAAAGTACTTTGGGATCACTTGGAGGAGCTGGGGGAAGGGGAAGAAAGGAGGAGTGATACTGTATGTAAATAAATTGCTGTTGTTCTCATAATTGATGGCATTTTGTCAGAGAGAGCCTGTAGCATCATGAACATACTGTAGGTTTTTTTGTTTGTTTGTTTGTTTGTTTGTTTTTTACTGTAATCAGCTGCCCTGTCCCTTATACCACATCAGCTATTCTTTGACTGGAAGCAAGGAGCAGTGCTTACTTCAACCTTCTGTTATGCATACAAAGACATCTGTAAGGAAGTGCTGCAACTAAGCTACATGTCAGATCTATGCCATAGCTACCGGGCCTTTCTAGCACCTAAATTAGACCTCTTGGGAAGAAATTGCTATGCTATCAAGAGAAAAATCCGAAGTGGTGCTCAACCTCTCAGCCCTGTGGCCTGGATCAGTGGTGTACAGCCAATTTGTGGGCCAGATCAGGTCTGTGGGCCTGATCCACTGTGCAGGACTGGGGCCCGATTAGGCAAGTGGACTGGCCCAACCGGAATCTGATTGGGTGCATGGGGCTAGATAGAGCAGTGTAATCTGACCCGCAGGGCTTGTAAGTTTGGCAGCGGGAAAGCAGTGGCAGCATTAATTGCCACTTTTCCTCCACTGTCAAGTTTCTGGACCCACGGGGAGACTCGTGAGCTGGATGGTGTGGCTCCATGGCCTGGACGTGGCCTGCTGGCTAGAGGTTGAGTACCCTGGTATGGAAATAAACAGTGAATTACTATGTGGGCCTGAGACCATCAACCCAACCAGTTGCTAGTTTAATTTTCTTCCAATCTATTTCGGCTCTGACTTAACAACCTATAAGGAAAACACTCTGGAGTCCTTTGCCCATTTTATATTCCATTCACACCGACAAGTGCCTCTTTGAAGTTATAGGACCAGATTATCTAATACACATACATGAACTCTATTCTGCAGATTTTTGGAGAATAGTGGGATGCTTTGCTGGAATTAAATTACAGTATATGATATCACATACTGTTTGTGCTGGATGATACCAAGGCAGCTGACTAATGCATACAACTGCCTAGGAATAGCTCAACTGGTGTTGTTACACTTTATGTTCGTTCCATGCTAGTGTGTGCATCACCAGAGTAAACCACGGACCACATTTAACAAAAGCATCTCATAATTTAGTGCATGCTGATCAAAATGGTGCAAGGAGGTCATGAAAGAGAATAGATGTTCTCATTCCAGAATAAAGGTGATGTTTTAGGTTTAGCTTGGGTTCACAGGAAGAAAACTGAACAAGGATACTTCTCTTGGAGTATGCATATCTGTGCAGATTTGATCTGAAATAAGAAAAGACAAATGAAAATGGATTTAGCTATTTCAGTGCCAAATTGACAAAGCCTTAAAATATAAAATTATGCATATGCTAAGATTACTTACCCTGACCTCGTGTCATACAGGGATGTATGTCTATACTGAGTGGGTGAAAAATGGCACTTTTATAACATTTTTGCAGATGTTTGGCTCAGCACATACAATTACACAATACGTGTAAGAGGCAAGGTAGTGGACAACCACACTTTTTTCTCTTCCCTGTGTCTTCAAGACACACCCAATTTATATGTTTCAAATGAATTTGGACTGGAATGTGAGACTTGGTTGAAAGCCAAAGCAGTCGCACAACCTCTGTTGTCTTCAGCAAAGTTTACAGGATTAATTGGTCATGCCAATCAATCACTTTAGGAACCTGATACCCTTCTGATAGCGAAACAAGAGACTAGAGTTCTCTGGAAGACATCTCCTTAAGGCTTACGAGGCTCAGATTGGCAAACCATCCCAGGGACGGGGGAGAGAAAGTTCTTTACTCTTCCTTCTCTGAACAGTGGCTAATCTCCCACTGTTAAATACTTGTGTTGCTAGCAGTTCACTAGAATCTAACTGCAAGTTAACAATGAAAACAAAGTGATTAATTAGCCACTTGAATGGGGCATGGGCATCAGTTTTATTTTTAAAATTTATTGCTATTTCTTATTTATATTCTTGACCAGGCACCATAACAACAAATTACAAAAGGCTAATCTAAATAGACTGGACAAACACAAGGCAGGAGCAAGGGAGTATTATTGCTATTAGTATTATTATCCCTGTTGTAGAAGATAAATGTAAAGCATATTTATTAGGAACACTTTTTTTCTCCCTCTGTCTGTCAGTGCACTTACAAAAACAGGGCTGGTCAAAGACTTCCCATTTGTTTGGTTTCTGTGGTCTAATATTTGCCAAGAGATCAACCACAATTACTTGGATTGTGCCTACAGAACTGAGATGTCCCAGGTAATTTCCCACCCAAGCACTCGCCAAGCATGAAATTGTTTAACATTCAAAATCAGATGAGATGTGATGTGTTCAATCTATCCCTGAATTTGGCCTACATTAAGACCACTGAAATATATTAACTTTCCATTTTCTAAAGATAGTCTGGATTTATTCATTTAGCGGCACAAGTGCTCTTGAAATCATCCAGAGTTCTGCCAGAATAAATGATTAAGGTCTCATTAAATAGCAAACAAGAGACTTATATTTTATTATCCTGTTACGTTCAGGAGATTTTTAAAAACCTGATTTCCCTACAGTGTAAATTAAACAAGTGTCTAAATCACAAAGTCATTTGCCTCCTATAATGAAAATATATGAAAACATTCACTACTGTTGCATGTTCCATCTTGGATTTAAACTGAAGAAAAGTAAATGGGATAGAGAGAAGGAGAGAGGGAAACTAGAGGTTCTCAAAGTGAACATAGTTTATACCCTCCCTGAGACCACTGAACAGTTTTAGTCTTGCTGCTCTTTTTCCCCTGACTTTTTGTTGCAATTTCAGCATAAAAGATCAGCCTGTGCCCTATTAATGACATTGTACAATTCTGGCTCTAGTTAAATTTCAGATTCTTCATAAGATGAATTTTGCTCACTTGCAGAAATGACAAAGTGTCATCACTAATCAAGTGTACTAACATTTGTTGAAACTTGTAATAATATCATGGCTTATCATGTGTGAAGGGCAAATCTGGAGAGCACTTGTGCACCGCTCTAATGCCTTTTTGTTATCCTTTACTGTCTTTCTCAGTAATAATTTAGTATTCAATATTGTGCTCAGATGCATGAGCACGTCTCACATGGGTTTTTGAATCTGCTTCTATTTGTTTACATACATAAAAAAGCAACAAAATCATCAAATTTTTACTCTTGTTAGAATCAAGATTTTTCAAATGTTCATTTACTCGTACAAATGATGAGACAGTTTCTTGATGTCTTCTGCTTGTAATATGAGGGCAGCGAAGGCTCCGAGATTCTTACTTGGCCCCAGGAATAGCCTACACCAATGATTCTCAAACTTTTTAGATTTGAGGGAGCCTTTGATAGACTCAAGACAACCTTGGAAAATACCAGCCCTTAGTTTTAATTGATTTTTGACCACAAAAAATAATACAGTAATTCCTGTGTTGCAAGACCACAATAGGTCATCATAAATTCTTGTTTGAAATCTGTGGATTTATCTTGTGAATCATGTTTCCACACTTGACAGTGCTCACCATGGCACCCTGGTGAAAAATCACTGGTCCCCTGTGTCCTCAGGGCTGTACCAACCTATGCCAGCTAGCAACATTCCCAAACTGACCAAAGAGTACATCCTGTTCTGGTCTTTCTCGCTTCTAGTATGTCCGTCTCCCAACATGACTCTCCTGGTCCTGACATGTCTCTATCAGATGAGCTGAAGTGGAAAGGTCTAGATGATGGCTTCATCTCCTTTCCCAATCCCAATGGATCTCCCAAGAAGTTGAGTTTCCTTTTTTATGCAGCTTGAGTGGTGGAGAGGGACAGGAGCAAGAATATCTTTTCCCACATCTGTACCTCTGGTTTCTTTCACAATGATGCGTCATGGTCACCTGATACAAGTATTATTCCATCTAGTTATTCCTGGTTTCCTATCAGATTTCTTTAGTATTACCATTTTTTGTCTAGCACAGATCAAACTTCCATTAGGTTTGCTAACCTGGGAAATACTTGTGGCTATAGCATATGACCTCAGTGAAGAGCCTTGGGGGACAGCTACAGAAGCCGTTATGCTGAAGCTCATTCAGGTGAAGAACCAGACCTCCCTTTGTGTGAGGTCTGAGGTTTAATGACTTCAAGAAGATGATAACATTGCCTTGAGAAAAAATAGAATAGCATGCTGTTTCTCTCAGGAACAACACTTTCTGTTTCCATCCAGAGTCCTTAAATCAGGTTTTACTTTTATTTTTTAATTAAAAAAATTATCTTCAATGTAATAGGAAAAGGTGACCTGATTAGTCCCATTTGATTAAGGCATGTTCAATTTCTGCCGTGTGCCAATCTTGCTGAGGTTCCAGTCCGCTGACTTTTCCTACGTTATTGCTACATCACATATACTGATAATAACTATACAGGGATTTTGCCTGCCTTTGAAATGCAGGCCTTGCTCTGGGTGCAAAGTGGAAGCTAGTTCTGCAAAGGAATAGTGAAGAGCACTTATCCAATTAGTTACCCAGAGAACTTCAATATATTGGCAAAATGCAAGTGCCCAAGTTGCAAATAGGCCAGAACGCTAAGTATAACAAGCTGGATCCTGATAAATCAGCATAGTTCCTATAGTCTTCACCCTGACTTACACCATCTGGAGATCAGGCTCAACATCACTGTCAGAAGAGTACAGGCGACTCTACTACTGAGAAGCAATGAACAGCTGTGCTGGCTTTTATTCATCTGAAATACAATTGAAAAGTGATGTGCAAGCTGTTATATGTAAGCTCATCCAGGATTCCTAGGTAGACTCTTTTAAAAAAAAAAAAAAAAAAGACCGGCCGTTTTGTGAGCTTTACTCATTTACCACCATTTATATATTAGAATTATACCCAGATAAGGCTGTTTAACATGCCTCTCAATAAGGCAGGGGTGCTCAGCCCCCAGTCCCTGGAGCAGTGTCATCCAGCCTGTGAGGCTTCTCACGGGTTCAAAAAACTAGATCATGAGGGAGCAGTTGCTGCCTCCCTGCTGTGGGATATTTCCAAACCTGTGGGGATTCTCATGGGCCTGCTCCTGGTGTGTGGGGCTGGGCAGGGGGTGATGCAGGACCTAATCCCCATATGCAGGGCCAGGTTGGGGTGATGGGGCCCAATCCTGGTGCATGGGGTCTGATCCCAGTGCACAGGGCCAGGTGGGGCCAATGAGTGGTGCCAGGATCCAGTCTCAGAATGCAGGGCTGGGTGGGGGTGGTGCAGGGATGCGAGGGTCTAATTACATCACATGGGACTTGATCATGGTGTTTGTGGCCTGTGCAGGCCTGATCTGGGCTTATGGGGGCCAGCTGAGGCTTCATGGGTCCTGATCCTGGTGTGCAGGGTCCAATTGGCCTACAGCACAGCTTTGCACTTCTCCTCGGACCTACAGGGCCCAAAGGTATTGCTATAAGGCAGCATTTCAAAATGGTCACCACTGCCAGCCACCCTTCCTCACCTCCAAGCACCTCCCAAGAATTACTATTGATAATTCTAGCTTAGTTTTAATACACTGAGGTAAAACACATATCTGGGGATAGACGCAAAGACAGCAAAGATCACCTCCCTTCTTAAGTTTCCCGGTTCTTCTCTGTCTCCATTTTTATTAGAAAGGCCAAGGAAATGAAAACATCACTTTTAATTATTAATCAGTATGTGACATCATACCTAACTCTCTGGTTATTTCTGTTTCATCTTCTGTTTGCAAGAGACTATGCTTCCTCCATCTCAACAAAGTTTCTATTTAAAACTAAAATAGTTTTCCTGATTTATCTTGACAAATGCACACAAACCACTTTACTGCCCATGAAATATATTAGTGTTTAGTGATATGCCAAGATCTCCGATTTAAAATACTATGCATAGGCATCTCTTTCTTGCCAAGTAGTTGTAGTTATAAGAAGAAAAGAAGTTGTGTTCATCATCAATCATCAAGAACCTGATTCCACTTCCTTCAATCATGCTGCTGTATTCTCTATTGAGCACCCAAGAAGCAGCAAAAAGCTGAATAATGTATAGCAGATTGAGAGTCACCTATACCTCCACAATTCCCTTCCTGATATTATGTTTTGTGGACAGTAATAGAGAAATCTAGTCTGTTAATAACATAAGCTCTGTGAGAGGGAGATTAAGCAATTCACCTAATGAGAAGAATCTTTCTTCTTTGTAAACTCTACTCCCATCCTCTACTTCCAAACTTGTTGATAAAGAGTTGGCAAATACAAAATCAAATTCATGAACTCTGTTCAGAGATGCCCAACACTATATTTATCTGGACCTACCGCTCCATCTCCAGTAATTGTTTCATGTCAATGGCTTTGGATAGACCAGGTGGGAATACATTTAAAGTCTAGAGTAGCATAAAATATCCACAGACAGGCCAGGAGACGCATTCAAGACAATGATGTCAGTAACAGAAGTGCAGTGATGGGCACGGACTCACATACTGCCCGTACTTTCTTTACTAATTTCAAAGGCTTCACACGGCCAGTTTTGGTACGGTGGCGGTAATAGCTGATTTATGGTTTATTATCCTGTCTAGTATTAGTCTAACTGCCTAGACGTGTGTCTTCATTATTGTTCTGTTGTACAGTGTCTGTCTCAGATGAGAGTGAAAGAATGCCTGCCTTTGTTAACTTGCTGTCTCTGGGTGGGGGGAGAGGTGTGGAGGATGAGGCGTGTGCTCAGTAGTTTGCTTGCTGATGTTATCGGGATTTCCTATGGTGCAGTCTGTTGAAGAGCTTCCTGTTAGATCACAACACAACAGCAAGATACTGTTTCAAGACTGTTTCAGGCCAGACAATAACTTGTGCTTGTTAGAAATGAGAAGGAACATGGTAATGATTCTCAATTAGCATACATTGGAGCTATGACAATTTATACCTGGTGAGAATCTGGTCCAGGGTATCTTTAAGTTTTCATTTTCTTCTAAAGGCTGTTCTCATTGTCGAGAATCAGAGCAGCCACCGGCAGCTGCTTTCTGACTCCCACCAGAGCAGTAAAACTTTCACCTTAACAGGCGGGTGATTACTGGATGGAGTGAAATTAACCAGGCACAGACGCGTGTTGGTTACAGGAGATTGTTCACTTACGTTGCCCAGATAGTGACGTGCGACACAGGCTGAGCCTTTGTTCCGTTACAGTTGCTTCGATTATATTCAAGCGTACGGGTTCGGGTTACAGTTCAGCAATGACGAACATGGCACCGGAACAAGCTATCAGGCCTGCAGGGCTTTACTACGTCAAGATTTACGATGACGGGGAGTCATTGACGGGTGATCAAACTGCCAAGTCACTCTGGTGATGGGCTCAGGTTTCTCCTCAGAGATTTCCCCAGAGTTCTCCGACTTGGGTGGAAGTTGCTAAACTATTTATAGACAGAGGTAACTAATGGAGGTATCCAATGATGGGCTGCTAAGTGGAATCTTTAATTTTTTGGCAAGTAGCAGTGCTTTGTGCTATCAGGTTGCAAGGTAGTGGGTCAGGTTTCTTGTCTGTTACGTATGAGAGGGGCCTAAGCTTATTTCTTGACCAATTATATACAGTTTTTGCTCAGATTTTATTTCAGCTGACCAATTACTTACAGTTCTCCACCAGGATTTTGTTTCAGGAGTTTCTGGCAAGGATTTCTTTTAACCCTTAGTTGACTACTGTGTGCAAAATGAGGATGGTCTGAATGGTATCTCTTGCTAGTGGCATGGGCACTGAATAACTGGGTTGTGACACTCATCACTTCCCTACCATACTTATTTCATCAGGTTCCTACAGACCTGAGATGTTTTTGACACATACATCATAGACAGACCATTAAACCAGATGTAGTTGGTGATCCTCTGACAAACATGCTAGTAGAAGTTGTGCTGTACATGGCTTCAAAGTGTTAGGGTAGCTTAAGAAAAATGGTAGCAAGTCCTCTCTGTTAACATGTGCAAGGTACTTCTTGACCTAATTATCTTAATGTAGATGATATTGGACGTGCTTACACATGTATTTATGTGCACCTAAACTTATGTGCCTTTACTTAAAGCACATTAAGGCGATTTAATATCATAGTTTCATAGTAGCTAGGGTCAGGAGGGACCTGAACAGATCATCTAGCCTGACCCCCTGCCACAGGCAGGAATGAATGCTGGGTTCACAAGACCCCAGACAGGTGATCATCCAACCTCCTCTTGAATTTGCCCAAGGTAGGGACAAGGACCACTTCCCTGGGAAGTTGGTTCCAGATTTTGGCCACCGTTACTGTAAAATATTGCCTTCTGATCTCCAACCTAAACCTATTCTCCATCAGCTTATTACCATTGTTCCTCGTCACCCCAGGTGGTGCTGGGGAGAAAAGGGCTCTGTCTATTTGTCGTTGATTTCCCCTGATGAGTTTGTAGGCAGCCACCAAGTCCCCCCTCAGCCTCCTCTTGCTGAGGCTGAACAGGTTCAGGTCCCTCAGTCTCTCCTCATAGGGCCTGTCCTGCTGCCCTCTCACCAAGTGGGTGGCCCTCCTCTGAACCCTTTCCAGGCTGGCCACGTCCCTCTTGAAGTGCGGTGCCCAGAACTGGACGCAGTACTCCAACTGCAGCCTGACCAAAGTCGCATAGAGGGGGAGTATCACCTCTCTGGACCGGCTTGAGACGCACCTTTGGATGCATGACAAGGTATGGCTGGCCTTGCTGGCTGCAGTCTGGCATTGACGGCTCATGTTCATCTTGGAGTCAATAATGACTCCAAGATCCCTTTCCGCCTCCGTGCTTTCAAGAAGGAAACTCCCCAGCCTGTATGTATGCTGTGGATTCCTTCTTCCAAGGTGCAGCACCCTGCATTTGTCTACATTGAATCCCATCCTATTCTTGTCTGTCCACTTTTGTAGTCTGTCTAAATCTAGTTGCAGCCTCTATCTCCCTTCAAGTGTGTCCACCTCGCCCCCCATCTTAGTGTCATCAGCAAACTTGGACAGCGTGCTTTCCACCCCCTTGTCCAAGTCGCTGATGAAGATGTTAAACAGTGTCGGCCTGAGGACCGAGCCCTGGGGTACCCCACTGCTCACATCTCGCCAGGTTGAGTACAACCCATCCACCACTAGTCTCTGGGTGTGCCCCATCAGCCAATTTTTTTACCCATCCAACTGTGGTGCACTTCTACACGTGAATGCGCTAATGTGCATTAAGGAGCATTAAATTTAGGCATGAATAGCTAAGTCGCATTAGTGCACGTGCAGATATGCTAATGCACATTAACACAGTGTGTATCCTTTGACACACACCACATTAATGCACATTAGCACGTCTACACGTGCACTAATGGAATGTAGCTATTCAAAACTAAATTTGATACCTGCTTTATGCAGGTAGCAAATTTAGGCTCAAATAACTGTAGCTCACCATTTTTAAGGCACATTAAGGGCATGCACATGTAGACACGTGCCCTTAATGTGCCTTAAAAATGGCGATTTTTTGGCTAAGTCCACTTAAGAGAGGCACATGTAGACACGTCCATTTAGTATAATTTTTAAAATTACTCTAGTTTTCTCATCAAGTCTTTATAAACTGTTATACTTAATAGCAATAATTGGAGATGATCTGCATGACTGTATTGATCCTAGATATGTGCAGATAAAACCTTATGTCACAGTGCACCAACATGCCTCCCTCATGTATAATACTTTCTGTATGCCAAGACGATAGTCATGCAGCACAGGACTTTTGACATTCTCATTAGTAAGCTAAGGAAATACAGTCTGGATGCAAGTGCTGTTAGCTGCATACGTAAGTGGTTGGATCATCATGCTCAAAGAACAGTCATCAATGGCTCAATGTCACACTGGGAAGAGATATCAACTGAGGTTCTCTAGGAATCTGCTCTGGGTCTGCTACTGTTTATTATCCTTGTAAATGACTTGAAGGATTTGATTGAGTACAGATTTAGTCAATTTGCAGATGACTTCAGATGAATAGAATTGCAGACACCTTGGAGGACAGATTAGGTCCTTCTAAACTGGAAAAATGTTTTGAAATGAATCAAATGAAATTCAATAAGGACAAGTTTAAAGGACAAGTCCTGCACTCAGGACATGCAAATCACAGGCACAAATACAAGTTGGAGAATGACCAGTTAGCTTGCAGCAGTGAAGAAAAGGACGTGTGTGTTGGGGGGGGAGGAGGGGTGTATAATTAAACTGTAAACTTAATATGAGCCAACAGATTGCTCTTGCAATCGAAAGGTCAAAAGTATACTAGGTTGTATTAACAGAAAAGTTACCTGTAAGTCAAAGGAAGTGATTCTTCCAGTCTAGTCAGCCCTGGTGAAGTCTTACCTGGAGTAATATGTGAAGTTTTGGGCTCTGCACCTCAAGAAGGATGGAAACAAATTGAAAGGAGTATAGTGGAAAGCAACAAAAAGGAATAGAAGTCTAGAAACATGTCTTTGAAGGAAAGGTTAGAAAAACGGGGATTACTTAGTCTGGAGAAGAGAAGTGAGGGCAGACTGAATAACAGTCTTCAAAAAATGAAGGGTGGTTATACAAAGGATGGCGACAGATTATTTTCTGTAGCCACAGAAGCCAGGAAAAGTAAATGTTTTAAGCTGCAACAAAGGAAATTTAGGTTAGATATTAGGTAAAACGTTTGACTATAAGGATGGGTAAGCACTGAAGTGGAGCACCTATGGAGGTTGTGGAATCTCTATTCTTCAAAGTTTTTAAGAGCAAGTTAGATAGATGCTTGGTTGGGATGGATTAGATGAGGATGATCTTGTCTTCAGCAAAGGGGCCAAGAAGTGCAGAACATGCAACAGCTCTGTTAATCCCTGTGGCTTTCTGAGTGAACAAAGTGCTGTTCACCCCACCATTACAAGCTCCTTACAGTCCAAATCTGGACTGGGGGACCAAGCAAATTTGCAAGTTTTGCTGGTACACCAATGTAAAAACTAGTGTGATTGGAAAGCCATGCAGACTGGTTCCAGCAGGCCTATATGATGCATTTTTATTGCTGGTGGGTGACTGGCTTTGCTGCAGTTGAATTTAAATCTGGTTGAAAGGAGTTATTAGTATTGTAAATGGATTGATTTGTTTATTTCATTTCTTTACATTTTAAGAAAGATTTTGTTTGAGTTTCATGCCTACGTCCACATTAAGATCTCCCATCCTTCTTAACAAACATAATCAATGCTTTGGAATTGGATTTTCAGAGAGTCTGGATGTGTTTCGTAATGAGAACGAAAATAACAAACTGGAATATGAGCAACATTTGGGGAATGCATATTTATTATAAATACAATCCTCAGAAGCTGCACTTGATGAATATGCTCAGAGAATTTCTGCCAAAAGAATTTCTCTCTCCTGATAGCAATAAAATGAATGATCTGTATCCTTCCCTTTCTGGCATTTTGTGTATTTATTTACATGAGAGGAAAGTCAACTAAATCTCAATTGCAATGTGCTCCTGGTGTATTGGACTAGGTAATACCCCAGTGCATGGAACCTCCCAGCTCTGTGTCAGAATGTTAGGCTGGCCCCACTCCTAACCAAAGAACTGGAGTTGTCTTTCTGGAAAAAAAAAAGGGTTGTCCAATGTGCAATGTACAATTGCTGTCTCCTGGTTTTTATGACCAACAGGGAATCATGGGAAGCACAGGGATAAGTTAGAGGAGGCTAATTTAACTTCCATCAGGGGAATGCCTGCCTCCTGCCCAGGGAATCACAGTGGTTGCTTAAGACCAGCGTTAATCTCTCCTTTTCTGCTTTGGACTCAGTGGAGGATTGAAGTAATGTACAATGAAGGCCAGTGAGTGTAAAATGGAATTAAAACACTGTTATTAGAGTCCTCCATTCATTTATACTGCTGTGATAGGGATTACCCTGACATTTATTTGGCACAACTGTAAATGACCATAAAAGGAGCCATCAGCAGTAGAGAATTAGACCTAGATTCAGTGAATGAAATTTTCTAACAAATAGCTGCAAAATCACTCTCAATACACATTGAACAAGCTAAAAGTGCTTGATGTGTTTTCCTTTCTCTGCATAGGAGGAAACCATCATTTGTTTTGTAATGGGATATGCTAATTGATACTTAAAACAAAGTACTGTCTTACACTTTTTACATATTGAGGGCAGCTATGTTTCCACATGGAAGGCTTCATATTTATCTTCTGAATAGCTGAGAGACAACCACACTGTTGAGTAGCACACATTTCTGAATGAGACAGGTAACGTACAGGCTTTTCATCCCACTGAAGAAAGGCATCTTCAAAGAGTCTTCATCTTTGTAACTCTGTAGGAAACTTCCTCGGCAATTGGGCTGTTAAGTCTTTAGCTTTTAGATTGTCTGCTTGAGACAAGGTCAGTGCCATACTGTTGTTAGTAGTACTCATTTGCCTTACCCTAGTCTGAAAAGGCATCTGGTGAAACAGAGCTCCATTGTGTAGAAAACTGTAGAAAAACAATGAGTAAAAGACAGTACCCATTTTCAGTCTAAATAGACAGGTAAGACAAAGGGTAGGAGAAAGGAAGTATGACTGTCCCCAGTTTACACATGGGGAGCTAAGTCACAGCAAGGTAAAGTGACCTGTTGACCTGCCAAAAGTCACATGGTCCATGTGTGGACTAATTAAGAATCTAAGCCACATCTTCTAGGGCACTGTTCAGCACTTGAATTACACTGCCACACTTTGCTGTATAGACTCAAACAGTGGACCAATAACTTACATCTTCATCCTCTTGAAATTCATATTTTTGGAAACCTGCTACTATCTATCAAGCAAAAATGACCAGAGGTCTTCACAGGTCTCAGATGCTGCCTGTTGTACCATCAGTTTCACTGCTCAGAAAGCCAGTGATGGTGAGTAAGTTGAATGGTGAGTAAAGAATGGTATGTACAGTATGTCTAACCACAGGCCCCTTTTATATCAGCCCTTCTAACTGCTACAATAGCTACAAGAAAGAAACTTGCTAATAAAAGTGATACATCTCTTTAAAGTTTTTATAGCATTTGCTAACAGACCATGTGCTTGGTTGAAAATCATGACTAGTACATTTCTTCATGGTAGAGGGAAAATTTAGGTATCCATTTTTAGTGATGTGTTCTAGGCTTGTGTGGAGCAGCAAGAATTCAATTTGGATTCAGATTCGGCTGATCTGGGGGACAGTGATTCGATTTGGCGATTCAAATCACTGTCCCAATTAGATTCGGCCAATTCGGATTTGGAGATTCGGCTGCCAAATCAGCTACTTAAGCTTCGGGCAGCCCCAACAGATAAGGATACATTCCCAGGAGTGAGTGAGGCTGGGACTAGGGAAGCGGTGGGGGGAGGGGTGCCATTCCCAGGGCTGCACTGTGCTCCACCTGTCCCCACTCACTCCAGCTCCTGGGGTGTGCTGTGGTGCAAGCAGCTGGTGTCTGCTGCTCCTGGGGCCACTGCAGCAGGGGTTGGGGGAGTGGCAGCAAGCGAAGCCCCGGGTAGCGTGGGACATGGCGCAGCTTGTCCGCACTCACCCTAGCTCCCACTGCAGCTCACTGGAGCTTACCGGAGCAACTGGTGCTAGCTGCAACGAGAGCTTTCAGTGGGTGTGGGGGGGCAAGGCATGCCTCTCGCTGCTATGCACCCCTCGGGAGGGCTGTGGGCTGGGGTGCTGTGTTGGGTTCTTCCCAGGGGTTGCGTGCCCCTGGATCTGCATGCGGGATGATAGCAGGCTGCTGCTGCAGGCTAGGGCTGGCAGCAGCATTAGGCTGACTCTTCCCAGTGCTTGGTGCACTTGCCCCGAACAGTGGGAACAGCCCAGTGCTGCCTGCAGTGGCAGCCTGCTGTTCAGATCCTGTGTCCAGATCTGGGGTCACTGGGCTGTTCCCAGCACTCAGCATGCCCGCCTGAGGCATGGGGGGATAGGCAGAGCACAGTGCAGCCCAGGGAACAGCACCCCTGCCCCCGCCCCTTCCCTAGTCCCAGCCTCACTCCCTCCTTCAACGCTCTGGGAACCTATCCCTATTTGTTACATTATAAAGTGGGTTTGCTTTATGCAAGGGAAACCTGTATAGCCTATGGCCAAATCTCCAAATTTGTCCCCAAATCTTTCCAAATCTATTTGGAGGCTTCTGATTTGATTCAGACTTCTTAGTGGGTCTCCCAATTCAATTCAGATTCAGAGATTTGGCCTTGGAATCAGGCCAAATCTCCTCCAAATTAAATTGACTACCAAAGCTTCGCACAGCCTTAATGTGTTCACAGTCTGTCCTTTTCCTTAGAATGTTTCACTGTTAGCTTTAGCCTAGATATTGATACACACAAACCACAGTTAAAAGCACAGTTTAAATACCAAAACGGGTGCTAGGCAGAAATTAATTCCATGCCTCCTTCTGTAATCCCACTGCCTCCTCTCTATCTGCTTTCTTCAGTCTGTCATTGTCACTTTCTGGCTCTGTCACTATTTTACATACTAAACTATTTCAACAAAAACATCAGTAATACTTGGTATATCCAGAGAGCTTTCTATCTGGGGAACTTAAAATGCTGTACTATTTTAGTCGCACATTATCCCTATGAAAGGGGCATCATCATTATTATTCCATTCCCATTGGCTAACCGAGACTTTATTTAAAGTCTCATGGTGCTTAGCAGAGCCCAGAATAACCTCAATCTCCTGAATCCCAGACATCTCTATTAATGATAGAACCACCCTTCCTTTTACTTTCTTCTCAGTCTCTGACCTTTGCCCAGATGACTAACTGACCTAAAATTTCTGCTTTTTCCAATGTCTCCCTTCTACTGTCAAACTGTTTCCCTATCACAGGCTATAGAACCATGCCATAATTTGTCCTTTCCTTGACCCTGACCCTAGTAAAATTCTTACTTACACTGTTCAGTCTCCATTTTTTGAATACTGTTATTTCCTTTGTTACATTTTTTTCTCAGTTTCTATTCTGAAGAAGCCCAGAATGTTGTGCCCAGACTATTGTCTTTCTTCAGGAAAAGGGAGCCTATATAACCACTACTGACTCCATCCTTCTACTTTCCTACAGCCATTTTCTTGGACTTGTTTGTTGGTGAAGCTACTTCATAAAGAAAATAATACCCTCCTATTTCCTAAAATTCTCCACTGAATCATCCTAATCTACCTCTGTGAACGCATGTCCAGTTAATTCCCCACCCACCTTCTTCCCCTTCTTACCCATGTCTCTCACTCTTCATCCATTTGGGGGATTCTTTTTTTGCATTGATTCATTCCTCTCTACAATAATGATTCACTTCCTCCCTATAAATCTCCCCATAAAACATTTGTTAACTTCTGCTTGACTCACACATGACTTAAAACTTGAAAAAGGAGCCCACAGTACCTGCATGCTTTCCTTAAGCTGTGTTTACGAAGGTAGGAATGGTGATTTTACATAGGAAAGGAATATATTGTTCAAAATATGGCCAGTCATGGGGTCCATCTCTCATGAAATGTGAGGCTAATTCTTTTTCAAACTATGGTCCAAGTCCTCAAAAGGACATTTTAAAGAGTTTTTGCTAAAATATGTCGTGAATCCTGTGATATATTAAATGCTTATATAGGGTCTGGATTTAAAAAATGTTCTGTCAGCAAATAACTCTCATTAAAAATCTGGACATCTCTTTTAGTTACCAAAATGCAAGCTAAGCTCCCTTTAAATTGCAGCTACCTTTTCTGATGTTTTCAGTGGGAGTAGACAGGTTCTGACATGCTATGAAATTCTGGGCCAAAATAATAATATGGTGAAGAATTCCAATCCTCCACCCACTGCCTCCCCCCCCAGCCCTGTTAGAATTTAACACCAGAACAAGATAATGTGTGTACTGCTTAGATTATGTAGACAGGTACTCTATCCCATCACAAATAAACTGACCAAAATTAGAAACCTCTTTCCTGAAAGGGCCCAATTACATTGGTTTTTTAACCTTGGTTTCCTGTTCTTTTCATATTTTTTACAACTAGCTCAATTTAAAAAAATCACTCAACTTGACATTTCAGTATGAAAGAATGCCTTCCCAAAATCATGCCTCCTGCCTGGCCACATGTGCATGCCACATGTCAGGTGGTATGATTTTTGTTCTGGAAATCAAATCCTATAGTACCCAGGCTTCCTCTGAACCAGCAAGTAGAAAGCTGCATGCCCACAGGTCCAGGACTGGGTCCAACAATCAGCAGACAGCTCAGGCTGGGAAACCTCACTGGGGCCTGGAAGCAGCCCCAGTGCTGTCCTCATCCGAAGCCAACAATCAGCTGATTGTTGGCCCAGCAGGGACTGCACAGGGGCTAGTTTCAGACCCTGGTGTGGTCTTCAGCTGGAGCTGACAGTTAACTGATTGTAGGCCTGGCCCAGATTGTGCTTGGGCAGTTTCAGACTCCATTGCTGTTAGGTGATTGTCAGCCCAGTCAATGTTCAATTTAAGGTACTATACAAAGCAGTCATAACATTATTTTACATTATATGTGGAACGTTTTATGGCTGGTTTGCCATTTTATGGTGCCTTAAATTGGGTACTCCTTGTTGTTTTTGCCATAATTAACAGGTTGTGACATGAATGTAATATGTCAAGGAGGCCTCAGTTTCACAGACTCTGGTATGAGCTCTAAGTAATAAGGATCAAGGGCCAGATCCAAAAGGGTATTTATACACAAATGAAGCAATTGATCCAAATCACTTTGGAAAGGCCAATTTTATTCAAATGAATAATCAGATGAACCAGAGAAATATATTATTCCAGCGCATACTAAATGTCTGTGCTACTCCATTTAAACCCTCAATAGCTGAAAATTATTGGGTAAAGCCAAGAGTAAATTAAAGAAAACAAAGGGCCAGATTTTTCATTTCTCTACAGTGGTATGTAACTTCACACTGGAGTCCTGACCTCACTGAAATCAGTGGCGGAAGTTTCATTGACTTGAATGGGACTACAGTTTCACCCCAGGTAATTTCATTGTGTTATTACTGCTTTAATAGAACAAAGAATTGGGCCCAGAATGGATTAATACTAATATAAAGCTACTGCTCTGTGTGTGTTTGAAGACACTATATTTGAATAAATGTTTTTCCTGCCAAATTCCATAAGGATCCCAAATACTTTATAGATACAGGTATCAGGACAGATAGAGAACTAAATGGGTAGGCAGTGGTTTAAGAAGTTATGTTTCAGCCTTGTTATAAGCACACCTTCCAAGGGTTGGAGACACTTCTATAAAGCATCATTTTCCAGCACACCAAATATTGTGAAGAATTTTCTCACCCTTGCATGTTCCTTCTGTTCAGTCTTAAAAATCTTTCCTGCAAGTTCCAATACATCCATGGCTACTTGTCAGGATTATGATTCTACCTCCCTACTAATATGAAAATGATTTTCAAGACCATCTCATTTGTTCCACTGTCATCTCTTCCACTGCCGATTCCATCACAGAGCCCAGCAGATCTCCAGTCTGTCTACCAGCACCAACCATAGAACTCACTCTTTTTTTTACTGTCAGAGATATCTAGGACCATATTTTGCTCCTGGCCTTTGTCTTCTTTTCTTTAACGTGCCCTAAGCACCTTCATATCATAGTAATATGTGTATAGAGATGAATGACTGGCTACTAGCTAAGCAGTACTTTTCTCAGCATCCTTATAAACATGTCAACTTCATGTCAACTCAGTCAACTTCTTTGTCACTATATCTGTCTAGTTTGAAATCACTACAGCACTACAGTTGATACAGGAGATTTTTCTGCCCTGTGGTCTTAGTTAACATATATAAAACTTATTTGTCCAGGGGTCCAGCTATGAAAGGCTATATCCTAATGGCAACAAATAGAAAATGAGGGCAAGTAGTCAAGCCAAGTGTGTAGGAAGACACATTCTGAGGAATTCAGGTCAACTCATGACTGAATTTTATTCTATCTCAGTCATAATGTAGAGTTAATTATGCCCATTTAAATAAATCTTCATTGGTCTTGCTGTAAAGGCACAAATACCCTGACCAAACACACTCTCCCACCCTGGGCTTTTTCTTTCCAAAAGATCAGGAATAAGACAGCTTAATTAAATGCTGAATTCAACAGTATGGTATCTCTACATTTTTGCCTTGTGTAGAGAGAATTCACTGTAATCCTGGTGCTGAAAGCTGCCAGGTGACTTCCTTGTTCAGTAACGCATACATTCCCATGTTCTTAAGGCCCAGCAATTGTTGGGGCCCCAAAGCCCCCGATTGCTGCAGGCTGCTGCTTCTGCCAGAGCTGCCATTTTTTTCTTTAAAGGGAAACTGTTGACAGAGTAGATGATAAGTAAAAGCATGGATGATGATGTTGGGGATGACAGATAAGATTGACTGTCCTTTTGTTCCTCACTAGGCCCTGTTTGTTCAATACAACGCTCAGTCAATTTCACTGGTGGTCATTTTATACTAATGCAGTTTCATAAAGAAAGACACGGGCTATTATAGCTCTTTCAAAATGTTGGTATTTCTCCTCTTGGGATAAGAGTAAGCTGAACTGCCAGTCACCAATACTGAAAGCCCATTGCTTTAATTTGATTTGCTTTGGGATGGAACTACAGACCCAAGCCTTTCTTCAAGCACAGTACTGAAGTGATGTGGATTTGCAGTAACATCAACTGAAGGCATTCTTCACGCATAGCAGTCTCCTTGTTTGTACAAGGAGGTAATTCCCTGCATTATTATGATATTTGACCATATATCATTCCCTAGGCACCAGGGAATTCATGAGATCATGAACTCGCATAACGTGAGACTAAAGTCTACTCTCAGTTACAGCAGGATAAATCCATGACAACTCTTTGAGTGAGGAAGTCACTGTAGACTTACATCTCTAAAACGGCTCATTAAATCTGGCCTATTTTCTTCTAGCTAATGACAAAAACAATAATTTTGGGAACAACAAACCAGCTAAATATATGACAGAATTATTACCTAGAAAGAAGACCATTGAAAGCACCAATTCATGTTTCTCATGTGAGTCACTTCATTGGTTTTGTTCACAGCTGACAAAATGAGGGGCAGCAGAAAGTCCAGAGAGGACTCAAGAGAAGTAACAGAATTTTTTTTTCATCCACCAGAATAGATTGGTGAACTTCAGCATCGTTGGTGGAATTCTTCATCATTTTACTCTTAATCCCACAAAATATACCCTTTTCTCTAATCCTCCAGGAATTATATTTTGAAATCCCCATGAAACCACTTCCTCTAATGTCTTCTTCCTACCTTTGGATTCATTGGGTTGCCCTCTGGTGGGTGTTCCTTGTCATAGGCCCTTCAGGCCACTCATTGGTTAATTTTAGCCTTAAAAGGTGTTTAAAGTGAGTTGCAATTGCACTGGAAATGACAGTGATTTAGCTGTGCCCACATTAAAGAGGCAGATATTTAGAAGTGCATTTAATAAGGATAGCGAGTCATGTTTAGAGGCAAGTGAATAATGAGAAGAACCTTCTTGGAATACACATTTGCATTTTTAATAGGATTTGCACTGACTATGCTGAGGTCCTTTTTGTGTTTTGTTTTTCACAAACATTTGATTGTTGGTTTTACTAGCTCAGGATTCACCTCGATGACCCAGATCCTGAGTTACTCTTTTTGGCAACGGGTCTAAAGTGCAACCAAGAAAATCCTGATTTCCAATATATAGCAGTGGCCATTTACACACCCACAGAGCTTCTGATGCAAGAGACAGACTTGCTAAGGGCCTTTTATGGTAGCCAGAGGCATGGGTAGATCTAGGATTTTGAAAAGGGAGATGTGGATGGAGTGGTGTATCATCACATATAAATCAACATATTTTTATCCAATGAAAAAGAAAACTAGAAGATTTACTAATATGCTAGGACCCTAGAACTATATTATTCAGTTTAAGATTGAAGCAAAAACAAATACGGCTTTATTGGAATGTGCATTAATTTGCTACATTATATATTATGTATAAAACACAACAAATTAGGCAAAAAATAATTAAAATGTGGTTTCATTCATCTTATAGTTATTAGAATGAAGTGTATATCTCTCTTTCAGCTTCAGAAAACAAAATCTAGCCTTCTTGAGTATCTTGGCAGTGCATCCAATGCTTTGCTGAAAGTTATTTCCGCAACTGAGTTAATGTTTTAATTTAATTTTATAGCAGGGCTATAAAATGCCAGTTATATTACCAGAAACTCCCCCAGACAGCAGAGTTGCAGAAGAAAGCCTATCTTGATTAGTGGAACATCAAGAGCATTACAAAGGAGCAAGGGTTGTTAACACCTGTGGAATGAAGAGTTTAAAAGGGATTAGATAAATTATAACGAGGCAGGAAGACAATTGACTCCCTCAGAGCTGCTTGACTAGAAAGGTTGCTCCTAGAGAGTTGATTTTAAACTTTGGGATGGACCAGGAATCAAAGGCATGTGGGGGGGGGGGGGGGCGCGGGGAGAGGGTGTAACTCCACCACTGCAACATCCCCAGATCTGCCCCTGGGAGAATAGTTAGGGTCTGTGACCTGGGAAACTGCAGAAGTGGAGGCTGGTGTCCTGTCACTTGTCATGATACTGATAGCAGAAAGGGTGTAGGAGGACTCATGGTCCTGGATTCCTTTCAATATAGAAGATGCCTTGTGCCCCCTCACTGCCAAAATTATGGAGTTTGAAACCACTTGCAGGGAATTGAGGGGGAACAGGCAGCAAGGGCAGATTGTTCCATCAGCATGGTGTGTAAGGTGCTATTCTATTCCACCCTGTTCAAATCCCAGATCCATTAATGCAGCAGCCTCAGCTGTACTCAACCTTTGTAGATTTGAGGCACTCCTCCATAATTGTTGTGAATTGAGCAGTGCCCCATTTCAAAATCTAATTTATTTATTACAGTGCTTACCTCCTGGCAGAGGGGCTGCACAGCAGGGACAGGGAGTGGCCAGGCAGGGAGGAGCCTGAGCCTGCGCTTATCTCCTTACATGTCATAGCACTCTTCAAAGGCGCTCACGCCACCCCAGGTTTCCTTGGGGAGATATACACCATGATCTGACTCTTGAGACAACCATTGTCGTGTTAACCTTGTGGTTTTTGTATTCGCTGATTTTTCAGGGACTTGAGCTAGGAGGAATAGAACTGCACCTAAACCCACTTACACGCCTAATTGGTGGGACATCATCTGACCTGTGTTGTCCTGGGCTCCATTAATTAGCAGCAATGTGGCTATGGCAGTGAGGGTGGGGATAAGATCTGGCAGTCCTCAGGGCTTTTCTGGGTTGTAGAGGAAGGTGCAGATTTGATCCTCAACAAAAAGGAGACACAAACCTTCTTTCCTTGGCTTCTGCACCAACTCTTGTGAATCCCTACAGAAGTGTGCCTTCTACTTACTACCAGTAGTGCAAGTCAGGTGGGATGACTGAGCAGCAGTGGTGGAGGTGGGAGGGGTAGAAAAATAACAGCCAGCACCACAGCTTCTTATGCACCACCAGATGTTACTGCTGCCCCATTGTGTCGCCATTGCCCTGGGCAGCCATCTGCCTTGTTACCCATCTGCTACCTTGTATGAATGGTCTTTTGCTGTCATATCCTCACCTTTCTCAGAGTCTTGTGAGGCATCATCATAAGCATTTGTAAAATACTGGGAACCGAGAATGAGAACTGAAATGAATATTTGATCGTGAATATGTATCATCTATAAAATCAATTATGTATAATAATGATACATGCATATACATATGCACAGTTTATGTAGGTATATTTATATATCATTTACATAAATAATTATATATGATGTTATACAAATGATTATATATGTGTAACTAACACGCATAAGTAACTTGTTCTAGTGCCTGGAAAAATATTTTGTCTTTATGAACACTCAAAATCTTTTCTTTTTGTTCTAAACATTATAGCCTTTAACTGCACTATTTACTGTTAGCAGGTATTGATAATGGGAAGCTTAAACTTACTAGGCTCAGTCAGACCTTGAAAGCAAAACCCAGCTTTCAAGACAAGGCTCCCTGAGGTAAAAACCTTTAATGTTTTACCTGCAAGCCTGGTGACCAAAACTGTCTACTTTATTTGACAAGACTGGCAGGTGTTCTAATGAGCCGCTTTCAGCTGTACTTTCAAGCCATCCTTTAGAAACATGCTTCATGGCACCCCATGAAACAGCTGGAGGACATAATTGACCCCAGGATCAAATGTCTTGGTGTGTATATGGCCATGCATATATGCATGTGTATGTATAAAATATTAATTGTGTTACCCAGAGACCTCTCACCTGCCATATGAATTTTGTTTCCATTTCTTGCTTGGGTCAGATCTTCCCAATATTAGGCATCTTCCAGTACTACATCCTTCCATATCTGGGAAGGAAGGGGTGATAAACTCCTCTGCTTCTTTCATGTGATCCATGGTGATGGGGGAGAAGGATTGCACCAACCTTTTCTGAGAGAACAACTGGTGTTGAAAAGTACAGGTTCTCTTTCCTCTGGCTTCTGTTGCTGGCTGCATTTGGGACTGTTTTTGCCTGTATGTCAGTGAGCTAAACTCTTATCTCACCTGTTATGTGGCCCCAGAGGAGAAGCAGTAGGGAATGCATAAGTTGCTGCTGTACACAGGATGGATCAGGGGACTAGAACTGCCCCCATTTTCCTCCTCTTGTGCCCCTTCCAGTGCAGGCTCAAGGGTAGGAGTGGAAGGAAGGGGATAGGATGTGTTTCTCTGTCTAAAAATTATGGGAAACTTCTATCAGTCTCAATGGGATAGCCACATAAAGAGGAACATTTGATGCTTGGAAATTATTACAAACAGGATTGGATCCAGGGAGAGCTCAATGGCACACTTGCAGCCCCCATCCACAATGACAGTCATAGCCTAGTAGCTCCATTTCCCCATGCCTGATTATCTCCTCAATGCACTCTTTAAAATCTTAAACGATCTGGGGGCATCCCAGGGTATCACAGCACTGTAGTGGAAGGTGGTGGTGCTGTGTACTTTTGCTAAAGTGCAAAGGGCTCTGGGAGCCTTGTCTTCAGTTTCAGATTCAGAAGCCAGAATTCAATGAGCAAAGAGTGCTGGAGCATCTCTCTTGGCCTCCTAATGGTTCCAGCAAGGCATGCTCTCTCTCCCTCTGACGAGCAGATGAGCAGGACAAGACTGGGACATGTAGATTCTTCTCATGTCCGTCAGAGATAGTGACAGAGTTCTGTAAAGTCCACACTGATTATTGGTTATTTCAAAGGAGTTGTGCCATTTGTAATTCTTCGGGTAATCTATCATCGTATATCCAAATCTATCTATCAAAATATAGTTATTGTTGCTTGAAAGTCCAATCACTTCTTTACTCAGTTATTGTGGAATATTCTTTATGGCTTCAAAATCTGTAAAATACAGTCTATCATAATAATTTAAGATGTACTCTGTCTTCCGAATACACGTGTGCTTAACTTTAGTACCCTGAGAAATAAACTGAATGTAGCCCTAATGAAAACTGTCAGTACTGTTGCACTACAATGCTTCTTACAAAACCAGTTCAGTACATTACTATATGAAAACCAAGTTGCTGCAAAGAAAATGACAGTATAATTATAATTATTTAAATTAGAAAGTAGGCTTAAGCTTCCCTACAGTGTATTGCCTCTGTTAGCTAAAGGCAATAATGCTTGTCTGCCTGTACTTCTTCCTCACGTGCAAAAAAGTGATGTTAAAGTAATGAAAGAGTTGTAGTGGAATTCTGTCATGATTGGAGGAAAGAAAATGAATGTTGAGCTCTCATCAAAGAAAGAAGTCAGTTGCTGGGTGCTAGGATTCAAGAATCTAGAGCTGGATCAGCATTTTTTAATATGTTTGTCAGAGTTCTGGAAAAGGGAGTGTACGGTGAGGTGGTTACTCATACAGATGGCATTGAATTCGTTAGCATTAGTCTTGCGGGATGTCTCAGCAGATAGCCAGCATTATCGGATGTGGTCTGGGCCACTGCCCAAACAATGCTTTCGGGAGTACCTGCTAATGGAAAAGTCCCTGGACGTGTAGCTTCTATGGAAGTCATGCCAGCTTTGAGTGTAGTCAGGCCTGTGGGAGCTCCAAACTGTTCCACTCGGAGACCAATCCAATCGCTCTCACAGGACAATGGAGGATAACACTTTATGTGAGAAACTGTGGCATAGCTGCCCCTCTCTGGGACTGCTGTTCTTCATAAGGGACAATTTCAGCTCACTTTTGTTAAAATTACTTTTAGGAAACTATTAGAGATTAGGGCAGTTGTGTATCTGTGCGAGTGATTAAAGAAGTAAGTTTGTCTTGGGCCCCTGGTACCTGTTACACTTAAGATGTGATTAGCCAGGGAATTCTGTCTTAAGTAGTTACCTGGCCACATGTTAACACAATTAAAGGCATGAAAAAACAAGGAATAAGCCACAAGGTTATTACACAAAATATGTGTAATAATTTTATGGCTGGTCCTATCATGTCATTAATTGAATGGCAGGTTGGGGCTATAGCCATGGGAGGGGAGCTGGGAGCTCTATCAACTGATCTGGACTCCTAGCCATGGGATGCACCATGCGCTGCTGCAGCTGGGAGCCAAGATCAGCTGATGGGGCTTCCAAACACAGAAGCTTGCTACTTAGTGCTGCAGGGGGAACCCAGGATCCTCATCCCAGGGTCCTCCTGTACCAGCAAGTAGCAAGCTCCAGCAAGTGACAAACGCCCAGGTTCCCCCTGCACTGGTTATAAGGCATGATGGACTATGATGAGCAATCTTACTGTCACAGCTACTGCCATGCATGTGTGGTATGGCAGGAAGCATGACTGAGGGGACTGTACATCAGATCCCATCATGTCTTTAATTGCATGTCTATCAGGGGTCTCAGGAAAAAGAGCAAAAGGCAACATACAAATGAAGATATCAGAACATGGGACTGGAGGCCAGAATTCCTTTTTCAACTGTATTGCTGACCTCCTGTGTAACATTTGAGATCTCTGGTGCTAGTACCCATAGAGCAAAATATGTATTTTACAGTCTTGATGCTTTCTATCTGAGGTGAAGAAAAACAACCCATACAGACCATATACTGTAGAAAGTATTTTTGATGGAAAAAGGACAATAATTTACTTTGCATTCTGCATCTGAACCCAACCACAGCCACTTCTCACAGTAGAGGAGAGGATTTGGTTCAGTGAATTAATCCCTGCAGTTCTTATTAAGTGAAGCTGCTGCTGCATAATGAGTCTGCAGAATGTAACCCCATCATTCTATGGATTTTGCTTCATCAAACATGTAAAGCTGTTGTTGGAATAAGCAGCTTAACCTGAAGCTAAGTAATACTATTTTAAAGGTGAAAGGGCTATAAAAACTGAAAAGAAAATCTCCTGTGCAAAGCTGGTTATCATTTGTTTTTTTTTATTACTGCTTGATTAATAAGTAATGCATAAACAATACATAAATAATGAATGGATATTAATTTGCATGAGTTGCCAAATATTATATTGCTAATGTAATAAAATTCTTTTTTATCTACTGTCGGGGTCAACCTTTCCTTTTTTATGTCCTTGTGAAAGGTATTTAGCAGAATTTGCAAATTCATTGTAATTGACAGAGTGCTTCTGCTATGGCCTTGAACTTGCAACAGCTGGCTATCAAGTGCACACCTTAGTGTCTGTGCTACCTCAGCCACTGCCAGGTTTGACAATGTGATTTATTAGCCACCTTTAGTAAATGGAAAAAAAGAGAGAGAGAGGGTGATCAAATGAAAAGAATCGGGGTTTGATGGAATTGCAAAAGGCAAAATATAACCCACCCAAGATCTGCTGCTGTTTTGCATGGCAAATGAGTCAAGGACCTTATTTCATGATAATCTTTTATAGATTTTTTTTTCACTTAAATGCAAAAACTAAACAAATAAAAAGAATATAAGTTCATTTAACTTCTGTTACATTTGCAATAAAAATACTGCAAGAAAAGGGCAGGGATAATGTTATCATGCATCTTTCTATGTATTCCTGTTGTTCTTCTTGTAGCTTCAAATGTATCCTGTATTCTTCAGTATTATTTAATCTTGCGCTCTTCAATATACCAGATAAAAACTCATATCTCTTCCTCTTACAGTCATGTCCCCTATTTTTGAATGCCAAGGCAAAACAAAAGGCTTTAAGGTACCCTGAAAGTTATCCTAATTAAATCAATATCCACTTTCTTATTGGTCAGTGGAAATGTTCCAGAACTTGATTCGGAAATGTTAACTAGTAGGACTGGATCATGGATTAACTACAAGTATTTCAGGAAGCAAATTGTTATCATTTCTGCTTTGCATTACAAAAGCATCAATCCATCCCATTGTATTAGACACTGTGTGTACATGTAAGAGAAAAAGTCTTCCTACAAAAAACTAAATATATATATATCAGTTTAATCTTGCTTGGTTTGGTTGTGCCTGTTTTTAAAATACAAAATTTATTTTTAATAGTAAAATGCCACATATTTTTCTCCATTAAACAGGTGTAAATTTGCTGATGTTAGTGGAGTTTTCTGGATTAAAATGTTAGTGGAGTTTTCTGGATTAAAATGAGAATATGAACAAAAATATAACAAAATTCTAGAACAGTCTCTGAAATAACAGGGATTTGGTGGGATAGCTCACATGACTGGAATACTGTCATGGATATCAAGTATTCAGGAAGGACAGGCAGAAGAAAAGAGGAAGAGGGCTTGCTCTTTATGTAAAAGAGCTCTATGATTGCTCAGACCTCCAGTATGAAACTGGAGACAGGACTGTTGAAAGTTTCTGGTTTAGGGTCAGAGGGGAGAGCAACAAGGGTGATGTTATGGTGGATATCTGCTAGAATACCAGACCAGGAGGATGGGGTGGATGAGACTTTCTTCAAACACCAGTAAAAGTTTCCAGAACACAGGCCCTAGATTTCATCAGGGTGTCTGGGTGACTTCAATCATCCCAACATCTGCTGCGGGGGGTGCACAATACCATAGTGCACAGGCAATTCACAATGTTTTTTGGGGATGTTGGGGACAATATGCTGGCTCAGGTGTTGGAAAGGCCAACTAGGGGCCATGCTCTTCTTGACTTGCTATGCACAACCAGGGAAGAATTGGTGGGGAATATAGAAGTGGATGTCAACTGGGGAAGCAGTGATCATGAGATGATTGAGTTCAGGATCCTGAGGAAAGGAAGGAAGGAGAGCAGCAGCATAAGGACCCTGGACTTCAGATAAGCAGATTTTGACTCTCTCGGGGAACTGGTGGGCAGGATCCCCTCAGAGGCCAGTCTGGAGAAAGGAATCCAGGAGAAATAGCTGTACTTTAAAGAAACCTTACTAAGGGTGCAGGAATGAACCATCTCAAAGTGCAGGAAAACAAGCAAGAATGGCAGAAGACCAGCTTGGCTTAGCAGGGAACTATTCAGTGAGCTAAAACACAAAAAGGAAGCTTACAAGAAGTAGAAACTTGGACAAATGACTAGGGAGGAATATAAGAAGCCTACAAGAAAAACAGCTGTTCAGCACACACAAACCAGTTTCAAAATGGCTAAAAGTGGTTTGAGATAAACCTGGTTGAATGTAGTATCAGAATTAACTGATTTGGGTCAAACCTTTTATGCAATGTCAGTCCCAGACCCCTTCCTGGTTTAAGCCAAACCAGAGTCCCCCAGCATCCCAGATGCTTTGCAGCCCTGGGTGGGGCTCTCTGCTCCAGCCCACTGGGCTGGCCCTGCCCCTTTGCTACCTCATGTTGAGAGGTGTCTGTGTAAGGCAGACAGGACAAAGGCAGACAGGACAGTGTCTGCTTTGGGCTTTTTGGAGCTAATCAACAGGTAGCTAGTAATGTCCCTCCATTCCTTCCTTGGAAAAAGCTGTTTACGAAGAGCTTGAACTAATGAGAGAGGCTTTTGCTTTGTTTTGATGGGGTGCTAAATGCTATCAACTCCCTGTGTAATTCCCTGCTTTGTAACTCAGTCCTGTGTAACTTCCTGCTGGCTCCCTCGCTGACATGACAGACTGTATTTAAAAAAAACAGCCTTGTAGTTTAGGATGTGCCCCTTCATAAACTCTCTGAATCATGTCCTGAAACCCACTACATTATTTTACAAAGGCCATGTTATTAATTTAAACTGATCTTTCATCTAAAGGCTGAAATGCATAAAATCCCATATGAGGTAGGTAGATGAGAAGCTAATGCTTGTCCACATAATGTGTAAACTATGATGTTGGAGAAATAGGCTGAAAAATACAGAAGCATCTAAGGAAGCAAGAAAACATTGTGCTGAATGAATTAAATCCCACATGCCAAACTCCCTCTCAAAGCAAATAAACTTGAATCTGTTCAGGAAGTTGCAAAAATAATGTAATGATGATTAAAGGTTAAAGGTCAGAGGTTTTGTTTTTGTTTTTTAAGGTGCTCATTAAATGATATCGTGTCAAATAAATTGGTAAATTTGGGAGTGACAGTATTTCTGTGTGTCATGGGTGACCAGGACTGATGGTATTTACATGTTTTGTATTTCATAACATACAGGAGAGGAATGGTGAACTCTGTTTACTTTGAGGTATCCTAGAGACCAGAAAAAGAGACTAACATGAAAGATGAATGTCTGAATTTTTCCATTCTTGTGTAACTTGCTTCTATAAGATTTAAATTGCCTACAGTCAAATTCTGGGTACAGTTATTTAGGTACAACCCTTACAGAAGCATCAGGACAACTGATATGTGCCGTAGATCTTGAAAAAATAAGATGATATAAAATGCTATGAAAATGAGGCAAAAACTGCACAGGAGTCATGTCTTTGGCAATGTAATCACAAGCTCCATAATTTTATTTTGTCCCCACAGAAGGCTGCATTATCTGTGGTCATTGATCATTGTTGTTACTATTTAAATTGGGGGGGAGGGAAAGGGGGGAGTTTATTTCTGTGTGCATAGCAAAAGACATGCCTCCTTGAGTTTAGCCTTCAAAGCTTCTTTCATGACAAAAATCAAAATAAAAGTATGCAACTGTGCAAATAATGTACTTAGAAAATGGCTCTCTCTAGATAGACAGATATCTAGATCTAGAGCTATAAATAAATAAAATGTCTTCCTTGTACAATGGAATGGATGGCTCACTTGCTCCTGCAGTCTAAAGATGTATATTTATCTGCATAGGAGGTCTCAACTTTGCATTCAGGTATAAAATTGTCCTTTACAGTGGCTATTTATAGTGTTGAGTATTAATTTCAAGTTTCAAAAGCAGTGCTTATTTATTTAACCCACATATTTGACAACTAGAAATAATAAGAGAACTCTCACAACTAGGGTTCATACAGAAGGCAATATTTTGCAGTTCGGGTGGCCAAAATCTGGAACCAACTTCCCAGGGAAGTGGTCCTCACCCCTCTACCTTGGGCAAATTCAAGAGGAGGTTGGACGATCACCTGTCTGGGGTCTTGTGAACCCAGCATTCATTCCTGCCTGTGGCAGGGGGTCAGGCTAGATGATCTGTTCAGGTCCCTCCTGACCCTAGCTACTATGAAACTATGAAGTAGTTATGGGAGGTAGTCAACATTTAAGTGGGAATGTTGTATGATGCAAGCTGTTCACATACGGCCTAATTCACTTGATTGGGTACTATTGCTAGTTAGTACTTCTCAAAATTATTTAATGTGCCCTTTAGGGTTCACTATCATAATACTAGTTTAGGAAATGCCTGGTGGACTATTCTATCTAAGGTCCTTCTTAAGAAGTTAGGTGGACATGTCTTTAGGAAAATGAATATAAAGCCAAGTGGATGGTGAGCAATACATTTACAAAGTTGGTCAGCGGACAGAATTTGTTCACTGGGGTTGGGACTCTCTCATGCTCAGTAATTTGTCTGTATGCTTATCCTGACTTTTTAAAATTGATTTATACAATATTTGTAATATTTCTTAAAAGCAACCCAGGAATGTATTTGGGCTTATAGAGATGTACATGAATATTCCAAATGTCTCCTAACATGGAAACAGTTGTTTCCTGTGTTTGAATGAGTCCAGTCATGGTATTTACATATTATATATTTGTCTTGGAGCATTTCTTGTTGGATACTGTATAGCTTCATACTAAAGCTCATGCCAGCAAATTTGCATTTTTGAGAAATGTTTTCTGTATAAATCCCTTGTTTCCAGATTGTACCTGTGTTCAATAACAAAATTCTGCCTCATCTAATTTTTGAAGGGACCTGCATTCAGCAGTTCTAACTGAACGTGATTCTTCTAACAGCTTAAAACATTACAAAGGTGCAGCTGCCAAATTATCTCCATAGTAGCTAATAAAGCTAAGCAAGTACCAAATGACTGCACAGTTACTGTGCAGTCTGGCGCACATGTAGATGCACCCACAGTTGCTATTAAATATAACTGCTGTTATAAAAGGCTAGAAAAGATCACCCTGTAAAGTAAGACCTCACCCATTTTGAGAAAGATCTGTAAACTATATACCTTGATTTGTATTATCTGTCATTTGCTTCAAGGCCCATTTCAATGCTAATCAGCAGCTAGCAAGAGGGTAGGTTAGTGGACCTGTCCAATATGTTAGCATCATTACCAGCTGGAAAATACTAAATCTTTGAGGAAAAAATAGCAAGATCAAAGTGAAATTTTAAATGATGTTTGTTTTGGGGGGAGGGGTGTGTGGAGGGGGTGTTTATTTTTCCCAAACTATTTAGTATGCCTGTTATTGGAGGTGGTGCTTCATAATTCCTCTTCAGGAACGGAGGGAATTGAAATGCCAAGTGACAGAAATGTGGTGTGTAAGAAAGGTGGGCAAGAAGAAATAGGATCCAATCTGAAGGGAATTTTTTCTGCTTTAGTAGACATCAGATCTCTGCAAATTCTGTTTCACACTTGGCAAGTCCATATGTGAGGTGAATGCAGAATATGCAGCAGAAATCAGCACTGCAGATAAGATAAATGCAGTGTGGATTGGCAAGAATTTGTTAAGCATTCAACTTTTTCTTCCAAATTCCATGTGGCGACACGAATGACGCAGTTTAAAGGGCAATTCCTTTTCAGCTGTTGTGCATGAACACTGGTGTAATTTAGTCACATTTTGTGTAGAATCACCTTGGCCAAAACTACAGATGTGTGATCTGTCTGCTTTCATCCCAGAATAGCCATTTGCTCAAGTCAAACAGGCTATTACTTATGCTGTCCCCTCCTGGAGGCAAGGCATCACTATCCCTGGATAGCTACACATCTGTCTGGTTATGATTCCAGTGTAATTTACACTGATATACTTATGGGAGTTACTTTGGTGTAAATGGGTTCTCTGTTCCAGTCCCTAATTAAAAAATAGTTAAGGGATAACTGCTAGTTCATCTTCAGATTTTTTTTTAAATTTCTCTTTCAGATGTTTTTTATTTCATAATTCCTTGAAATGCAGTTGAAGTTACTCGGCAGCCATTAATGATGTTGCCTTACAATGGCATGACGGCTCCACCTAACACTAAGGTGTGAAAGACAGGAAATGTACTCTGATTTTAGGGCAATGGATTCTTCTGATTATGGCAGAACTATTGTTTTGCAAGCATCTGCAAAAGATGAACAACAAGAGGAGGAAAGCCACATGAGCTTTAAAAGTAAAGCTCGCTGCTATTTTCAGAAAAGAAACCCACAGCGGACAGGTCTTTTTTCAGAGACCTGGAAAGAAAAGGGCATTCTATTTCACAGCAGGATCTGTTTCTTGATTTGTCTTTGAATTGTATCCAGGACAGGGAGGTACCTAGATTCTAATTATAATCTTTGGGTAGTATGGTAATATAAATTACTAATAATACTGAAAAACTATTCAACTATATGTTGTAGTCCATGGTACAGCTGAATGGAGGATGCCAACTCTACCACTGGTTGCATCTGGCTTCATTTTAAATCAGAATGTCTCTTGAAAATGTTGAGCTTCTCTGTGAAGGAGCATTTCGGAAAAATTAAACAGCACTAGTGGTGGTTAAACACCTGACATGGATTATGTAAAGAGGTTGTGGAGCTTCTGTTACTGAAATGTTTTACATGCAGATAAGACAAACAGTTGCCCTTCCGGCCCTATTCTTCTACAATTTTAAATGTTGATGTTTTATTTGAAATTTTAATGTGTAATACATAATTTAAAAAATCATTAAAACTTGTTTCAAAATTAGATGTTGATTTTTTTTTTCTTGCAAATCATAGCATAGAGCATTTCAACGTGATTGGGACTTTTGTTCTTCAAAATGAAATTTCAGCAACATCTCAATGATTTTTAATAAATTCAGTTGATTTCAATAGACTTGCATTTTTCTTTGGAAAAAAAACTTATACCTAAGTTTTTCCATTCTACTCATCAGTCCTTCTCTGTGACTATTTTGCCTTGGTTAGGCCTAAGCAGGAAAGTGTTGGGCAACAGCACAGTGCTGTAAACCATCTTGAAGTCATAGTACTTGTCAACTATGGGGTTGTGTCTGTAAACAGTAACCCTAGGGTGCAAACAAGTGTTCATGGGACCCAGCTTAGGTTTAGATAATTTAGCTTAAGCCATGCAGGCATTCATCATTTGCCAGGAGATGTGTGGGAAGCTGAAGGTAAGTTGGGGAGGTGGGGTGGAGAGGGGGAGGAGCTGGCAGGTTCACGGTCAGGGTTGCCTGGCCCAGATGGGAGGATGTGAGAGAAGGAGGGAAATGGCTTGGTCATGGTTGGGAGGGGGTAAGAACAGAACAGCCATGGGGCTGTAGTGAGAGTCTCATGGAATCAAGACTTTAGAAGCAGGGACTTCAAAAGTATTTCTGTGCAGCACAACACAGTGCAGGGAAGAGCTCTTCAAGTGAGTTCTAGATGGACTTCACCTGATGTAGACTTTGACTCAGGTAACCAAAGATGCTCAGTTAGACCTAGCTCAGGTGATAGATCTCTATGTGATACTGCATTGTGCTGTGGGAGATGCATGTTAAGAACACTGCTCTCTCTTGTCATACTTGGTAGCTTGGATTATTTGCCAGAGTCACAGTATGCCCAGGTGTGCTTGTCTCTTAATTTAGCCTGTGGGTGGTCCTAATCTTTTTTTCCACCATACAGTTGAGGGTAAGAAGAGAGTTTACACAATACTGCTACCTCCCGCAGTAGAACTATCCATCACCTATCAGAGCTTGTGCAGTAGAAAATCTAGCCATCATATATGAAAGAGGGGAGGAAGTTAACCAATAGACTTCTAATTGACAGGCCTTGTGCTTCTCTCTAGTTTTAGATTCAACTCTAGATTAACACAGCTAACTAGCTAGCTCTCTTTCTTATGTTAGGGGAAATCTACTGAAGTCAGTCTTTCTGAACTGATGTCAGGCCCCTATATCTTCATGCTTCTGCTGATTCTTATGTGAGAATATTGCACCAATTGATTCTAATTTGTCGTGAATTTTCTTTGAAAGACCAGCTTTTTCCCCTGGCCACCTTTGTTCTCTGTATTTTCATTGACTTCAGTGGAATAGTGTATTGACTGAAAAGACAATTTGGTCCACTGCATGATTGCCAAAAAGAGAAGGTGGACAGTAAACAATGCAAAGCTGTATTTGAGTTGTTACATTTTCAGTTAAGTTGCAGTTGCCAGTAAAAGCCACTCAGTTGTTCCTAAATTAAACATAACAGTTTGCTGCAGGCAGCAACTTGGCCCACAAGGCTTGGCAAGTGAGTAGTTAATAATATGACTTAAACTGTTTCAGTCATTTAAAGATTGCCAGCAGTTGCAAGTATGCCTTCTGGAAACTAACTTGTCTAATGATGCTTAGCTCCTTTGTAAAGTACTTTGAGATTTACTAATGAGAAGCACTATGTAAAACATGGGAAATCTCAAAACAATGGAAAAATGTTGTAAAATGATCCTGGGATTGACTCTGAATATTCATTTGTACTTGAAATTTCAACAGATTGCTCTGGCTACATTTGCATTGTCTTTGAGGTTGTATTTGTAACTTTTTTTATGCTCCAATTTTGTTAGTAGGAAAGTTCAAAAGATGTAAGTTTTAAACTGATTTCTATGAACATTTTCCCTGGGACCTTGACAGTAAGATCAGCCATGGGGGGACCCCAGGAGCCCCACCCCAGACCCAGGAGGCACCAGTCACTGAACTGGGGGGAGGAGGGGCACAGGGGAGCTCCCCACGTGCTCCCCGGCAGACCCAGAAGTGGACCGGAAGTGCTTCTGATCCACTTCCAGGTCTGCTGCTGAGCATGCTGTGGATTCCCCCATGCTCCTATGGGATGCTCCATCTGCCCCAGCATCACAGCATTTACGCACTGCCTGCTACCTTGAGGTATGTAGAAAAAACATTTACAGCTGTATCTATGTCCGAATTTCCAAATCTTTCCAAATCAATTTGGAGGGTTCCGATTCAATTTGGAGAGATTAAAGGGTCTCCTGATTTGATTCAGATTTGGAGATTTGGTCACCGTATTGGGCCGAATCTCTGCCAAATCGAATCAGGGACCGAAGCTTCACGCAGCCCTACTGAAAAGCCCCAGACTGAACTCCCTCTGCTCCCTTTTCCCCCACTCCCATTCTGAAAACAGCTTGAGGCTGGCAGGCAGTAGAGAAGCAAGTTACAGAAGAGGCTTTCTTTGCTTTTAAATGTCTTCATCTGAGTCAGACTTTCACCAGATCGGCCATTTTTAAAGCTGTCTGCAGCTATGCGTTTGTGGTTGGTCACTACTATAAATTGCTTTTTGTGGCCAGATCAGGCAAAAATTATCACTTCTGTCTGCACCCATTGTCTCCCAACCCACAGAACAGTACCAATGCCACACAAATTGTGATCAAGTGTTTTTAATCAGGAAGTGCTGGAAATTTGTACTTGTGTGGTTGACCTCTGTCAATCCTAGACTAGACCTCGTTGGCCCTTTTTCCTAGTTAGACAAAGCGTAAAATTGAGCTGCTAGCAGTATGTGTTCTGTGAAGTTTTTCAAGCTCTGCAAATGTAAAACTGTGATTCAAGGGCAAAGTGTTATAATTAGACTCGTATTGCAGATGCAGCAACTGTTCTGTCTGTCACTCTTTATGCAATAAAAACAGTATAAAGAAACCACAAGGGCGGGTCAGATCCTCCAAATAACTGGGTTTACTAAATCCAAACAAACATTCAACACCTAGATACATACTTCTGTTCTGACAGGTTTCTGGCAGCTTCACCAGTGGAATACTCTATATCACCCACAAATGATTTAAAGGGGAGCTACTCTAGGAATACAATGCAGAACAGTAACTAACAACTGGATTTTTAAATGCATGTTGGCATCTAACTGATATAGGCTTTAGCATGTACATTAATATAGTTTATCTCCACTTAAAACCTGCCTTTTCCCTGGCAGTGTGATGTACATGAAACTGGCTTTAGAACCAAGAAATCTGGAGCCTTATTTCAGCCCTGTCTCTACCCCTTTTCCAGCTCATCTTGCGCTATACCATGGACAGAGGGAGAAAAAATGGTCCCATCAGTTTTTAGATTGGATTAAGTAGGCTATTCAGTGTTATTACATATCTAAATACATCATTATATCATACATGTGATTCCATATTGCATCATGCCATTGCAAATATGTAATGGGTGTTCACAATCTAAAATAAATGAATAACTGCCAGCATCTTTTGCATCAAGCAACTCTCAATAGAAGTGAAAAAAAGCTATTAAAAGATGAGCAGGCCTGACCTCCACTTTTGTTTCCATCCTTATATATGTATCACACAGTGGGTGTGTCTACATGTGAAATTAATGTGACACAATAAGCTCTGGCACATATCTGACCCCAGGGGTCAGACTGCCAGCTCAGGTCTGCTTTGACCTGGCTCAGTGTGTTTTGCAGGGGCTGTCTGGGGCACGAGTTTTGCTCCAGTGCAGGGCTAGGCAGTAGGCAGCCCATGTACTGAAGCACTCTCATGCTGCAGCCAACCCCATCAGCATCACTGCACACTAAATAATGCTGTTGTAGGATAGTACTTGTGTTTACAAGTACTAACCTATGGTGGAGTTAATTAGTTTCCTGCAGCCTAAAAGGGTTGCATGTGTAGATACTGAGAATTTACTTCAGAGCTAATTAGGCAGTAACTGTCTTGTGTAGATGCATCCAGTATGTCAGGCAGCAGCATTTTTTTTTCCAGCAATCCCAGTAGAGTTCAATAAGGACCAATGTACTAGGAAAGGATTTTTTTTTTTTTAAATGAGGAGAAACTTCTTTTTAAAGAGGTATTAACACTTACTCAGTAGTTTCTGCTTCCTTGATAATCTCCAGGTGCTTTGCAGTAGTGTGATCTGCCCCTACCCCTGTTATTTCATTAGCACAGAGCCTTCTGCTTCCTCCATCAAGCTGTCTCATGTTGTAAATCTCCCCTGAAAAAAACTGGAGTAGATAATATTTGAT